>NC_046306.1:32065686-32680459 GCF_004115265.2 Rhinolophus ferrumequinum | reverse complement strand
CGCATGCCTCTGATCTAGCAACTTGGTTCTCCACCTGAGAAATGCACCCCTTCTTTCCAGTTCTGATTCTCAGACTTAGGATGTGATGACCTTGGCCAGACACCCTGGGGAGGAGGAGCCAGGCTCTCTCAGCTCGAAGAGCAGCTTAGTTACCTTCAAATACCCCTGTTTTTCTTGTTAGTGCCTAATTTAGTGCTTCTCCATCTTCTGTCATGCTTACTTGAACATCCTGGGAACTTTATTAAAAAGCAAATCCTGACTCAGTACCTCTGGAATGGAATCCGAAAGTCTGTGATTTTTAACAAAGTCACTGGTGTTGCTGCTGCTGCTGGAGTGAGGTCCATACTTTGCAAACCATTTGACCTGGCCCCTCCAAAAGTGTTCCAGGTACCAGCAGCTTGGGCATCAGCTGGGGGCTTGTTAGAAATGCAGTGCCTCAAGTCCCAGCTGGATCTATTGAATCAGAATCTCCGAGAGTGGGGTGGGGGGATCCAGGGATTTGTATTTTAACAAGCCCTCCCAGTTCTCCTACACATGAGAACTTGGTTAACATGTGTTTGTTAGATACAGCTTAATTTCCCCTTTGTCTCCCAGGAAAGATTGAGGGAAGGAAGTCATCTATGTGATAAATCATATCAGCCTCAGGAAACAAAAAGAGCAGTTACCCCACCCCAAGGGATCCTCGCCATTCTCCCTGATTGAATTAGATGAGTGAGCTTATGTATGCCAGGGGAAGGACAGGAGGACAGGGACCAGTCCTAGAGTCGTCCAAACCAATGTAGTCTGCAGGCTCTGCTCCTTGGTCGCAGAGGACCCAGATGATAATCTGAAATGAAGACAGGGACTCATGATCAGGGGAACCAGAAACCTTCACTCATCATGGCAAGAAAAGAATTGTCTTCAGGATGTGCAAGATCTGCAAGGAAGTCTCCTCTCTTTTTCCTTTTAAGGTCTTTGCTATGATTGCAAAAGCAATACCTTATATTCATATTTAGAAAATAGAAAGATACAAAGAAAATAGCAATCATCCACAGTGCCACTTTCCAGATATGACCACTTTATCAATTTGATATTTTGGTGTATATTCTATACCCTATCTAGATACACACACACATACACACAGCTATATAGATAAGAAATATTTTTGTAAATATAAATATACATATGTACACATGTTATACATATGTTACATATAAAAATGTAAATATGCATACACATTTATGGTATATATTATACAGGCATATTTATAGACACTATATATGTGACACTCATATATGTAATACATACATGTATAAATTTTTTAAAAATATACATACTCTTATATGTACATATTATACATATATACCATTATTTAGATAAATATATGTATATATTTATATAAATTATATGTATTTACATAAAATATATGCATATATACACAACATATACTATAAATATATAATGTATAAATATATTACATAAATGTAAATACATTTTCTATAAATGTAAACATACATATACAACTTTGTAACCTACTTCTTTTACACTTAGCACTATATTGTACTTAACCCGTTTAAAGGGGACAGTTACAAAGCAAGAATTTTAAGCTCCCCACGTATCCATCACTGACCAGTGCCCTCTTCTCCCCGACACAACTAAAAGCTATTAAGCTTTGTGGATTAGATGAAGACTCAGCAGAAAGTGAGGAAGTAAAATCAACTCTTCCTTCTCATCAGAACCAGTGAACCAGATAATTACATTGGGAGAGCCCGTTCTGATGCCAAGGTGCTGGGTCCCCACCTCTCACACTGATGCCCTTCACATCCCAGTCCATATGCTCAGGACCAAATCAAACAACAGAGCCAAGCCAGCCAGCCTCTCTAATGCTTTCCTGTATGTTTCAGTTCAGCCACCTCATCTCTCCAGTATTACATGGAGCCTAAAAATTCAAAGTGATCTGGAGTTCATTGTGTTTTGAGCTAACAGGGGATCCACTGTGATGTCGTAAACAGGGTTAGAAATCTTGATCATAAAACCACACACAGGCAGACAGGTAGTAGGATGGTATCACAAAACTTCAGCTCCTCTTTCCTTTGTCTTTATTAAGAAGTCTACCCAGGCAGAGTCCAAAAAATTTTAAATGAAATGATTCAGGCTTTCATTTAGATCCTTTAAAAATAAATGATTTCACAGAGCTCATTTCCACGTTTATTCTATTGACTCAATTTTAAACAAATTGTAACAGGGAGCTCATAATACACCCAAACAGTCCAGGGATCATTTTCGTTTTTGGAATAATAAGTCTTACTTTCCCCCCCCCTCTACTGCTGCAATTATGATAGAATAGAAAATTAGATTTTAATTAATCAGCATGTGCTCCTCTCCTCCGATCACTGGGAATTCTGAGGCTGTAAAACTGCAATGTAGAGAAGTCATATGACTCAAGAAATAGTTGGGAAAAACAAATGATTCTCTGGCCTGGTACTTTTCCCCCCAGAAGTTAAAGGCAAATTTTTCAATCTATGAGGAAACCTCATGTGGGGGCCAACCCCGAATGCTTTTGCTAGTGCACATACTTGATGGAGCACCCACAGTCCTTCCTAAGGTTTCAGAGCGGCAGTTTAGCTGCTTTCTTTGCCAGAGGACCTTGAGCCAGCAGACTTACTACCCAGAGACACCTGCCTGTCACCAGGAGCCAGCTTAGTGTCTGGTAGGAATGCAATTGTCAAGGCACTTTCTACACTTCTCAGCTCTCTCTTTCCACCTGCCCAACGATCTCTTTTGTCTCGGGTACTGCCATTATAAGCCTTATTAATTATAGATCAATCTCTAACTTGAAGGTATGAGCCAAGACTGTAGGGGGTCTCATTAACATAAGATTAAAAGCTGATTCAGAAACTAATTACTTTGTAACAATAACAACAGAAAAATCAGGCTGGATTTAGGTTTGAGCAAAGCACTTTCTCAGCAATGAACACATTTGTATATACAGGATATTTTAAGATGAACACGGCATTTTTAAAATTTTTCTGTGATCTACCTTTATTTATTGTTTTTCATTGCTGATGGTTACGTGCTCATATGTGTGCTTATTTAGATACATGTATCAGGCACAACGAGAGTAGTTTATGAATTGATCAAAAGAACTTTGATAGGAAAGTGCTGACTAAACTTGGAGGCTTAGTGTGGGCCAGAAAGATACAGTCGAGTTCAAACATACTTATGAAATGTTAAATTTCATTTATTGATTACTGATATAAGCTGAACAGAGACTCTTCAGTAAATGAATATCTTTACCTGAACTAGAACTCGTTAAGGGGATAATGTAAGGTATCCGATCTCTACTAGCAGCTACCAAATGTTGGTCTGAAGATATCTGGAAACCTCTGAGAAGCTTTCATTTAGTTTCATCAAAATAAGGAATAAAGATGTTTCCAAAAGCTAGATTTAGTCAATCAAATTTTTTCTACCTTTTTGTGTATATAAAGTACGCTTTATTTTATACCATGACGATGATGGTAGATGGTAGTTTTACAGTTTTCTTATGTTATTGGGGTTTGTTTATTTTGTTCTTGTGTTCTAACTTAAGAGAAAGAAGTCTAGTAACCTTAGGTTGGTTGCTGTTTTTTTAAAAAAATTATACAGATAAGTTTTTTATTAGTTAGGATTGATTTTTGCTATAAGTAACAGAGAATTGAATTCACTGTGGCTTAAACGATAAAGATTACTGTCCCACGTAATGCCAGATCTGGAGGTAGAGAATTATTGGCATTGGTCTTGTGTTTCTAACTGGCTAGCTATTCTGCCATCTTTATTTTATTGGCCCATTGCCTTTAGGCAGGTATGTTTGTGGTCCCAAGAAGGCTGCTTCCGTTCCAGGCGTTAGGTATATCAGTGCTCCCAGCCAGACAAAGAGTGCTATAAGTGCTACTAGGTAAAATAATACCCTTCTCAGAACTTCCCTTCATCTCTTGCAGACTTCTGCTTAGGTTCCATTAGCTAGAATTGTGTCAGAGTATCTGTGTCACATGCTCACTACTAGCTGCAGAGTAGTCTGAAAAGGGGAGACTTTACCTCTGCTTTGGTTATATAATGAGGAAAGACATAGGAAAAACGAGTCCAGAATGAGTGTTTTCTTGGCCAACCAGTACTGTCTGCCATATCCAGGAAATCAAGGTCCGACTCACACTGCAATATTTTGCAAGCCCTTTGTTTAGTGGTTGCCAAAACGTGGTCCTTGAACAAGCAGCATCAACATCAACTGGGAATTTGTTAAGGAAAGTAAGTTCTGGGATACTACCCTAGACCAAGGGAATCAAAAACTGAGAGTAGGGCCCAATCACCGGGTGTGATTCTGATGTGGAGAACTACTGCCTTAACTATTGCTCCAGAATAATTTCCTGGCCGTGATTCTTAATTGGAAAAGTGACAGCATGGCTTTTCGAAAAATGTCAATATAATCACCCCAGGAGCAGGAAGTGTTTCAAATTATAGTTGACTCTTGAACAACTCGGAGGTTAGGGGCACTGACCCATTGGGAATTTGAAAATCCACATATAACTTAAGTCTGCCCTCTGTATTTGCAGATGGAAAATTTATACTCATCGTATCTTTGCATAGATTTTGTTGACCACCGGTTCTCAAACTTAAGTTTTAGAATCACCTTGCTGAGCCCAGCATCCAACACTCCAGAGGGTTAGAAAACATGGTCATACAGTCACATGATCATACAGTCAGTAAATTTGCTTTTCTAATAATTACCAGATGAGGTTGATGCTGCTGGTGCCAAACAAACATTCAAGTGTTGTCGGTGGGCTAAGGACATTGGCATCATCCGGGACCTTGTTAGAAATGCAGATTTTTTTATTGGCTCTACCCTAGGCCTACTGGATCAGAATCTCTGGGGTAGGGCCAGAAATCTATATTTTAACAAGCTCTCAAGGGAACTCTGAGGCTCCCTAACGTTTTAGAACCACTATCCCAGACTAGTGCTTCTTAAACTTTCTTATTCACATGAATGACCTATGGATCATGTTAAAAATTCAGATTCTAATTTAGTAGAAATATAAGTCTGCTAGGGTGCTACCATAACAAAGTGCCACAGACTGGGTGGCTTAGCCAAGAGAAATTTATTTCCTCACAATTCTAGAGGTTGAAAGTCCAAGATCAAGGTATCTACAGGATTAGTTTCTTCTAAGGCGTCTCTCCTTGACTTGTATATGGCCTTCTTCTTCTGTCTTCAGATGGTTTTTCCTCTGTGCACACACATATCTGTGTCCAAATTCCCTCTTCCTATAAAGACAGCAGTCATACTGGATTAGGGCCCATACTAAGCCTCTCATTTTAACTTATTACCTCTTTAAGTTCCTTGTTTTGATTACACTCTGAGGCACTGCAGATTAGAACTTCAACACACAAATTTGAGGGGGATACAATTCAGCCCATAACAGTAGATACTGGGTGAAGTCTGAAATTCTACATTTCTAATAACTTCCAGGGAATAACCATGCTATTGATCTGTGGAACATCCTTTGAATAACACTGGTCTAGGAGAGTGCAGTTGTCACCTCCAGGACACTGCCACTATGAACTATTGGTACTGATGGAAGGGTGTCATACTCCTCAGGTGTGTTGAAGCAAAATAAATTTCCATTGTTCTGGGGCAATTACTCTCCAACTTTAATGTGCATCACATTCACCTGGGGAACTTATCAAAAACGTAAATTTCTGAATCCCACCGCCCAAAGATTCAAATTAATTGGGTCTGTTGAAGAGGCCAAATGTATCTTCTCTTTTACCAAGCATTACAGGTCAATCAAATACAGATGGTCCCCCAGACCACACTTTGAGAAGCACTGATCTACCAAATTTGTATCTTGCTTCCTCAACCATCCTACTTGGTGAACTCTTCAACGCAGGAACCGTTTCTGCATCACTGTGTCTCAAAATTTAATATGCATGTGCCTCCCTGGAAGCCCTGTGTGGGGACAGAGCCCCAAAAAGCAGTTTCCAGGCTCTCGACCTCATATAGAAAGGTGCTGGCTCACGTAGTAAATGGCCATCGACTGTGATCAAATGGCCAGCAGCTGTGGCTAGTTGGCCGTCAGCTGTAACCAGTGAGCCATTGGCCACTAATATAACTGCCGTGGCTATGCTGGCAGCAAATGGGGGCCAGCAAGAAGGTGGTGGCTGAGTTAGCAAGCGGCGGAGTGAGGGTTACGGATAGTGTGGCTCCCGTTTCCTGTGTCTCCAAACCAGCCGCCAGTGAGAGTATAGTGGTATGACTCCCCTACCTATAGCTCCGTGGGTGTTCCTTTTTGGCCTCACCATATCCTGCGTTCTTATGTGGGGAGCGGGACCAGAGACCCCGCATGCCACCTTGCATGCCACCTTGCATGACAGATGGAGTCAGATGGAGTCTGAGAGGCTGCAGTTCTAAACAGCTTCGAGGTGATATCAATGCTGTTGGTCTGAGGACTACACTTGGAGTGACAGTGACTAGATTTTACATCTCACACTGCCTAGACAAGGACTGATCTCACAATCTTGTTTAAGGAACTCTTTGCATAATTCATGCATTGACCATTTATCTTTCATACATCTTTACAGTTTAATGCAGTACATAATATAATAAACCTTCCATTATCTGATCTTCTCCAAATTGATTCCTCCTGGAGTTCATATAATTCTGAATTCAATTGTCCTGGGGACTCTTCTTGAGTAATGGGAATTAGAATTTTGGACTGCAGGATCAGAATTCTAAGTAACTTTGACAAATTGAGGAAATGTTACATTATAAATGAGCAGGATAAAGTCCAACAGGGATAGATGCAAGACAGTGCCCTAAGGCATGAAAAACAAAGGACACACCATGAGGAAACCTGTAAAGCACACATGAAGTGAAAATCTGGAAGCTCATCACTCAAGGTGAGAAATTATACTAAAAATGAGCACCCAGGCAAGAAATTGCAGAGGAGCAAGACAGCAAGTGCCTTTATTATAATGTGAAGCCCCAAGTTAAGAAGAAATATATAACTAGGTATTAAAATTACTCAGATGTTACTGAGTTGTAAATATTACAGTTGTGATAATTATGTTTGCGTGGCTTCTAAACTGATTTTGACATTATTTTCTACTCAGGTTATAACTGCTATACATTTATTTCCCTTAATAGTTGTGAAAATCAATCCTGGCGTATTAGAATCACCTGGGACACTTTTAAAACTACCACTATTCAAGCCCATATGTATTGATTTCCTAGGACTTCTATAACAAAATATCACAAACTCGGTGGCTTAGGAGAAGAAAAATTTATTGTTTCACAGTTCCTCAGACTAGAATTTCAAAATTTAGGTGTCAGCCATGCTCCCCCTGAAACCTATAGGGAAGGGTCCCTTCTTACCTCTCCCAGCTTCTGGTAGACCCAGATGTTCCTTTTCGTGTGGCAGGATAACTCCAATATAATCATAACATGACGAGCTCTTTATGTCTCTTCCCATAATCTTTCCTCTGTACATATCTTCTATGTATTCAAATTAGCCCTTTTTATAAAAACACTAGTCATATTAGATTAGGGTCCACCCTAATGACTTCAGTTTAACTTGAAGATGAGATTTAAAGATGATATTTCCAAATAAGCTGATACTCTGAAGTACTTGCAGTTAGGACTTCAGCATAACTTTTTGGCGAGGCACAATTCAACTCATAACACCATCCCAGACCTATTACATCAAAGTCTCGGGCGTGACTTCAGTATGTTGTAAGTGCTCAAGAGATTCTAATACACAGCTAGGGTTGAGCATCACTGCCCTGAGAGAAGATCTGCAACAGCCACCATTGTCATGAGTAGTGGCCGGTACTGATACTAGTGACTGTTGCGTGGGACTTTATCTGTTATCTCAGAATTTTGGCTAAAGACTAAAGCTGAGGCAATAGGAGATAACATTCTAAGAGCAGTGGTTCTCAATCTTGAACACACATGGAATAACTTAAAAGCTTTAAAAGTATACCGAAGCATGGCTGTACCCCAGAGACCCTGATATAAACACTCTGGGGTCAGACTTGGGCATGGAGAGTTTCAAAAGCAAACCCAGGTCATCCTACTGTGCAATTAAGATAAGAACTACTCTTTCTGAAGAAAGATGTGCTATGAAGTGGCCAAACCAGCCCCTCAAGACTGGAAGCATTGGAACAAGGACCCCAGGGTCTTGATCCCAGGACTTTGTTCTTTCTACTCAACATCTTACCCTTTTAACCCATTATCTTACAATATTAAGCTGAAGGATCTTTAAATATTATCTTTCCATCCCTCGTATAATTATGGGCAAGTATTTTTCATCTAAAAAATATATATCATTTCTCCTAACCCTACTTCCTAACCAATTTTCCTTTCTTCCCTCACTATCAGACAAATCTTCTGCAAATACTATTCTAAATTCATCTTTGTCAAGTTCTCACTTCCCAGGTGCTCCTGAAGCCTCAAAGCATGACTTCTGTCCTGACCATTTCCCTGCAACTGAACTCACCAATATCACCAACAGTTTCCTAGTTGCAAAATACAAGTTAAGTCCTCATCTTACCTGAATTCTGCTACATAGAATTCAAGACTTTTGCTCATTCCCTCCCTCTCATGTGTTCCTTCTTTGCCTTCGATACAGTCATTCAATTCCATTTCCTTTGTGGGCTCTGCTTTTCACGTGCCTGTTAATTAAATTTTGGTACTCATTTTAGACCTATTTTTATCTCATTATAGATCAGGTCGAAACATAAAAAAATTATGCCTTTTCTGGGCCAAAACTGGTTAAATATTGGTCACGTCATATGGTTTAACCTAATGACTTGTCCCAGTACAATGTTAACCAAACTACCCATGGCTTCAGATACCATATATATATAGGGCTGATAGGGCATTTGTCAAAATACTGCAACATTTCCTACAAATTGGTAATTAGTTTGTGCCCATTTCCTGACCCCCACAGTGCCCTCTCACTACACTGACTGTCTTGCCTTCTTTCCTGGGACTCCTGACATCTCCCCATGATCCAACAACTAAAGGGGGGGGAAAAGAGCCACATAGCAAGGGATCCCTGAGACCACGCTTTAAGGCTATAGCCAGTATCTATTCTGATTGGTTGGTGTCCATGCTGTACTGATTGTGAAATATTATCATACTACCCCTATGTATTCATGATTTCCAAATGTAGCTAAATTACCTTTTCTTAGCCTCAGACCCATATTGTTACTTGACTCTTCCTACTTTGATGTCACGTAAGTACATCAAAGTCAATATGCCCAAGATAAAACACCAACCCCCCAGCGGCCCACATTGACAGACTATAACTTTGGTTGCTCCAATGAACTACATCTCTAGGTATCCATGTCCTTGTATAGTTCCCTCACACAGAGACTCTGGGCTTGGCCATTAGACTTGCTTTGGCCAGTGGGACTTTATCAAAAGTTTAAGAAGTGCTTGTCCTCTGGGAAAGCTCATTCTTGGGGAGCATTTGTCAAACTCTTAAGAAACTCAGACTAGACTTCTGTGTGATGAGACCGTGCTGAGAGGGAGAAGCCAGGGGCAGGAGCATTGAGGCCCCAAGATGTCACAGAGCATCACAACTCCATCCTGTCCAACTGTCTGACCTACAGAATCCTGAGAAGGTAAAATGGTTGTTTCAAGCTCTGTATTAGTCAGGGTTCTCCAGAGAAACAGAACCACTAATAGAACGTGTGTGTTGTGTTGTGTGTTTATGTGTCTGTGTACATTTATAATATATTTGCTTATTTTTGTTTGTTTGTTCATATATTTATTGATTGATTATAAGCAATTGGCTCCTGTGATTATGGAGGCTGACAAGTCCCAAGATCTACAAGGCAAGTTGGCAAGCTGGAAACCCAGGAGAGCTGATGGTATAGTTCCAGTCCAAAGGCCAGGAAACTATGACTCACAAAGAGTTGATGTTTCAGTTTGAGTCTGAAAGCAAGAAAATGTTGATGTCCAGTTGAGAGGCCGTCAGGCAGAGAGAATTCTCTCTGACTTGGGAGAGTCAGCGTTTTTGTTCTATTCAGGCTTTCAGCTGACTGGATGAGGCCTACCCACATTTGGGAGGCCAACTTGCTTTACTCACTTTATCAATAAAGATGTTAATATCATCCAAAAACAGCCTCACTGAAACACCCAGAATAATGTTTGAACAAATATCTGGGTAGCCCATGGCCTAGTCAAGTTGACACATAAAATTAATCATTCACAACTTTTTAGCTTTTGGATGGTTTGTTATGCATCAATAGATGACAGAAAAAAATTTGTACTCTTTACACAATATGATACAAGACTGACTTATATAATATAGACTCAAAATTACTCCTCAGATAATATGACCGACATCAAGAAACATTATCCTTCGTCTAGTACCTGAATCCAAAATCGAGGACTATTGTAGAATAACAGTTTTCCTTCATTTACATTTGATCACAAAGACTTTTTATTTTACCTCCTAATTAATTTCAAAAGACTCTTTAACCTCAACGTCACTGCCCTTGATAGGACACAGATGGGAAACACCTGGCACCGAGCAGTCACTCCTCCCTTCAATGACTGTGGTGAGCATGGACAATCCATCAAGGCTCTGTGTTCAATTCACACAGGAAGTAGACCACATAATTCACCTCAGCACCTCACTGTAGGCATTCAGAGAAATCAGTCACACCATGTGCAACCTACCTGCTATCCCTGTCCTAGACCCTTCTGATTTATCACTTGTACTAAGGCAGAAGCCATTTTGCTGGTTACACCAACCTCCCTCACTATTACCCAAATCAATTTATCTTCCACCTATTTAGAAGGATTGTCAAAGTAGTCTTTCTAAAGTGTAATTCCTCCCATTAAGAGATAAAGTCTATTTCTCCAATCCTTGAATCTGGGCTGGCTTGGTGGCTTGCTTTGAAGAGTGGATGTGACATTGTGGAGATTCTGAGCCTAGCCATCAAGAGGCTTTGAGCACTTGCTCTCTCTTTCTCTTGGAACTATGCCACTGCCATGCGAACAAACCTGGCCTAGCCTGCTAGACAATGAGAGATGACATGAAGCAGAGCCACATCTCTGAAGCTATGCCCACCAGACAAGTCAGAGAGCATAGCCAACATCAACAAAGACACCCCTACCCACAGCTGACCACAGGTAAATCGCAAGCTCACCACTCAGGTGACCCGTAGACTTGTGATGTTTTGTGGTTGTTGGTTATACAGCATTTCACAGCCATCGATAGTTGATACAAGGTTTATATGAAGGACCTGTGAAGCAGGTGTGTTTGTATGAGAAACTAAAAAACTACTCAAAATAACTCATCCAGTCGAGTCAGGGAACCGATATAACAGCCAGTATAATCTATAGGTGGCTATTGTAGGAAAATCTTTACAAGGCTATGAGAACACAAAGGGGCACCTGCAGACCCAACAGTGCTGGTGCCAGCAATTCATCACTGGTGGAGACAGAGCCTGCATCAGCGACCTGACTATCCCCAGAATCTTCAAAGGCATTTGCCAGCATCAGCAGCCTTGGCAGCTGACATCCCTGTAGGGAACTGAAGTAGGGAAAATGGTAGATACCACATGGTAGCTAAGAAGATTGTGCTTGTGAGAACACTTGAGAGGCTCCAGGGGACTGCCAGAAATAAAAGAAGGCACCTTGAAATGTCCTGCCAGAAAAAGCATGCTTTGTGATAATATTTTTTACTTTGTCTTACCCCACAACGAGTCTTGGTGTAGACTTGTAAAAAAAGATTTATAAATGTCTAAAATTGTTTAATAATTTTCTTTTGTGCTCAAGAAAACCCCAAACAACTGGTTAACATTGAAACATAAGTTTACTCATTTCTCACCTCATATGTATGCATGCCCAAGCATTCACACATGGAATTTCCACGTACATCATTTCTACTTACTCTCCCCACACCTCTTAGATCATATGGGTTCTCATTTCTTCCCACATCAATGGGAGAGGTGTATTCCTGTCTTTCTGAAAGAGCGTGTCACAGCACCCACAGTGGACCTCACTACACAACACAAGATTTTATGCAAGGAGTAGAAGGTACAGTTCTTTTCTTCAAGCTACAGTATAAACAAGGGGAAAGTGTGCTCTTCCCTCCAGCCTCAGCAGTTATATTGAACTGGCATGGAATGGAAAAAAAAAAAAAAGCCACAAAAATTATTTCAGGTCCTGTCTTTAAGAGTGAAGTCTATTTCTCTACCCCTTGAATCTCATGGGCTTAGCTATATGACTTGCTTTTGCCAGTGGAACATAAGCAAATGAAATGGAAAGAGAGGCTTGAAAAGTGCCTGCACATTGAGACTTGTTCTTTTTCTTCTGTACTTGGAAGTCTGAGATAGCAATTTGAAGGAGCCCGAGCTAGCCTGCTGGAGAACCAAGTAGAGGAAAACAAATCCCCCGCAGCCTTCAGCCTGCCAACCACCAGACATGTGGGTGAGGTCATTCTCGCCCATCCACTTCCAACTGAACTGCCAAGTGCAGCTGCTACCTAAGTGAGCTTAGGGAAGACAAGAATGGCCCAGTCTAGCCCAGCCCAAATTATCAATCCACAATATTGTGAGCAAACAAATAATTGCGTGGTG
Source organism: Rhinolophus ferrumequinum (assembly GCF_004115265.2). Lineage (NCBI taxonomy): Eukaryota > Metazoa > Chordata > Mammalia > Chiroptera > Rhinolophidae > Rhinolophus > Rhinolophus ferrumequinum. Next base: position 32,667,853 of record NC_046306.1, on the reverse strand, counting down.
TAAGCCACAAAGTTTTGGGATAGTTTTTGTATGCAGCAAAGGCTACGGGGAACATCAGTAAAAATAAGGTGTACAATGTCAGAGGTGAATGGTGAAATGGGGAGTCATAACATCTCCTATAAGATGGGCTTTCCAAAACACAGCAAATTGCAAAGGGGATAGGCTGAGAGAATTTATTTCTGTCTCTATCATCGGAATCTTATTTTAAAAGCTCACAAGGGAAGGAAGACAAAACAAACAACAAAAATACAAAATAAAATCAAAACAAAAGCTTCTCTCAAATCTTAGAAAATGAAACAGTTCTTTGTTGTTGTTGTTTTCTAAGAGTAGTCATCCTTCTATAAGAAATGTAGCTATTCAGGTTTCTTCTTTGATTTAATAACGTTCAGATGCAAATTTAAGTGTCACACTAAAAAGTGACTAGGACTTTACAGAAGTCAATGTACTGGTCATTTATTTTTTTTGAGGGGGTCACATTTTCCACATGTTGTACAAATTTTTACTTCTATTCCACTGCCTTTTCACCTTTCCATGATTATGTTTGTCTTTAAAATATTTCAAATGCCTTTTGAATGAAGACTATATATATAACATTTACTTATTGGTTTGTTCTATTTTGACTGAAAAGCAAACCTTAAATTGAGCCGATGACAATGTCTATTCTTTCTTGTTTCTCCTTCTACTTTTTCCTCATGGCCATGTATAAAGTAATGGTAAGAAAGGAGGAAGTAGGAAATAGAGGTGGTAAAACATTTTGCAATTTTCCAAGTGTTAGATATAACCTAAAAGATGTACATTTTCTATTGAAATAGTTTCCCCCATAACAATACACACTCTTATTAGAACCATATTTTTGCTGACAGAGCACAGATTTGCTTCACTCAGCATCCTGCATATAGAGGGAAGCAAAAAACACAAAACATGCTCATCACTGTGCGATAAATATACTTTGATTTGTCTGGTCTCTTTTTTTTTAAGAGATCCACAGTCTTCCTTGATACTTCCAAATGACTCTGGGACTGGCTGCATTGAACCAAGTTGTTTGAATTTTGATCTATGTCTTCAATCAGATCAGGGACATTGCTTTGAATACATTAGTTTGAATAGTAGAGTCAAATGGCTATTTTTTTTCCCTGTAATGTAAGTAAAGAAATTAATAGGATTTAGGGATTAGCTTGAATGTCTTCTTTTATGTGACCTAGATAATATAGTATCTTATTATTACTGCATTCCTAACAATTAAACATATAGTGTTTTCCAGTGAATTAAAACAATAGTTACATAAATACAAAACATATTACTCATGTCTGTTGTGCATTAGTTGTCCATTATTAATATTAATCATCCTTACTTTCTTCTACGGGGCTTAAGTTCCATATATTTTATAATCAAAACTGTCAAGAATTATAACATTACTCTGTGTGATCTCTATAAAATGAAATATAAATGCCAATCAAAAGGGCCATTGGTTGTTTCATTTGTATTCAAAGTGCTTCTATCCATAAATTACATTACTAGTTTATATTCTCCTTACCTAGTCTCAGAAGGTGCTCAAAGCATGTTCAGTCCTTTCAGTCTTTTAACCTCTGCTTGAGAAGGAAACACTGGCAGGGCCCTGGCATCCCGTTTGCCCCATCTCCCCTACTCCAGCCAACATGGAGAACAGCCACCTTCTGCCTCTCTCCTAGACATTCCCAGATTCAGGGTCCCAATGCAAGAGGGAGTGATGGAGACCCTGTGTGCTGCTGAATTCACTCCACTGGCACATCTAAGTTGCCATTACAATCCTGTACATCCAATTGAAGATATTTGGAGCTATGGCTCTTGTTTCTTTTTATTTTGGCAGGAGGAAAATATCTGTCAGTTATATACATTGAAATGTCATCATAAGTCCATCTGAGAACAGACTCATTTTGAACTTCTGGAACCTGAAACCAACTCATATTCTTTAGTGAATATTATTTAAGTGAAATTCAAGAACACATTCAATTTAGGGCATCTTTCATTAATCCATTTTGAAATGTCACTACCTTACTTTAAGCACCTCTGGAGAATGTGCTAACAAGCACGAGAAGGTGACTACCTGTGTAAAGGGCAATGTTAAAACAAGAAAGGTCATTCCTCAAGGACAGCAAAATTGCCCAATCAACTGCATGATAATATTTGGAGTAATTGTCTTCCTGCTTTCTTCCCATTTCCTAAGTCATCTGAATTATGAACATTGAACCAGATTGGGGAAAAACCACCGTCTCTGATTGACTTACAGGTCAATCCCTTCAGATGACAAACAACAGACAAAAGATTAAGTAGACACCTAGAGATTCAATGTCAGAGCCGCTGTCTTGCCTCCTGGGCATCCCCTGTGATTCTTCCTCTTTCTATTCTTATAACTCCTGGCTCTAATTGGAGACAGGAACAGCATTGTTAGAGCAGAATTTAATATCCATAGTGGCTGGCACTGTTACTCTGTAGGTCAGGACAGGGGATTCACTGTGGATAAGTGGCTGTAAGTGGAATGCTGCTGGTTTACTGTTGATTTTTTTCAAATTGAGAAACAGTTTAAAACCACTATATTTATTTCGTTGGTTCACTAATTAAATTATCATAGAGTGTCTCTATGCCTGGCACTGCACTCAGGACCTCAGGACCAAAGTAAATGAGAACAAATTGTCACTGCCATATCTTACATCTTTTGAGGGCAGATGCTCATTAATTTACTCAAACAAAAATTTATTGAGTCTGCATTCTGTGCCAGGCACTCTTGTAACTATGGAGAAACAACAATGAATAAAACAGATAAAACCCCTTCTCTTGATGGACGTTTACAATTTAATGAGGGAATAATAAAAAAAAGAACCAGAACAAATAAATGAATAAACACTATGTAGATGGTGTCAAGGTCTGTGGAAAAAGGAAGCAGGGAAGGGGTAATGGAGTGGGGTGAGTTTTCATTTTGCACAGGACACCCAGGGAAGATCTATCAGACAATATATTTGGGTAAAGAGCCGAATCTGTTGAGGGGGTGAGCCAACTGCACCTTGAAGGGAGAGCATTCTAGACAGAGAAAGCCAAGGCCAAGCCCTGGGAGGGAACATGCCTGGTGTAATGCAAGAACAGTCACAGATTTTATATTCTAAAAATGACCATCACAATATGTCCCCTCCCATGTGACTTTCCAGAGCCTTATTATCCCCTGCCCTCTAAGAAGTGGAGCCTGTGTTTTATCCTCTTGCACGTGGACAGGGCTTTGTGATGACCCTAACTTGTGGAACACGGCAAATATGACAAAAGTGACACTAGGTGACTTGTAGAATAGGTAATAAAAGGCAGTACAGCATCTGCCCAGCTCTCTTCCTTGGGATGCTTACCTTTGAACCCAGATCCCATGCTGTGAGAAAGTCCAGGCCACACAGAGGCCCATGTGTAGAGGGACTGTCTTGAAAGCAGATCCTCCAGCCCTCTGTTGCACCCTGTCAACTGACACCATGCACAGCAGCAATGGGCCTTCTCCACTGACCCCTGTTCAAATTGCAGAGTTGCCAGCCAAACGAATGATTGTTGTTGTTTTTTTAACCACTCTATTTTGGGCTAGTCAGGGGGCTAGATAACCAAAACAAGTGAGGAAGGCATCGTAGTTAGTAGTAGTTAGATTAGGAGAAGACTGGAGGAGAGCAGGGCTGCCAGATCCTTGAAGGTTTTATGGCCCATTACAAATTCTTTGCCTTTCACTCTAATGAGAAAGCCATTGGAACAATAAATAAATGCTGGTCGCTCTCTGACTCCTGGACGTCATCAAGAAGACAGCCTCCAGCAGGCACACGTCTCCGTAACACCCTTGAGCAGGGATCATTTTTTTCCAAGAGAACAGCCTTCCTTCTCCTTCCCACAGGCAACATTTTGCACTCATGGTGACAAATTCACTCACAGACTGATCTGGTCAGCCTGTTTCTTGTCACAAAATTGTAATATTTGACTCTATGGTGAGGACTAGACGTCAGAATGCTGAGAGAATGTGGCCAGCCACTGGCTCATTACTGGGAAACTTCAGTCTCATGCATATGGCGCTTTCAGCCAACTGAGACCTAGAAATGACCAAATAGGGGTAGGAGAAAGGGTGCTTTCTGTGGAAGCTTCTGGACTTTGTTTTCCCTCTGGATTAATAAGCTTCTAGTTTGCTGACTATGAGGATCTGCATTGTGGCCCATCTGTCATGGAGACATTTGCTTCATTGTGTGGGAGGACAGCCTTTGCTGTCCCAGAAACTAAGTGTTTCTCAATGCAGAGAGGCTCAGAAAGATGAGCATTAAAATAATCCATCCTTGCTGATGTTTTAAATAGGGTAACACACCAATGTGAGGTGCATATCTGCCCCCTTTGGGGCCAAGTTTATAAAAGTGCTCAGTTTGGAAGTTTATGAAGCTGGACAGCTTCCCCAAAGCAGGGCAAGGTGAAGCCCCATGATGATGGCAGCTAAGGTGAGTCTGGAGGGAAAGAGGCCACTGCTCTTGAATTCCAAAGGGGTTAGGGTCATGTCTGATTGTCCCTGGGGACAATGCCAATGGTTCTGGATTGAGATCTAGGATTAGCCAGAACAAGCAATCTATTATTCAGTTGTTCAGTTTGAGGGAACCAGTAACAGTGATAAATTTCCAAATGTTGAATTATGTTCCTGGGCAGATTTAAAGGGAACATTTGGGTAGGCGGATGAGAAAGAGGATTCAACAAAATACCCTTTAGATTAGGCCCAGTCAGGAAGTACTAGACACTTCTGCTCTTGTTGTTTTATTTTGTTTTGTTTTAACAAACTCAGGATCATAGATAGGATGGTTATAGCTGAATAATGTTTCGGGTAAATGTCTTACAGAGTTGCCTTGAGAACCTTAACGTTCTTCACCATGCTGAGATGAACGGGGGTCGTGCCAACGTGGAAAAGCATACCAGACTCACAGGCCAATCAGACGAGACAATATGACATATCTAAAAAATCCAGGCATCTATTTGAGGCAGAATCGTGTCGATATGTTCAGATAATAGTTCCATGGCTGTTGAGGGAATGGAAGAATGGGTGTGACCAAAGCAGTCTCAGAAAACATCGGTGACAGTACTGCACAGTTTCTTGAGAATATGGTAGGATTGGAAAGAGCAGAGAGAAGAGGAAGGGGATTGCATCCCAGGGAGATGGAGTAAGAGGGAGAATGATCATGAATAAGGGGCCAGGAACGACTCCAGTCAAGCCAGATTTTAGGCCAGAGAGCGTGAAGTGAAGTAGGAAAAGAAGGGCCAGATGGTAAAGGCACCAATTAAGGAAAAGCTCAAAGATAAAACGATATCTTTAATATTCACTTTGAAAAATGGCTCAAAAGTGAATGATGGGTCATCTGCAGATGCAGATGTATAATCTATTTCAATGTATTTTTGTCCAGATTGAAGGTGTATGGGAGGACTTACTCCTCCATTATCTTCCATTGTCTTCAGAACAACAATTCTTCAGGTAAGGAAACCCACAGAAATATAACAAGGCTATTCTGATATGAATTGTCAAAATGTGAGAGATTAAATATGCATAATAACTTTCTTAGAATGTATTCCAGCTCTTAATACTTCACCATTAGTACTCCATAACTAATGCTTTAGAAAATGAATTTCAAATATTTGCTTTCACTTGTCCATCTATCTGTGGATCTACACTCTGTGAATTGAGTCCAGAGCACAAAGGTAATAGATGTAAATTAGACTTTTAAAAATAGAGATAGGTATATATTGCATGCAAATATGTCAATGACATGGCTATAGGCCAAACTGCAAATATGGCCCATAATGAAGAGGTGTGAATGAGGGGAGGAACAATGAACAGATCTGTGAATAAAATATCTAAGTCTTAAACTAACCACTTTGACGAGTCAGTTGTCCTACCATAAAATCAGGGATTAAATCTAAGTGGAAGATTGAATGCACTCTTGGCCTCAATTATTGGCCTCTGTCTGTCAATACACATGGCCCTCTCACTATGGAGTCCCTTCCTGCACTGACTCTGGGCCAGCCTGTTGCTTGTTTTGGCTAACAGAATGTAGTGGAGGGAAGCTGTACTAGTTCTGAGCTTAGAACTCAAGAGAATTTGTGTGTTTCTATTCTATTTCTCAGAACCTACCAAGCCATCATCTGAGCATGCCGGGCTAGCGTGAAAGGATGAGAGGCTACCTGGAGCAGAGCCCAGTTGTTTCAGCTATGGCCACGTAATATCTATCAGTTAATAGCCAGCTGATCCCCAATCATACATGAACCTAGCCAAGATTAGCAGAACCACCTACCCAAGACACAGCTGACCACCAGGGGCACGACTAAGCCCAGATTGGACCAGAAATACTGTCCAGGTGACCTTTGGGTGGATTATTGAATAATATCAGCTATCTCATGGAGACTGGACCTCTGATGGAGGCTATACATTATAGTTTCCTGGGAGTTTTAAAATATACCAATGCTTGCCCCCTTTCTCACTATGCCAAGATTCTATTTAATCCACCTAGGTATTTTTTTATTTGTTTGTTTTCTTTAAGTTTCCAAGGATTCTAATGTGCAGCCAGAGTTAAAACTTCCTGGCTAGAAATCACCACCCACAAATTCTCCAAATACTAAAATTCCAGGTGGGTGGGACATTTGTTATCTTAGGTCTGAATAACTATAAAATGTGTTTGCTTTTGCACATGCGTCACTGAGAAGAACAAAATGAATCTGTCTTCCTACACGTAAAACGATCCTTTAAATGTTCATCTGTTTGTCCAGAAAATAAAACAATGACTTCTGTCCCTAAAGCCAATATGCAAAGCTATTACTTATGGGATGAGTGAGAGAACCTGTCCCCCAAAGGCCCCTCTACTTTCCCTCCAAATGCTGGCTGTAACAGATATAAGCCCTTCAGTATTTAGTTTAGTCTATAAATCTAGCAAAACCAGGCATAACAGGGATGTGGGAGCAGTACATCAGTGGAGAGTGGGGGAGGGACTTTCAGAGGGGGTTACACTGTGTTTACGTTCTAATTATCTGTCAGAGAGTTAGTGTGTGAGAGCGAATGACTAACTGGGAGGAGGGAGATTGAAACGGAGCATTTTATTTGAGTCAGAACATCTGTGTGGTAGATCATGTGTGCCCTGTCCCAATCCCCTTTCCTGGGCAGGTGTACCCTTTCCCCATCTGTGTCATTGTTGGCTTCCAATGGATTATACCTGCCCGCTTTGCTAGAGAACTGTTTTCAGCAGACAGAAGCCACCTGCCTGGAAATACCTAGGAGGTTATGCCCTCCCTCACCCCCAGAAGCAACCTGAAGCTGGCTAATGACTGATGAACACAGGGTACAAAAACTTGGCTCCTTTCCCCAGGCAGAACAACCCTCAGGTTCCATTCACATTCTAGAACTCCCCATGGGATCAGGTTGAGGCTCGGCTTCAGCAGAAAGCCTGTATTCGATAACTTCTTCCCTGGATCTACCCTGCTTCTCTCCTTTGCTCCTGAGAGCTTTCCCTCAATGAAGCACCTGTACCAGAATCCCCATCTCAGGCTCTGCTCCTAGGAAACTCAGCCTAAGAACATTTACTTTCCAGAAAATTCTCTAGCCACCCATCAGAAGCCCTGTCAACCTCCCTCCATCTATCACTTCTTCCCTTCCACTGGCTCTGAGGAAGAGGCAGTCCTCTTCTAGTGCCACGCGAATTACTTATCCTTACTCTAAATGCGTCTTCTCAAATCACAGGGATTGTTGCTGCACTACCATTTTCTTCAGCATCTTGAAAGTCTCTTTTCCTACTAACCCTTCCTCTGACTTCATGCATGTCTGCTCTACTCCCTTCTAGAAAGCACTCAAAGTCAAAACTGAACCGACCTCCTCTGGGAAACCTACTCCCCAACTCCAGGCCACATGTATCGCTTTCACCTCCTTCACTTAACATCTACTCATGCAATTAAGCCCTGAAAGAAATCTCCTATGTGCTGTCTTTATGCACAATACGTATCTTCAACATTTGTTTTATTCATTTGTCTCATTTCTCCAGCAAAATAGCAGGTCTTCAGGGATATGGACTGTATCTTTCTTATAATACCATATTTGATTGTACCTTGTTCTGTAGATACATATAACTGATTAGCTAAAAAGAAAAGTCTACATCTAGGTTTCATAGTGCAAGGGATACACAATCTAACCTTGCTGTCAGAGCATAGAAAAGGTTAACTAAGTGCTGGGACTTGCCATTTCAGGATTATTTTCTGTACAACAAGGACCCAATAGACTGCAATACTAAATGCCAGTTTCCTAGTTAATTGTAAAGATAGATATATATATTTTTCCTCTTTGCAAAAGTTGTTGCTGTTTCACATAATGACCTTAAATGTAATGTAAATGAGGCTGGGCAACTCGATTTTTAGCCCTTAGCAAACTAAGTTTATCAATGTAAAATGTAAACAGCAATAGAGATTGGTAGTCAATACTATAATTTTATTCCAATATAATAATACTCTCCTTTCTTTCCCAATTAAATTCGAAATCTTGTAATTCATGGAAGTTATACAACTGGCGTAGAGGCCTTTACCATATACTCTTGTTGGAAAATGGGTTCTTGGTATCACAGGAAAGAATTCTAGGATGCACTTGAAAAGCCAAGAGAGCAGTGGGTTTATTAAAGAAGGACCAGTACACCCTGAAGAAGGAGAGTGGGCAGGCCCAGAGAAGAGCAGCTGGCCTGAAGATCAAAGAGGCCTAGAAATGTATTACTCTTAAAATGAGGGCGTGAAATATTCAAGCTGTGGGGGTAGCGTTACATACAGGCATTGCTAGGCGGCCTCTCACTGACAACTTTTTCGCATCGGGAGGAGGGATCTTTGTCCTTATTCGGCTCTTGTTGGAACTGTCATGGCGACACAGGGAGCAGAGACTTTACTTGGCTACCATGCTAATAATATTATAATCCGTTATAATTAGCTGGTGTTCATTAAAGTGACAAGATGGCATCCTGGATCTGCTCTAAGCTGCCAAAATCTAGTTCTAGCTGGTCTAGTAGCTGGACTTTTCTTAAAGGAACTCATCTCCTTCCTCCTTTGTCTCCCCTTACCTCTTCTTTCCTTTTCCTCCCCTTCTCTCCCCATGGCCCTATTCTTTCTGCCTACAGTAACATTCTAAGTTCACAATATGTAAAATGATTTAAAATTTCAACTTACATTTTGCAAGAAACAAAATATGCAAATGTAGCCAATGTATATAATGGGGTCTTTAAATTTCTCCCTCCTAAAATGTTTATGCTATAGATTTTAAATGATAGCATTTAAATTCCAATCGGCATCCTTACCTTGGCCTTAAAGGCATTTCTCAGAAAGGAAGACACATTACACTAATGAAAAAGTAAAAATGTAACTGACTTGTATTCATCTGTAGGTCAGGCTTCCATGAGGAAACTCAACTCTTTAGAAAACAGCAGACATTGATGAGCAATCCAAAGTCAATTTAGAAAGAAACAAAGAAGGAATGAAAGGTGGAAGGGAGAGAGGGAGGGAGGAGTGAAGGAAGGAAGGAAGGAAGGAAGGAAGGAAGGAAGGAAGGAAGGAAGGAAGGAAGGAAGGAAGGGAGGAAGGACGTCACTCAGAGTTGTTGAAATGGCTGTGATAAAGCACAAATACTGAGTGTTGTGGTTTAACAGATGGAACCTCAGTTCAGCACCTTCAGCCTGTTGACATATTTTGCATATAGTTGCTACATGCCTGGTTATCTACCTTGCCAGCAGATTAAAATTGACACATTGTTCAGGCAGGGTCGCTGCAGGAAGCTAGCCATACCTATAAAGTCATAACTGGAAACTGAAAAAATAAGACAGAAAAATACTGCATGACACAAAAAGTGGTATTTGCTATAGTGGCTGTGAATCATCAAGAAAAGACACGTTTAGTTCTGAATCTTTGTTTAATAAGGCACAGAAATCGATAATCTGTTTTTGAAATACTTTCAGCAAACATTTCAAAAATATGTCATGCTTTAAAGGAAAAGCTTCAGAAATCTAAAATATTCACAAATGTTTAGAGTTACCTTGATTCTATCGGTCAGTTTACATTTCAGGTACTCTGACCTAGGTCCTCAAAACTACAGAAATGTCCCCCAGTCCCAGACTTCTTATTAGACTAAAAAAATTTACTGGAAGACAAGATGACTATAATTATTAAAAACAGTTTACTCAAGGGTGGAGAGAGGGTTGGCAAGAGGTATAAGACAGACTGAGATTAAAAGTAGGATGTGGTTCCATTTCCAGTCAGTCATGTGGGTGACATAGGAGTAGAGCTGACAAATAAAGGAAGGAATCTATTTTTATCCCAACTTACCCCAAGACTTTTGTATCGAAATCGAACTAGATTATTTCAGGTCTCCCTTATAAGTCTAAATTGTCATAGTCTCTAAACTAAGAAATCTTTGCTCTACATTCATCCATAACCCAATGTTACAAGTGAAAAAGAAGGAAACAGGCTAAGGAAGCAGCCCTTTTAAAGACTCAAAGGAATTTTTGTGCTTGGTATTGTCATAGCTAAGTCAGGGAGTATAAGTGAGGCAGGTACGGGAGAAGACTTCCAGAGCTACAGAAGCGTTTGGGGTGCCTATTAGAGTCACTGTGCCATGGGGTGCCTATTAGAGTCACTGTGCCATGGGGTGACTATTAGAGTCACTGATTAGGTGAGCTCTGCTAGATTTAGTAGCCGATGGAACAAACGCAACAAGGATGAGACTGTTGAGCAAGTGGGTTTTGAGGCCTCAAGCTTGGCCACCTGGGATGAAGAAGGCACTTTGAGTAGACACTGGAAGTTAAGAAGCTGAGGTGGTAATGGTGAGGGCAGTGTTATACATCAGACTCTGGTTGGTCAGCCAGGAGAGACCCCTGCAAGGGAGTTAGAAACATCAGTTTTGAGCTCTTGAGAAAGACCTAGGTATCATTTATAGTATCATTTACCTAGACCTGCTCATCCAAGTTCCAGAGCAGTGCTGCTCTAAGTGTGGTCCTCAGGACAGTAGTACTGTCTAAGAGAATATTAGACATGTATTTTCTTGAGCTCCACTTCATATCTACTGAGTCAGAATTTCCACAGTCTGTATTTTGACAAACTCTCCAGGTGATTCTATGTGCACTAAAGTTTGACAAGTACGGAGGTAGAGAGTGGGTAATATCGTGCAAGAGGAAAGTATATACACCGTAGGAAAGAAGTTTGCACACTGGATAATTCCTTTAGGGGCAGAAGAGCAACAAAGAAAACAACACCATAGAAAGACTCTCAAAGGAGTACAACAAAAATTATGGTACACTTCAATATAAATACTGTGTACTTATTTTAAGCTCTCTGTTAAATTGTTAAGTTTGTTAAGTGGTAGGAGCAGTTAGGGATAAGGTAAGAGTTAGAGTCAGTAGCACCAAGGATAGTCCCTTATTTATTGTTGACACATCCATACTGTCCTATACAAAATAGGGCTTCGGTCACCTTTAGATAAAACACACACTAATGGTGGCGCTATAAGTGACAATATTCTTGCAGAGTGGCCAATCTTTTGGCTGTATTTTGGCTTTTATGCCAAGAACATGCGTCTTTAATCCCATACTCAAACAGATAAATCATTCATGTAAGAAGCCACAAGATAGAAACCCTGGAAATCTGCAGTGAGTCCCAGAAGGAAGAAACAAAAGAGCTTCCTGGTCTTGCTCACAGGTAATTTATCAATTTTATTATTTCTCACATCAATATTGAATTAGAGTGTTTTAATAACTTTCTTCCAGCAAATGAATTATCTCCAGTGTAGACTAATAACAGGCATAGAACAAGTTTTCCGTGGTCCCTGATGCTGAGAGAAAATTACTTCCGGCCATTATAGCTCAGTAATGACAGCATTTAGTGTATACCCCATCATCAAAGCAATCACAAAATCATCCAGAAAGTACCTATTTTCACAAAGCACTGAACTAGTCTCATAATTCTGGAGAGAAGGTGCTGGCTTTCATGCAAGGCGGTGGCTGGCATCCTCAGGCAGACTAATTGCTCTCTAAACTGATGTGGGGAAAGGACATGTCATTAGGGTGGGAAGCCACTCCCAGTTTATTTTTACTCCACCACAGAAACTTGTAAGTTCCATTTCAAGGGCTAAAGAGGTCTTTGTTCAGTGAACAAGTTCTTTATAGCAGCTTCTGTGTTCACTGGCTTAATATCATATTTAGACATACTGAGGTTGTTGAAATCCCCATTTAAATATATAAAATGTTGGTTCTGCTACCTAAGGAAATAAATAACTGGCATACATTTTATAAATGTATACCCAAAAAAAAAAAAAAAAGATATACTGATAAACAAACTCTCTGGTTATTTACTTTCTTCCCCACAGAATGTTGTTCTTTTTACTACCCTATTCAATGTTCCACAACAAAAAGAAAACATAAAATTTGAGTCCAGAAATAATCAAAATTAAAATTTTATGTGTGGAAAAAAGAATATAGCAGAATGTCAGGAAGGTGAGGTCAAGAGTTAGAAAGATCTGGTTTTCATTCCCAACTCTGACACTCACTGTGTGACCTTGACTAAAGTCACTTATCTAGAGAAGCTTTAGTTTCTTGATCTGAAAAATGGAAATAAAACTCCATCTCCCAACAGGAGTATTTTATGGATTAAATGAGATGATATGTATCTATCTATCTATCTATCTATCTATCTATCTATCTATCTATCTATCTATCTATCTAGACACACACACACACACACACACACACACATAGTGTTTAGTGTTCAATAAATGATAAATTCTTGTTATTGTCTAATACAAGTTCCATACATTACTACACAGATGGCATAGTAGAAAATATGGCCCTAGATTCAAATTCAGCCTCTACCATTTATTAGGATTTCTTGACTAAGTCACTTGACTCTCTGGTTCTTTTTCATTGGTACAATGAGGGGATGGGTTATAATATTCTTAAATTAATTTCATCTCAAATATTTCATTTACTCATATACTTTTGTCAATTGCCCTGAGACATCCCTGCCTTCAAAATTGATATTAAATAATCTGTTGTATAAACTATATAAAAGGATTTTATAGATGTTTCTACATTTCTCTGAATTTCTAAAGTAAGCTACTTTATTGAAATAAGACATTCAAACAGAAAAATGAGAAATCAGAATTCAGCAATTTGGATGGGAACCTGTGTAATCACCACCCAACTCAAGGACTAGAAATTGACGAGCACCCCAGAGCCTCAGACCATTATACTCTGTTTTATATACATAGAGAATATCTGCTAAGTACATACAAGGAACTGTTAACATAGAGGTTTTGCTTCTAATTAAAACAACAACAATAACAGCAATGTCAATTAAAAAAAAAAAAAGCCAGTTAAGTAAAAAGCATTGTGGATGGGAAAAATAAAGAACTGGATCAAAATAAATTAGCTCCACATTGAAACCCAGTACAAAGTTAATCTCTAGGATCCTGTTTTGTCCATACTAATTTGGCTACCTAGAAAAAAAACCCAAAGGTAATACACTATTCAGAATGAGCCCCATTTCTTTAAATGACTGTCACCACTGCTGGCTTTCTGAGGTCCCTCCCCTGAGCCTTACTGTGCTCCAGCCAGCAGCTAGCATTTTTACAGTTTGTTTCTCAGATTTGCGGCTTTTTTTCCCTGGCTGTTGGTGGAAAGATTTTCAATACAAATAGACCTTCCTTCATTTAGAAATGGCAGTCAGCATGCTGATATAGACCTTCCTTTCTGGCTGCATCATTATCTGTTAAACACACCTATATATTGATCTCCAGAGAATGGTTTTCAATATATGCATACTTTTCCTACTATCATATACTAGCTTTATACATAAATGGATTCCATTAAAGTCACAATAATATTCTCCCAAGCTTGATATCTAGAGTCACGTATAAGAAAAGTATTTTGTAGAAAATGCAAAACTCCCCTACCTTTTACTTTTGCTTTGCTTAAAAATCTTAAAAGAAACAAAAGAAAAACTATAGTTGCTATTGGCAATTGAGAAAAAGAAGATTATGGGTTCTCGGAGAATGCAATTTCTTTGAATTTGGAAGAGACGAGGTGAAATATCTTTGACTTTATTTATCTTGCTTAATCCTATTGCCCTTGCTGCTGGAAATATAATGATTCAGGGAACCCAGAATAAAGCAGGAGAGGCAAGAAGAGAAAGGAGGGTAAGAGGAGGAGAAAGAGCAAATGGGGACGCGCGTAGGGGCTAGTGCAGGAGTTACGTAGGTTCCTGGGCCCCAAGACTGCACTGGCATTGACAGTTTGAACAGTATCCAATATGCTTTCATTCCTAGTGATTCTCACCACCCGCTCCCACTAACTTCCCTCCCACGGATGCTGAGGCATCCATTGCTTGGACATGGAGCCGAACCTAAGGAATGGGAAAGGACTCAGTGCTCAGATCCTGATTCCAAAGTTGCCTGGAGACACCCTTTTTAGGGAGACAAAAGAGTAGTTGTTAAAACGGAAGCTTTCATTTGCAAAACCAGAATTTTTCTTCTTCTCTTCTTTCTTTTTTAAATTTGGAGGTCTCAAAGGAGAAAAGGAGTATTTTTATTTTTGTTTGTTTTGCTAACTGAAAGCCTTACAGTAGGGAATATTCAGGACAGGGTGTGACTTGGGGGCATTTCCAGAATCACAGGGACTGAGAGGAGCCTCCCTGGGCTGGGGCTGGCAAGCAGGACCAGAGAGAGTCTGTCAGCAGAGGAGAGCCATCTGGGTTTGGAACTCTGGGAGGAGATACCACCGTCTGTAGCGCAGCCTCAGGGGTGGCAGGCGGGCCCTCTTTAGGTCAGGAGCTACCGCCTCAACCTATCCCACTTTCCCTTACCTATGGCACAGGGAGATCCAGAAAACCCTGAGAGAATGGACTGGTACCCCCAACCCTCATCCAATCAAGGAAGGCAGAACTTCCAACTGGAAGCCATGGCTCCGGATCACAGAAATCAGCAGGAAATACCAGCTTGCATCCAATAGCCCCAAAGATGTGAATGGAGGTGGGGGCAGTGCCCAAACTCACCCCGAGAGAAGGCAGTGAGGACTAAAAGACAAGTATGTACTAGATCCCTTTCCCTCATTCCAGACGCCCACCCTCTGAACCCAGCTGTCCTCCTTGGAAGGGAAGGGAGGAAGGAACCCTGGAGAGGGGGAGAATGGCCCTGCTTAGAAAGGGATGTTTGGAAGCCTGAAACTGCTGAATATTTACCTCAGAGAGGTTACATTTTAAACCAGAATTGCCTTAAATGGGGGCTGGTGAGCCAGCTGAGTGTAGTTACTGATAAAATGAAAAGTTGTGCCTCTGTATATCTGTATCCTAATGTGTCCACGTCACAGCAGCTTCAAGAGCCTCTTTGGAGGTTCCAAAGGAAACTGCTGCTTTTTTATATTCCCATCTTCCCAGGAAAGGCAACCCCTGAGAGGCAAGAAGTCACAGTGGTTGTGACTAACCCTCCTTCATGATAGTCTAATCAGCCCTCCAACAAGGGGAGGGGGGAAGTCCTGCTACAAACAGAACACCCTTCAGACGGGCAACCAGTTGTCCTGTCACCCACCATCCTCCTTCAAACAGCTGAGGATGTTCAGGAAGCCCCTCTCAAGGCTCCCATGAGGACTTACAAGAACTTTAATTTTATAACTTGTGGGCCAGTGTTTGGATTTTTTTACAGTTTGAGGTCTGAAACTGCTTACAGAGCGTACTTTTGCCCATTTGGAATCCAAAACTGCCTGTAGAGTTGTGCAGTCCCCCTTGTGGTGATTGTACTATTTGATAAATTGCACTCCTTGCATCATTGCTAAATAGTACTCCCTGTACTGTGACTGTGTGATCAAAGACAGCCTTTTTTGTTCTACAGGCCTGCACTGAAACTAGGATGTTGATAAATGCTTAATCATACATTACCCATAAATTACCTCATAACCCCACTTGCTTGATCACTGGTTCAGCCAACCATTGAAAATCCAGGTGACCCCACCAATCGGAAAACAAATGATGTAGGCTTATGGTCTTGTTTCCAATAGCAACCCATCTCTTCGATCAACAGCTCCTTGCAACTCTTGCCTGTATAAACCCTGCCTTATCCCCTCCATTTTGGAATGTATTCTTGCTTCCTACTGAGGGCTACATTTCCTCGTTTGCAAATCGTTATGTGAATAAACTTTCTTTAAATTTCTTTTTAAAAGGTATCTCCAAACTTTTGTTTACACATAACCTGCACCACAATATTCTGTACTGTCATCCTCAATTCTGCTCTCCATTTCACCTCTGGGGGCTGAATGGAAAAGAAATGGCCCCACCCTCCCCATGGCTGGTCCACCCTTTCTCTTTTTCCCAAAAGAGCTTTGAAGCAATCTATGCAGTTTATGGAGAAGTTCCTATTCAAATGGTCCTTTCCTGGCTTTTAGAAGAGTTCTTCCCAAAGTGTGGTCAAGCATCACCCAGGAGCTGGTTAGAATGGAAATTCTTGAGAGCCCCACTGAAACCTACTGATCTGAAAACACTGGGGTAAGAATCTGTTGGAAAAACTGCCCCACTCTGACTCCCAATCTATGCACATTCAGTTTGAGATGCACAGTCCTCAGAGACCTAAGTGCTCCCTCTGTAGTGAACTCCACTAAAGGTATCTGGGAGGTATTTTCTAGATGTATGCCTTAACATCCTCTGGTGCCTGAGCCTCCAGCAGCATCTCAGCAACCCTATTTCAGTCCTCCATCAGGAACCTCTGTTCACCAACTGTGGGGACAGAGCCCCAGAGAGCAGTTTCCAGGCTCTTGGCCTCACGTGGAGGGGTGCTGGCTCAGGTAGTAGATGGCCGTCAGCTGTGGCTGGTTGGCCGTCAGCTGTAGCCATTGAGCCATTGGCCACTAATATAACTGCCGCGGCTACGTTGGGGAGTCCAGGAGAGTCGAGGGAAGTCAGAGAGTCGGTCGGTTGGCAGAAAAGCAGACAGCAGGTCGCACGTCTGTGAGACTCCAGTGAGACTATAGTGGTATGACTCCTCTACCTATGGCTCCGTGAGTGTTCCTTTTTGGCCTCACGATGTCCTGTGTTCTTATGTGGGGAGCAAGAGCTGAGACCCCACATGACACCCTGCATGACACCAACAGTTATTGAAGGTCTTCCATGTTTCAACCCTAAGTTTTCTGTCTGTGACCTCAAACATCACTGCTATAGCTTAGTGAT
Organism: Rhinolophus ferrumequinum; assembly: GCF_004115265.2. Taxonomy (NCBI): domain Eukaryota; kingdom Metazoa; phylum Chordata; class Mammalia; order Chiroptera; family Rhinolophidae; genus Rhinolophus; species Rhinolophus ferrumequinum. The sequence goes on along the minus strand of NC_046306.1, from coordinate 32,650,627 downwards.
AGGAAGAAATAGAGGAGACAAAACACATGGGATATTTTAATGTAATCCACTCGCCTAAACTTTTATTCCAGTGTGGGGACAGAGCCAGGAGTGCAGTTTCCAGGCTCTCGGTCTCACGTGGAAAGGTGCTGGCTCAGGCAGTAAATGGCCATCAACTGTGATTGGATGGCCATCAGCTGTGGCTAGTTGGCCGTCAGCTGTAACCAGTGAGCCATTGGCCACTAATATAACTGCTGTGGCTACGCTAGCAGCAAATGGAGGCTAGCAAGAAGATGGAGGCTGAGCTAGCAAGCGTTGGAATGAGAGTTGCGGGCTGTGTGGCTCCTGTTTCCTGTTTCTCCAACCCAGCCGCCAGTGAGACTATAGTGGTATAACTCCCCTGTCTATGGCTCCGTGGGTGTTCCTTTTTGGCCTCAGCATATCCTGCATTCTTATGTGGGGAGCAGGACTAGAGACTCCACATGACACCCCGCGTGACACCTGGTTAAACCAACAGACCCCAAAATGTCAAAGGAGGAGAGGTGAATGGGCATGCCAGACAGATTACAAATATTAGCTCATTTCATTCCGCGAATAACATTGACAATATGCTAGCAGTTGATCCTTTTAACCAATAAAGGAAACCAGCTTTGAGAGTTTAACTTAGACAGATTTTTTTTTTTTTAAGCAAGTTGTGAAGCCAGAATTTAAAGGTCTGAATTGAAAATTGGGTCTTACTTGTTAACCACAGAAACTAAGTGATATGAAATGGGGGCGGGGGGAAATAGAAGTATGCAGTGGAATATCAGTGAGATAAACCAAGTGTCATGCGGGATGTCATGCGGGGTCTCTTGTCCCACTCCCCACATAGGAACGCAGGATATGGTGAGGCCAAAAAGGAACACCCACGGAGCCATAGGTAGGGGAGTCATACCACTAGAGTCTTGCTGGCAGCTGGGTTGGAGACACAGGAAGCAGGAGCCACATGATCTGCAACTTGCGGTCTGCTTTTCTGCCAACCAACCTCACTTGCTAGCTGCAATCCGCTCTTGCTAGCTCAGCCTCTACTTGCTAGCCCCCATTTTCTGCTAGCGTAGCCGTGACAGTTATATTAGTGGCAAATGGCTCACTGGTTACAGCTGACGACCAACTAGCCACAGCGGATGGCCATCCAATCACAGTTGATGGCCATTTACTACCTGAGTGAGCACCTTTCCACGTGAGGCCAAGAGCCTGGAAACTGCACTCCTGGCTCTGTCCCCACACCAAGGTTCTAACACGTGGGAATTCACAGTGCAAAAAATTCCAAACGGGTTCACACTGTAAGCAAATATACACAAAATTTCAGACTAACAGAAGCTTCCTTGGACTCTTCATATGAAATTTTCAAGATCTGTGTTCTCTCTCCAACCCTTCCACTCAGGCATCGCTCTGGGAGTGCCCTAACCAGTGACGGATGTATGGACTATGGGTGTACAATACCGCTCTGTAGGAAACTTGCAGTGGAAAGAACACTGAGCAGTACGATATAGCACATCTCTATGCAGCTTGGTGATGTGTCTCCCACGTCACCTTCTTGAACCCTATTCTCAGAGTTGACTGGCTCCCTGGGGGCAATGTGAAGGCAGTCGTGGTTAGCAAAGAGCACATACATTCCACCTCAAACTTCCCTGGAGTCCCATGCCAACTCTTCCACTTACTATGTGACTTTGTACAGGGCAGTTGACCTCCCCATGCCTCAGGTAACTCATCTGTAAAATGGAGGAAAGGACCTTGCATCGCCACCTTCCTTGCCTGCTTGTTGTAAAAATTGTGACAGTACATATAAAGCATGGAATACAATGTTGATGGTTGAATTTATTATTCCATAACTTACAATGGTCTTCTGCCCTCTTCCTCCTTTACTAACTTTAAAACCCCTATACCCCCATCAACAGGAACACTTCCTGACAACCCCTCTTCCACACAGAGCAACATGTCCAAGGCTCACCAGTAGCACACCATAGAACATATTACTGAAATAATCTAATAAACTTAACTGAGTAAAGTTGTCTGTGCATAGCTTTGGCCATGAGCTCCCTGAGGACAGGGATTGCCTTATTCCCATTCAACCCCCAGCACCTATCCCAGTGCCTGCTCTTAATAGGTTCTCAATGAATAGTTTAGAATAAATGAACAAAATGTAAATATTTGGGGCCAACCTTTCTGGAAACGGCTGGTGCTTTCCTCACTGTTGGGCCTGTGGATAGAACAGAGGTATTACTTACTATTCATCATCTTCTTTGTAGCTCCTTATCTAGCCCAAGCCCACCAGTCCGGACTCCTAGATGGCTGTTTCCTGCTCATAGCTAAGGTAAGACAAAGCCTCAGTCTCTCCCCACAAAACTCTCCTGCAAAGGCCATGGGCTAGGTGAGGCCCCCCACCTGGTGCAATGGAAGAACATCTGGAGGACATTCTCTGCTGTTCAAATCAATTTCTGCCCCACAAGTCACATGATCAACACACACAGCTTTATTCTCTGGGAAACAGTCCTTTGGGTTTCCTTAAAATGATCTTTTATTGATAACCACATACATGCCTCATTTTATCTCCATACTATCCCTTCAGGATATTTAGGGAAGGGGCAGCTGCTCCTGGAGCCTTTCCAGTTTTCCTTGTCTTGATCCTCAAAAAAAAAAAAAAAAGAAAAAAGAAAGAAAAGCTAAAAAGATCCGTTACTTTCCCAGACCTTTCTTGAAACCAAGACATGGGAATATGTCACAGTATTGGCCAATGGGACCTGAAGGGAAGTCTGCCACGGGACGGGTAAGAGATAGGAAAAATCTTTTCACCTCAATAAAAATCGATGCATGGAAGAAACACCATTCTTCTTCAGCTGGATGTTGTCATGGCTACAATTGATGCCTGCAATGGTAGCGGCATCTTGCAACTATGAGGGGAAAGAGCTAAAGGATCAACCCAATATGGTAAAGGTAGGGAGCAGAAAGAGAGATCCTTGATAATACTGTTTGCCACGGTCCCTAGAACCGGGGAACCATCTATCTCTAGACTTGTTGCTATGTGATATAATAAACAGTTTCATCCTTTAAGCTACTTTTTTAAAATTATGTTTACTTGTAGCTGAAACATCTTACCTGATAAAGAGGAAAGGGGACACGAGAAGCTATTTCATTGGCCAAGAAGACCACTTGCAATTAGCAAAAGGAAGGAACTAACATAATAGCGAGGAAAAGAACTAACATTATTAACCCATCATAAGCAACACACTCTATCAAGAACAATGTAGAAAATACATCATTTAATCCTCAACAAAACCCTATGAGGATTTTATTGAAGCAAACTCAGAGAGAGAGAGATTAAATAATTTATCCGAGGTCAAGTAGGAAGTGGTGATTTTGGTATTCCAACCCAAGCTGGCAAGGACTCCAGTGTCAGAAGGGATCTTCCATGCTACATACAGGCAGAATTGGTGTTCCATGAGCTCATCCTTTTGTATGACTACGTTCCCCAGATCTTTTTCTGTGAAATTATTTTAGTAGGCAGAATTTAAAGTATAAGGGGAGGCAATGGTATTCTCAGGAATATCTCAGGAATAAAGGAACAAACGTAGAACACTGAAAGCTACCTGGGAAAACTTCAAACTGTACACAGAGAAGACCCAGATAAACACTGCCCTTTGATTGAAAAATACACATATGTACACATGCGTGCACGCACACACACACACAAAATCAATATTTTGCAGTCTTTATTAACTATGTTATTTTATATAATTATGGTATAATTAAGGAAAACTTTCACAAATGAATGGGGCCTGTTTTTGGCTGCAAAACAATACATCTATATACTTTTATTAGACCTTGGAAATGTCAATACACTGTAATTGTATTTCTAATGACAGAAGATTCATCTCAGCTCATAGTATATACATTTCATTATTCACCACACATTCATATTTGAGTAAATGAACTTGTTCATTGTACATTGTAATCTTTTTGTTGTACAATGTTTCCATTTTTGAAAGCCATGTAATCACTCCATTGTGGTGTTGGCAATTGTCACTACATAATATATAAAATTTCAAAAGAATGCAATTTAAGGATTTTGATCTTGCAGTATAAATATATGCATGACACGTAATACAAATAAACTTACTCCAGATGGTTGCTTAAAACAGATAAATCAAATTTCCCAGTAGTAAGAACTAAATTTTCAACCAAATGCAGTTTTAGGTTTTTTTCTTTCCACTGATTAATGTGGCCAAACATTCATGTCACTCCAAACATAATAAACGTGACAAAATAGGGGGAAGCTTATGATAAAATAAAATTAGATTCTGTGGCCATTTTAGGAGTTCTTTGGGGGCTACTGGAGATGAGGGCCCTCCCACCTGAAAAAGTCCAGGTTTTAGTTCAGTTCTGCAATATTTCAACAGACATGCAAGCACAGCACGTTTGGGTTTCATGGGAAAAGAAGCGGATACAGTGAATTTAATCCACCAAGATGAATTTGGCAATACCTCTCCCTTCCATAGCACCTTCAAGCTGTATTTACAAGCCTTTCAGACATAGGCGAAAACAGAACACTACAGAAAATGTTAACTAGCAAAAAACATATTGGCTTAGTAAAACAAATAACCCTCAAAGCCAGGGAACTGTGTGTTTATTGACTCCAGCCCTGCCTTGCATAGTTACAGTATGGCCCAAGAGCATTAACAAACAGCCTAGCTCTTTCTGCTTTGTCACTATCAACCTCACTGCTTTCAGCAGCTAGTAAAATTAAACCTCTTCCAAATAGTTCTCATGTGCACAGACTGTAAAGTGAATGTAAATTAAAGTAATACATTACCAAAAAATCCAACTTCTTCAGAGAGCTGCTTGCTTGTTCCACTTTTATAAATAGTCTTCATTTTCTCCTCATGTAAACACAGGTAGGGATCCCAGAAACCCACCTGTGCCTTCCTACCCCCATTATATAACCAACTTAACCCGGCCTCACAGCTTAGGTGCACCCCTGAGTGCCCCCAATATGCATGCTGCTGATATCATTCAAGGACCAAGACTCAACACCTTTGTATATAAAATCTTTCTAATGAATGAGAAAGAATGGCAAAAATACCAATGGAAAAAGAGTTAATGTTCATGAACAGGTCAGAAAGGTAGAGAGAAGCAAATGCACAATAAATGTAAGACGAACATGTCATTTCAGTAGTAATCAACTAATTGCAAATAAAAATAAATAGGTGTGATTTTTAAGAGGTGTGAGATTGATGAAGAATTTTTTTTGAAATTGAATAATATTTCTTTGATTAGTTGAGTAAGATATTGATCTTTACATTCTAGTTAAAGATCATACTATTATGAATATTACGTTTTCAACATAACATTTCTAAGAAGTTTTTACATGTAGAAAATAATGGAATTTTGACAGTATTTTTAATAATATTGTTCTATCTTGGAAATTAAGAAAAATGGGTGAACTTCTTCAAATATTGCTGTTTGTCATAGTGTAAATTGGCATAATAACTGAAAATAAAGGACACTCGCTAAATGAAACAATACCTACCCTTCCATAACTAAATTCTTCTCTTAGGAGTCAGAGTTACACACCGTCATGACCACCCACCCTAAGCCACAGGGCCCCATTAATGCAAAAGCCTTGGCTAAATTTTGATCATTAATCAATTAGTCCAAACCAGAAACACCAGGGACATTAAAAGTTCTCAGTTTACCAATAACTTTAGTCAATGCCAAATTATACCATCTGGTACTTACTATATTCATTAATCCTCATATAGGATTATATTACAAGGAGCATATTCAATCAATTTCTCACATCATATCTAATACGTATTATAATAGCATGAATATTCTGCATAGAAAGGGCCTATTCACCCACTGATGCTTGACAAATGTTTGCCTGTGACTTTCATTAATGCTTAACAAGGTCATGTTTAAACTCCAGTACACAATGAAAGACTATATATAAGCCATCCTATGGCTTTTTATTCAGAAATATCTAAAGCAAATTCAGAGCACACCCATCACGGATGTAGGATATAAATACTCATTAGATTATCTCCAATTAACAATCCCAGAAGTAAATTTGATTACTGTATCATATCCAAAACATCTGCAGAAATACACCAGTGGCCAACATGGGCCCAGGTACACTAAGGAAATGCCTAACGCTGTCATTTGCCAGCTATTATCCTTTTTCACCAGCATCTCTGCTTAGGTGAGTTCTGTAAATTGAATAGAAGCAAGATGTGTGAGTTGCTTGGTTACATGAAATCGGGCTGCACAGCGTCCTGCCTGTGTCTGGCTGGGACTCATCGCCACCTTTTAGGAAACTTGTCATTTTTTAAGAAAGGAAGCTGCTACCGCTGGACATCCATGACTGTTATCTCACTGGCTGAGACACTTTTTTCTGCTAATTAAATTCACTGTGGGAGATTCCTAGCATGTCTCCATGGGAAATGGATCTGAAAATCTGGATGATGCTCCTAATTGCTCCTGGTAACAAGGTTATGAAACCTGGGCTGTCATACCAAGAGAAAGCAGAATTCAGGTAAGTGGGCATACTCTCAGACCATATGGGCTTCTTTAGCCTACAGCTGGAAAAGCTAAAATTGGGCTCAGCTGCAACTGGGCACTTCCGGAACAAGACTTGTCACTGCATTTTTCAATTACTTACCTGGAAATGCAGCAAGCAGGCAATTGTGACAAAGCACAATGGTAAACCTGCAGATGTTACTTGCCTAATCTGTGCTGGGAAATTAGCTCTGGCCTCATCTAAGGCAGGGCTACTCAAAATGTCGTCAACAGATTGGCAGAATCAACATCACCTGAAAGCTTGTTAGAAATGCATATTCTCAGACCTATTGAATCAGAGTGTCTGAGAATGGAGTCCAGGAATCTGAGTTTTTAGCAACCTCCCCAGGAATTCTAATGCCCTCTAAAGTTTGAGAAGCCCTTGTCTCAAATATACTCGAGGAATGTGGCTCCCTTTCTGGCCCTTGGGGAGCTCATTTAAACACTGTGATCTCAGTTTCCTGGTTCTGGTTACCTACTACTGTGTGACCTACAACTCCAAAACCTAGCAGCTCGAAACAACAGTGGTTCTGTGAGTTGGCTGGACTCAGCTGGGAAGTTTTCACTTGAGGTGTTTCATGCGGTTGAAGTCAGCTGGCGGCTAGGGCTGGAGTCATCTGAGTGATAGACTCAATTGAAAGTCCAAAATAATTGCTTCATTCACACGACTGGCATCTGAACCAAAATGGCTAACCGTTAGCTGGACATTGCCCTCTACATATGGCCTCTCCACATGGTTAGCTTGAACTTCCCCCCGGCATGGTCACCTCTGAGTAGCTGGACCTCTTACATAGTGGCTGGCTTCCCCCAAATTGTGCATTCCGAGAGACCAAGACTGAAGCTGCCAGGTCTTTTTAAGCCTTAGTTCTGCAACTAGTACAATGCCAATTTTGCCACTTCTTTGGGTAAAAAGCAAGTCACAGGGCCAGCCTAGATTCAAGCAACGGGTCTCCCGTGAGAGGGATTACATAAGATTGGGAGTGCGGCAGCATCTTTATAGATAAGATGCTACACTCATAAAATGAAGGAGGTGGCCTACATGCATAATGGCCTTCACGGTTTTTATAGTCTAAGATTCTGTGATACAGGCAACACCCATATTTCTTAGAGTCCGTTACATCTATTTCCAGGAGGCCCATTTCTCTGTAATGTGACTGCCACTCATTTAGCACTAAGCACATGCAGTCTTGCATTAAGATTTACCTTACAAATGTAGTTCCTCTCACTTCCCAACTTGATTATAAGTTCCTCAAGGCCTTTATGCCTCCTTGAAACTCCATTACCTGGTGCAGTGACCTATATATCATATTAGGCTCTCAATGAAGATGTGGTGATAATGGTAATGATGATGATGATAGAATCCCTGCTGTTAAATTATCCTGTCTACTTGAATGAGTACAAAATAACCATTTACAAAGTTGAAAAATAATGCCACAGGACTTTTGTAATTTTTTTACAGGACTTTTTAAGGTAGACTTCTTATGATCGACAAAATAGAGCTGTAAATATTATTTCCATTGAGCTACAGTTTGTTGTAAATGCATGTCTCCTCCCTCCCCCACTGCACACCTTTATTTTCAACCAGTATAGAAAGGACAGTGTTCTGTGGCCATGAAAACATTTTGTTTTCCTCCTAGTCACACAGAAAGGCTACATTTCTTAATTCCCTCAAACCACAAAACCACAAAACTGAATTCTGGTCCATAATCTTAGTCAGCCATACCCCACCAAAGGAAAACAGAGTGAAGGTCCCATGAGAATTGTTATGTTCTTCTTACCACATCTGCACCCAGCTGGGTGGTAACAAGGCAACCTTGAAACTACAAGATAGAAACACCTTTATCCCTGATTCATTGCTTAGAACAGAGCCACCCAACCAAGAAAATATCCTCATTGCATTTTGCATGAGTGACAATTAAACTTCCATTGGGTTGGGACAATGGACTTGAGGATTTATTTGTTATAGCAGTTAACCTACACTGAGTGATACATCTAGTTTATTCCCAGAGTCAACCCTGTGAGACATTTTCCTACATCAGTACTTAAATTGAGCACTTTATGAACAAATGCATTCAACAACATCATTTTTAATGGGAACTATTAATGCATTTGTTCTGATATTTCACATTTTATTCAATCAAAGTCACGATATTGTTGTAAATTTAGAGCAACGTTTCACTACTAAAACAAAGCCAGCCTCTTCAATCTATCTCTGCACTGTATTTTCCACCACATTTCCAATAAGACCTTACAAGCAAGCTGTTTGTATTTGACTCTCTAGGTCTGGTACCTTTGCTCATCCCATCCCTCATCTCATTCAATCATTTATTCAAAAATCAATTGTGAGCACCTGCTATGTGCCAGACATCCATGTCCATGGATGCAAGAACTAGAACAGGGTCAGGGGAACGATAATCACAGCAACACAGTGAGCCCTAGAATAAGGGGTATACAAGAGCAATAAGACTACAAAAGCAAGTTTCTTAATGACAATGAAAGGGCAGAGACATTTTTACAAAGGTCATGACATCCATAAGGAATTTTGAGAGGTGAGTAGAAGTTCACCAGGTACAAAAGGAGGGAAAGGGTAGATCAGACATAGGGAACATATAAAAACCCAAAGGTTGGAACCATTGTATCTTGCAGTATGGGCTTATAGCTGGTCTAAGGATCTGGTTATCATGACTCCCGAGGTGACTGAATCACAACTGAAGATCAGGAATGATTTTGAGCCACGCAGCATGAACCTGGAAAGAACAAGAGTGATATGTGAAGTTTATGTTCATGTTTGAATGTTCTGAAATTTACATTGTTTAACCCCAAGATTTACGTAGAGCACTCAGCCCAGGTAAGGTGATTCCTAACACATTTCTATCTAAACTTAGAAGAAGAACCTCCCAATCTTCTGTAAATAAGAGTGGGCCTGACAAGGGGTAGTTAGGCTTCCTAAAGGTCTACCATGAGGCTCCATTATTCATACTTTATCCTCCATTGTACACCCCCTTGGTGAGGATTTCATAGCCCAGAGATTGTACCTTTATCCAACTTAGAGAAGGTGGCTAGTAGTCTTTCTTCCTTGAGTGCTGATTGTGCTTGATTTGTTTTTGTATCCTAGATTTACCCAAACAGTACTGGTGCCTGGCATCTCTGCCCATCTAAACCAACAAATATCATTTGCCAATTCAGTGGTTGTACACAGAAGACATTGTGTTTGGGAAACTACAATTAGCTTGATATGGCTGAGATTATATTGGCAATTTTTAAAAGACGATACAAAAAAAGGAATTCAGGGCCCAGATCATGGAGTGTTATACACCATGCTAAGGAATGTAGATATAATCTTAGGCAAATGGGGATCTAAGACACAGGTCTGATGTGATAAAAATCGATTTGAAAAGAAAAATTTTTCTAACAATAGAAAGGCTAATGTTGTAAATAAACTTGCTAGGAAACTTGAAAAATTTGCTGATATATTTGACAAAGGGCAGAAGAATGGAGAGGAGGGTACTTCTTTCCAAGATATTAAAGAAGTGGAATAAACCAAATCTGATGATTTTCAGTTTAAAGAGGGAAGAATCTACGATGACCCCACAATTTATTCCTTGACGTGAACAATAAATACAGTGTCATAGTGTCATTAGCCACAATTAGGACTAAAACCTGGAAGGGAGGAAGCAGGTAAGAGTGGGTTAGGTGACAAGTTTAAGTTTCATCCATTAAGTGTGACAGACCTCTGAGAACTCAACATGAAAATTGTTACCAGTTGGAAATGTGGTCTAGAATTCAAAACTGACGTTTTTGTAGAAGAAATGTATTTGGAAATTATTTGCACACAGAGGTGATCATCAAAAACTATGGCTGCTGATTGAATCAAGAGCAAGGGGGCATGATGGGAAGTCATCCAAGCACAGAATGCTAAGAAAAAGGATCATTCAAGGATTAATGGAGAGAGAAGACACCCAACAGAGACCAAGATATGTCAGGGAGGCAGAGTAGAAAGAGGAACAAATACTCACATGAGGACATTCTCTGTCTCTCCAAATCCTCTTCATCCATGTCCTCCATGACGTGAAGTCTTCACAGATACCCCCCAATCATAGAAATGTCTCCCACCCCACATTTGTCTCTATCACTCCAAAGATCAAATATGACCTGATATTATTGTCTCCCCATACTAGCTCTTGGAGGAGAGGAATAAGTCTTGTTCAGTTGCAAATGACAGAAGACTCAAACTGACTTAAAAATGAAGAAAAGGCCAAGGGTAGATTATGTCATTAGGTATGATGATCCAGGGATTCAAAATATACCTCTTTCTCCATTTTTTGATTTTGATGTTCCCTGATGTGGCTTCATTCTGAGGCAGGCTATTCCCATAGATGGACACTCACAGTTCCAGGCCTGCAATTTATTTTTCAGCAACTCCAGTAGGAAAAGAGGTTCTTAGTCATGGTTATCCTCAGCTCTGGTTGACTCTCTTCAGGTCACATGCCTATCTTTCACCTATCACTGAGGCCAGGAGGGTGCTAAGGTCTAATTGGCTAGGCTGGATCACATGACCAGGAAGTGGAAGCAGAGTCAGTTTTACCCAGGGAGTACACTGACATGAACCAAGTGACATGCACCAAGAAAAAAGAATTACCGGAAAAAATGGAAATTGATACAGGGCAAACAATTAAGAGTTGTATGTAGGGAGGATCAAGCATGTAATGGGCATGCTCAGTTATGGCTTGTGACCATGCAACCAAGACAATAGATCTGTCTTCTTTGCCTGTTCACAAGCCATAATTACCCACTTTGCTCCCCTCATTAGAAAACAGGAAAATGTGTTGTTATCAAGAGAAGTGACTTTTTTTTATGTGATAAGGAGGAATCTGACAAAAAAAAGAAACAGCTAATATTTGCACCTACTGGCATCCTGACTGGTGGAGCTAGAGAGAAGGTGATAAAGAGACAGGAATGCTAAAGAAGGATGGAGAGGAAGGCTCAGGTCTTCCTGGGAGACTATGGGCATTTGAGGGTGAGTAGTGAGTGGGGTGCCTTGGTTTGAAAGCCACCCAAGTACTGAGGCTTCTCAGTAATAAGAATAACAAACTTGGCTGCATAAATCAAATTTACATTATTGGAAAAGTTTGACATTTACTAAATAACCTGTGAAAACTTACCCTGGTTATTAAGAAGAACCCAAATAAAGTGTATTCACTTGAAAGCGAAATGTCAGGCTTTTTTAAAGATCTCTTAACCCCTACAGATTGGGGCCTGGGAGAGGCGGCCGTGGGGGTTAGGGGAGGAAATGCTGGCAAATTAAAGGCAATAAACTTTCCAGGCATCTTCATCCCCATAACTACTGAGAAATGTCTCCTGGCATTCTTAACTGGGTAATTGTGTCTTTCTATTGCATCTGTTGGCCATCCATTTTTAAAGGTATGCTCACAGAGCAGTGTTTGAAAATTAAATTGAGACACTGGAAGATAGTGAAATTCACTCAAATTCATTTTATGTACAGACGTAGCCAGAGAGGTATGTTAACAGGGAAGCTCACCAAACAAATGATTCCAGAATACTAAACTAGCAGTCCTAGAACTGGGGGACTCTAGCGAACAGTCAAAACAACTCCTTGCAAAACTAGAATTAAGAAGTGCCCTAGCCCTACACGCTTCAGTGAATCAATTATCCATTACTAAATGGAACCATTTGTTAGGAAGAAAGTGGGAAAAGTAAATATACGTGAAATATATTGCCGGAAAAGGTCACGTAAAAATATTCCCAAGTCAATAATTCTTAAGAAAATTTTGCCTACGAAAGTATTTCAAATCAAGCTGGTATACAGCTTTACATAAGCATGGTTAGTCTTGAAATTTACAGATGACGGCTACATTATGTATTAATTATATTTATCTAAAATCCTCAAAATACATATATGTGTAATGCTGTACATGTAAACACATACATATGAGTTTGTTTTAGGCAAACACATGAAAAGATGCCCCAAAGTGCAACAAACTTTGTTACCAACCTTTGACTTACATGGTGCCTTCCATTTTCTTCCTAATATACGGGGAGCTAATGTAGTGAGAACCTGGTATTTACTAGGGAGACAGTGGGGATGTTCAATTGCTCAGAAAAACTGACGGAAAGGAAAGAGGAGCCTGAGTGCCTCCAAGAAGTGAGTCAACGTCTCCAAATACACTTTATGCATAAATGTGCACTCTTCCAAACTATGTGTCTGACTAGATACTTTACAGTTCTTGGGCATTGTTTAAAATTTTATTTTTTAAATATTCATAATTTAGATTCTGAACAAGATAGAAACCATTTGTACACATATCCATAACCACATAGGTACCTACATCTCCTGTATTCCTCCTTTTTCTTGAGAACCATATTCTCTAGTTGAAAGAAAAAAAATCCTTCTCAACTTTCCACGGGACTTCTATAATCTAGAAGCATATGACTGAAATGCTTTATTGGAACCAAAAGTTGTCTCCCACAGGGAGAAGGTGTGGGTTTCTAAGCCAGTGCCACAGAGCTACTTGTATGGATACCCCAGAAAAAAGGGCAGTGTAGGGCCACCAGAGGTCAGGCCTCAGCCACCATGGGGACAACCAGAGTGAATATGGGTAACTAACATCATCCCACTGCCCGTATTTGAATTAACCTACCCACTGAGATCTTGTCTTTATTCAGATGGCAATTCTTGACAACACAAGGGGTGTGCTTTCCTTCCATTTCCTCCCAAACCCTTCAAAAAAGGGTCTTGGTTAAAAGGAGAGAACGAAAATGACACTGAGCCTCATGACAGGGTCTTCTGTCCACATAACAATGTGTCTACAGAGGCGTCTGAGGAAGCATGGGGACTTCCTGCCCCTCGACGTCCATCTGCCCCTATACCTGGGCATATCTTTGCTACCTCCCTGGCATTTGAAGGGCTTAGGTGTCCTAAGACTATTACATATATGATCATCTCAGTCCCTAGGAACAACTGTCTCTAATAAAGAACAAAGACTCTATGGGACAAGACAATTGTTATCACTAGGGCTACAGGAGTCTTCATAATAAAGGGCCGAAGAAGCTTGGAGAATGGCCCATCTTGTTCCCTTTCCAAGACTCAGATTATGACCATTGTCTCTGGCTTTTACCTCCTAAGGCCATCTTCTTTTGGGGAAATTCCAAGTATAGTTGCATGGTCATTAAATGTGATGGTCTCTTATTTTTTGCCAGTATGTAGAGAGCTAGAAAGGGATGGAAAAAGAAATTCACTTTATTTTTCCACATAGTTCTATGATTTATGAAAAATTGGTATACTTCCTTCAGTTAGATAACCATGAGTCAGAGAAATAAAATTACAATAAAGTGGTGGTGTCATTGCCAAAGCAGACCATGCTCTAGTTCACAAATAATGGTCAATTAAAATAACTTACTCCTGTGGTGGGGCTGTGCTGTGTGAGATGAACTATCACCCAAGATGAATTAACGGGCTTGAAACACTTCCTATTGACTAGCCTGTGGTATAATTTATAATTATTTCTGTTTACGCGAGAGGTGGTGCAGAGGTGCCAGGAGGAAAACTGCCCTGGAACTCACCGGATATGAGTAAGAGCCATGAAAAGTACATCTGCTATTAATGTTTGGATCCATAAATATAAAAATATTCTTTTTATTCATAGTGTCATCATAGTGTCAGGAATCTACATAAATATAGATACATGGGGATATATAGAGAATGTCAGCAAAGAGCTCCTAACCACAATATCCAGCACAATGACTTGCCAGTGAGGCCTGTGGCATGGACCCAGCTCACGTCCCGGGGGCCTGTGATCCCTCTTGATGTACTTTCTGTGTTTATGAACTTAAACAATTTTGTCGTTTTAGAACAACAGGACTCTTTTATAAGGAGAGTGAGGGTGATTATTTTCTATTTTTTGAGGGTGATATTTTTTCTTCCTTTTTAAATCTCAACTTCTCTAAATCTTCTAAAATCTAACAGAAATAGACCCCTAGAGTTTCAATTATTAAAATAAGAACTACACCATCTTCAATCATGCCAACCATCATGATTAATGGGAGGAAGGGAAGTCCAACAGGCCTATCTCTTTGTGTACCTTTGTTTCTCCTTTTCGGTATCTCTCTATCTCACTATCTCTCCATATCTCTATGTATCTCCAGCTGTGAATGTTGCTCTAATCCCTCCTTCTGTGTACTCTCTCCCTACCTCAAATTCTCTCTTACACACACACACACACACACACACACACACTGCTTAAGATTAAACATCAAATCTCTCTTTTTTTTTTTTGTTTTGCCTACACCTTTAAAAATGGCCCCGAAATGTGAATCTTCCTGGAGCCAGTTGAATCCAGGAAAACTGACTCCTACACCTCTCAGATCTCTTTAGCTGAGGCCTTTAGCACCTGCCCTACAAATTCCTCCATACCAGGCTCAGATAACAGCCCTGTGTCTAATCAGTAGGAATTTAAAGTCCAAAGGCCTGAAGGCAGACCATTCAATACCAAGGCAGCCTTGAAGCTAATTTTTTTTTAATTGTGGTGAGAACACTTAACATGAGATAGAGCTTCTGAACAAATTTTTAATTGCACAATACAGTATTGTTACTTATAGACGCAATGTTGTGCAGAGATCTCTAGAACTTACTCATCTTGTATAACTGAACCTTTATACCCACTGAACAGTAACTGCCCGTCCCCCAGCCCAGCTCCTGGAAATCACCATTCTAGTCTCTGTTTCTACGAGTTTGATTATTTTAGGTTCCTCATGTAGTAGGTGAAATTGTGAAGTATTTGTCCTTCTGTGACTGTCTTATTTCACTTAGCATAATGTTCTCCAGGTTCATCCACATTGTCCCATATGGCAGGATTTCCTTCTTTTTAAGGCTGAATACATTCCATTGTATGTATATGCCACGCTTTATTTATCTATTCATCCATCGATGGACATTTGTGTTGTTTCCACATAGTGGCTATTGTGAATAATGGTGCGAAGAAAAGGGGTTGCAGATATCTCTTTGAGATCCTGATTTCAATTATTTTGGGTATATACTCAGAATCTAAGCACATTAGATTAGCACATATGAACATATTCTTCTCTCCAAAAAGACACCCTTGACTGTGCCTGGGGCCAGCAGTGGTACAATGCCACTACTCTGCCAATACTATTGCTGTCTTATTTCGTGGCTCCTCAGAACGTGTTCTGGTATATTGCCTAGTTGCTCCAGTTTCTACTTTACTCATCTATTCATTCATTCAATTCATAAAAATTTATTGAACATCGAGGATATGCTGGCTTCTGGGCTAAGTGGGAGATGGTGTCAGAGAGAGAAATCAGAGCATCATCCATTCTAGAGGTTGTAGTTAAGGAAATAGTAGTTAAGGAACGCAAGCTCTACCTCCAGCACAGACAAGGTCCCTGTGATCCATCCCTTCTCTCAACCTCTCCGATCCTGCCTGACTGACTTAGTTCTTTGCTTCTTCTGATGCAAACCTTGATGCCCCAACTCCTTCCGACCCTTGTGACAATCCCTTCCACCAAATATGACCATTGCTCAGACCCTGCCCTACCTTGCCATCTCACCTTTAAAAGGACACTGACACCTAATAGAGATGGAAGGTTAAAACTTCTCAGCATAAAGCTCATCCCTTCCACTTAGAACAGTCTGCTTCCTGAATTTGATTATAAGTGAAGATACTACTCGAGCATGGATGCATTGTGGCTCTCTGTACAAAGTGGAGAGCTCTGTATTAGATTTTCTTCACATATCATAACGGGCAAGAGGGCTCCAAGCTTGGATGTGAAAAGAGATGCCACCCTTAAGTCCCAAAGTCTCATAAATAATCAGATTCCACGAGAGGCCTCAGAACCTCACCTATCTGCCTGGCTTCCTGAGTAATGACTCTTTGCGTTGTGAAAAGACAGTGACCATTAAGTTATTGATGTCGTGATTGTGTGTGTGTGTGTGTTTGTGGGTGTATTTAAGTGGTATCACTCATTTCCTCCTACCTCCTTGAAAGCTAAAATCTTTACTCTTCCTGTCATTTTATGTCCCTAACACAACTCATTGGGAACCTCAGGACTCATAAGATTCTTTGCATCGTATGCTGCGACATTAATTTCTAGCGAGTCTTTATATAGACTCATTGTATAGCAATGGGAAAGGATCTCCAATTCCCCTGCGAAGCTTATAATGAAATCATATTCATAAATCTGTTCACTCTTTCCACCACTTTGCTTTTACCAGAATTCGTGTAAATTTGCTCTCTCTGGCTTACAGTTAATAAATTAAAGGAATAAGTAACAAAGGAAAAATTAGGGTTGGCTCTTGGAACATACTGCAGAGACTTAAGGGGGAGATGGTTGTCGAGATAACTGGTGTCTGCCACTGCCTGACTCTGGGGTATGGCTGCAGCAGCTGTGGGGTGGGTGGGCTGTCTGAAGGGGCTCCACTCCCTCCCTGGGGTCTTGATTCCCTGGACAAAGCTTTCCAGTAAAGCAAGGGAACTTAACATGTGTCAGCTACCAAGTCTGTGGTTTATGTTTCACAAGGTCCAACTCAAGGCAAATAAATATTTCAACAAAACAAACGATCATGTGATGCATATAAATGTCACTGAATTAAGAAAGCTACTAAATTCATTGCAGTTACAAAGAAATAGGAGAGAAGGACAGGAGAAAATAAGTTGATTCATTCCCTCCTGGGCACTTCCAAGATCTTTGCTTGCCCCTCTGTGTTTTCCTCTTATACTTTTTCATGTCTTGCCTCAAATCGTTTCCTTGATTTTATCACAATTGTTCTTATTTTCCTTATATAGACTCCTGAAACAGAAAGAAGAATAACATGAATGAGAGCACCCTTCCTTCCAGGGGAAAACCTGGACACTGAACAATAAACATTTCTCCCTGCCCCTCTCAGACCCCCTCTCATCCCCACCCAAGGGTCTCAAACACCTCAGGGGCTGCAGAAATCTTTAGCTTGTGTAAGCAGAGACAGAGAGGGCACTGTGGCTAGAAATTGGTAGTAAATTCCACAATTAAAAAGCAGAACTGCTAAAAGCTCTTACTCAAAGGGACTCAAGATTATATTGTGAACAAATTAAATTGCCTGCTGCTTCCTTTCTCACCAGGTGACTGGGGACATATGGTGACAAAAGATGGAGCAAATGTATTCAGTCTGGTTCCTGGTTTAAAAAAACAAAAAATTGACAAAACTAAGAATTCAACATTGAGTTTTTAAAAATCTCAATTCCCACCAATGGAGCTGAGGGAGTCTTAACATCTAGCGCTTTTTCAGAACATGGGGATCTGTTCTTTGAGTAATCTGCATTCAGTAACCACAACCTGGCACAACTCCTAAAATGGGGAGGTACAGCCCTCAAGTTTCCAAGTAGCTAAAACTTTAATTAATCGCTCCAAATCTTCCCCATAAAGTTGCATTCTCACCTGGCAGTATTTCATAAGTGATATAAAGTTCAAGTGGAAGGGCCAGGTGAAACAGACATCCATTCAAGGATCAGATGACAACGGAACACCAAAAGTGGCTCTACTTGAAGATGCTGTTCAGACGTTTTAATCATATTGAATTGCCAACAAGAGCTCAGACCAAACAACAAAATTTCCACATCATCAAAATAGGCGATCTTTATGTAGGAAATTCATAGGCTAAAACAGAGCCCAGAATGAAATCTGATCATTTAATTAAGGAGTTATGTCACCTTTGCCAGGATAATAGCAGAAAACTCTAGCATTAAATTGACCAAGCAAAACCATCCAAGGGAACCTGCCAAAACCCAATGTCATATGAACTTGTCAAGGTTGCATAATGACATAACAATGAGAGATACAGCTACACAGACTAATTGGACCAGCATAATGCTAGAAGTAGGTCAATTCTCAGTAATAGATGAGAGTTTTACATTATGGTTTCTAGCCAAAGCCTCCAGGAACTGAAGAGAGCATCTTACCATCAGCCTGTTGGCTATGAATTCCTAAGGTCACTCAGGCTGATTTCCCTTTCTGTTGCAATCTAGTCTGGCCCACAGAGTGTGTTCCCAGTCCCCAGAATGTAATATGGTTTCACCAGAAGACCCCCACCTCCACCCCATTGAGAGGCTTACTTAGTTCTTACAAATCACTGCAGAGAAAACAGAGAGTACAACAGAGTACAACAAATTAAATAAGTGAGTTTATACAGTGCTTGAAATCATCTATAATGTAATCCTGATCCCATTCTCAGTTGTTCCTCCAAAAGCTTTTTTGACTTTGCATTTTCTCTTTTCATTTGGAAGTTCTCTAACCTGCACCCCTTCACACACATAATTTGTGGATGATCATAGCAAGTATCATTTTTTGTAGCGTATGCAGGACCTGGGCCCACGAATGCCCTCTTCCTACAGAAAGATCTGAATATGCAATCAGTATGTCGCAATAAACATTAATTGGTGTAATGGACTCCTCTCTTGATCAGAAGGTAATTGAATTTGGGGGACATCTGAAGCTGAATATACTGCTTAAAATGGCATTTAGATCACATCCTCACATGCCAATAAAGCAAAGTACACCTTTGTTGTACATAGGTAGAAATGGTTGGGATACTAAATATAGGTAAAAATTCACTCTACATTTTAGGAGTGGTCTATGGATATCTATCACATTTCATCCTACAACCTTAAGCGAATGTTTCTGAACCATAAAAATAACATGAATTTACACATGAATCTTTCCTATGGTCCAGCAATTTCACTCAGGTTTTATTCAAGAGAAATAAAAGCACATGCCCACAAAAAGTCTTGTACAAGAATATTTATAGCAGCTTTATTCATACTAGCCAAAACTGGAAACAATCCAAATACCCATCAATGGTAGAGCTAAGGAAGAAATTGTTATAGATTCATACAATAGAATCCTATTCTGTAATAATAAGAAGCAAATTTGTTATGTGCAACTACACCGATGAATCTCAAAAAACAAACATAATTCTGGATGAAAGACCTTAGATACAAAGAAGTACATTCTATATGATTTCATTTATATGAAATTCAATAAGAAGCAAAACTTCTATAGTGATGGAAAAAGCTTCTGTAGTGATTGACTGAAGGTGGGGAAGCCAACTGGAAACAGGAGGGCGGGAGTTTCTGAGGGTGATGAAAGTGTTCTATATCTCGACTGGGATGTATGGTACATGGATAGCTACACTCATGGGCACTTAATATCTACACATTTCACTCTTTGTAAACTATACCTAAATTATAAGGAAGAGTTACTTAAAAACCTAATATTGGCATATCTAGGAAATATATTCCATAATCCAAGTGGGTTTTTATACATTCAATGTAAACTCAACTTTGTGTTGTTAAACAATAAGTTCATCATTAACTCAGTCCCTCTGAGTGTCCCTGTCACCTCCAGTTAAACTAGCACCCCAACATCTTGGCAGTAGATTCCAAAATCGGGAGAAGCTAGAGAACCTTAGGTGGTACCTCAGAACTTTCCTGTCTATGCACACTAGCAGAAAACACACCCAGTTGAGTCAACTGCAAGGAAGAGGAAAGGGGATCTGGGATGTGTTTTGGGAACTACCAAATATCTCCATAGCATTGAGTGCATCTGAAACATTCCCCAAATCCACAACTAAAAATCAAAAGAAAGAGCTGGAGTTGGCAATATTCAATAAATCATTAAATACCATCAGCATAGTTGTCTGCTTAAGATGAGCGCTAAACCTTGATAGAAATTTCTCCAATAAATCAAATGGAGCAAGGTGATTATGTAATTACCTATAAATAACATTTCCACTCTTATATCTTAGGAAACTAGGATTTGAGACCTGCTGGCAATGAAACAAGCCTCAGATGACAATGCAAGAATGTTATAGTGCCAGCCTTAATAACATAAAAGCAAGCCCGAATTTAAAGAAAATCATCACTTTTTTTTTTTTAAAGAAGTATTATCATTGCCAAAGAAAATTCTCATACAAGGCAAAACAGAATTGATTTTAATGCCTCCATTCTTAGATCTAGCCTCTGGAAAGGTAAAAAGCATAGAGAAGAACAGGGATAGAAAAAAATCTAGAGAAGCACATACCCAAGGGGCCACGTCCATCCTCCTTGGCCAGATTTTGTGAGCAGAATAACTATGGTGACTTTTAGTCCCAGTGCAAGTGCACTGAATGTTTTAATTTATATGTCTTTGTCAGCTCTAATTGCGCCTCAGTTTGAAATGCGAATGTTTGTAGGAGCCTCATTTCCTGCCAATGAGATAATACGGGTTTTAAATGTCCTAATTGGAGTGAACTGTGTGGGTCTTTAACTTCTCGGTCAGGACCCAGCCACTCTCAATATTTTCAGGTAATAGCAAAAAGGATTTATAATCTTAATTAAAAATATTATTTCCCTTCATACTGGAACTAAAAACAGAATGATAATCAATGAATGAATTTTCTGTTTCTATTCTGCTTAAGAATGTAGGCTAAATTATCTTTATGAGGTCAAGTTAGAAGCCCTAACCTATTTATGAAATAACGTTGAAAATTAAGATGTGAAATATCTGTCTAGAAGGTCATTGTAGCAGATGGTGTTGGTGTCCCAGTAATGGTGACCTGTTGCAAACAGCTGCCAGCTCCTTGTCTGAGGTCTTTCTCTCTGCTCCAGCCACACAGGGCTGGTCAGAAGTGCTATTGAGTTAATACCTCCCAAAACTGACCTCAGCCAATGTGGGTGGGTGGGAGTTGGGATAACTACTCTATCAGCTCACCACCATCAGCTCACACTGCCCCCCAGAGGTACCCTGTGGTATTGATCCATGGTTGTCCATGGTGTAACCTGTCATTAACACATACTGGGCTTCCTTGCTTCCCTTCCCCATCTCAACTCTTCACTCTCCTGTGGGTACTTCCTGCAATCGCGACCCACGTAATTGCTTTGCACCCCAATCCTAATCTCTGGGTCTGCTTCTGGATAGACCTAAGCTTAGATAGCCATAATCAGGCTTTTGTTTAGACCCAAGCCTAGCTGCCCAGAACTTGATAAAAGTTCTCTGTGATTTATGAAAAGTAAAAAGACTTCCCATTGACCTCTAGGAGGTATAAACTGCTTCTGTGATAGACCAAAAAAGGAAAGTCTGCACTGATATTTTAATTACAGACAGTGGGGGACAGTCTGGTTGTCTGATATTACGTTCAGAAAGATTAGACAAATTATTTTCCTTCACCTATGGTTAAAAAAAAAAAAAATCCCCATAGTGTTAACCCTACTTAGGAACAAGTATATGGCATGCCAGCATGAAGTCATTTGTTTGCCCCATCTCAGAGTAACTTTTAAAAGCAAATTTCTGTCAGGATATTTTCTCGCATTCTCGTCCTGTTAGCCACCCTATGGGTTGCACATGTCCATTGGATACATCAGGGTAGTCACTGGATTCCTAAGACCCTTTATTGGTATTCGAAAAAGTGTCTGGAAGTCTTCGTGATGCCTGTGGAATTCCGACTAGGTTGAATCACAGTAGAGCTTTGGAGGTGGATAATGTGATTCTGGCACTTTCTATTTACCTTCAAAGAAGAAAACAGTAACCATTCCAGGTTCCAAGAGATAGGGACATTTTGGGCAACCAGGAGGAGACATGGTTCTCAGTCTTTAGCCAGGACCATGCATATGAGAAGGAGAGTGGACTGGGAGTTAGGAGGTGTAGGTATTGTCCCTCCTCAACTGAAGTGAAGACTTCTGTAGGTCAACTTGATCTTTCTTTGGCCTTGGTTCCCTCTTCTCTGAAATAAGAGGAACTAAACTGAAAAATCTCTCAACTCTTTAATTCTGTTCTCTAAGAGTGATGCTAATTATTCAAGTAAGTGATGTTACTTGTAAAAGGAAAAAAGGAAAGGAGGGGCTGTGATAATCTCCTAGACTTGAATGTGTCCTAATTTATGAATATTGGTTTTCAAAAATTATGATTTTTGTAATCTAAACTCTGTAGGAAATTCCCATAATAGCTTTCCTGATGGAATTCAGAAAATACCTCTTTCTTTCAGGAAGATAAATCCAGAACCTAGGAATATAAAATGTAAAGAAAAAATGTTCAAGAATTTAAAGGATTTGAGGTCATACAATAAAGTTAAAAATTATCATTTTGAAAGAAAGTGTGCTGTAATCACCATGTCGGGAATAGATATAACTAATATTTTTTGAGCTCCAGCCACTCGTAGTAGCAGCAAGAAATATTTGGGGTGGAGGTGGGGCTTTTGGCCCATCCTTAATCTCTGGCCTCCCCATTCTCCATGTGGATACACACATTCTTATTTGTGTGTAAACTACTTTTCAAATCAACTACAAGATACATAACCTAACCCTTACACCATTCTTTGTTTCTCCACAGTTTGCTGTACCTGCAACTCCCCAATATAAAAATTCTGAACATGTAATTATGTCACCTACAAAGATAGATGCTGTACCCCTTTCACAGGTGAAGAAAACAAGGTTCAGAAATAATTAAGTAACAGTGGTAGCTAAGACTCTAACTCCTGTCAACATGGCTCCAAAATACTGGCAATATTTTTCCCCTTTAAATATTATTCATTTTATTTTTATCACTACATATATAATAATGCTCATTGTAACATATGAAACAATAGAAAGATGTATGAAATATGAAAATTATATAACTTTAGGCTCTTGTTTTTTGAAAGGCATTTACGTCATATTAAAGTATTTTATTTTTATAAAGTGATACATGTCTGTCTCTCACTAGCCAAATTTATATTCCTCTAGAATTTCTGCTAATTTTTCTTCTTCACATTTGCATAGTTATTAAAATTGGGACTTATTTTTATATGGTAATGAAATACGGATCTAGTTTTAGTTTCTTCTATAGATAACCAATTATCAAACAAAGCGTCCTTTCCTAGTGAATTGAAATCCCACCTTTGCTGTGTATCTAATTCCCATTTGTACGTGGTTCTACTTCTTGATATTTTGTCCATTGATCTATTTGCCTGCTCTAGTAGCAATAGGTTTCAATTACGTTGGCTGTGATAGGATAAAAAATGGCCCTCCAAAAATAGCTACATCATAATCCCTAAAACTTCTGAATGTTAATCTCTTTGGAAAAAAGGGTCTTTGCAAATATGATTCAGTTAAGAATTTGGCAATGATGTGATTCTGGATTATTGGGGTGGACCCTACACATCATCACAGGTGTCCTTATAAGAGAAGACAGAGAAGGAAGTTACAAAGACAGAAGGGGAATCACTGTGACCATGGAGGCGGAGACAGGAGTGGTGAAGCCACAAGCCAAAGAATGCAGGCAGCCACCAGAAGCCGGAGGAGGCAAGGAACAGATTCTCCCTTAAAGCCTCCAGAGGGAGCAGGATCATGATGACACCTTGATTTCAGACTTCTGGCTTCCAGAATTGTGGAAGAATAAATTTCTGTTGTTTTAATCCTACAAGTTTGTAGTAATTTGTTACAGCATCAGTAGGAAAATAAAACAGTAATTTTTCCATTTTAATAACTGCTAAGTAAAGTCCCTACTCATTACTCCTTTTCAAAATTTTCTTGGCTTTCTTACTCATTTAGTCTTCCAATTGAATTTAATTATTTTGAACAGGTCCAAGTCAGATTGAAATTGCATTAAATTTATATGTTAAATTGGGATGAATTGATATTTTTTTGATATTTGTCCTTCTATACAGACATAAGACTTTTTCTCATTTATTTTTTGTCTTGTACATCCTTGAGTAAGATTTTATAGTTTTCTCCATTTCTGACCTAGATTTTTTCCACTTTATTTATTCCTAAACATTTTTTGTCACTATTATGAATAATAATATCTTCTTATTTCTAACTTGATATTTCAGTTATGGAGAAAGTCTATTGATTTTGTATATTTACCCACCCCTCTCACCCCAAATTTTTATGTTCTCCTAATAATTTTAAATTTTTTAGTGGGGTCTCTTAAATTTTTTAAGGATACAAATAATTAAGTCACTTGCTCTGCTGTATTTATGCTGATTATTTTATTTACTAGTTTTGTTGCATTAATCATCACTTGTCAAACATTGCTCAACTTCAGTAGTAATAGTAGTTATCCCTAATTTTGCCATATTTTAATGGAATTAGCTTCAGAATTTTACCATTTATTTTCATGTTTTCTGTTAAGTAAAGAATCTTTATCATGCCTACTTCTTTCTTTCTATTCAAATTTTATTTAGAATTTTTAAGAGGAATGGGTGCTGGATTTTGTAAAGCACCCCCTCAGTATCTATTGGTATAATCATATGGCTTTCCATCTCATTTATTTAGTGAGGTAAGGAACTAAGTTGACAAATTTCAAACTTTGAAATCTTCTTAATTCTTTGAATAAATACCATGTGGGTGTAGCATTCTTAATCTTCTACTGTTTGACTAAAATCTATTTGCTAACACTTTACTTCAGGAAGTCTGCATATATATCCATAACTAAATTGATTCAGAGCTCTATTTTGTATTTGAAACTAATCATATTTTGATATTAAGAGTATATGAGCTTAATAAAATGAATTGTATAGCTTTCCATCATTTTTCTGCAGTCTCTAATCACTTAAATTACAGAGAAATTTTTATGTTTTTAAGTTAGGTCAAATTAGACTATAAAACTATCAGACCTAGAGATTTTTTTAAATGGTAGATATTTAATTATTTTACCATCAATTTACTGGTTAGTGGCCTAACCAAATATTATAATTCTTATCGGACCCATTTAATTTGATTATACTTTTCCAGGTAATAAAATTTGTAGTAATATACTTGTAGATAATATTCTCCAACAAATTTTTAAATCTCTTATAGATCTGTGGTTTCTCTCTCCTCATGCCACATATTGTACAGTTTTGCCTTTTTTTCACCAGTCAATCTCTTATTCATCTCTTCAGTGAAATTGCTTTTTGTTTGATGTTTCCTTTCTATTATTTTTTAATTCTATTTTTTGAGAATTTACAACTACACCTTTCCTCCTCATTTCTTTTGATTCACTTTGTCCTCCTACTTACTTAATTAGAAAAGATCACTTACTTATAGTCTAAAGACATATTTTTGCATAAAACATCCCATAGTTTTTTGTACAAAGTGCTTTTTATTCACTAGTTTTCAAATACATTGAATGGTGTGTAATTTCAGTTAATTTCCTTATTGATCTAGTAATTATTTAGAAGAATACTTTCAACTTTCATGTAGTTAATGCTCTTCCTGGCCTTTTTATTATGGACTTTTTAGCTTAATTGAATCTAATCAGTGAATATGGTCTATGAAATCTCTATTTAGCTTATTTTATTAAGATTTTCTTTGTGACTCAATACATCATCAATACTAATAGTTGCTCCATCAAAATAGGGAAGAACATATTTTCTGTTTCTAGTTTACAAAGAGAATGGTCTATATTTATTGTTTATAGTAGCCACATCATAACATGTTTGTACCAAACTGAGTTGAATGATTATATTCTTTAATATACTATTTCTTATTTTTGTTTGATATTTGGAATTCAGAAAGCTACTTATCAACAGCTGTATTATAATTGTACTTTGTCAAATTTTCCTTAAATTTCTAGAATTTTGTTGTTGTTATTGTTGTTTTTGTTTTGTATTTGGCAGACCTGATGTTTGTTGCATAATTTTTACAACTATTATACCCTTCTTGTTGAATAAAACTTTTACTATTATTTATTCTTCTTTCTTATGTTTAATGTTTTGCCCTTGTATTTCATTTCGAATGACATTAAACTTCTCATCTCCTCATTTTGAGGCGATTTCCTGGTATATTTTTGATAAACCCTTTAATATCCATATTTTATTGTCACTTGGTTTTATGTATGATAATTTTTGGTTTTATGTATGATAATGTAATTGGTTATTTTTGATTTGCACAATTTGATAATTTAGTCTGAAAGGAGAATTTAGCTGATTTATATTAACAACTCACATATAGTATATTTGTTCAAATTAGTTTGTTTGCTCTCTGTTGTATTGTGCTGTTTTGCCTTTTCACTGCAGTTATAAATATATAAAAGGAGAGCCATTGCTGGTCTCACCTCTGTACTTTGCACATTCACCTTGAGATCCATGTTGCAAATCAATTCTTATTTATTAGACTGTGTTCTTGAATATTTTCCTCAAGGTTCGTGAAGTTTTATTTTCTAGATATATTCTGTCTACACTTTCTGGGATTTTGCAACTCTGAAAACAGATGGTTATTGCTGACATTAGAATAAGATATCTTAGCTGGGTATAGGATTCTAGAACCCTAGTCCTTTCCTCTAAAATCCTTATTAATGAGAAGTCCAGTGCAGACCTCTCCCAGCGCAAGTGTTAATCTTTCCCCCATACAAGGTCCACTAACAGCCTAGACCACTGGTGAATATCCTTAGGTTCATGGGGTCACAAATTCAGAGAGTTCCTCCAAGTTTCCTGGGCTCCAACAGGGTAGGTACAACCCCTCTCCAAGGTCTCTGCTGGAGGAGCCTTCCTTGGTAGCAACAAAACTTAGAGATTTCAATCTGGACCTCCAGAAAAAGTCAGCTGCCTCTGCCTGGGTTCCTGGGCTCACCTTTCCACTGTCTCCCCTGGGAAGCTCAGGAGCATGTGTGGCCTTTTCTGCCTCTCAGCCTATTTTGTTTCTACAAAGAAGCAGAAGGAGTGGGGATATAGAGAGGAATTCTGATACATAGCCCCAAGCTACCATTTTTCCTGGATACTTCATATTTGTATGACATATTTGTATGATACTTCATAAATGTATGACTTTTGTGTACATTTTCTCATTTTATCTTTACAACAACCTGTTAATTAGAGAGGGAGACTACAACCCCATTTTACAGAAGAGGGCATAGAGGCTCAGGAAGTGGTTGACTTATCTAAGGTCACATGGCTAGTGAGTCACCAGGACAGAACAGAATAAGGGTTCAAGTGTTCTGACATCAACTCCAATAATTTCATTACACTAAAGTTTTTCAAAAGTGTAGTTTACTTGGTTCCAAAATACATCAAACAGAATATATCACCAGAAATGTGTGTGTGTGTGTGTGTGTGTGTGTGTAAATCTCCTTTCCTGTTATTTCAGCAGAAAAAAATGGAATTCTTAGATGTTCAATAGATGTTTCTCTTTTTAGCTCACTATATATATTTCTTTTTCTTACTCATGTATTCTGTAGTCCTCCTCAGACAGGTATTCCATTCTATACACAAATCGGTGAGGGGTTTGAGAGCCTGCACGAGTCTCTTTGAATTATGGCTTACTTCTTCTGGATAGAAGTGAACTGTGGAAAATTATCTCCTGCATCACTCGTAATTATCATTAAGAAAATTGTCTCTAAAGTTGCTCTTTTGTAAGACTTGCAAGGAAGAGGAACACTGGAGCTCAGTGAGAGAGAACTGGCATCATTTCACAATGTAAGTTTTCAGCACAAATTTTTTTTTTCCAAATTAAAGTTTATTGGGGCAAGAATTGTTACTAAAGTTACATAGATTTCAGGTGTACAATTCTGTATTACATCATCTATAAATGCCATTGTGTGTTCACCACCCCGAGTCAGTTCTCATTCTATTACCATATAATTGATCCCCTTTACCCTCATGTACCACCCTCCTCCCCCCTTACCCTCTGGTAACCACTAAACTATTGTCTGTGTCTATGAGTTTTTGTTTCTCATTTGTTTCTCTTGTTCTTTTCTTGTTTTTGTTTCATATACGACATATCAGTGAAATCATATGGTTCTCTGCTTTTTCTGTCTGACTTATTTCGCTTAGCATCATACTCTCAAGATCCATCCATGTTGTCACAAATGGTCCTATGTCATCTTTTCTTACTGCCAAATAATATTCTATTGTGTATATATACCACAACTTCTTTATCCATTCATCTATCGAAGGACATTTTGGTTGTTTCCATGTCTTGGTCACCGTAAATAAAGCTGCAATGAATATTGGAGCACACGTGTCTTTATGAATAAATGTTTTCAGAATTTTTGGGTAGATACCTAGGAGTAGGATTGCTGGGTCACACAGTAATTCTATTTGTAATTTTTTGAGAAACCTCCACACTGCCTTCCATAGAGGCTGCACCAATCTGCATTCCCACCAACAGTGTATGAGGGTTCCTTTTTCTCCACAGCCTCTCCAACACTTGTTACTATTTGTCTTGTTGATGATAGCCATTCTGACTGGGGTGAGGTGATATCTCATTGTGATTTTTATTTGCATTTCTCTGATGATTATTGATGTTGAGCATTTTTTCATATGTCTATTTTCCATTTGTATGTCCTCTTTGGAGAAATGTCTCTTCAGGTCCTCTGCCCATTTTTCAATTGGGTTGTTTGTTTTTTTGTTGTTGAGTTGCATGAGTTCCTTGTGTATTTTGGATATTAGCCCCTTACCAGAGGCACTGTTTCCAAAAATCTTCTCCCATTCAGTTGGTTGCCTCTTTATTTTGTCGGTGGTTTCTCTTGCTGTGCAGAAGATATTAAGTTTGATATAGTCCCATTCATTTATTTTAGCTTTTACTGCCCTTGCCTTTGGAGTCAAATTCATAAAATGTTCTTTGAACCCAAGGTCCATAAGTTTAGTACCTATGTTTTATTCTACGCAGTTTATTGTTTCAGGTCTTATGCATAAGTCTTTGATCCATTTTGAATTAATTTTGGTACATGGTGACAGATAGCAGTCCAGTGTCATTCTTTTGCACGTGGCTTTCCAATTTTCCCAGCACCATTTATTGAAGAGGCTGTCTTTTCTCCATTGTATGTTTTTTGCTTCTTTCTCAAAAATTATCTGTCCATAATTATGGGGGTTTATTTCTGGGTTCTCAATTCTATTACATTGGTCTACGTGTCTGTTTTTCTGCCAATACCATGCTGTTTTGATTATTGTTGCCCTGTAGTACAAGCTAAAGTCAGGGCGTGTAATACCTCCAGCATTGTTCTTTTTTCTTAAGATTGCTTTGGCTATTCAGGGTCTTTTGTGGTTCCAAACAAATCTGATGATTTTTTGGTTCTATTTCTTTAAAAAATGCCATTGGGATTTTGATGGGGATTGCATTAAATCTGTATATTGCTTTGGGTAATATGGCCATTTTAACTATGTTGATTCTTCCAATCCATGAGCACAGAATGTTTTTCCATTTCTTTGTGTCTTCTTCAATTTCTTTTAAAAATGTCTTATAGTTTTCAGCATATAGGTCTTTCACATCCTTGGTTAAGTTTATTCCTAGGTATTTTATTCTTTTTGCTGCAATTGCAAAAGGAATTGTTTTGTTTTGTTTTGTTTTTATTTCTTTTTCTGAGATTTCATTGTTAGTATATAGGAATGCAATGGACTTTGGTACATTGATTTTGTAGCCGCCACATTACTGTATTCGTTGATTGTTTCTAATAGCTTTTTGGTGGAGTCTTTAGGGTTTTCTATATACAGCATCATGTCATCTGAAAAGAGTGACAATTTAACTTCTTCATTCCCAATTTGGATGCCTTTGATTTCTTTATCTTGCCTGATTGCTCTGGCGAGGACTTCCAACACTATGTTGAAAAACAGAGGTGAGAGGGGACAGCCCTGTCGTGTTCCTGAACGTAGAGCAAAGGGCTTCAGTCTTTCACCACTAATTATGAGATTAGCTGAGGATTTCTCATATATGGCCTTTATCATGTTAAGGTATTTTCCTTCTATACCTATTTTATTAAGTGTTTTAATCATAAATGGATGTTGCATCTTATCAAATGCTTTTTCTGCATTAATTGATGTAATCATATGATTTTTGTCTTTTATTTTGTTTATGTGGTGTATCACATTGATGGATTTGTGTATGTTGAACCATCCCTTGGGCCCCTGGGATGAACCCCACTTTGTCGTTGATGAATAATCTTTTTAATGCATTGTTGCATTCGATTTGCTAGAATTTTGTTTAGGATTTTTGCATCTGTATTCATCAGAGATATTGGTCTGTAGTTCTTTTTTTTTTGTGTTTTCCTTGCCAGGTTTTGATATCAGGGTAATGTTGGCCTTATAAAATGAGTTAGGGAGTACTGTCTCTTCTTCAATTTTTTGGAAGAGTTTGAGCAGGATTGGCACTAGATCCTCTTTGAAGGTTTGGTAGAATTCACTAGTGAAGCCATCTGGTCGCGGACTTTTGCTTTTCGGAAGGTTTTGGATGACTGATTCAATTTCGATACTGGTGATCAGTCTGTTTAGATTTTCCAGTTCTTCATGGTTCAGCCTAGGAAGGCTATATGTTTCTAAGAAGTTGTCCTGGTCCTTCATAGTATTCTTGGATGATCCTTTGTATTTCTGTGGCATCTGATTTTGTTTATTAGTGTCTTGTATCTTTTTATCTTAGTGAGCCTAGCCAAAGGTTTGTCAATTTTGTTAATCTTTTCAAAGAACCAGCTTTTGTCAGATTAATTTTTTCTATTTTTTTTTGTTCTCTATTTCATTTAGTTCTGCTCTGATTTTTATTATTTCCTTTCTTCTGCTGACCTTAGGTTTCATTTGTTCTTCTTTTTCTAGCTCTTTAAGGTGTAATGTCAGCACAAATGTTTTAAGTATGTTGAGTAACGGGGTACACATTCATTAAATTCCCTTTATGCCAGAGGAAGTCTAATATATTATAAAACCACATTACTGCTACTTCTGCAGAAAAGTTGAAGAAAAACGGGTCTGAATCAGTGATTTAGAGCAGTGCTTCTCAAACTTTAGTGTGTATCAGCATTACCTAGGGGCTTGTTGAAACACAGATTTCTAGAGCTGCCCCCACAGATTCTGATTCAGCAGTTCTGGGGTGGCCTGAGATTTTGCATTTCTATGAAATTTCCAGGTGGTGTTGATGCTGCCTCTAGGCTGACCATACTGTATGGACCACTGACTTCAAGGATGTATAGCTGTCCAGCTTCGAGTGGAGTAATGAATAGATAAAGTCTGTGTTTCAAGACCTTTTCTGTTCTGTTATAGTCCCTCTCTCCCATCTCCAAACCTTGGAATCTTTCTACTTTTTACTATCCCTTAACAATTTGTGGCAGAAGTGAGGAGAACTGCTGAAGTTTGCACCATTTTTCAGAATGCTTTCATTTTAACAGGATTCACTTGAATACCAAAAACCCTCAGAAAACTAAAACAAAAGACTCTGGAGAAACTTTTGCATAAATGGAGATTTAACCTGCTTTGCACCATCTAAACAGTTCTGTGAGGGTAACCGCATACCTCATACCGCAGTTCAAGTTGAGTCTTATTTGTTTTAGGAGGGCTTAGCATACTGGAGATAGGCAAGAAAGGATGGAGAGAGCTTTTTTTTTTTTTTTTTTTATGTTGGACCTTCCTGTAATTGTGCTCTCTTATGCTGTCAGATATAGCAATGATGATGCATATATCATAAAAGTAAAAAAGAGACTATCTTGGGGGAAGTGGGTAAAGGTTGGAGAGGAAAGTATACGTGGTTTCTTCCAGCAGTTTCCAGGCTCTAGGCCTTGCGTGGGTAGGTGCTAGCTTGGGAAGTGAATGACCATCAACTGTGATTGGTTGGCCATCAGCTGTAACTGGTTAGCCAATTGGCTACTGATGTAACTGCCGGGACTGCATTGATTGGTTGGTTGGTTGGTTGGCAGGCAGGAAAAGTGAATGGCGGACTGTGGATCGTGTGAATTCTACTGCACGAGTCTTGCCCAGCCACCAGGGAGAATATAATGGTATGACTCCCCTATCTATGGCTCCGGTGGGTGTTCCTTTTTGGCCTCACCATATCCTGCGTTCTTATGTGGGAAGCGGGACCAGAGACACCACATGACACCCTGCATGACAGTATAGCAAAAAAGTACAAATATATGAAAGAACACTCAATACATTGCCCTAAAAATGCCCACATCCAAAGAGACTCTACAAAGACCCCTGAAACCCTCAGCAGGAGGTCTCTTTTGTTTTGTAGAGTGAAGGTTGTGGAATAGTTTAAGTATGTGGCATAATTGAGAGACACTGGGGTAATGATAGGGCTGACTCTGTCCAAAAATAATCAAAATTGTAACAACCCTGTGGGGTGGGACTTTAGCATCATTCTTTAGCTGACAGAGATACCAAACTTTAAGGTAAAAGGCTCTGTAATATTTAGCTATATTATTTACTTTCCGCTGACTCAGAGAAAGGCCATGGGACTGCCCATTTACCTTGGGAGTGCACCTGAATTTGGTTTTGAAAGCCGATAGCTCTCAAAACAGGTCATGGGACACATGTCTGGGAGACATTTACCCCTTTTATTCAAAGTTAATAGTCAAAGCATTTCTCTTAGTCAATTTCTGTTTCAAATTCTGTTGCTAGTAGCAAAATTCCTAGTTTATACCATATTAGAAAAGTTTGGCTATATATTTCACTCACCTATTTTTCTCTGAATTTTTTGAAGGTAGTAGGTGGCTGACTAACTTCTTTGACCCTAGTCTCTAGCATAGCATCTGGAACAACAGAGGGATGAATGAACCCTTCTTATTTTGGTTCTGCTGGGTCAAGGTATCCACATATTAGGTTATTTCTGATGAATGCAACTGAGAAGAAACACATTTCCATTTTACCCAGGAATGAGAAAATGGATATGCATTATATTAATAACCCTAATCTTTTAAGTGTCTGCCAGGTGCCAGCCACTTTCATCATCTCATGAAATTTTGACAACTCTGTGAAGCAGAAGTGATAGTGCCATGTTATAGATGTAGAAACTGAGACTTGGAGGCATGACTTGCCCAGGAATACAAAGGTAGAAAACAGAAGACCTAGGATTGGTTAACAGAGCTATCAGCTTCTGTCTAAGCTCTACTGTATTTACTCTTCCATTCTTGCCTCTTACTCCGTGAGGGTGTGAGGACCTGGGGAAAACAGCAGAAAAACACATCAGGGATGTCCTTTTATACTCAATAGTTTTATTAACATGCCTATAATTAACAGCTTAGAGCGAGTTGTCCCCTCCCTAACCTGAACCAGTTTATACTAGCATCTCTGCTTTTATTCAACCCACATTTATCATGTACCTTCTCCATACCAGACATTATACTAGAAACTGGAGGAACCCCTACACCAAATAGACACTTGTCCCTACCTTTCAGGAGTTCCCAATTATCAAAAACAAAACAAACAACAACTCATAGACAACTTATAAGCCTGAGTGGTGTTTTTAAGTACAATAACGTAGAGTTCAAGCGTCCAGGTTTCAGAACAACTGGGTTTCCCAAATAAAAACCAAAAGTGGCATATGCTGCAAACCTTTCTCAATTAACAGTAGATCAATAAACTCTGGACAAGCCAGAAGGAGTCATTCCCACTCCATCTGCCCCCCCAACCAGCACATATTCTGCCTCATTCATACAACAGTCACACAGGCAAAGTTTTTTGAAAAGGTGATTTCTGCTCTTGGCCATTTTTAATTCTCGAAATCTTTGTACACATTTACTCCTTTTGATAGTAGATCTATCTGAATTAGATAACCCTATAGTTCTCACAGGTGACAGATTCCTACAATGTATGAATCTTCAAGAGTACTTACCCGCCTCTCCCCATGTTGGCCAGACATACAGTACAAAGCGGTAACAATTAGGAACAGACCACTCATTGTCAAGGTTAATTATATTTCCTCAGTAAAAAGAGGAGGGCAGTGGTGTGCTGGAGCTTGCGAGAGCCAATTGTTAATTTTTCAGGAATTCTGTGAGCTGGCTGTTAAACACAACCATTCTTAAAATTTTAATTACATAAACTTAAAGTTAAGTAAATAATAACAATAAAGTTAACAAAGACTCAAAAATCACCAGTCTCTAATCATATTATTACATTTGACTATCATCATGCTTTTGAGGTTATTTGCACTACTGCCTCTGTCTGGTGAGAACACATCTCAGCTCTGGGCTTCTTGACGTCAGGTTGATGACGTGAAATTGGTCACGGTGAGAGTGTTTCTACCATGATATTCAGCAAACACTACAAATCAGGCCTTTTGAACCCAGAGAGCCAAATGTGAAACATTTACCAGCACGGCACTGGGGAAGAGGTTCTTCTCCCAGAGAACTGCAAAGCGTATAACTTTAACCACAGGTGAAACCACAGCAAACAGAGGCACAGACACAGCCGTGAAAAACCTGCAGGGAATACCAATGCAGACAAGACAACCTGAGGATGACAACAATGTCTGTGGTGTAGATATAACCCAGGGAAACCTTCCCAAGCATGCCACCCAGACTGACCTGCAGTCCCCGTGGTAGGGTCCCCATGAAGGGGAAGGAACTCAGTCCTCTGAACTTTCCCAGATTGTCAAAGACATACAACTTAGAATAGGCTGGCAGCAGCCCCTCAAGTAAAGAAGTCCAGTTGATTGTTAATAAAGAAATAAATCAGGTTGTCCACAAGCCAGACATAATCCAGATACACACTCAGTAAGCACCAAGTCCCTATAATCTTAGGGATGACAGAGTCACCCTGGGAGCTGAGAAAGGTGGGCCTGGATGCCGGGTGCATGCAGTGAAGTGTAGTTTTTAGGATTAATTGTGTTTATTCAGTTGACAATGTTTTCATTAAATTATTCAATTAGGTTTTAGGTTTTTGAGGGAATAGCCTCCAGTGTAGCATTGTCTGATAGATTCTTCTGCAATGATGGAAACGTCCCATCCTCACGCACTGCCTTGAGCAGCGGCCACTTTATCAGGCTGTTGAACACTTGAGATGTTACTGATGCAACTTACGTACCGAGTCCTAAATTGCACTTAATTTTAGTTACTATAAATTTAACTTTGCATGACCATATGTGGCTAGTAGCTGTCATATTGGACAATGCAGCTCTAGTGAATTCGAAGCTTGGAAACAGTCACCATTCAATCAGGGTGAATATAAAGTTGGGATGATAATTAATAAAACTTTGTGTAGCTTCTTGGTGTGGCTGGGTTTATTGAAGTATAGTCAGCTCATTCAGCTACTCATCTGTAATTATGGATCCCCGAAGTGTTCACTTTTAATACGAAATTTCTGTTAGATTTCTGAAAAATCCAGTCTTGCCACTTAAATGTGCCACTTCAATCAGCATTCCAGGAGATGGTTCTCTCAAGGTCAGACACCTGCGTGGACTTGTCTCTTGTCCCTAGTTTCATCAGCCTTTGGATGTAATCTATTCTCATGCTTGAGTCCAGTCTGACCAATGCACGCAGAAAATCACATTCCCCAACGTGTCAAATGAGAGTGTCCGCCAGGTACTTACTGAGCTACGGCCTGCATCCGATTCCTGCTGCGCTTACACTGACTGTGGGACTAAGTGCTACCTAAGTCCTTTAGTTCTCACTCCTGTCTTCACATCTCTGCTGGTTGTGGAGCTTTGAGCAGCAGCCTGCATTTTATGGCCATGATAATGCCTCAGCCTCAGCTTCTGGCAGGGTCCTCCCTCAAATTGTACAAACACAATACCTGGAGAATTGCAGCACCATAGTCCACTAGCCAGACCCAAACTCCTTAGGTTCTCAGGTGACCCAATTTGTGTTTAGTATACCCATTTGCAAAAGATGAACCTGGACCTAGGGCCACCCCTCTGGAAAAAGAGAGACATCCCAGTAAGGTGCCCTCCTTGTCCAGTGTGACAGAATGGGCTCCAGGGAATCTTGTTGCTTATCTTGTTGACAGGAATCTTGTTGCTTATCTTAGGGGCATTTCCATGTTAACTTTCAAAGTAACTCAGTTGATTTTTAAGACTAAGTGGAGTCTTATTTCTAATAAAACATAATAATTGGGCTCCCAGAACAAAGAAAGCTGTATTTACTTTTCTCCCATTATTAAATAAGAGTTTGCAATTTTGATTGGTTTGTAACTTCTTTCTTCTTCTTTTTTTTTTTTAAGCTGGTATCTTCGTGTCCTTGTTTATTTCTTCGTAATCATATTTATTAAGGTATAAATTACATACAATAAAATCACTTTTTTTGGCATACAGTTCTATGAGTATTGACAAACACATATAATCATGTAACTACTACCTGCATCAAGATGTAGAACAGTTCCATCCTAACAAAAAAATTTCCCTCATGTTCCTTTATAGTCAATCCTTCCACCTAACCCCAAGCAACCATTGATCTGTTTTTTTGTCCCTATGGTTCTGCCTTTTGCAGAATGTCATATAAATGGAATCATACAGTATCTAGCTTTTTATTTTTATTTATTTATTTATTTTTTAATTGGGAAAGGGGAACAGGACTTTATTGGGGAGCAGTGTGTACTTCCAGGACTTTTCCAAGTCAAGTTGTTATCCTTTCAATCTTAGTTGTGGAGGGCGCAGTTCAGCTCCATGTCCAGTTGTCATTGTTAGTTGCAGGGGACGCAGCCCACCATCCCTTGCAGAAGTCAAACCGGCAAACCTTGTGGTTGAGAGCCCACGCTCCATCCAAGTGAGCCATCTGGCGACCCGGGAGCTGAACGGCAGCTCATTGACTTCATTTTAGTTGCGGGTGGCAAAGTTCACTGGCCCATGTGGAAATAGAACCAGCAGCCCCGTTGCCCAGAGCAAGCGCTCTAACCAACTGAGCCACCCGTCCGCCCAGTATCTAGCTTTGTAGTATGATGTCTTTCACTTAGAATAATGCATTTAATAGTGAAATTGGCAATTTTGCTTTCTTATAGTCTAGCCAACAGTTGCAGGGCACTGTGACAAGTATTATACTAGGTATGTCCAGGGAGCAATAGAGACACCCACCAATGTTGCAAACAGGTCATCTAAGTCTTCTCAGAGGAAGAAAAAGTTGACTTATGCCAAAGAAGAAGCCAAGCACCCACTGCTAAGGTAAGGAGAAAACCTTACAGGTAGAAGAACCAGTGCCCAAAGATTTAAAACAAAGGAGCTTCCTACCTAATAGTATAAGTCACTAAGTAGCAAAGGATCCTATATTTTAGTCTAGAGACCAAGGCAAACATGAATCTGCAACTCTAAGGCTCAAGTAAAAAGAATGCATGCATCTAAAAACTAGCAACTGTGGACCCAAGTAAAAATAATGCTTGTTTCTAACTAGCTAAGTTTCTAACTTCACCCCACATACATCGCTCCATTTGCTTCAATATGATAAAGAGGCAGAAATCATTCAAACTGGAAATCCATCAGTTGGACAAACAAATTCTACAGCAAACTTCACCCTGGACTGAGGGTTTGGGGGATGAGACCAGGGACTGGAGAAGAGTTCTGAGCTCCAGATCTAAAATTTCCCCTGACACATAAATGGGAAAGAATCATGTATCATTTAATGAAATTATATGTCCATTAGCTTTCCCATGGGAATATTAACAAGACAAAATTAAAAAATATAATCGGCAGAGTTTTAGTCAAGTGTTTCTAGATTTGGGGGCAACAGATCAGCTCTGTAATCAACTGCTCTATCTTGGACAAGTCTCTTGGCTTTTCTGGTCCTGTCTTCTTTCCTGTTACCAAAAAAAAAAAAAAAAGAAAGAAAAAAAGAAAAAGAAAAGGAAAAGGAAAGGAAAAGAATAAAGCTTGATCATACCATTTCAGAAATTCCTTCTAGTTCTCCTATATTATGATTTTATAAGTTGACGTCAAAACCATCGCACTCAGGGAAACTTGCAGCACACTCAGAAAAAGAACTGAAATAAAGGTTCCATTCATGGTACCAGGGTTTGGTGAACACAATGAGGCTTTTTGTTGGGGTGGTGGGTGGAAGGGGAGAGAGAGAGAATCTGAGAGGTCTGGTGTTCTCTCTTTCCACCACAGATCCCCAATGAGTCACTAAAATTGTGGTAGCAATGGTGAGAGTGAAAAGAAAGTGACCATCAACTCTAGTAATAATTTTCTTGTACCTCTACTGGGGACATCAGAAGCAGTTTTGGAGGTCACTGTACCTCTGTCTTTATTGAAAGTCAAACTCAGCCATATCCATTCTCATTAGCTCAAATATTGTTCTAGTCTGTTTACTCATGGACTATTGGAAACACTATTATAAATGAGGCTAGAATCATGTGTTGCAGACTTCAGAAGATGATGGAAGATCATTCTCTCATCTCCACTTTTACCACCTCCTCTGTGCTGCCACCCTCCCTTGTCTCTGCTTTGTGTCTGTCCCCTGCCCTACAGATACACTACTACCAAGAGCAATTCCAGGAGCACCCCTCTCTCCTCTTGGGGGTAATACAGTGCCTCGCCCCAGCTCCCTTTGCACCTAGGTGGCACTCTGATATGTCTCAGATCTCCAGGAGGGTGGGGCTGTGGTCCTAGCATGCGCCACATATTCTTGGAATATCAGGGCTAGAGGGGCCCCCAGAAAAACAAAGTTCACTGGTGTTCAAACCTGTTTTTAAAGTAGAGCAATGCCTCTTTCTCAAGTAAACCCTGCAAGGAAAACCGAAATAAAACAGTGATAAAAGCTATGGAAATGAGGCATAGAGGTGGAATGGAGAGGGAGGAGGGAAGTCTTAACACGCTAAGGCCCCCACCCTCAACACAGGCATGCTCAAGCATGCTCGTGCGCGCGCGCGCGCACACACACACACACACAGACTCTGTCAGGGAAATACCATTTTTGAAAACGTCTTCTCTCAATCCAGAAATCCTCTCTACAAAGTAAGTTGAGAAAGCAAACAGTTTTATTACTGGATAAGCATTAAACCAGAATGTGATGCAAAGGAGGCAACCTACTAAGAGACTGAAAGGACCGAGAGAAATTGCACTCTCCCTTCATTTATACAGTCAAGCAGACACAACCAAGTACAGGCACATTTTCAAGGTAAACAATAACCAGTTCTCATGTAAGAGGACTTGACAGCACTACCTGGGCACGCATAGTTCATCCTAACTTTACTTTGTAGTCAGGGTGACCATCTATGGTACCTAATTGTCTTTATCCAGACGGGGGGAAATACTAACTCTTATGTTTAGGGCAGGAGGCGGTTTTACACCTCGGAGCCAGGTGCTCGCTGAAGTTAGACTCCTCCCCTTCCACAGACACTCAGAGGTAAGGTGTTTACATTCCAACGAGATGGTTCCCAGGTCCTTAAGAAAGACATTACTCGATCATAAAGTTGACTAAAAGCTTATTTAGTTTCTAAAGGTAAAAGTTCTGACATTTGCTAAGATAAATGTGCTAAGACAAAAAGGGAGAGAAGGGAAATCTCTTCCCTTATTTTCAGCAGGGTGAATTACGCCTTTTATTTTTAATTTCATTTGTCCTTGCAACCCATGTACATAAATACACACACTCAGACACAGCACTTATTTCAATCCAGTAATCCTGAACTAAACTGACTCCTGATGTTCTGGGACAACCCAGACTCATTCCAAAGGAGGACTTTATAGACAGTGATAAGGTCAGGGTCTGGGCCATATTACAAACCCAGCTCGTCTACCCACTCTGCTCTCCACAGAATTAACAATTAGAGCAGTGATTCCCACCCTGGCTGCACACTGGAACGTCGTGATGCTTGTGCCCCACCCCAGATCAGTTAAATCCGACTCTCAGGAGATGGGCCTTGACCACTGGTATGGTGTACAGAGGAAACAAATGAGTCCAGTTTGCATCCAGAGTTCAGCACCACCAGCTGCACATGACAGTGGCCCTCCGTCCTAGGAGACTACAATCCAGGAGAGCTTATAAAATCCTGATGCTCAGGCTGAACCCCAGACCTAATATGTCATGATCTCTGGGACTGGAACTCAAGTATCCATATTTCTTAAAGCACCTTGGGTTACTCTAGGGCGCAGCCAAGGCCAAGAACCACTGGGTGAGAGTTTGCCTCTGCAGAGCAGCCTGTTTAAAGCCTGGTTCCATGGCTGTGGACTCACCGGCAAGCCTCACCCCATACCTACTATGGGGATATCTGCAGTACCTACTGAGTAGTGTTGCGCTCAACAAATGACATAAGTTTGAATCATATTTAGTGCAGTGCGTGTCATTTGTTAATAATAAATAGTAGCCATTATTATTACAGATCCATGTAATAGTTAAATAAAAATTTTAAACCACATTTCAATTAATTTTTGCTCTGGACATTAACTTTACTATCTAATGGGAACTTTCCCTTCTGTGTGACTCTGTTGGCTTTCATTTTTATCTGTTATTCTTTCTGTCCTTACTTATCCTATTCCCTCTTTTGTAATTCCAATTAAAGAAAAAGATCCCCAGGTGAAAAGGACACCACCTCTCCTCCTACCTTGTCTAGACAGCACTGCCCAGCCCCGCACATCTGGACAGCCATATCCCTCAAGACAGTGGTACTTGGCAACAGAAATGACGTTTTCTTATTGAAGGTAAAAAAGTAAAACTGTCCTAATGGTTCTCAAACTTTAGCATACACTGAAATTGCCTGGCAAGCTACTTAAAACACGGATTACTGGACCGACTCTGAGTTTCTGAGTTAACAGGTCTGGAATGGGGCCTGAAATTTTACATTTCTAATGATGACATAAAAAAGTCCAAACCTGCAGAGAAAAATTATGAGTTTATTTGAGCCAAAGTGACGACAATGGCCAGAAAGCAAAATCTCAACAGATTGAGAAAATGCTCTGGAGAATGGAAGTTTTGTGGCTTATTTTAGAATCAAAGTAGGAGACATAAGGAGTGTTACATGAAATCCATTGATGGTAGAATAAGGGGGCAGGATAAAGTAAAACGGGAGTGGGGGGAATCTCTAGGATTGAAAAGAAAGCAAAATGGAGAGATACATACTTCTTTTAAACTGGTGGGTACAGGATAGTTAACATTTACAGCACGTAGAGATGGAATGCTGGGAACAAGATAACAAGGGGTTCTGTAGTCTCGTGCTCTGGTGTGTGGGTGTGCCCTGAAGGGTCAGGAAAAGGAGATTACTCTGACATTTCAAAGGCATGTTATCTTAGATACAAAAAAGACAATAAACAGGCTCATTTAAAGGTTGACCTTTGTCAAAGAAGCTACAGGCCTAAGACAGGACTACTGGCCATGATCCACTTTTCGTTAGGAATTTTTATGTTCAGGCCATCCGATGTGGTTACATTTGGTCTCTGAGTTTGCAAGGCACACAATGCAGGCCTCTCCTGGGCTTGTCAGATTTAGTGTGTGGCCCCTTTTTCATCCATACTAATAAGTTCACAAGAGGTACTAAAGCTACTGGTCCAAAGACAACACCCTGAGAACCACTGGTCTACCCCGTTACTCTCTGTTTGTCATGCAAGCAAGAAAAGAACATTTTGGTGCCTGCCCCTTTGTTCTTTCTGTACTCCATTACCACCCAAGCTTGGGAATTGTTTGGGGCAGCTCTTGAGAAACACTTTACAAGGCTCCACTTCAGGCAGCTTTCAAAAGAAAATAATATCTACATAAACAGACTTCGTGGTTTTGAGAAAGGTCCCCTGCCTGTTCACCACTAAATCTGAAAAAGCTCTTTGTAGCCAATATGGGGAGAGAGGTTTGCTTGTGGGGGCTGATTTCAAACAAAATTCTTGTTTTAATTTTTCTGTTGTTTTTCATTTCCACCCCCATATGTTTCTCACCACACCCTGAGCTGATGCTTTTTCTTGCCCCAGGAAATTGTCTATCACAAAACACAGAAGAATGGGAGCACTTTAAAAATGCAAATTTATGGACATATTTCCAATTCTGTGGTGCACTAGAAGCTGGTAAATAAATAAGAGCCATTCCAAAAATACCAAAAATTTTGACTTGACTTTAAGAATAAAAGTTTTTCTTTTGTGAGAACTGGAGGATGCTGGGAAACCAACAAACACTAAGTCAAGGAAAAGTTCATTTTATAAAATAAACAAAGGAAGGCAAAAGCGAACAGGGGAGGGCAAAAGGGGGAGATGCAAGCAAATCAGAAAGTGGAGAATGAAGAAAAGTAGTTTGATGGAAACCAAATGTACATAAGATGCCTCAATTCATTTAAGTACGTCTTTGCCTAGATTTCTGCCACCTCAACATTAACGTTCTTTCATGGTGACCTCAAGACCTCAGCTCCTGCTTCTCATGAACCAGTTTAGTGTTCATCATAAGGTTGCTGGATTAAGTAAATAAAAATACAGAATACCCAGTTAAATTTATATTTCAGATAGTCCAAATAGCATACTTACACTAAAAAGGTTTTTGTTGTTTATCTGAAATTAAAGTTTAATCTGGCATCCGATATTTTATCTGGTAACCTATACAATCACTCTACTCTTAATGTATATTTTCTATATAAACTCAGGCATTGGGCTCAGCACTTACTCTTTTTTCCCCCTCCTTGAGCATTTGTATTTTGTTTTAAATATATTTTTTACATTTTTTCAATTATAGTTGACATTAATATTATATTAGTTCTAGGTGTACAACATAGTAATTAGACATTTATTTAACTTATGAATTGATCACTCCAATAAATCTAGTACCCATCTGACACCATACATAGTTATTACAATATTGACTGTATTCCCTATGCTACACTTTATAAACATTCCCATGACTATTTTATAACTACCAATTTCTACTTCTTAATTCCTTGTTCTTTTTTACCCGGTCTCCCAATATCCTTCCCATCTGGTAACCTTCAAAATGTTTTCTGTGTCTATTAGTTTGTTTGTTCATTTATTTTGTTCTTTCAATTCCATATATAACTAAAATCATATGGCATTTATCTTTCTCTGACTTCTCCACTCAGCACAATACACTCTAGGTCTATCCATGTTGTCACATATGGAAAGATTTCATTCTTTTGTATTGCTGAGTTATATTCAATTGTATATATATACCACTTCTGCTTTATCCATTCATCAATTGATAGACACCCAGATTGGTACTATATCTTGGCTATTGTAAATAATGCTGCAATGAACATATGGAAGCACATGTTCTTTTGAAGTAGTGTTTTGGGTTTCTTCAGATAAATTACCCAGAAGTGGGATTACTGGATTTTTCTTTGTCTCTTATACCTTTTGTTTTAAAAATCTATTTTGTCTGGTATAAGTATTGCTATCTCAGCTTTTTTGATTGTTTGTTTCCATTTTTGTAAGATATTTTTTCACCCATTTACTTTCAGTCTGTGTGTATCTTTCGATCTGTACTGATTCTCCTGTAAGGGTCTTGTTTTCTCATCCTTTTAGCCACCTTATGTCTTTTGATTGGAGAACTTAATCCAATTACATTTAAAGTAATTGTTGATAGATTTGCAGTTATTTCCACTTTATTATTCATTTTTTCATCTTTTTTTCCCTTGTTTT
Organism: Rhinolophus ferrumequinum; assembly: GCF_004115265.2. Taxonomy (NCBI): domain Eukaryota; kingdom Metazoa; phylum Chordata; class Mammalia; order Chiroptera; family Rhinolophidae; genus Rhinolophus; species Rhinolophus ferrumequinum. The sequence goes on along the minus strand of NC_046306.1, from coordinate 32,606,879 downwards.
TAAAGAAGTCCCTTTAACACTTCTTGTAATACTGGTTTAATGGTAATGAACTTCTTTAACTTTTCGTGTCTAGGAAGCTCTATATCTGTCTTTCAATTCTAAATGATAGGCTTTCTGGATAGAGTAATCTTGGTTGTAGGTCCTTGTTTTTCATCACTTTGAATATTTTGTGCCAATCCCTTCTGGCCTGCAAAGTTTCTGTTGATAAATCAGCTGACAGTCTTATGGGAGTTCCCTTGTAGGTAAATAACTGCTTTTCTCTTTCTACTTTGAAGATTCTCTCCTTGTCTTTAACCCGTGGCATTTCAATTATTATGTGTCTTGGTGTGGGCTTGATTGTGTTCCTCTTATTTGGGATTCTGTGCTTTCTGGGCTTGTATATTTGTTTCCTTCAACAGCTGAGGGATGTTTTCTATCATTAACTCTTCCAATAGGTTTTCAATTCCTTGCTCTTTCTCTCTTTTTATTCTGGCACCCCTATGATGAGAATCTTGTTACACTTGATGCTGTCCCAGAGTACCCTTAAATTGTTCTCATTTTGGGGGAGATTATTTTTTTCTTTTTGCTGTCTTAATTGGATATTTTTGCTACCTTAACTTCAAAATTGTTGATTAGGTTCTCTGCTTCATTTAATCTACTATTGATTCCCTACTGTTGTATTCTTCATTTCTTACTGGCTCTTTTTATGTTTCCTATCTTTTTGCTGAAGTTCTCACTTAGATCATTGAGCATCCTTATAAACAGTGTTTTGAACTCTGCATCTAATAGATTGCTTGTCTTCATTTTGTTTAGTTCTTTTTCTGGAAGTTTATTTTGTTCTTTCATTTGGGACATGTTTCTCTGTTGCTCCACTTTCATTGCTTCCCTGTGCTTGTTTCTATGTATTAGATAGGACTGCTATGTCTCCTGGTCTTCGTCAAGTGGCCTCATGTGGTAGGTGTTCTGTGGGGCCCAGTGGCACAGTATCCCTGGTCACCTGAGCTGGGTGTTGCAAGTGTGTCCCTTGTGAGGGTTGTGTGTGCTCTCCTTTTGTAGCTTTCCCTAGCTGCTGTTTACACATCAATGGGAGGAATGATCCTCATGCTGACTGGTTATAAGCTTTGGGCACGACTACAGGGAGGAGATATTATGTAGGGACTTAACCTATGAAAGTTAATTTGTTTTATCAGGGCTCTGGTGCCTGCCAAGTCTGCCCTTTGAGTGTATCATTTGGGGAGGTAGTTGGGTAGTGCTCTGATGGGGTTTGAAGCTGGCCAACAGGTGTGTTGGTTCTGGGACTTCTTGTGAGGGGCTCTGGTGCACACTAAGGTCAGCCACTGCCTGTGCCCTACACAAGGGCCACTTTGTATAAGCTACAAAGTGTTCTGTAGATGGTTGCCACTTCTGCTGGGCTTGAAGTTGCCTGGGAGAGGCTACCCTGTGAACTGAGCTGGCTGCCAATAGTACTGGGCTTGGGGCTGCTCTGCAAAAGGTATGAGGCATGCTGAGGCCAGATGTTGCTTGTTTGGGTTTGTGAAGCTTTGAGAGATTTTAGGAAAGTCTGCGGCATGAGCCAATACACACCGTTTGTATGGGAAAGCCACTAGAAGCAGCTTGGTTGGGGTGGGGAATCTCAGGAAATCACTAGGGTGGGGCGAACAGTGTCAGCTAGGTTGATGAAGACTCAGATATGGTGCCTGTCTGCCTCTACATGCTGGGTTGGGAGAGGGCTCAATAAAGGAACAATGGCTTCTGCCAGCACTTCCCTCTGTGAGAAAGCTGCCCCTCCAGCCTTTGCCCTGAAGCCAGACAATTCAGTTCCTCCCCATGTGTCCCTGGCACCTTTTGAGCTGATGCCTCAGCACCAGAGCTCAGAATGAGTGAGTGTTTCAGCAAGTAAGTCTGTCCCTGGGCCCTTTAAGAGGAATTCTGGGGACTTCAGCAGTCCTCCATCTCACTCAGCCCCAATCTCCACTGGTTCTCATAGCCAGAAGTTTTGGGGACTTCTCTTCCCATCACTGGAACCCTGGGCTGGGGAGCCTCATGTGGAGCAGGGACCCCTCACTCCTCCACAACCAAGGTATCCCTCCCAGTTTTTAATTGCAACTTGTGGTTATGGGACCATCCCATTCTACATCTGCCCCTCCTACCAGTCTCAACATGGCTTCTTCTGTATATTCTTAGTTACAGAACTTCTGTTCAGCTAGACTTCAGGTGATTCTTAATAATGGTTGTTCTGTAGTTTAGTTGTAATTTTGATGTTGTTGTGAGAGGGAGCAAGCACAATGTTTACCTACTCTACCATCTTGACCAGATGACCAGCACTTATTCTTAATTTGCCATAAAATAAGCCAACCACCTGTCATCTTTACTACATATCTGAGACGATAGAAGGTGTTCTATCACAGAAGCACATATAACTTAACATTCAATGCGGGGTCGAGCTTTTCTCAAAAGCTCTTCAGCCATTGACACAATTGAGTTTCCACTTGACTCAACTTTCCTTCACTGCCATCATTCTTTTTTTGTATTCCCCTCACACCCAAACTCAAATTCACTTCAAATACCAAATATTTCTAAAACTTTTGCCATTTGGCTTTTCCTGGCCCTTCATCCAGTCTCATTTTACACCCTCAATTAATGTATCAAGGTATCACTAGGAGCTTTAAAATTACGGTTGACTCTTTAACAATATGGGATTTAGGAGCACTGATCCCTGTGTAATCGAAAATCCATGTATAACTTTTGACTTTCTAAAAACTTGACTAATAGCCTACTGTTGCCGAGAAGCCTCATGATTGATTAACACATATTTTGTATGTTGTATGTATTGTGTACTGTCTTCTTACAATAAAGTAAACTAGAGAAAAGAAAATGTTATTAAGAAAAATCAGAAGGAAGAGAAAATATGTTTACAGTATGGTATGTATATATTTATTGAAAAACCCCATGTATAAGTTGACCTGTTTAGTGCAAACTGTGTTGGTCAATGGGTCAGCTGTATATAGATGCCTGTGGCTATTCCCAAAGATTCTAATTTAATTGGCTTAGGGTGGGGCCTAGGCATTTGTATTTTCAAAGTCCTCCAAGGAATTCTAATGAGCAGCCAAAGATGAGAAGTACTCATTTAGATCAGTGTTTTTCAAACATCAATTTGCACAAGAATCAGGGAGAATCTCATGAAAACACAGGTTCTGGTTCAATAGATTGGAGCTCAGGCTAGAGGTTTGCATTGTCAACAAGCCCCCAGGAGATGCTGAGAGTGCTGCTCAGAGGACATTTTCAGCAACAAAATCTTAGAGGGAATCATGTGCCAGGTGTTAAGATCCTCCTTTGAAATGAGGGGGTCAACATTGACAGATGGAGCAGATTTGTAGATGTCACAGTTTTGCTAGACTGCCAGCTACCCAGGGTGGACAGTTGTTAAGTTCATAACAGCATGAAGGTAGAACAATATTTCTTGACTTCATTAGCTTCCTTGGTGTTTAGGACTTGTACTTAGCTGAGATATTTAGATCCAAGCACTTCCTTAATAAAATAACAAGACCCATTAATTATACATCTCTTCGTTTGTTTCAGAGCTCTTTATTGTAACTATGGTTTGATGGCCTCAACTGCTTTGAAAAGCTTGCAACAGAGTTATGAGTCCCCATTCAACAAATGCAAACATTGAGGCCTGAAGATGATAATAGATACAAGGCCATTATTAAAGTTGTCTATGAATAATTTGTAATATCAATGTTTCTCTCAAGTCCAGATGAAGCCTCTAATTTATAACAAAATTGACTATCAACTAGTTCTTCTCAAATGCTAATGTGCATACAAATCTCTGGGGTCTTGATAAAATGCAGACTGATTTAACAGGTCCGGGCAGAGCCAAGATAGGGTGGAGACAAACTCTTGGATGATGTGATGCTGCTTTGGATCACACTTAGGTACCAAGGGCCTCAAACTTTCTCAGTTCTGACATTTAGTGGATTCAGCTTTCTCAGCTGTGGTATTCTTCTCATTATTCTCTTGCGTTACTAAGCACTTAGCAAAATGTAGTGTCTGTAAGAACGTACTGAGAGTTCTATGCTTTGGTGTTGTTTATCTCCATTAAAAAATTGGCAATCATGCTTTGGAAAAATATGGTGTTTTGTTTTTTTCTCATTGTACTCTATCTTCTAAAAAATAGATAGAAGTGATATGTAGTCTCAATATTTCAGCCTTCATAGTTTTATCTCAGTTGCTTATCTATGGGACTTTACTGGCAACATTTGTATGCAAAGGAAAAGATTTACAAAATCAGTATTGCTCCATATCTTTTACTATCTTCACTTGAACATGGGACTGTGGAAAACTCACAAGTTTTACTTTGCAAAAATAACCAATTCATGTCTTGGTGATGGTAGTGTGCTTTTGTTTTGTTTTGTTTTGTTTTTCGTTCATTTTTTTGTTGCTGTTGCTCATTCTCACCTTTAAAATAAATGCTTTTTCTTGACTTCTGTCAGAAAAAAAAAAAAATTACCAACTTTCCAAAGATAAATTCCAAACTAAGAATGCAGGCAGCTCTGATGTCAAGATCAATATGTTAAAAAGGAGATGTTTGTTTGGGAAAAAACAATATCCTTAAAATCATCCTCTTACAGATTCCAAGAAGACTGATAGAAGTTTTCAAAGGTCTCCAAAACTCTCTGCTCTTGGTTTGGGAAAAAACAAAGAGACAAGAATGAGAAACATCACCCCTTACACACACACACACACACACACATACACACACACACACACACACACACACACTCAAAGACACCTACACTTGCTGCTATCTGAGCATGTTCCCATTATTTTTTTTATTTTTAAGTTACCATCGTTTTCAGCAAGGACAAAGAGAATAATAGCGTCTCCATTACCCTCATACAAACCATCACTTTAATGTTAATGGTAGATTTCTTACATGAAAGCCCCAATTTTCCACTCCTCCCTATGCCTTTGGAAGTGACCTCCCACACTGCCTCTGGACTAGGCTGTGTGACTTGTTTTGGCCAAGAAGAGGATAATAAACTTGATGCAAGCAGAAGCTTATAAAAGCATGGCATGTGCTTCCTCTATTGCTTCTCAGAGTACATGCCTTAATTGTCCTGTTGGATGCTTATGAGATATGCATGGAGGACAATGGTGTTATCTCAGCTGAGGTAGACCTACACCAGCCATTCTCCTGTTGAGCCGTCAGCTCACAACTATTGACCTTAAAAATAAAACAGTTATTTTACCAGCAAAAGGGGGTTTGATCAGGAATAGAAGAGAATTGCAAGGAATAGCGGAGAATTGTAATTTGGATCATGCAGGCTATGGCAAAATCATATGAAGTCTGGAAAACAAAGGAGAGGAATGTTCTCTTATAGATAAAAGGGGAAGTTGAAAGTAGCTGTTATAAACAGAGTCCTTTGGAGGAAACCAGGAGCTCTAAATGTAATGTCTTAGCATTGGCTGTGTTGTTGCTGGGGGAGGAGAAAATGTTCCTTCCTTCTGCTGGAGCAGTAAAGGAAAAAACTTCTTCCTGTTGGAGAGGCAAGAGATGTCTTTTCCTGTTTGGGGAAACCAGTGATGAGTGGTAGGTGTGAGAGCTCCCTTTTCAGGCATTCATGACTCCCGTCTTGATTGAAGTTTCCTCTATTAATTTTTATACAACAAATATATTGGAGAGCCCAGTGAGATCAGCTGAACCCAACTTCTTATATCAGCAGAATAGCTGGACAACTCCTAGACTCGGGGGAAGTAATGCATGGTTGTTTTTTTAAACCACTGTGTTTTGAGTGGCTTGCTCCTCAGAAATGTATACTGAAACCACATTTAGCATCGTCCCCTGAGAGTGATAGAGTCATGTTCTTTCTGAGTTGGCAGAATCTTTAGAGTCCTTCCAATCAGAGTCACAAACATAAATGTCTATAGACACCAGGCAGGACATTTTAAAAAGTGAAGCTATCCAGTCACAAGACAACAGGGTAGTAATAACAGGTGAATCAAAAACATACAATATATCTAAAAGTACTCATACTCAGGGTTGCAAAAGTCTTTAAAACACTGTGTGAACCCAATAAAACCCACCAGTTACCCTAACAGAGACCATGGGCCCCAGCATCTGAAGTCTGATTTTTAGTTTTGGCTCTAGATTCAGTGATGTAAATGCTTTGATCAGGTTCCCACAAGTGGTTAAAGATCAATCCAGGACTTCAACCAGTTCTCTTTCCAACACACCTACAAGGCAGTGATTTTGTTACCATTTTACTGCTGCGATCATTAAGGCCCACAGAGTTTCAGCAACTACTCCAGGGACACATTGCTAGTCAGTAGACAATCCACGATTCACACTCAGACCTGTCTTGTGACTATGTCTAGTGACTATGTCTAGTCACTTACTATGTTGCCCCTCTGTAGGTTAACCATGAACATTACAAATGTCTTAGACCAGAGATCAGCAAACTATGGCCCATAGACCAAATCCAGTCTAGCCTTCTATTTTTTGTAAATAAAGTTTTATTGGAACACAGCTACACTCATTTATCTATAGCTACACCTACAATGGTAGAGTTGAGTAATTGTTACAGAGACCAATAAAGCTAAAAATATTTACTATCTGGCTCTTTATGGAAAATGTTTGCCAACTCTTGGCCTAGAGGCCTTCCTTCTTCTATTAGGCCTCCTTCTTCTACAAGTTCTCCAGAATAGACAGGGTCTCCAGTCTTCCCATTGATGGGGCCTCTAATTCAGGCTTACCATAACCCCAGAAACATGACTGACTCAAGGTCCAAAGTAGGCAAAGTTAGAAAGATGAGAAGACAGTAGAACATCACTTTGACCTAATATTATCCTAAAGTTTTGCAATCTTAAAGTTCGCAGCATGAAGAAACCCATTCCCTAACAGCAAAATAAACAGCAGTTATAGATAGCATCAATATAAACACACCTGCCTGCTCCTTGGCACTCAGAACCTTTTGTTTTGCATTTCATTCAAACGTGGGAAGAAATCATCAGCAGGCTTCCTAAAAGTTTCCAGAGTCTTTAATCAAACAAATGATGAGGAAAATCTGTCAGTCTTACAGAACAGTGAAGCCCCATTTTATTAGAAAAAGAGACAAAATATTTTGATTTGCACTTATACTGGAGTGAATGGGAGGAAAAAAGGCTTTTAAATAAAATGATGAAGTGTGAAAGCCCTATTCTACAATAAGACAAAGAGCAAAGTCACTGGTACTGCTCACCCCTGACGGAAACATGTTTCAACCTATTGTTCTATTTTCATTATCCTATTAGAGGAGCTGGAAGACTGCTTACCAGGCCCCAAATCCATCTCCAACCAAACTGGCAAACTCCTGGATTCCATTTGTTTGTTTAAGGGCATATTCCAACCAGAGCAGAGAATGAATTTGCTCTGGAACGAAGAAGGAGTCCAACTCCTGTGAGTAAATTTCGTATTTTCTCTTCCGCTTTTCATTCCCTGATGGTCCAAGATTGCCCAAGGCAATGTCAAACTCAGAGCCCAACATTTGGCTTCCTTGAGATCTACCTGGGTAGCACTTTAAAAATATGTTTCCCTGAGCCCCACCCCAAACTTGCCGAATCAGAACTTACAAAGGTGAAACGTGAGGCTTGGTATTTTGCAAACATCCTTCAGGTAATCTTAGTCCATAGCCTGGTTTTACAAACACTCTGACAATGATTATCCTAAGGACATAAGTGAGTTTAATGCAAACTCACATACTCTTACTTCTTTAAAATAAAAAAAAAAAAGGGGGAGAAGGTATGCAATGAGCGGTAGGTTCTCCCTCCCTTGAATAAATAAACAGAAAAAATTTTGACGTTCTGTCTAATGCAAATACTGAATTATCCTTATTCATTCCTTTTTAACTATTAGACTTTAGAAAATCATTTAATCTCTTTGGGCTTTATCCCTCAGCTGTTAAGTGGCAAGTTTAGCTTAGGTGGCTCAAAAACTCCCTGAGTTTTATATATCTCTTGTACACCCAGTCAGGGAATAAACTCTTGACTATTTATTTTCATTTATCTCCTAGCTTTTACCCAAAGCTCTGCCACTTTTAAAATACTCTCCTTGAAGATGGATGAGTCATCTCTTCTACTCTAATCCCTATGGCTCATCTGGTACCTAATGCAGGCAGAAAAAAAAGTAAAAGAGGGAGGAGAGAGGAGAGCAGGTAGGAGGCAGAGAATTTTCACTCCTGTTTCAAATTATTTTCTTGAGGTCCTCTGTCCCCCTGGGTCAGTAACTCTAAGTTCTATGTTTTACACTGCACAGGTACAAGGCACACAAAAGCATTTAGAGAAAACTTGTAGACAATATCTGTTTGACAACAACTAGTGAACAATTGACTGCATTCAAGTATGTCAAAGAATAATGTCATCCTATAAATGGTCTCTGTGGAATCTGGACTTAGTATATTGGACAAGGAAAACTGTATCCTTTTGGGTGAAGGTCAGCAGGCATCTCTTAGTGGGCAGTATGAGAGCCAGATAGAAGGCAAGAGGGAGGAAGTGTTTTTCAAATACAGGAGCTTCCAAGAGGCACTTTGAGATTGGTTATAGAAGGATATTGAATCCCCCTTTTAAAAGCACTCATTGGGCCTTTTGCTAATGACCCACTCAGCCGTCAAGAAAGGGCAAAGTTAAAACACCACTTTTGGGTGAAGCGGCAACATGTTGTGTTGTTTTGCTTCAATCGGTGGTGTGACAAGGTGAAAGAAATTAAAAAAAAAAAAAGTCGCTATTGGGATTGGTCATTATTGCTGTATGATGTCATCTGCCTGGCATTATTTGCATCTCCAGTTTAATACCGGAGTGTAATTCTCAACAGGGTCCAGTGAGAGTTGTTGAAAGCTCAAGCAGGCTTCAGGTCAGGCAGGAATCAAGCCTTTCTCTGTATAAGCAAGGTTCCAGCAGAAATTTCCTTTATCTACTACAAAATTGAAATAAATAAGATCATACTATATGTATTGCTTTATAAGTTGCCTTTTGCACCTCACAGTAGACTATAAAGAGCTTCTATTAAAATATATTAATCTTTAACATTATTTTTAATGACTAAAAAAGATTCCATTATATGAGTGTACTATCATTCTTCACATATCCTGTTGTTGATTTGCAGGTTGCTTGCATTTCTCTGATATTATAGATAGAGCTTCCATACAAAGTCTCTGAGCCAAATACTGCACAGACCCTCATTTATTTTCTTTAAGTACGTTCCTAGAAACGCAACCACTAAATCAAAAATGACAGGCATCATCAAAACTATATTTACCTACAAAATTGTCCTCTGGAATCAGATTATTTGATACTTCCATCACCAAAAGGCATATGCTACGTCACTCATGTGTGGGATCACAGGCAAAGATAAGTAGAGAAGTGAGGACTCACTAGGCTTGGAGGTTACTGGTTCTTGTCCAATAAGGGATAGCTGATCACTAGGCAGCCTGCTTCTGCTTTAGGTAGAGTTGAGTATTGTCGCAGATACGGGTCCTCCAGAAGCCAACTCTGAGACAAGAATTCAATTACAAGTGGCTTATTCAGGAGGTGATCCCAGGAAATACTATTTGTAAAGCATGGAGAGGGGAGAGAAGAGGAATGATGGAGCCTGCTGTGAAGAAAGTAACCACTGGGAGAAGCTGGAGATTGATCTTGTTGGATAAATCTGGAAACAGTATACAATATGCTCCTCGGTATTACCTTCTTGGAGGGTTAGGTCGCTGGAGTGTCTCTGCAGCAACTCCCACCCGTCCTTGACTGAAGGCTGCTCTGGGAGGGAGATGATTCTCCAGCACCTTGAGCCTGCCATGAGCATAGCCAGGCAAAGTGATACAGAGCAAGCTAAATGGTAAGACCCAGAAAGGCTGCAGTAACATTGTGGGAGTTGCATGCATGGCAGGGCCAAGCGGGGCAATGGTATATGGCTCAGCAGTTGCTAACCAGTCTTCCCTGTTGTCTTTCAACCCCTACACAACACATTCATTGCCTTGTTCAAAGTTATATAGCTGGTCAGAGACAATGCCAATATGAGACCTTTAGTTTTCTGAGTCTAGATCTGTATAGAACTTGACTGTGTCAACTCAGGAGCAATTCAGGGGTTTAGCTTCTTGAATGACATCTAAGAGAGACCTGCTTTATGTGGAGATCTACTCCGCTGGCAGATGGAAGATTGCAAGACTCTAGCATAAATTTGCATTCCAGCAGTGGCTGTGTCCTTCCACCCACGAAGGGAGCCATGGAGAAAGAGCAGGAGCTACTAGCAGTTTCAAGTTCCTTCAAGCTGAAAGCGATTTATTAAAACTGACAGATGATGGCAAAGCAAGATCACGAGCCTTCTCATCGCCTCTGACCTCCTATCAACTTCCGTTTCCTTCTTGGACTTTAAAAAACTCATTTTTTAATGATATCCATAATTCATGAAAAGAAACGATAAAATCAAAACATATTACCACTGACTTATAAATGCCAGTGCTATTAATTATTAACAGACCAAGAAGGAAGTTGGGAATGATCCCAAAGGTGAAAGAGATAAAGGCACTAGCAGGGGGGAAAAAGTTGATTAGAAAACTTTGGGCCCAATGTTTCCAATTTGTACTATGCATACTGAATGGAAATGGAAAAAAAAAAAAAACACACAAAAAAAACCCTGAAGCCCAAAGCAGGGCCTGCCTTTGTTACAAGTGGGATGGTAGAGCAGTGAAACGTGCTTCTTTTTACTGCCAGTCTTGTTCTCTAACTCTGCCTCGTTCAATGCCACAGGACATCAAGGAAGGACGGCAAGTGTTTCCAAATAAAGGGGCTCATTGTTCTCAAATCCTAAGAATCAGTTACCACTTTTACTATTCCAAAGCTCAGTATCACTTATCCAAGGCAAATAGAATCACTTCCTCCTCTACTAGAGACTGCAAGTACAGAAGGAGCCTGCACAATTGGGGTCAATCAAACAGTGATTTACCTAAAGAACATCAATGTCCTCAGTCCCTCCCAGCACCAGGAACTTCTCGAATGGAGATATATTCTTTAGGGGCATAGAGGTTGCCCTTCAAAAAGTCCCAACTAGAATGTGAGTGCTATGGAAACTTCTGACAGTGAGTTCTCTGAGGCTCACTTTCTTCATCTGTATAATGCGGCAAATGACATTACCTACCTTATCAGGTTGTTTTGAGAATTAAAAAAGATAAGCACTAAAGAGCTGGATACAATTAGAGAGTTAGTTGAGGATGGCTGGGAACCGGATGAGAGACTGGGAGGGAAGAGAGACAACAAGAAGCTTGGAATCACCAAGTAGCAGGTATGTGACTAAACCAAAATCTTCTACAGCCTCCTATACAATTTTTCCAAGGACCGTGGTCTTGGGAGAGAATAAAACCTGGGTTAAAAGATGATCCTTCCATGGAAGGAATTGCTCCTGATGCTTATGAGGACATGTCCAGAGATGTCTTTGAGATGGATCTGAATTCATATTTCCTACTGGAGGGAAAGAAGTTGACTCAAGTGGGGAACTCTAAGCTATGCAGGGGACACTGATTAGTCTCCTTGCTGGGACCCCATGGTTCAGCCAAAACATGCAATTTGTTCTCTTATTTTAAACAAAAGGACTTTATTTTAATGATGTTTCTATCATTCTTTTCCCTCAGCATTTGATTTCCACCTGAACTCTAGAGAAGTACATATTATTCAACCTAAGGCATATGTTTTCATTTGAGAATGGAGGAAGACAAAAATTTCAGAGAAACTAGACACGAGTGGCCCATTTAGTCAGAGAGCAAGGGAACGGTCCTTTGGAGAAAACATCTGCTCTCCTTAGAGACAAATCGTCTTCCCCACCAGCTTCTCCTTCATTCTCCAGCAATGTCACGTATCATCTCACATGTCTTCTCTCCCAAATGCTGCTCCAGGGGTGATCACGAGGTGCCAGTATTGTGTTTTTATGTGTTTCAACTGTATAAAGAAATTAGAACACTGACCTGTAACCGAAACATGATTTACCGTTCCACTTTCTGCACTTCCAACCCAAAGGCAAGATTAACCCCAACAAGTTAGCTCTCAGAGGCAGAAGGCTGAGACATCAGAAGGACTTTCTGGCAGCATCAAACCAGGCTTTCACTTCTAGCCATGCTATGACACCCACTTCTACTTTCATTTTAAAAGTCAAAACGTATTAGATTTTTTTTCTCTCATGAGCTCTATTTCTCTATTTTGATTTTGAAAAGTACACAAATATTTAATAACACTTTTTTCTTGTTCCTTTCATAGACAGTTTATATTTTAAGAAGAGAAAATAATTGCAACTAATCACCAATAAATAGACACAAGTGCTAGTTTGGGACTAGACACCTCCCTCCCCATTTTAGTTTATGTAAATTACACTTTAATAAATGTCATGATGCATTCTCATCCATGAGGTTGCAGCCTGGACACTCATGATAGCTTTGTAAAACTTTGCCATGTTGAAACAATTTTAGACTCATCAAGGTAACTGTTTTGAAACTAAAATGAAATTGTAAATGTTAAAACAAAACAAAATGTCTGTTATTTGAAAGTCACCATTAAGAAAATTAAAAGACAAGTCACACACTGGGAGAAAGCATTTGCTAAGTATCTTTAACAAAGGACTTGTATGTAGAATATATAAAGAACTCTTCCAACTCAATAAGAAAAAAACCATGTAATTTAAAAATGGGTAAAAGATTTGAATAGACACTTTACAAACTAATATATATGAATGGACAATAAGAACATTAAAAATGTTCAACACAATTCGTCATCACAAAAATGCAAATTAAATCCGTGATACTACTACATTATTATTTAAATGTCTAAAATTTAAAAAGAAAAATAGAAAAGGAAGGAAGCAAGGGAGAAAGGAAGGAAGGAAGGAAACAAGAAAGGAAGGAAGGAAGGAAGGGAAGAAGACTGACAATGCCAAAGTGTTGGCAGTGATGGGGAACAACTGGAACTCTTATACCTGCTTATGGGAATGTGAAATGGAACAGCCCCTTTGGAAAACACCTTGACCGTTTCTTATGTTAAATATACAATTACCGTAGGACTCAACCATTCCATTTTTGGTATTTACCCAAGAAAAACGAAACTTGTTGACACAAAGGCCTGTGTATGAATGTTCAGAGCAACCTTATTCATAATTACTCAAAACTGGAACTAATTCACATGTTCATCAGCTGATGAATGGATACACTAATAATGCCACATCCATACATTTGAATACTATGCTGGTTTCTGTGGGAGGTCTGGCATCAATGAGAAAGACCCTTACATTCTGGGGGGGGTCTGTGCTTGGCTTTGGATCTCAGTGATTTCGACAGTAACTCCAAGATGGACTGTGCCTTCTATTATTGGATTTACACTGGGAAGCCAATTAAATTAAAAGGCTATTCATTTCATTATATTTGTCTCCAGGATGCTCAAATAGAAATGTGAATGACTTCTATTTAGTGAGTTTTCTGCCTCAAAGAGAAGTGATTGTAACATCAAGCTCTGTGTACTTCAGAGCCCAATCTGTACTAAGGGGGAGAAACACAAACCCCCACCCATGTTGCCACTTGGAGGCTTCTTTCACAAACTCAATTTGAAATCATCCTAAATGAAGGCATAGTCAGTTTCTAGGGCCGCTAAGTGGTCCTTAGCACAGTTGTTGAAAATGTACCTGCGTTTACTGAAATGGACACAACTGGAAGGAAGGAAGAAGAAACTTTTTTCCAGCTTACCTGAGAGGAGTGGAGAAATGACAGAGCCTAAATATGGAAATACTGCCTCCTTGGTGTTGCTTCCAATCTGATAGGTCATAGACTTGCAGAGAAGATCGCTGCCAGCAGGGCTTGGGCTCCAACCTCCAGTTTCATATCCTATAAAATGGGGACAGTGTGCTGTTCCAATAGCTCAAACTGAAAGTCCAAAAATGAGTTGCATTGGCCTGATTGGCCTGACTTGTAATGTGTGGTCAACGATGATCAGATCATAAGCTAAATTGCTGTTGACTTATCCTATTGGAGGCCAATGGAAAGTTATGAGTGGGGATTAACATGACCTCATTATTAAAGGTTATTGAGAAAGGATCCTGCGTGGACTCTGGGAAGCTAACCCCACATGTCTACTCTATGCATACATGGGTAGAAAGGACCTTTCAAAAACGGGTTAATTGGTGGCTTGTCCAAGAAAAGAACTAGAAGCAGCTAGAATTTGCAATTTTTTTTCTCTTAAAACACATGTGCCACGTGGGACATAGGAGGATTGCCCTCCAGCAATCTTTGTACGAGGGAATTTCAATTTTGGACAGATGACCTTCCTTAGAAGGGACAGGATTTTCAAACTAGCCTATAGTCTATGAAATAACAGCCTGCAACCTACCATTTGTAGATCATTTCATGGCCTGGCCAGTCCAAATTGAAACTTGCCCATCAACAATGGCAGATGAAATGTTAGGTTGCCCCTAACGGCTGGGTTACCAGGGTCTCAGTGATGGAGAGGATTTGGATCATGATGGCTGTTGTGGCCTTCATTACTTCTTATCGAGACCTGTCTGGCAGGATGTAATAAGCAAAACAAAATCTGAGACAACAAAAATGTCTCAATATTTATGAAAGCCCCAAACAATTTCCCCAAAAAAGAAGCCATTTAGAGCAAATTGAAAATCACTTGACTTTGTCTTCACTTTCATGGAAAAAAAAAATCCCCATCTGAGGACAATTCAACTCATTTTTTGAAATCCATATCCATTTTAAAATGTTTGTAAGAAAGGAAGAGAAGAAAGGAGGGAAGAAAGAAAAGAAAGGGGAGAGAAGGAGAGAGAGAGGCAGGGGTGAGGGGAGGGAGAGAAAGAGAAAGGGATGGAAGGAGGGATGGAAGGTTGACACACAGAGCTCAGAATATGAAGAAAATTTGACCATCTCAGTAACCTGCCTCTCAAATTTCAAAATACAGTCTTTATTTTCTTTTTCTCATAAAATGGAGCAAATACAAACCTGATACTTAATCTTCTATCAGGTAAAATCTCCTCTGCAAACTCTTGTGTTTTTTGGCAAGTACCCCAAATAGTTACAAGACAAATGGGCAGTTTTTGGTTCTATTGTGTTCTTACTATCCCCTAAAAAAAGCAAAGCCATCAAAAAGCAAAGCCAAGGAAACATGGACCAAAATATTCATAACAGGTCTATTGATAATAGCCAAGAACTGGAAAGAACCCAAATGTTCATCAAGAACAGAACAGATAAATAAATTGTGGCATATTCATACAATAGAGTACCAGCAATGAGAATAAACAAACTACATAGAAGCAGCAATATGAGAAAATCTCACAAGCATAATGTTTAACAAAAGAAACCAGATGCATTGGAACACTTATTATATTATTCCATTTATATTAACATTCAAAAACAGGCAACTAATTGATGGTGATGGAAGCCAGATTAGTGGTTACCACTGGGGAGAGGGAACCCCTTGAGTTCTATTTCTTAATTTGAATAATGGATACATTTTGTGAAAATTCAAGTAAGTTTTGTGCTTTTTTCTGCATCTATGTTCTACTTCAATAAAAAGTTTACTTAAAAGTATATATGATATGAGCAAACTTTGGAGGGTGATGAAAATGCGCTGTATTTCAACTGTGATGGTTATTACATAACCATATACATTCATTAAAACTCACCAAACTGTAAACTTAAAACTGGTGAATTTTATTACATGTAAACTATACCTAATAAAACCATTTTTTAAAAAAAGGTTAAAGAGTTCAGGAAAAATAATTCTACTCACTACTCACCAAAGCAGTCTGAGAATAATTCAGAACAAAAGCAACTGCATGCATTTATTCCCTAGCTTTATTTTGTAGGAGAAACAAATAAATCAATGGCTCAAACGCTTAAATGCATATAAATTATTAGACTGTAAGTCCCCAAAGCCAGAGATCCTCTTTATATATGAATCTTATACACGAATTGGAAAACTGAGGCTAGGGGCTCTCAGTGCATTTCTAATTCATAATTCTCTAAATTTCTCCCAGTGTCACTAATGTGCTTGTATCAGCACTTTGTCATGGCCGTGCACAATAATGTTGCCAAACAAACAACTACAAAAACTCATTTATTGCTCACACATCTGGAGTCAGCTAAGGGAGGTGGTGGGAGGGGTGGGGGACGGGGGTAGGAGGTGGTGCTGGGTAACTCGCCTAATCTTCCATGGTTTTCTCCCATGCCTGAGGTTAGGCTAGCTACTGGCTGGTACCAGTTGGCCTCAGCTGGAATGACTGTGATTGTGATCCTCCAAGAAGGTCCCCAGGGATGCCCACATCCTGGTATCCATGCCCTTGTGCAGTCCTCTTCCAGGTAAAATAGAGCTGTCCTGTGTAACTGAGAGGATATTCCAAAGACAACACAGTGATTCCAAGGCTTGGTCCTAACAGACATTGTAACTTCTGCCTTGCTCATTTGGATCATTCAGCTAAGTGGAAGCCAGACACCATGTTGTGAAGACACATAATCAGCTCTATGGAGAGATTTACATGGTGAGGAACCAAGGCCTCAACATCTAGCACCAACTTGCCAAACACACACATGAGCCATGTTGGAATTGGCCTGCCAGGCCCTAGCAAAGCCTTCAAATGACCATAACAACTGAGCCAGAACCCTGAGCCAGAACCAACTAGCTAAGCTACTCCTGAATTCCTAAACCACAGAAACTATGAAAGAGAATAAATACTTATTGTCTTATGGTGTTAGATTTTGGAGTAATTTGTTATGCAGTCATAGATAACAAATATACTTGACTCTACCATGAAGCTCTCATCATTCAATGGGTTACATTCTCATTGATATATTTTCATGGTTATAGGAGAGGCACAAGAGAGCAATTGAATGCATGCAAGCACTTCTCAAATCTCTGCTTGAATCATGTCGCCTAAGATCCCTTTGGCCAAATTAAGTCAAATGACTCAGTTCAGAGTGGTGGGGCAGGGCAGGCTTGCTTACCTACTGTGGGATGGCACTGCAAATTTATATAGCAAACAGCATGGATTGTGGTTTTAAAATATGTCCACAAATTCTCTGACACTGCCTTATTAAAAGGCGGGTCCAGAAGACATGGAAACAACCGAAATGCCCATCAGTAGATGACTGGATTAAGAAACTGTGGTACATTTATACAATGGAGTATTACGCAGCCATAAAAAAGAACGAAACCTTACCACTTGCAACGATATGGATGGACCTAGAGAACATTATGCGAAGTGAAATAAGTCAGACAGAGAAACACAAATACCGTATGACTTCACTTATATGTGGAATCTAAAGAATAGAATATGAACAAAGTAATCAGAAACAGTCTCAGAGACATAGAAGAAAAACTGAGGGTTGACAGATGGCGGGGTGGGGATAAGGGGGAAGGTGAGGGGATTAGAAAACACAATCAGTAACCATAAGATTGCCACGGGGATACGGAAGTCAATTTGGGGAATATAATCGATAATGTAAATATTTTGTAGAGTATCCGATGGACACTTATCTTATGAGGGAGACAACTTCAGGGACGGTGTAGATGGCTGATCACTGTGCTGTACACCTGAATCTGAAGCTGAATAATAATGAATGTCAACTATAATTATATATATATATTAATTATATATCAATATTAATATATATTGATGTAATTATATTAATTATTAATATATTAACAATCATATCAATATATTATATAACATATAATATATTAACTTATGTTATATATAATATATACCATTATATATATCAATATAATACATATTATATATTAATTATAATTAATAAATATATATTAAGAAGAAGTGGAGTACAGCATAAGGAATAGAGACAGTGGAAATGAAATGGCTGTATGCAATGTCAGAGGGGTAGTAGATTGGGGGTTATCACTTTGTGAAGGGTATAAATGATAAATGTCTAACTATTACAGTGTTTTGTACACATGAAACTAATTTAAAAAATATTTTTTTAAAAAAGGTGGGGCCTATTTTCCCTCCCTTTAAATGTGGGCTAGACTTAGTGACACACTTCTAATGAACAGAAGAACATGGTGGAAGTGATTGTGTGTGACTGCCCAGGCTGTCATAAGTAGGATAGCTTCTGCCTGGCTTACTAGCTTTCTCTACTTCTCGTGGATTTCTTGCTCTGGTAGAAGCCACCCACTTATTATGAGGACAGTCAAGCAAACATGTTGCAAAATCTACATTGGAAAGAACTGAGGCCAACTACCAAAAACTAGCACCAACTTGCTACCATTTTGGAAGTGGATCCTCCAGCCTCAGCCAACCCTTCAAATGACTGCTATCCCAGCCCACATCTCAAGTGCAAAAAAGACCTTAAGCTAAGCTACTTCTGAATTTTACTGACCCACAGAAATTGTGAGAGATGATAAGTATTATTGTTGTTGTAAACCACTAAGTTATGGTATAATTTATTATGCAGGAATAAATAACTAATGCATGGAAAGATGAAAAATTAGAGCTTTCTTTTTTAACCACAGGTTCCAGATTCATAGTTGCAAACAACAGGATCCACTTTAGCGAGATTAAGCAGAAAAGAAACATATTAAAGAATACTGAAGAATCTCTGGGAGGACCCGTACATCAGGTCTATGGGCTACAAAGTCAACAACAGTGCTCAGAGAACAAGGTATCTCTGCTCCAGCCAGGACTCCATTCTTGCTGAAGTTGGATTAAGATATTTCAGCTTGCACCACTGAAATTGGTAGCCAGATGCCTGACTATCGTCCATTAATATCCCAGAAAGCTGGATGCCTTCACTACCCCTTCACCCAAAAATGGAATCTGTGAAGTGCCAGCTTCACCTTGCTGTTCTCTTCCAATAGAAGTCATGCATAGGTACATACGATTGGTGGAGACTATCTGCAAGGGAGAATGGGAAAAATGAGTTGTGGGCTGCATTCTTGGGGAGGTTTTATCCCTAAGATAGGAAATATCCTCGTAATAGGAAGAGTGTGCAAATGGTGCTGAAGAGCTAGGAAAATTACCAAATGCTCACTTCTTGCTCCCATATAAAATCATTATTGCATTATTAAAATATACACAATTAGAGAAATTATTGATGTGTCTTCCTATTACCTGGAACTCAAATTGGTAAACGAACTTCATTTCCAGTATTATTTCCAATCAATTGTTAATGACTGCTTAGATTTATGTGCTAAGATGAATCTAGGCTCAGTTGGAAAAAGATCTGGGATCAAGTTGCAATGATGCCATGCGTGCTGCATATATGTGTTAAATAGTAGGTACCTGCAAAAATAAATGTCCTCAGTCTCCACATTTTCTCTCCTTTTCTGCAAGGATGGTATGAAAATACCTCAGGACCTTTTGTAATTGTTTATGTTAAAACTGTTCCCACTAACCAAACCCTCTTTCAGTCATCTACCTAAAAAGGCATACAAGCCAAGTCATGTCCCCACTGTACCACTCCAGTACTTGGTAGAACCCAGATACATAAAACAACACTCCTGGCTAAATAGGCCTCCTGTGCTTTCTCCTCCTCAGCTCCCTCACCCTCATGCCATCCTCTGAGGGACCCCTCGATTAACCCCAAATTCCACAATACACAGTTTGAATGTCACTGACCTGTGCCACCGGTATAACCTGCAGCATCCCTCCCAGGGCTCTTTCATTCATGCTCATTTCCTCTTTGCTTTTCCTCAAATTCAGCCAATTGGTCTGAATAAATTGTGGACAAACAGTCCCTACACTTCAGCCTTTCCATTTCCCTGTTTGGATGGTGCAATTTTCCTCCAGGTGAGTCAATGTTTATAGCCCTAGACCTTGCCATGATTTGCTGTCTTACAGTCATCTCACACAGACCAACTTCAGGACTGGCTCTGATAAGTCTACATTAAGTTGCTTCATCCTTTTCCTTGTGCTGATAGCAAGAGGCTTCCCTACCTGAAGACTGAATATCACACCTATTATGTAATGATTTCGTTAGGGCAGATTCCCCACCTCTACTTAGCCACTCCTTAGCCACTGCTACTGTGAGTGCCCTCAGTAGTCTCATTATAACATTACATTATTATGTTAGGAAACAGGATATTTGTTCATGCCATAGAGCAGTGCTTCTCAGACTTTAATGTGCACACAAATCACTTGAATATCTGTTTCAGCAAGTAGGGCCACGATCCTCCATTCCCTTCATTCTTCCAAGTGATGCTGATGTTTCTGGTCCATGGGCCACTCTTTACCTGGCAATGCTCTAGAAGACCCAGTCTCATCCTCAATGGGAGAAAGTTACTGCTTTTGTCAGAACTTTACTTGTGTGTGATTTCTTTTTACCTTTCTCCTTTGGGTCACCGTCCTTCACCATCCATCCCTCAGACATTGGTGTTCATTCCTGCTACACCTAAGATCACACTAATTGTTTTCATTCAATGAATCAATAATCATGCAGCTCCTTCCATGAGCCAGACACCATGCTGGGCAGTAGGGATACATTCATGAACAAGATTATCCCTGTTTACACGGAACTTATAGTATAAAATGAAAGGCATTTAACAAATAATTACTCAATGATCAGTTGTAATATTAAGGAATGCTAGGAATGAAAATTACAGGATGTTTTGAGAGCAAGTAATGGAGAAAAAAACAAAGGTTCCTGGGCCCTTGGGGTTTCCGCTTTGTGTGATTTCCTCTGGTTTTGTATAAACTCAGCCTTCTCTGTGGTGAGGCAGAGCATTAGGTGTTTCCCTCATAGCTCTTTACCTTCCTCTTGACCATGGCCACCAGCGTGTATTTTCATGATTCATGGCTACACAAACCTTTGGCAGGAAGATTAGCATGGCACAAAGTTTATGGTTGGCAGGCACATCCTGGGCTTCTATAATTCCAAATTAATATTGGACTGGCTCATGTCATGTTTGTCCCCTGGCTCCCCTTGATAATGGTGCTGGCCATCTGTACAGGCAAGCTGTTCCCTCCCAAAATCTAGTCAACACTTCCATTTCCCTCAAAAATGACAACAAATATAATGTCCTAATTTCTTCCCTCTCATGACCTCTTCTGCTGATCTATTACCTAGAACGACCACTTGGCTATTGTGAGCAAATTACACTGCTTAACAGCAAGGTCGTTAATATGCATTCATTAAGAATGACAAGGTCCATTCAGAGATTCTGGCCTCCTTAGGCTCAGAAAGCTTCTTCAGATATAAGAGTTGTCCTTACCAGTCTCACAGGGTATCAATTGGGCAAGAAAAAGAGAAAAGGAGTAGGGACTGCAGAACCAATGTAACCCATAGAAGATAAGGCATTCCATGTCTTCTGCTCTAACATTCATTCCTGTATGGTGTTATAGTCAATGATGTAATAATCCATCAGCCAAACCATATCTACAATGCAAGTTGAATCTTTCCAGAAATCTCTTGAAAGGGGATTCCATTCGCCCATTTTAACTTTAAGAACTGTTTAAAATCCTATTTCCTGATATTTGTCCTTTTCTTATTATTTCACATCTATGATAGATTTCCCAATGTCTTCTCTGTCCTCCCTCTCTTAAAACTCTCCTACCTCTCCATCAACATGACCCATTGCATTTCAGAAACTTTATCACCAACCTCTACCCTCCCTGGGTTTGTTCTACCAAAGTCTTAAGACAAGAGCTTTCCTTTCTCTCCAGTGTGGATCAGCCCAGCAGGACCTGGTCCGTTCAGTCCTGTCACTCTGCCCAATGGCTTGCCTCAGTTCAGGATCTCATGGCAGATCTAGAATTCTCCAAATCAGGAGGAAGAGAGGACAGGTGTACTTTCTCCCACATTGTCCATACTTGGTTTTGTTACTTACTGCCACCTCCTTAACCCAATAAATTAATTCCTTTTGTTTCAAAGTAAAGGACCAGGGCACTTACTATTAACACTTAAGTGCTTGATGATTAAGAAACTAGAAAATGGCAAAAAGCTTATGTGAAATCAGTAAACGTTTTTATTCAACTGGCTAGCATCTCCATTCAATTAAAATGTACACACACACACACAGATACAGCCCTTTGCCACATAGTGGCATTTCAGTCAATGATGTATCACATATCAAGGTAGTACACCATATAGCTTAGATGTATAGTAGGTTATGCTATGTAGGTTTGTGTAAGTGTACTCTATGATGTTTGCACAAGAACTGAATCAACTAATGGTGCATTTTTCAGAATGTATCCCTGTCGTTAAGCAGCATGTGACCACACACACACACACACACACACACACACTCAGACTCCCTATAATACATACCTGGCTCCTCCAGTCCTGCCAAGAGTGTGAATCTGCCCACGGCCCCTTTACCACAATTCCTTTTCCACAGCACACAGGCTGGAACCCAGAGACGTCTGTCACTTAACTTAGTTAATACCACATATCACTAACATTTTTTAACTTTATCTTAGCATATTGCTTTTCATGAAATTGCCAAAGTGTTGGAAGTTAGAAGCAAAGAAATCCAAAACAAAACAAAATAAAAAACAAAAACAAAAAAAAACAACAACTCATCTTGGTCCTAAGTATGTCATAATGTGAGGACTTTTGGAGGGATAAAATCTAATCAAGAGTATTTGACATGTATTTGACTTTTTGCCCCCATAATTTCTTACGTTGGGAGTCAGTGGTGAGCCATTACTTGCAAATGCTAATTGTACACAACATGAATGGAGACTGGATGACACGGGCTTCCTAACCTGCAGCTTTGTTTCATAATTCCTGGTTCACCAGCTGGGACTTTGATGGGGCATTTTACAGCATAGTCTTTGCTACCCTCATGAAATATTATAATCACATAAAATGTTAAGCTGTAGGTTTGCAAGTAATATAGAGCTTGCTCTTGGCATCTGTGCCTTAATCACCTCCTTTCATCGCTCCACTGCCCACTTGAGAGTCCTTGGAAGGCTTCCTTCCTCATGAATAGGGGTGTGGAGTTTAATCAGGAAAACCTGGCAAAGACACCCTCATTTCTAATTCCAGTTCCAATTCCAGTTCAACAACTCACCAAAGGTGGTGTCAGGAAGTTCTCTCAACTTCTCTGTGTTCTTATTTAATCAGCATTTCCTCAGCCTACAGTGCAGTCATTCCCCTCTTTCAGATATGGGACACTCTGGTAGGCCTGTTACAGATGCTCAAACCAACTACCCACACACCAATAAAAACTGGAGCCAAAGGCCCATAGTGACAATTTAACCTGCTCTGAGTTCTACCAAGCAGAATCTTGGCACCAGAAAAATACCCTCGTTCCCACCTAAGAGAGAAACTAAGGATGTGTCTGGGCCAAATATCAGAGTCAATGACATAATTCTTGCCCCTACCCAGTTCCATTGTGCCTCTAGATAAAATAAATTCCTGGGTGTCTCGCTAGGTTTCTATGCTGACTGTGATCCCAATGCAAACACAGTGAGCACTTTCCTTTACTGTCTGAAGTCAACTACTCGTTGGTTTCACCCAGCTTTCTGGTGAATGAAACACTGATTCATAGCATGAGTGTAAATAAGCCCATTGGTGGGGTGAAGAAGAGCCAAGGTCCACTTTGAGCATCAACTTCTGCAGAAAATATAAAACGGGCTCACTCAGAGATGACGTGCTGATGTCACTGTATTCAAGGACTAGCTCTGTCTGCTCCTGCTTCTGTTTCAGGGATCTGATGGCCTTTGTGGGGTGCTCTCCTGATGTCAGGTGGTTGTGTCGCTGGCATAGAGGAAAAGCCAAGCACACACTGCTAATATGAATGTTATCACTGATGTAACCAGGGTCCCCTTGATTCAAAATAGACCATGTCTTCTTCATGTGGATGACTTTGATTTTGGTCAATGCATAAAAAGGCAAAAGGCAACCAATAGGGGCAGGAGGTGTAGGAATGCGACTCCTTCCCTTGTTCATTAAGCCTAGACGTTCTTCCAGGTTTTCAAATGCTCAAATGCTAAATGGCATGCCACAGTGCCCCTAGTCTCTAAATCTGCTGTACGTTCTAATCATCTGGGAGCTTTCAAAACTCCCAATGGCCAACTCTCAGCCCACCCCAATTACAGCCAAATGGTTAAGGGAGGGAGCCAGGCATCATGAATGAACCTAAAGGGTATTATGCTAAGTGAAATAAGTTGGGCATAGAAAGACAAATGCCACGTGCTTTCACTTATGTATGGAATCTGAAATACAAAATGAATGAACAAACAAAACAGAAACAGACTTAAAGGTACAGAGAACAAATTGATGGTGGCCTGATGGAGGGGATTGGGGGGATGGGTGAAAAAGTTAAAAGGGATTAAGAAGTACATTCAATAAGGGTTTAATATCCAAAATTTATGAAGGACCCTTACAATTTAACATTAAAAAAAAAAAACCAAACAATCCAATTAAAAAATGAACAGAGGACCTTTCTCCAAAGAGGACATACAGATGGCCAAAAGACATTAAAAAATGCTCATCATCACGAATTATCAGAGAAATTGCAAAGTAAAACCACAATGAGATATCTCCGTACACCGGTCAGAGTAGCTATCTCAATGAATCAACAAACAAGTGTTGGCTAGGATATAAAGAGAAAGCTACACTTATGCACTCTTGGTAGGATTGCAAATTGGTGTAGCTACTATAGAAAAGAGTATGGAGGTTCCTCCAAAAATTAAAGATAGAACTATCTTATGACCTAGCAGTTCCACTTCTGGATATTTATCTGAGAAAAAACCAAAACTCTAATTCGAAAGATATATGTACCCCTATGTTCCCTGCAGCATTATTTACAATAGCCAAGATATGGAAGCAATCTAAGTGTCCATCAATAGATGATTGGATAAAGAAGAGGTAGTACATATATACAATGGAATATTACTGAGCCATAAAAGGAATTAAATCTTACCATTTGTAATTACATGGATGGACTTAGAGGGTATTATCCTAAGTGAAATAAGTCAGACAGAGAAAGGCAAATACCATATGATTTCACCTGTAGTAAGGTCTGATAATTAAGTCAGCGAACTTGTTGCAACCATGTTGCTAACCTTTTGTGATGTCAGAGGGATTATTCATTATGAATTTGTAGCAACTGGACAAAACAGTTAACCAAGTTAATTATTTAGAAGTGCTAAAAAGGCTGCATGAAAAAGTTAGATGACCTGAACTTTTTGCCAACAATTCATGACTCTTGCATCATGATAATGCACCAGCTCCCATGGCACTGAGAGGGAGTTTTCAGCCAGTAAACAAATAACTGTATTGGAACAACACCCTGCCTACTCACCTGATCTGGCCCCTAATGACTTCTTTCTTTACCTGAAAATAAAGGAAATATTAAAAGGAAGACATTTTGATGACATTCAGTACATCAAGGGTAATACAATGACAGCTCTGATGGCCATTCCAGAAAAAGAGTTCCAAAATTGCTTTGAATGGTGGACTAGGCACTGGCGTCATTTCATAGCATCCCAAGGGGAGTACTTCGACGGTAACCGTAGTGATATCCTTCAGCAATGGGTGATGTAGCACTTTTTCTAGGATGAATTCATGAACTTCATTGTCCGACCTCTAAAGAACAAAACAAATGAACAAACAAAACAGAAACAGACACATAGACAAAGAGAACAAACTGATGACTGCCAGATGGGAAGGCGTTCAGGTGGCTGTGTGAAAAAAGTGAAACTATTAAGAAGTATAAATTGGTAGTTACGTAATAGTCACAGGGAAATAAAGTACAGCATAGGGAATATAGTCAATAATGTTGTAATGATTATGCACGGTGCCAGGTGGGTACTAGACTAGTCAGTGGGATCACTTCATAAATTATATAAATGTCTAACCACTATGCCATACACCTGAAACTAATATAAAATAATTGAATGTCAACTGTAATTTTAAAATAAAATAATGAAATATAAATTTAAAAAAGTACAAGTTGGCAGTTACAAAATAGTTACAGGGATGTAAAATACAGCACAGGGAATATAGTCCACAATATATTGACTATGTATGGTGTCGGGGGGTACTAGATTTATTAGGGAGATCACTTCATAAGTTATCACTATGTTGTACAGCTGAAACTAATATAATATTGTATGTCAACTGTAACTGAAAAACTAAGTAAATAAAGATCCCCAAAGTGTTCCACTGTGCAGCAGTTTGGGAACCATCAACAAAGTGGTTATGAGCACAGACCTTATGCTCAGACTGGGATTTGAGTCCTGGCTCCATGATTTACCAGCTGTGTCACTTTGGACAAGCTACTTAAGCTCTCTGTGCCTCAACTTTCTCATTTGTAAAAATGTAGTCTCTTACACATAATACTAGCATGTACCTCATGGAGTTTCTGTGAGAATTAAATGGTGTATTATTTACAAAGTGCTTAGATCAGTTCCTGGTACTTGCGAAGAGCTATATAAATTTGTTAAAAAAGAAAAACACACATGCCCAACGCATTCTTGCCTCAGGGCCTTTGAAACACATGGCTGTTTTCTCTGTCTGGGCCTCTTCCTCCCTGACTGTCATAGCCAATAGGTAGCCCATTTATCCTACTTACACAGTAAGTGCTCTTTTTTATTCTAATGTCTTTAGGTGTGTACTTATTGAATGTATTTTTGTTGTCTCTTCCACTAGAATGTAAAGCCAGCGAGAGCAGTATCTGGCTTACCTCTGGAACAGTGCCTGGGGAAATGAGTAAAGCAATAAGGACACTGGGGTGATCTAATTCCTTGGTAGTATGAAGGGCAGGCTTTAAAGGAAAGATATCCAGGCTTTTGGATGGAGACCCTTCCACAAGCCCACAAATGTTCATGATTCAGATGTTCGTGATTCACAACCTTTGGATTTATTGTGCATGAGCCATCATGGCTGGGAAGAGATACACGTATTAGCAACCCCAATTAAAACTTGTGTAATAAGAACCTTACGTGTAAACAAGAGAAGTGGCCTCTCCCTGAAAATCTAGACCTGATGAGATTGTGTACCAGATAATTACCTCATTTGAATTCTCTCATTTCATTACAGTAAACAGTTCATATATCTGTTTTATTTAGTTTAAAGCTTACTTATTTTCATTTATATAAATTGCTGTTCCCCTAATCAGAGTCCCCAGTTCTCACTCATCATGTGGGTATGAGAGAATAATCTTCAAGGGTTTGGCACAGGATGAAATATAGGAGGACCATATCAAAGGTGGTGAAGAGATTTATATATTATATAGTTAGCATGGTGGAGATTGGCAACAAGGTTCCAGATTGCCAATAGGTACAAGAGCAGTCTCTGCATCTCATTGGGATTCCAACTTTCCATTTACGTTAATCATCCTGTAGGTATGTTCCATTTCATGGAAGATGGTAAACCCTAACCTGCGACCTCAAGTCATCCTGACAGTGATTTGAATTACAAAGTTACCTCCCTTTAGAGTGGAATGCCTGGTGGACGAGAGCTCCTGTCCCTGTACATTTTAGATCACAGCTGCAAAGTTACTGACTATGAAGTTGGTACCAGAGAACCTACGTCAGCTGATGGTCCACTGGACATGACAAAGACTCTGAGTATATTTCTATGAGATTTCACTGAAATTACTAAAATATTGTTTACGGTAATGCTTTGGGAACAAGAATGTAACCTAATTTGAACTTTTATCTCCAATTTCTCACAATGAGAGGAAACATGGTCCATATAGACTGGTCCCGTCTCAAGGGTTTGTGGAAGACTTCACTGAATTAATCAGAAGAAACTCCACAGAGGGTCTCTAGGTCTCAGTACAGGCACTTCCAGCCCTGCCTTCCTACCCTCTTCTACCTGCAGTGCCCAGAACAATGATCCTTCTCCACCTTCAGACCCTGAGCCATTAAGGCAAAGCACCAGGAAGCTCACAGGTTGCTTCTACCTAAGGCAAGCTCTTCATGAACAACATTCAACAGGGGCTGCAAACTACAATGTGTTCTGGAAGGGTGTCACAATGGCTGACAATTTGTCAGAGCATCAGTTTGAAATTTTCTGTTAATCAGCATTTTGCTATTGAAGATTACCCTGCAGATGTCAGCCAGGGGATACTATTCTTACCTTCATTATTCTCCACTGGAGGTCCAGGGTTCTGTTCCCATGAGGCCACAAAGAGATGTTGATCTAAAAGTTGACCCATGGTTAGAAATTAGGCTTTGATCTTTCAGCTGTTTTCTGCTCTGTGTACATTTTAAGGACTTTGCCTGCATTTCCAGATTTTGTGTGCTTTGCTCACCAGGCTAAACTCTCTCTCTTTGGCCCTTTTCCCTTCCCCATGTGGCTGCTCTGTGGCCCCATTTCAGTCTCAGACATCTAGATCAGTGCTTCTAAAAGGTTAATATGCACACAAATCATCTGGAGATGTTTTCAAATGCATATTCTGATTTAGTAGGTCTGAGACAGTGCCCAAGACTCTGAATTTCTAACAGGCACCCAGAGGGTTCAATGCTACTTAGCCAAAAATCACACACTGAACAGAAAAAGCCTATAGTTTCTGTATTCTCCCTCATCAAAGCCATAAAAATCTAATCATTGAAAGTGACTTTTGACCATGCACGTTCAACTGAGACGGAAGACTTGGTATGTTTCCATCTTTAGGAGTATTTGCCATTTTACAAGACTGAGAATATTTTACCAAGAGGGTAGTGGTATTCTTGTGGAATTCTGGCGCTGGGGGTGGTTTGAGTTGGGCCCAAGGGATATCCTTCTCAAATCATCTGTAATCCTGACCATTAGTCTATACGGGAGTACCTTGGAGATAGTGCAGATTCAGTTTCAGATCACCGCAATAAAGCAAGTATTGCAATAAAGTAAGTTGTAATTTTTTTGCTGGTGGAAGGTTTTGCCTTCAATTTGTAAAAATTTACCATATTTGTAAAATGCAATAAAGCAAAGTACAATAAAATGAGGTATGCCTGTATTGTGATGCCCCAATTCCATTGAACAGTGTCTAGATATGAGGCTGGTCCCAGACATAGACATCTGTGTGGCTGAAGCAGACGCAAAGAGGAGGTAAGGACCCCAGTGTGATGGGACACAAGGTCTCTCGCCCTCCACTCGATTTGTGCTATTGGTTTCGTCTACATTGGGACCACAGAGCAGGAAGATAGGCACTCATCTCTTGTACAGACTCAGCTGGCTATAAATTCTGCTTGAAGACCTATTTCCTGTAGAGACATCACCAGCAGAAAAGGCAGCAGGTGGAGGGAAGTGGTTAAAACTAACTCTTTGCTTTATCATCTAGAGCAGGGGTGTGCAAACTTTTTTCAACGTTTTTCACCAAGGGCCACATTCTGTAAAATACACAAACAGCCGGGCCACTCACTCCGAGGTAAAGTACGTATTGCCTCACCTGGTTTATTTAAGTAAACTAAATATATTTTTGGAATTTGCTGCGGGCCAATAAAAATGGATCACGGGCCGCAGTTGGCCTACGGGCCGCAGTTTGGACATCCCTGATCTAGAGCAGCTGATGGAAGGTAGCAGGAGTGAAGCTCCCCAGACAGCTCTTTTCCCCTTGTTCTTCTTAGGATTATTTATTTATAGCTAGGAAAAAATAATTACCTACAGCTGCATTTCTCAATTGCAGGGCACTTATGGCAGCACTTCCACTCACCAGGTCTGTCCTTCCTGAACATTCTGTTGGAAGGAACTGCCAGGTCTCCTTCTCTGCAGCCCTGTGACCTCCCAGCATTTTCTAGCCTTGAGAAGACTCAGGTTATCAGCCAGTGACATTTCACACAGACCCTCTCTATGGCTTGTCTGGGATCATTAGATTAATTTCTTTATCCCATGCCATTATCAGATGAATAGATCTGAAGACAAATAGCTCCCTTCTGGGTCCTTCTTAGAGTTATGAGAGACACTGGGTGGTGATTAATTTAGCAGACTTCTTAGCAGCTAGAGCTCCAAACTGACTCAGGTCAAAATCCTAGTCTGCTGGTTCCCTAACTTGAGTTTCCTCATCTGTAGAGGGTGGATGGTAATAGTACTAGCCCCACTGGTTCAAGGATTAAATGAATGCAAGCAAAGTATTTATCCGCATATTTGAGCTGATGAGGTATTCAACAAATGATAGCAATTACTACATGGGTGATGGTAAGGGAGGGTTAAATAGGAACTATAAAATTAAAGCTGGAAGCATCCCTGAAGGTCACCCAGGTCAGTGCATTGCAAGGTTTATAGAGTATGAGAATCACCGGAAGAGTACAGCTCACTGGGCTCCACCCCACGATGATTGGATTCAGTAGGTCGAGGGTACAGCCCGTGAATGTGCACATCTAACAAGCTCTCAGGTGATACCTTTAATACCAAGCAGTTAATGAACGCGTTTTCTGACACAAGAATTGCTAGGCCTACTCCTATTCCTGTAAAATTCTCATAAGCTCTGTTGAGCAACTCCTATGATGCTGGAAGAAAGGAAATAATTCTTGCTGGTGATCTATAATGAATCATGAGCTTCAAATATATTACTTTATCCTCACAATAATTTATGGAGTTACTCCAAGTTTCCCTTTTTGGTTGTTTTGTTTTATTTTTTTTGAGCTGATTAAAACTGAGGCTAAAGATAACTTAGGTACTATCATGCAGGGTCTCAGCTCCTGCTCCCCACACAAGAACACAGGACATGGTGAGGCCAAAAAAGAAAAACAACGGAGCCATAGGTAGGGGAGTCATACCACTATATTCTCACTGGAAGCAAACATCTGCCAGCCCAACAAGGGGTCTTCCTGCACCCAAGTCTCACTGGCGGCCAGGCAAGACACAGAAAGTAGGATCAACACGATCTCAATGTAATCCACTTGCTAACTGCACTTGCTAACCACAATCTGCCGTCCACTTCTCTGCCAACCAACCAACCACTTGATAACTACAATCCACACTTGCTAGCTCAGCCACGGCAGTTATATCAGTGGCCAATGGCTAACTGGTTACAGCTGATGGCTGACTAGTTATAGCTGATGGCCATCTATCACCCGAGCCAGCACCTTTCCACGTGAGGCTGAGAGCCTGGAAACTCCTCCCTGGGACTCTATCCCCACAGATGCCTAGACACTTTCACATAGTAAGAAATTGAAGAATCAGGAACTGAATCCAGTCTATGAGAACTGAGTTCTTGTGTCAATGAAGTTCAGTTGTGTCTAGGAGCCCCCTATCTCACACCACATTTAATTGTTGGGCAACTCTTAAAATATACGTTTTTTTATACTGAGCTAAGTCTGCCTCTGTCAATTCACTGGTTTTAGTTGTGATTTCTGTGTGTTGTCATGTGGGGTGGCAGGCGGGGTCTCAGCTCCCGCTCCCCACATAAGAAAGCAGGACATGGTTCAAAAAGGAACACCCACGGAGCCATACCATAGATAGGGGAGTCATACCATTATATTCTCGCTGGCAGCATCCGCCTCTCTGCAATCCGCTCCTGATAGCTCAGCCACCCCCTTCTTGCTAGCCCCCATTTGCTGCTAGCGTAGCCACGGCAGTTATATTAGTGGCCAATGGCTCACTGGTTATAGCTGACGGGCAACTGGCCACAGCTGACGGCCATCCAATCACAATTGATGGCCATTTACTACCTGAGCCAGCACCTTTCCATGTGAGGCCGAGAGCCTGGAAACTGCACTCCTGGCTTTGTCCCCACACATGTACAGAGTCACACGGAAAATTTTAGCTTTTATTATTTCAAACCCCAAAGCCTTCGTAAAGTGTTCATAATAGTCCCTGTAACTGAGGTCTTAAAAACTGGAGAAAGCAGACTTTTTTTTCCTCCTTATGATACAATGACAACACATTTAGCAGTGCCTTGTTTAAAGTCCTTGCTGGTAATTAGAGGTGCTGGGTAAAAAGAATATCAAGAGCAGCTATGCATTTCACCAGTAAGTTGTCCCTGAATTTAAAAAAAAAAAAAAAATTGCTATGTAGTTACTGTATTTTCTTGTAAAGTGATTCTGCTTCTTGTGTTTTAAGATAGAGAGATGGAGTCTTCAAAGTGCTAAAGAAGACTGCCCATACACATCTTAGCTAGGGACTCCTAAAATTGCAAGAGAGTCAAAAGAGGGAAAGATAAAAATACCTAACCATCAAAGGCTGGAGATTTTTAGTGCTTCTCAAAAATAATTCTTTAAGTTAAAGAAATAATACAAATGATGAGGCAAAAGAACACAAATGTCATTTATACTTCCTGCTTTAGATTGATTTGAAAAAAACAACAACAAAGAAACAAACAAAACCAGCCTGAATTCTCCTCTCCCTGTATTCTTGCCCTTGGGAAAGTGACTCTTCAGTTCCTTCCATCAAAGGGTGAAGTATATTTCCTCAATTTTTGAATCTGGGTTTGGCCATGTGATTTGTTTTGGTTAAATGGCTTCAGCAGAAGTGGTACTATGCCAGTACCAAGCCTGGGCTCAAGAGGTTTTGCACTCTTGTTGGAACTTGGCCTTCACCTCATGAATAAGCCGAGGCTAGCCGTCTGGAGGATGAGACACATGGCCCAGTCATCCCCATCGCCCTAGACAAGTGAGTGAAGCCATGCAAGACCGGCCAGTCCCCATCTGTTCTATCAGATGATTACAGGCTCATGAGCAAGCCCTGTCAACATCAGTCATGTCTGGTTTAGAACAGCAGAACCACCCACTGACCTGCAGACTCATGAAAAATAATAAGGTTCATTGTTTTATCCCTCCAATTTTTGAGGTGGTTTTTGCTAACCAATATACCCCCTGTAGAGAGGATAGGAATAAAACAGCAACAACAAACCTGTTAAAATCTATAATAGTACAGTTTGAACTGAAGAAAACCAATTGTTCAGCCATTTTTGACTTATAAAAATGGCAATTTCATGTCAACTAGCCTAACATTATTAAATACTTCTTACATGGCACTGTTTTACATGGATTATCTCACTTAATCTTTACAACTACTCTTAGATACTACCATCTCCATTTTATCAGTGAGGAAATATAGACTCAACATCTGTTGAAGGAATAAACAAAAGAAAGAGCAACATTTTTCAAAGTCACTTGGCCAATAGCCAGTAGGATAGGAATCTGAGCTTAGATTGGCTTGATCCCTCTGCCAATGCACTTTCTACAATGGGAAGTAGACTTGATAATGACATTTATCAAGTATTCACTAGGCATCAGTCTATTCTAAGAACTTTACATGGCTTCTCTCATTTAATCATCACATATAACCTCTTGAGGTTGGTGTGATTTATGCATGGGGAAGCCAGAGTACTCCAACGCTCAGCAATTTAACCAAAGTAATACACAAAATAAATTGCCGCACCAGAATCTGAACCCAGGCAATGCTCCAGAAGCTGTAGTCAACTATAGATAGCACCTTTCAAAGAATTGAGAAAGGAGAAATGGAACAAGAAAATGGAGTTTTTCATCAGCAAAACCCTAATAAACATTTTTCATCTCTGCATTTAAGTTTCTATTACCTCAGATTAGTTGTAGTAAAAAATCCTCGTTTTATAAAGGCTCTTCCTTCCAGAGGGCCTACATATCCTTTTCTTATCTATCTCCACATTATTACATGTCAAGTTTTGGAAAACCAGTTTAACCTCCTCATAGAAACCTGACATTGACTGTTCCACGAGGTCCTTTGAGAAGCCCAACAATTCTCTACAGAAGTTGACCACTGTGGCCTGAGATTTCCATCATTTGTATCACACGACTAAATTAAGGCATTTTCAATAAACATGTGGGATTACATCAAACTAAAAAGTTTTTTCACAGCAAAGGAAACCATCAATAAAACAAAAAAGGATCCTACTGAATGGGAAAAGATATTTGCCAATGATATATACAATAAGGTGTTAATATCACAAATTTATTAAAAACTTACTCAACTCCACTCCAAAACAACAAACAACCCAATTAAAACATGGGTAAAGGACATGAAGAGATATTTTTCTAAAAAGGACATACAAATGGCAAATAGACATGAAAAAATGCTCAACTTCACTAACCATCAGAGAAATGCAAATAAAAACCACAATGAGATACCACCTCACCCCAGTCAAAATGGCTATCATCAACAAATCAACAAACAACAAATGCTGGCGAGTATGTGAAGAAAAGGGAACCCTTGTGCACTGTTGGTGGGATTGCAAATTGGTGCAGCCACTATGGAAAAACAGTATGGTGGTATCTCAAAAATCTGAAAGTGGAACTACCCTATGATCCAGTAATTCCATTCCTAGGTATCTATCCGGAGAAATCCAAAACTCTAATTCAAAAAAATTTATGCACCCCTATGTTTATTGCAGCACTATACACAATAGCTAAGACATGGAAACAACCGAAATGCCCATCGGTAGATGACTGGATTAAGAAACTGTGGTACATTTATACAATGGAGTATTACGCAGCCATAAAGAAGAAAGAAATCTCACCATTTGCAGCAGTATGGATGGACCTAGAGAACATTATGTTAAGTGAAATAAGTCAGACAGAGAAAGACAAATACCACATGATCTCACTTATATGTGGAATATAAAGAAGAGAATAAGTGAATGAACTAATCAGAAACAGTTTCGGAGACAAAGAGGAAAAATTGAGGGTTGCTAGATGGGCGGGGGAGATGGGGATAAGAGGGATGTTGAGAGGTTTAGATAGCAGTCAGTAACCACAAGATGGCCACGGGCTTATGAAAGTCAATTTGGGGAATGTAATCAATAATATTGTAAACATTTTGTAGGGTATCCGATGGACACTTGTCTCATTAAGGAGATCACCTCAGGGAAGATGTAGATGCCTGATCACTGCACTGTACACCTGAAGCTGAAGCTGAACAATAATGAATGTCAACTACAAGTTTATACACATATATATATATGTATATATATACACTTACACTTACAAGAAGCAGAGTGCAGCATTAGGAATAGAGACAGTGGAAATGTAATGGCTCTGTGCGATGTCAGAGGCGGGAGGGGGTTCACACAGTGTGAGGGATATAAATGATAAACGTCTAAGTATTACTTTGCTTTGTGCACCTGAAACTAATAAAAAAAACCTAAATTAAGGCATTCTGGTCAGAAAGCACTTGTAACATGCCAATGTGTTACCTGTGAAGGTTAATATTATGCAAACTTAAATATTAGGGTACACAAACTCAGGGATGAACAGAAACCAGCACATAAAGGAAACAATGGAAGGGGGCCTGGCGTAGTGTGAGAGAGGGTGGTGGGGGAATGTGGCACACTGAAGAGCACATGTCCTCTCTCAATGGGGACACGGGTATCAATGTGAAGGCAATTGTGCCATGGAAAATGACAGACAAAAGTTTACTTTATAAAAGAAGACAACACATCTAGATATTTGGGGGGTAATTTCCCTTTAAAATATTACCCGGAATAGAACTGATCTGTGGACTGGAGTTGGTCTGTAGAAGGCCAGTTTGAAACCTTGTGCTTTGATCTATGTATCGCTTCCGTAAAGCAGAGCTAGTCCAAGTGTGGTCATCAGGGACATCAAAATCCCCTGGGAGGTGGTTAGAAACGCAAGCTCGTGGGCCCCACCACAGATGTCCTGAATCCACATCTCTGGGAGTATGACTCAGGTTTCTGGGTTCAACAAACCCGTCAGGTGATTCTTTTACACACCAAGGTATGAGCGGGCCAGATGCAACAGGAACCAGTATGTGCAAGGACGGGGTCTGGGGATGGCAGGATAGAAAGTCTCCAGTCCTCAAGGTCAGGGATTGGAAAAAGAAGGGTGCTGATAAAACCTGAGAAGGCATCCCGGGAGCTCTGCAAACAGGACTGCCACGTGTGGAGCCCCGAGGGGACTTGCACAGACTCAGATGTTTCTCCTCTAAAGCCAACATACCAGATTCTCAGAGCCTGGTACCTCTGGCCCCAGCTCCCAGGAAAGTGGCACTGTGTTCCCCTGTTTGCAGGGCATTGTCAGTACTACATCTATTCTGAAGCATGTCTCCAAAATTGTCACTGCTCTCAACTAAAGAGACAAAGGCTTCCATCTGCCTCAAGGCTCACCACACTTTTAATATTACTTTTTTATGCAAATATGGTGATTCTGGGGAGCAATGATGTCGAGCAGAGTGGTAGGTACCTCACTGGAGCCAGAGTAGGATATATCCTTAACTCACACACCATCTACAAAATCTCCAGAAAGGTCGTGCTGAGCCAAACTTTTGTGTTTGGGCTCTTTTGAAGCTTAAAAATAACTTCAATTAAAGTCATCGGAGATGATACTGACCTAACCTCCTTAGTTGTATGAGAAGAATCTTACCTGTATGAAAAGCTTGCCACCAAGCTAATCATTCAAAGCACAGTTCAATTAATTTCTCCTTCATTCTTCTTTTATTCCCCTTCATTTTTTGACTTAGCCATGTCATTTTATTTTACTCTTTCCTTCTATATATCATTTGCTCTCTTCTTTGTAAAGAAGAGAGCTGTATCATTCAAGAACAAATCCCATTGTAGCAGTGACCTAGAGGGTGATAAGGCAGTAGATTAAAACCCCGTGGTAGTGTGAAATGCCCAGGATGATTTGAAAGAAAGGGTCAATTGTCTAGTATTAATTCAGTAATAATTGGAGAGACAGTATTCTCATTGCCTCCTTCCAGGCAGAACTCTCTGGTGTCTCATGAAGTTCAGTGCCATTGCAAGGGAGAGTAAAATAAAAATTGGATAAAGGCCAATTCTGACTCCAATACTGACCCCACATTCAGGTTCTACCTACAAATGTTCATTAGGACAGCAATTAGACTGAGGATTTAGAGAATTTCCTTCCCCCTGTATTAGATAGCTATTGCTATGTACAAAGCATGCCAGTACTGAATGGTTTAAAACAACAACCATTTATTTAGCTAACAATTCTGTGGGCCAAACCCAGGTTTCTACTGATTTGGGCTGGGCTCCATCATGTGACTCCATCATGTGTGCAGCTGATGGGTTGCCTAGAGATGCATGTGTCTAGGATGGCCTCACTTCCTGAAGACCACAGCTGCTTTCACAGACCCTAGCTTTTGGGAGACTCATCAAGATGGTATGAGAGACATCATTGGTGCCCGGCCCAAATTTCCAAGGACCCCTTCTGCTAGTTGTTTGTATCTGTCCCCTAGATTAGCAGTGCTCTGCTGCTAAGGAGTGGCCCCTGTGACCATTTTCACAGGGTTGTCCTTGGGTTACTGGGGCTTCCTTACCAGCAAGGAGAATTGGGAGATGCTGAGAGTTGTATCTTCCTGGCTGGCCTCTAGTCAAGAGTATAAAAACTGGCTCCTTTACTTCAATGGAGATAAACTCTGGGACATAATGAAAGCTCCAGAACATCCCAAGGATCAGGCTGAAGCTGGGAATTGGCCTGAAAGGACACCTTTGCTTGTCCTCTTCCCAACCGCGTCCTGCTTTCCTAACTCCTTCCAGGCAGAACCACCTTAAGAGGTCATTGGCTCATGCACCCTCTCAGGGTCTGTAACCTAAAAACAACAGTCTAACCCAAATATCTTCACACTGAGCACAGAGCAGACTTATTCATCTGTGGGATAGTTTTCTTCGTAAAAGTTCACATGACGAATGAGTTTCCTAGCCAAAAAGAGTTTAAAAACAACAACAACAACAAAAACACCTCATATAGCCCAGCTCTGTAGGTTAAAAGACAAATAAACAAACAAACAAAAAAAAGGGGGCAACTCACTGGAACTCACACAACCCCAGAGGACAGAACAAATTCAGGTCTTCTTCAATCTGAGTCCCATTCAATTCTGTTACGAATTGGGGACTCCCACTGGATTCCTATGGGAGTCCATACCTTGAGACATGAAAGATTGTCGTGCAGTTGAAAGAGCAGTGGTCTGCATCCTGGGAACCTTGAGATTCAGAACTGGCCCTGTGAACCTCTCCTATCTCCATCCCCATGCTTCTTCCACTGGCCCTTCCTTCTCATCTTATTTCTCTCCCCAACCTTGGGAAGAATTTCTTTGTTCCCCTCTTCCTCTTATCCTCCTTTCCCTCTCCCTTTTTCCTTGTCCTCTTTCTCTTACTTTTGTTGCCCCCCACCCTACCTCCGCCTCCCTCCTTACCTCTTCTCTTCCTCTCCCTCTTCCTTCTCTTTCCCTTGCACTCCTCTTTTGCACTCCCACTGCTCCTCTTCCTTCCTTTCTTCCTCCTCCACTTCTTTCCCCTGTCTTCCTCTCTCCAGCTCATCACCTTCATGATTATCAATATCTTCTCCAGCGTCCCTTCCCTCTCAAGAATTTTCTTTCTACTAATTTCTGTTGAATTTCACAAGTGAAGACTTGTGAGCCAGCAACTGGACACGGCACAAAAATTTGCACTGACAGCTGTGGGGTAGCTGGTTGGAAGCATCACCATCAGCAGGAATGCCATCGTGGAGATTCACAGGAACTGGAAGTGCAGAAACAGCAGCCGTTCTCCACCAGAGGAATATTAATCACGTGGCAGTTCACAAATCCGCAAGGCTTGATTTATGAAATGGGAGACCAATGTGAAAATACTGTCAAGCCTCTGGAACTAGGAAGATATTTAGATCGCTCCACTCATGTACATCATATTTATGAAAGGAAAAGGAAGTGGGTGGATTATAAATTAGAAAAACCTGGAAGAGAAAAACCTCGATCTTTTCCAAAATCGATCTTTTATAAACTACTTTCCGAAAGGCTGAGCTCAAACTGTAAATACATTTGTTAAATATGCCTTAATTTCTGGCTTCCAAACAGCTCTTTGTCAAAGAGGCAGCTTTGAAGAATTCCATATGGGCTCCTCCAGATGTGCCCATGCCCATGTTTCTGCCCCTCCCTGGGACGCCACATAAAGGCAGCCGCCAAGTTCAACATTTATACTAACTGAGAGCTGGAGGAAGTCAGAGAAATCATTGTGTCTCTCCATCTTTCTGTAGGTAAAGAAACTGAGGTGCACAAGGGCAAAAGTTATACAGAGAATCCAAGAAATAAACTAAGGGCCAGCCCTGGTCTGAGAGTCAAGCGTGCCTTCAGGCTGTCACTGTACTCTGAGAGCCCCGATGTGGTTGAGTATAAAAATGGCCACAATTGTTTGAGCTTCCCCATATCCACACTCTTTGCATGTGACTCTGCTGCATCTCCCATCGAGAGGAGGAGTCTATTATCAGGCCTCTGATTCTGGGCTGGCCTTGCGATGTGCTTCGGCCAGTAGAATGCATACGTGTGCCAGTTCTTGGGACCCTTTCTTGGGACCTTGTTTAGCCATCATGTGGAAAAGCTCAGGCGAGCCTTCAAGAGGATGGCGGACCATATGGAGCCATCATAAGCCACCCCAGCTAAGGCCATCCTAGACAGGTCAGTTCCCAGCTGAGTGGGAGCTGCCCACAAATGCATAAATTTAGCCCAGGAGACAATATAAACTAATATAAGCTATGCCCATTATAAATTTGTGACCCATGGCATCATGAACTAAATAAATGATTGTCATTTTAAGCCACTATCTGGGGGTGGTTTGTTATGCAGCAAAGTTTAACTGTCATTCTTCATCAATTTAACTGAAGTTTTCTTCATCTGCACAAAAAGGGATGGGACATAAAGATCTCATGTTTTAGGTGTTTTTTGAAATACCAAGTCCATAAACGGTTAAGGCCTAAAGCTGAGCTGCCCAATAGGGTACCCACTAGCCACATGCAGCAATTTAAAATTTAACTTAATTCAAATAAAAGTGAAAATTTATTCCTTTGTCGCACTAGTCACCTTTCAAGTGCTTAATAGTCATGTGGTTAGTGGCCACTGTATAGGGCAGCACGGGTACGTTTCCATAATCACAGAAAGATGCCCTGGATGGTGCTGGCCTGAAGCTGCCACGGGAGCCAGTGTCAGGGCCGAACCGCCAAGGAAAGCCGGGCCTCCTGACCTACCATGTCTATACTCGCCCTCCCAGGACTTCCTGCAACTATACTCACATCTCCTTGAAATTTTCAAATCTATATTTTAAGTCTTCTGCTTTACCTAAAATATGTACATCAAGGAGTCTTTGAATTGACCACAAACAAGTTCAGAATTTTAGTAAGAGAGAAGGGAGAGAGGCTCTTAACAAGGTAGGAAAGTCTTCAGACAGATAGAAGCTTTCCCTCCTTCAGGGGATTGCCCTAGTTTTTATTTTAAGCATCTTTTTTTTTTCCTGTTGATAAGGTTGATAGCTGACTTTATCTGCATTCAACTCTTAAAGAGGATTGATGATTGATTTTTTTTTTTTCCTGTGTGTGTTTGTAGGAGGATTTCTCCCAATTCTCTTTCACTTTTTTCCCCCTCTCCAATGCCCAGGGCTTTCGCTGACTTCAAAGAACTAGAAAAGGCTCAGAGGAAAATGGGTATCTGACCTAATTAAGCATATAGATTGAGATTTTCTCTCTTGGTTGATAAAAAATTCCGTTTTCTTTACAAGCCTCATCCTGCTTTCCTGGGTGAAGGAGACGTGGAGAACCAACTTCCTGCAGCCCCTCATAGAAGTATTGTCCCTGCCAGGAGCCCAAGGCAGGGGGAGTAAGTGGAGCCAGGGGGACAGCAGAGGCAAGAGGGGACCATTAACAATGATGCTTGGGGACGGCAGTGCTTGGGTTTGAATCCCAGTTCAGTGAGCTCCTACCTCTGGTGGCTCCTTGGTCTAATTACTTAATCTTCCTGGGCCTCAGGTATCACATTCGTAAAGTGAGAATGGCAACTGTTCTTACCTGGTAAGGATTTGATAGATGATGACAAGGGCAGCCCTGAGAACAGTGCCTGGCATGAAACAAGAGCTCCCGGTAGCCAAAGAGGACTTTTCAGTGCCCCGTCCAGGTCCTCTGAGACCCAGGGTATTGGTTCTGGGTGCCCACGCTCGAGGTCCCATGTACTTTGCTGCTAACAGCTTGCACCTGAAACCTTCTTCAGAGGCCCACGGCTGGGTTACTGAAGCCACTTTACCTGCACAGACAAGATGCTCGCCCGCCTGCCAGGTGTTATTCCAAGCAGAGAGTTTGGGGTCAGCAGTCAGAAAGCCTGGCTCCTTGTCTTTGGGCAGACAGACATTGAGTATAACTCACACTCCAGAGCTGCCTTTGGGATAAGGCTGAGGCTGGAGCTCTTCCTGTAATTGCTGCTTTGCCTGGCTGTTTCAGCTTTTCTGTCCTGCTTCGCTTCTTCTACTCCCATGTTCTTCCTGAGGGCACACGATCAATAATACACCACTAGCATATGAATCCTTATCTCAAGCTCTTCTTCTACAAAACTAGACCTAAGGAAGGTGATAACTATTATAATTAAAATAATTACTGTTATTAAAACTATGTGTTTTGTTGCAGTTATGCCATAAAAAGTGATTTTGATTACTAACTGAGGTGACGATCATCATTTCAAAGTTTACAGAATTCAGCACTTTTCAAAGTACCTTCCCTTTACTCTATTTCAGTTCATTGTTATAACTAGATGCTCCTGGAAATAAGATTTTAAATACAAAATTCAGTCCCTCCTCTCTTCTCTTCTCTCCCCTCACACCTTCTTGCATAACCAGGGCTTCCTGTGCAATGAGACAGACACATCAGTCCATAGAACTGAGCTTGATCCTCCCCCAACCCTCTTCCAAACAGCTGTCTCCTGGGCTCCAGGCTGTAGACATTCTAGAATGGTCCACCCTTAGAAGGACAAACCCCAGAAAAAGACCCCTACAGACCCTGGGTAGCAATGGTTTCCAATCTTAAGCATATTTCAGAATCCTTGGAAGGATTGTTAAAACATGAATTCCTGGGCCTCACTCCCAGAGGTTCTGGTTCAGTAGGTCTGGTGGGTGGGACTCATAACTTGGCACACCTAACACACACCTAGGTGATGCCACTGCTGCTATTTTGCAGACCCACTGGAGTAGCATGGGCCTGGAAGAACCCTGGCTCCATGGGGAAGAGTACAGCTGAAAGGGGGCCAGAAAGAGACTGTCTCTGAGGTGCAGAGACCAAAGCAAGGCCTGCTTGCCTGACTCTTGGAGGTGGTAATGTTCTCGGCCATGCAAGAACCTCCACAGACTTACGAAAGGCAGAATCTGCAACATGGCACAGACATGGTATATCAGTTTACTATTGCTGCTGTAACAAATTAGCACAAACAGCAGCTTAAAGCACCACAAATTTATATTATAGTCCTGGATGCCCCAAGTCTGAAATGGGTCTTATGAGGCTAAAATCAAAGACTGTTCCTTCTGGAGGATCTAGGGGAGAACCCATTCCTTGCCTTTTCCAGATTCTAGAGGCTGCCCACATTCCTTGTTTCCTGGCCACATCAATCCAACCTCTGCTTCCATCCTCACATCTCCTTCCCTACCTCTGATCCTCCTACCTCTATCCTGCCTCTAAGTGTAGACTTCCGACTTTGCCCAGCCACCATATCAACAAGCCTGGGTAGACTGCTGGAGCATGAGACACCAAATGGAGTAGACATGAGCCATCCAGCTGAGGCCATCCTAGACCAGTTAGCCTCCAGATAACCTTACAGATACCTCCAAAGGCTTGTGCGAGCCTGGTCAGACTTATGGGAAATAATAGATATCTATTATATTAAGCCACTGGGTTTTGAAATGGTTTGTTAGGTACAATGGATGACAGACACTCACCCTGATTGGAGGGACTATTGGGCAGTTTGGTTGCTTTAAATCAGGTCTAGTGTACAAATGTCTCTTATGTGGTTTCCACACAATACATTGAAAATCAGGAAAAATTCCTTTACATTTCAGACTTCTAGCTTATTTTGAAATAGTAGAAGATAGGACTGAAAGGAAATATTAGGAAGCCTTCCGGGATCCTGAGGATGTTCTCTTTCTTGATCTGGGTGCGGGTTGCACTAAGTGTGTTTAGTTTGCAAAAATTCATCAAGCTGTACACTTAAGATTTTACCTTTTTCTATAGATATGTTATACTTTAGTTAAAAGTAAAAATAAAATGAAATAAATTAAAATAGGGCTCTTGTTCAATCTGGACCTATGACATGAATGGAGGGGTATGATGAATTTAACTAACTCCCTGATCCAGAAGCCAGGAGTTAGATCCAGAGATAGAATTAAGATCCAGAGATAGAATTAAGCACGCTCCAATTATCCACAGTTCTGCCTTTATCCCCATTGATCTACACTTGACTCATTATATTAGTTGCCGGTTTTCTACAGGCATCTGAGTTTACCAACTATTAATAGAGGTTTCTTGTTAAAGCGTGTTATAGAGGGATCTGCTACTCGAATTATCATCTGTTCAACCATATCTAAGTTTCTGGCTCCTTTTTTTAACTACTTCAGCAGTAACAATTGGCTCCTTCTTTCTTAATATGCAGTTGAAAGACGGCTGCCTAATGAGGGATCTTATTTCCTGGCCTTCCTTATAGTCCAGGTCTCCCTAGTGGAATGTGAGTGGAAGTGGTGAGTTCCTTTCCCTGCCAGGCCTTGGGTGAAGAAGCAGTTGGGCCTGGTCTACAAAGACACCAAGGCCCAAGTTCTATCAGCTGGACAGAGCCTGGGTCCATGAATCAACATGTGGTAGAAAGCCATTTGCTGTTTGGAACAGCCAAATTGGACTCTTAGGTGAGTAAGCAACAACATTCTACTTTGGTAAGCCACTGAAATATATTTGTTTCTGCTGCTAGAGTTACCCTGATTAATACATAATTTCATGTCATTCGTGGTTATTCATGCATTCATGCATTCGATAAATATTCGTAAAGTAGTATCACGCAAGACACTGTGCCAGCTTTCTGTCTTCAAGGATCTTATATGCTGGCTTAAAAATAAGGACAGGCTACTAATGTTCGTTTACCATACTCTCTGGCAGGCCATGTATAAGTGCCTTTGTAGCTACTATAACATGTGATCTTCACACTTAGTCTACGACATAGGTAACAGTCCCCGACTTATAAATGAAGAACCCAAGGTTTACAAAGTCTGAGTACAGAACTTTCTGATTTAAACACCTGTGTTTTCCCGAACACATCATGCTGCTTCCTAGCAGGGATATAAGACGCACACACAAGAACTGTGAGGCAAGTTATTTAGGATGAAATGGC
The DNA here is from genome assembly GCF_004115265.2 of Rhinolophus ferrumequinum. Classification (NCBI taxonomy): domain Eukaryota; kingdom Metazoa; phylum Chordata; class Mammalia; order Chiroptera; family Rhinolophidae; genus Rhinolophus; species Rhinolophus ferrumequinum. Next base: position 32,562,888 of record NC_046306.1, on the reverse strand, counting down.
AGGACAGAGCAATGTTGAAATGCTGAAAATGTTTCGAGATCACTACTTTGATATTCACACTTCCCCCAGGCAGTGCTGTCCACTGATGCATCTACTTCTATCTGTGTTCAATGCTCCATCTTTGACTTCTCTGAGACTTTTGGGGTCAGAAAGGCCCAGAAAAGTCCATGTAGCCACCAAAGTGCAGCATGGCCCAGAAAGTACCATGTGTAAGGATTCAGTAAGTCAGTGACCGCTGTGTCCCTGCAGCACTGAGTGACGGCTCTCTGTGTTGCGTTTAAGAAACTCCCTCTCTCCCTCTGTCGAATTACCTTGGTAAAGCCTGGCTAGATGAGACTGCATTTGAATGTAGAAAACCATGGGAAGCATAAAGCAATCTAATGAGTTATTCTCATTTGTTCATTCAACAGATAATAATTCAATACCTTCTGTGTTCCTGGTGATAGGCCCCGATTTTCTCCATATCGTAATTAATTTTTGAGGCGCATCCTCAGAATATTCTCAGCATCCTAACTTGGCTGTAAAATCAGAGGCTTTGCATTGACTTAGATGTAAATACCAGGGGAAAAACCGCATGCAGTTAATAGCACACAAAATCTTCAGATCTGACACCTTTCCCCGCAATTGGTTTTGAGGTCTACGGAAGTGGACAACTCATAGACTTCAAGGCTTCCTGACTTCGTTAAAAGAGATACAAATTGCTTCCCCAGTGCATCTTCTCAGGGGAGCAGCTCAGGATAAAGTGCTGAGATTGCATGAATCCATCTTCAAGCAGAAACCTGAGGCAAATGCCATTATTTTTTCATGCGATTTTAATGGGCTTGCTTTAAAAAAAACAATGGCATGTGTGTGCTGGGGTCCTTAGTATTTTAAATTGGCTTCTGTAATGACTCTTTATGATGGTAGAATACGCCCAGTGAGAACCAAATGTTACTTAGACGTTCAACAAGCCTTCCCTTGCACATAGTTCTTTTCTCATAGGTCCCTTCTTTTCTGACGCATGCCTTGGCTTTATGCCCAGCTCAGAACAATCACTGTTTCCTCCCCTTGAGAGTCAACAAATATTTACTGAGCACCTGTTTTGTGCCGGGCTCTAAGCGGGACTCTGGGGATATGGTGGTGTGAGGGCAGCAGTCACCGCCTGGCTTTTGAAGGAGCCTGCCTCTGAAGCCACGTTCTGATAAAGATGCTTCCACATCCCCTACTTTGTCCCTGCCTCTCTCAGACAATGACTCCTTAAGGACTGCCTAAGTCTTCTCTACCTCAGTGTCCCTAGTGGGAATGACTGTGCCTGGCCTGTGGAGTGAGCTCAGCCCCTATCATTGAATGAATAATTGAATGTTTGACAGGAGAGTTTGCCTGGATATTACAAAAGGAACGGTCTATTTTTCACACAAACAGCCTCGGTTTTATTGCCCAGAGCCTGGAGATGAAGAATAAAAGAATCGAAATACTCTCTCAAAACTCTTAGTTCTGTTCTACAAGGGAAAAACAAACAAACAAACAAAAAAACATTTGTGCGTTTCTTCATTCAACAAATATTTATTGACTGCCTGTGATGTACCAACAGCAACACTGTTCTAGGTCTAAGACAGACAGGTCCCTGTACCAGCAGAGCTAACCTACCTGTGAGTAGAGATGATGGGTTATCAATAGATAACTCAATAAATAAACAGTGTTGTTTATGACAGTGGTAACTAGTACTAGGTAAAACATTATGAACAGTGTTCCAGTTACTATTCCATCATAACAAACCATCCCAAAAGCTAACAGCATTAAACAAGCCATTAAATTTTGCTCATGGATTCAGTAGTTTGGGACTTTGACAGGGCACAGTGGAGATTCTAAGATGGGAGTGCTTGATGGCTAAGGGCTGAAATCATCTGAAAGTGTTTTCCGTACATGTCTGGTGGCTGATGCTGGTTGTCACCTGGGACATAGGCTGTGAGTACTATCTGGAACACCTGCCTATGGCCTTTCTATGTGGCTTGAGCTTCCTCTCAGTATGGCAGCCTCAGGGTAGCCAGCCTTCATCCTTGCTGGCTCAGGGCTCCAAAAGCAAGTGGCCCAGCAGGCAATGTGGAAACTCTATTACCTTTAATAACTTGACCTCAGAAGCTATGTGAGCGACACAGTGCCATTTTTCCTGCACTCTGTTCGTTTCAACAGTCTTCAAGGTTGGCCCAGATTTAAGGAATGAAAACTTAAGTCCCATCTTAGGATGAGAGGAGTATCAAAGGATTTGCAGACCTGTTTTAAAACTCCCTCTCAGTGTAACATGATAGACAGTGACCAGGTAGTCAGAGAAGATTACTCTCAGAAGGTCAATTTGAGCTCAGATGTTAATGACAAGAAAGCCATTCATACAAAAATATGGGGGAAATGCTTTACAGAAACGAGAAATGCTGTTTATAAGAAGCAAGTATTTTGTTTAATCCCTTGAGGAGGGAGCCTGCCTAGTACATCCCACCATGTCTGGGTGATTTTACCTAAGTTTGAGGTTCAGTATTGGGAAACCCACTTTCCCACAGATATAAGCCACATTGTTCATTATCAGCTTTATTTTAAAAACTCCACCTCCATTGGCCATTTTTGAAATCTGACTTGTCGGTTGGTTCAGAACCTGGGTGAAGAGAAAGGATACTCTTTATTGCCTGCCCGCCTTGAAAAACTATAGCAACTGGAGAACTGGCCCAGGAACCTGGAGGAACACCAAGGGAGTATAATTGGTGGGTCACAGTAACAAATGGAAAAGTTTGGGACGGGTCTGTGATATATGCCTGGGCTTGTGAACACAGTTATTTACCGTTGTCTAGGTTGGCCCTTGGACCTGATCTTATCGTTGTGCAGTTGGGCCCTTCACTGCTATGATTCCGGCAGGTGACTTTAAGGCAAAGGTGCCAGCCTCACAAGGCTTTCACCTGGCTGGAGGCTTTGTCCACAGGTGAACAGATGTATATGTGGAGGCAAGGCTGTGAGCCAACGTGAGTGCCTGAACAAAGATGCTGACATTTGCTCTGAGGCAAAACCTTAACATGTGTTGTATGGATGGTGAACATCAGCCAACGGTCAGGGGCCTGAGAAGCAAACACTGTCTTGGCCTAAGCAAGGAGAAGCCTCAGTGAAGGCATGGGCTGCATGGATGGCCTTAGGTGAATGCTGAAGGTTCCATGCAGCTTGTTCCCATAAACCATCTGTGTATCCAATGGCCAATTGGGGAGGACACTTTGATGCCTCTAGTCCTTTTCAACCCAGAGTCACTGTATCAGTCAGGTACCTATTGCTATACACGTGTAACCAACCTGAAAACCTGTGGAATAAAACAGATATTCTTTTTCATGAATTTGTGGGTGGTTCTGTCATTCTGGGCTCAGCTGATCTCAGCATGGCTTGCCCATGTGAGCATAGTTTGCTAACTGATCAGCTAGAGGCTGGCAGCTCTAAGATAGCTTGAGGTAGGATGACTTGCCTCTATCCCACGTGTGTCTCAGATGCCTCCAGGAGGGTAGCCTAGGCTTGTCCTCTGAGCAGTAGTGGGGACTGAAGAGAGAACTAGAAACGTACACATGCTTTTCAGGTCTCCAGTGGGGTCCCATTTGCTACCATCCCATTGGCTAAAGCAGATTGCATGGCCAAGTACAGAGCCAGTGTAAACACTTAATATAATCAATCTATCCCTGTCTCTGACCCACCCTTGAGGCAGTAATCCTACTGTTAACTGCAGGGGATTTTTTTTTTTTTTTTTTAAGTAGATAGGCAGATTGGGACTTATAGTGAATAACTTGACCCAACCAAGGAGAGACTGAGAACTTTCATCAATGGCCTCCCCCTCTACCCTTTTTTTCTTACAACAGACTCTTTTAAATCAATGTTGACCCATTATTTAAAGAATACCATGTTGAAGGAGAGACATTATGAGGCTGCCCCGCTGCTCACATGTCATAGTCCAGAGCTGGTCCCCTCCTTCCCCAAACAAAGACAGAGTCATGAATTTCCCAGTGACATGACTGAGAGCAAAGGCTTTGGAGATGACAAATCCTGGATCCTGTGCCAGTTCCGACCTAATCCACTTAGTGTCTCCAAGTTCAATACCTTCATCTTTAAAAGGGAAGAAGGCAAGCACAATGGTGGGCACTGAGTAAGTGCTCAGTAAATGATAGCATTTCCCGTTATTATTATTATTATTATTATTATTATCTGGGAAGACAACATAAGTCTTTTGAAGAGTGGATGGAATGAAAAGAGTGGGGCAAATAGACTCCATAAGCAGCGATAGGTATTAGTGGAGTGGATGTATTGATAGTGGGACAGGCTCGATGAATATTTATGCAAACAGTCTTTACTGGGATGAAGAAACTGTTCTCAGGAAGGAGAGTAATTGCACGCGTTTGGCTGATGACAGCCCAAGAAAAGAAGAGGTGATTGATTGATTTGAGATGGATGTTGCCCTTCCCCCTTGCCAGCTCTTTATTGTCATGCCTCCTGGGAAAGACTTGATGAAAAAAGACCTCAGGGACAGGCTCTTTAGCCTTGGGGTAACTAAGGGGCAATGATGTTCCAGGCCCACTTTTTCCTTAATATGGAAAAGTTTATGCTGGAAGACTGAACAGCCAGAGCAAGTAGATACACAGCTTCTGAAATTGGGCGGGACTTGTATCAACCCAGTTAACAAATGACACAAGGCACTTGAGTGCAGGTATGTCACATAGGTGTACATATGGTGCCTGCATAAGGCCCGAAGGAGTCATTCGCATCATAGACTGGGTTCACAGCACTCTCCTGTGCTGTGCAGGATACAAACTGCACAGCTGTACATGGTGGCCCTATTTAGATGGAAACTTGTACATTATTAAGCTAATGTGGACATTCTCAGACATCCTTTGATGTTAGTCCTTTGTTTTTGAAACATTGACATACTTGATGCAAAATTTGGGGAGGTTTTTTCTATCAAACTAATTTTTCTTCCTGAAAATTCGGGCAGATCTGAGATTGTGTATGATTTCCCACGCTCTTCTAGGGCTCCCATCCATGTTTGATTTCCCATGACAGTGGAGTGAAAATGATACCCTGTGTCTTTAGAGTTGTATCACATGGCTTTACTGCTACTGTTGATGTTAATGATGCACTCTAAACTTCTTGCATCTTGACTTCAGGTCCATCAAATGTGCTTCTTCCTACTTTTTACTTGAACTTGCTGAGGTCTGTGAATAAATTAAGGTGAACAGTGAAACTGATTTAATTAACAAAGGAATTGTCCTAGGAATTCCTTATTTGACTTGCTTAATGCTTCACAGCCATGTAGTAGCACAACTGGGTTTAGAAACTGTATGTCTGGGCTTCTTCCCAGGGTTCTTTCCTTCTTTCCACTGGAACTTGAAACTACCAATACATCACTTGATCAATGGTGACTACACTAAGCTTTATATATCTATTCATTGTTTAAATGAATGGTGAATAGATTAGACACTCAACACTTGAGAAAGATATGTGCCAAAATTCTTTGTTAATTTATAAATTTTCAAGTACTAGTAAAGCTAGAATTCTCAAACTGGGTGAGGAGGGTGTGAATACAATGCCCCCTAGAAATTTTTGTTGGAATCATGAAGCATTGTGTATAGTTTAAGAAAAACATAGTCAACATACCAATAGTACTTTTAATATAAGCCATAGAATGCAAAGGTCAAAAACATCTTGACTGGTGGGAAAAGAGAGAAAATAAACAGAGGGAACATTTCAAAAGACATATTTAAAAAAAAAAAAACAGCTTGAGTAATTGTCGACTGAAACATGTAATTTTTTTTCCATAAGAGACAGTAAATTATAACTGAAATTTTAAGTGACCCTTTCAGACTCTTGAATACTCCATAAATATAGGATTAAAATCACTGATGTGAATTTCTGTTGAATAAGATTTTTTACTCTTTAATTTATATGAAACTTTGATTTTCTGACTAAAAACTATCTCTGACATACCTTTGCATTCTCTTCACTTCCATAGAAGCACCAGTGGCTGAATTTCTTGGGGGAAGGCAATTTTAAGGGAGAAGAAAAAAGCTATGGTATTGTTGAATTGCAGTATCATTTAAATGTCTTTTTGTTTCAAAGAGAAAACTCCAATCACAGAGGCTGGAATGACAGAATAATTTATTGGCATAAGTGTCTATATAGTCCGCTTTATCCAGATGTCCACATGCTCATGAGTGCTGTCGTACTTTTCTTCTGCAATTATTTTGGTTCTTGCTTCCCCATGGGTTGTCCTCGTTCTCAGGCTGGCTTCTTCATGATAGCAAAAAGGCTGCAAACAGCTCTGAGGGCTTCTGTGTACTTTCTTTTTGATATCCAGGAGAAAGAGAGAGAGAGAGAGAGAGAGAGAGAGAGAGAGAGAGAGAGAGAGAGAGAGAGAGAGAGATTGATTCTTGATCTTGACATTTCTCTCTGATTCTGGTAGACTAATTACAGAAATACCCCTAATTCTCCACTTCTCCCTAAAACCATGCCTTTTGTCATGTGAGCTTGTAGTTCCTCTCATCAAGAAGTGGAGTCTGTTTCTCCACCCCTTGAATTTGGGCTGGCCTCATAATTTGCTTTAGCCAGCAAAATATGGTGGAAGTAACAAGGTGCTAGTTCTGAGCCTAGGCCTCGAGAAAATTGCACGTTTTCATTCTCACTTGGAATCTCATCTCCACTCTAAGAGCAAGCCTTGGCTATCCTGAGAGACCACTGAGAGACCACTGGGAGCAGAAACAGCCATCTCAGTTGAGCCCAACCTACAACAAGCTGTAGCCAACCAACCTCCATACACATGAGAGTTTGGCCTAGAGCAGCGGAGCCACTTCCTGACTTGCAGCTGACCACAGACACAAAGGTAAGCCCAGCTGAGATCAGAAGAACCACACAGCTGACTTGTAGAGTTATAGCAAATGGTTATTGTTTAAAGCAACTGAGTTTTAGGTGGTTCTTTACATAGCAATAGGTAAATGACACACAGATCTAAGGTTGCCTTGATTGCAATGTTTTAAGTCACTGGTTACCCATAAACCAGTCACTGGGTTTGGATCTAACTCAATCAAGGCCCACCTTAAGCTGTAATAGGGAACTAGGACTGGAAACCTAAATGATTATTAGAACTGGAACTTCAATGATTATTAGGAAAGGGATAGGAGAAAGGTGGGGAATGGATGCAACCATTGTGGGCAAACTCCCTCTCTACGATCACCCCTTCAAAGGAGTTCCCAAGTGGGTGATGAAGGAATGAGATACAGACAATGAGGTGGTCCCACTGGGTTGAGGAACTCTTACTCAAAAGTCAGCCTCACGTCACATTCAGATGAAATGTCTAGCCTCAACAAAATTACAAATTAGTTAGTGCCCTGAAGTTTCAAGCTGCTTGAAAATTCTTGAAACCACAATGTCAAATCCCTCCATGTCAATGTTTTAAGTATTAATGGTTTCTCACACTCCATATAAAAACTATTAACAGATCATTCTCATGCCTGTTAAGTTCAGAAAGACTTCAGAGAAGAGAGCTGACTGTATTTAGTAGGGCACATTTTCCCATGAGTGTCCAATGTAGACTCTCAAGGTCTGTAACTTGCACATTGTTTTCTCCAGGTACTTCTGTAACAAAGGATTCTTCGCCCAATACCTATCAGTGTAATAAAACAACTTTGTAACTCTCCTTGGAGTTCAGTTAAAACATCAACAAGTTTTGCTTAAATATGCTTTTCAAATTTTATGTTCTAAGTTTTTTTTTTCAAAATGCAAGTGGAAAAGGATTATAATCATCCTTAATTTTAAAAAAAGTAAAAGAAAGCATATGTAATATAAGCATGCTAACCCAACAGGCATAAATGTTGCAAAATCAGTAATGGCAGTTGGACTTCAGAGAGAAGATTGCTACCATTAAGGGAAGGGGAATACTATTTCTTTCTGATTGGGGAGGAGATAATCATGGGATTTCTGCTAGCAAATATTCTGCATTTTCTTTTTTGAATAGCCTCTCTGCTTTTGGAAGAAAAGGAGCTAAGGAATGTGTGTGCTGGGAGAAGTGATCTGCAGTCCTAAGAAAACAATTTAATGGCGTTTTAAAAATAGTGTTTGTAAGCAGTCGGGCTTTTATTACTGGACAGCATATCAAAGCTTAGGGGAAACCTCTGGCAACTCATGAAAGAAGGTAACTCTAAGGGATTTTGGTGTGAAAACTGGCCAAAGAGATTGGAGAGGATTTAACATGAAAAATTCTGTGCACATTTAAGGAATCACTCATTAAAACTTCAGGAAAATTGGATTAAACAGCAGTGGAAAACAGGCACCTGTGGATAAGGGGTTTGTTATCCTGAAAATTTTCCTATGACTTTACATATTTAAAGCCACTTTAGTGATGGTTGTAGTACATTAACCATATTAATCGCCCCAATTTATCACAACTGCCCATATCCATGCCCCTGCGTATTACCCTTCCAGGGGACTCTGTGCTTGGACATGTGATTTTCTTTGGCCAGTGGGGCAGTAGCAAATCTGACACAAGTAGAGGCTTGAAAAGTGCTTGTGTGTTTTCTCTTTCTCTCTTGGATTGTTTCCAGGACCCCTCATGTTCACAGGCCCAGGCTAGCTTGCTGGAAGCCCAGGAAGCAGAGTAACTCCTCTCAGACTAGTAGAGTTTAAACCCACGTTAGAACACGTTATCCATCAAATCTGTGAGAAGATAACATTCTTAAAATCTTTAAAGCATCTTTAGTCTGACCTCTTTTCTAGTGCCAAAATCCGTATTAATTATTTCTTGGGACATAACAAATTATCCTAAATATAAGTTCTTAAAAAACAATAAACATCTATTATTCTATGCAGTTTTTGAGGGTCAGAAATCTGAGTGCAGCTTAACGGGGTGGTTCTGGTGTGCAGTCTCTAATGAGGTTGAAGTCATGACGTGGGCTGAAGCTGGAGGACTGGCTTCCAATATGGGTCCCTCACTAGGCTGGTAGCAGGACAGCTCAGTTCTTTACTACTTGGATCTCTCCATACGCTGGCTTGAGTGTCCTCACCATATGGCCGCTGCGTCCCGTAGAGTGAGTGATCAAAAAAAAAAAAACAGCGCAGAAGCTTTGATGTCTTTTATGACCTAGCCGCTAAAATCACACACTATCATTTGTGTGACATCCTATTGGTTTCACAAATCAGTTCATTCAATGTGCATGGAATTCCATAGTGCTTTGAATATTAGAACATGGGGATCACTAGAGGTCATTTAGAAGGCTGACAGCCACAAATGATTTTGCAGGTTTAAATCTGCAAGTTACTGCTCAAAGAATTGTATGTTTTATTCTAGATCAGTTTCTTGTATTATCTGAGTGTCCTGTTGGCTTCACCAGCTTGCAGCTACCAGGGAATGTTACTTCAATAGTTTGTCTTGAAGTCCTCGTACTCACTGTCTACCACAGCCAACTGCTAGGAATCAGCCCCTCCCTTTTTTATATCTCTCTAGCAGTCACCAGAGTTGGCAGAGGCTAGTCATATTTGTCCCATGTTTAATTCTTTCCAACCTCTGCTTCTGTCCCCTGCAGTTGCCTCTCTTACCTCATTGGTCCACATGTCCACATGTTGTTTCTGTCCTAGGCACCTGTTCTCTCTGATACTACTGCTATTGCTGCACTGCCACCTGTGCCTCCATCCTCAGATGCTTCCAGATGCGCTGGTGTTGGGGAGGCTTCTAGTAGGTTATGCTCTCAGAGGCATCAGCCATTCTTTGAACTCTGGTACTTACCTTCTGGATGAATGGAAGGAACTCATTTTCTTCCTGTGTGTACATGCATGTGTGCATGTATATGAGGTGTGATCAAACCATACAGTGAATGTTTGAATTAAAAAAAAAAATTACAGTAGAAGACACATTGCCATTAATCCCCCTCAAAATACTCCCTCCTTGCTTCAAACACACTTATCCTATCATTCTTGCCACTGTCTGAAGCAGTTCTAGAAATACTCTTTCATGAGTGTCTTTAGTTGCGCTGTTGTGGTTACCTCAATGTCCTGAATCATTTTGACTTTGGGGAAGAGCCAGAAATCGCATGGTGCCAGATCCAGTGAGTAAGGTGGATGAGGACACACCATAATGTTTTCATTTGACAGAAATTGCCGTATACCAGAAATGATGTGTGACACGGACCATTGTCATGATGGAAGATGATTTATGGCACGTTCTAAAACACACCTTCTCTCAACCGTAGTTCACATCCGACTGACTGCACCAAACAAGTTGAAACTTGTCACACACTGTTAACTAAGGTTTGACATGCTGCTTCCCATGTTGAACATCTCTGCCTTTCTGTTGGATGACACTTGGCAGCAGCATTCACCATATTTGTTGATCACAATGAAAGGCTCCGTGTCACACATCATTTCTGGTATACAGCAATTTCCGTCCAATAAAAACATTATGGTGTGTCCTCATCCACCTTCTTCACTGGATCTGACACCATGCAACTTGTGGCTCTTCCCCAAAGTCAAAATGACCATGAAAGGTAAATGTTTTGAATGGATTCAGGACATCAAGGAAGCCATGACAGCACAACTAAAGACACTCACAAAAGAGGATTTCCAGAACTGCTTCAGAAAGTGGCAAGAACAATGGGATGTGTGTTGGAAGCGAGGGGGAGTATTTTGAGGGGGATTAATAGCAAAGTGTCTTTTACAGTAATACATTTTTTAAAAATTTAAACATTCACTGTATTGTTTGATCACACCTAATATTCCCTTGTGTGTAGAAGAAGCTGTATGGTCCTTGTGAAATGTATTTCCCCATTTTAGTCTATGTTTCCCTCCTAAACATGATACAGAAGAACCTCCACTAGTTGGAGTTTTCACACTAAACCTAACACTTCTGCTCTGCTCTCCCATCCCAGTTACTGAGAATGACCGGTAACTTTCTTCACTTATAGCAATTCTGCTTTCGCTTCTTGAACCCAGTGACACTTTCTGCAATCTGGCTTCAACTGTTTCACCTCTCAAGTCTATCTGCTATGTCTATATATCTGAAGCTTGATTGTGATTTCTAAATTATTTTCCTCTTTCTAGTGCAAGTAAATGTTTGATAGATAGATCTTAATACTGAAAGTCTTTGTTGGAATATTTTATAAACTTAATTGTGTAAATCAACTGAGTTTGGGATGATTTATTACATGGCAATAGCTAACTGATACACAGATCTTCTAAGAGTGAATTTACACTCTGATTATTTATTATCTTTTTTAGCATTAAATTATTTCATGTGTAAGGGACTTTTAGTTTATTTTAGCTTATTTTATTTATTTATTTTTTTTCATAACATTTTATTGGGGAATATTGGGGGACAGTGTGTTTCTCCAGGGCCCATCAGTTCCAAGTCATTGTCTTTCAATTTAGTTGTGGAGGGTGCAGCTCAGCTCCAAGTCCAGTCACCGTTTTCAATCTTTAGGTTCAGGGGGGCGCAGCTCACCATCCCCTGGAGGGAATTGAACTGGCAACCTTGTTGTTGAGAGCTCATGTTCTAACCAGTTGAGCCATCTTGCCGCCCCTCTGGAAGCTCAGCAGCAGCTCATTGTCTTTCCTCTTGTTGTGGAGGGTGCAGCTCACTGGCCTATGTAGGAATCGAACCGGCAGCCCTGTTGCTCAGAGCTCATGGTCTAACCAACTGAGCCATCTGGCCGCCCCCTATTTTAGCTTATTTTAAATGGGAGATCTTCCCCCAATGCCCACCTCCTTCCTTTTGTGTGTACTCGTCCCTGTCTAATACTTTTACAGTGACCTCCCCCTGGACCTCCTCTCCCACAATTCAGAACTAGATCTTAGATGGTGATGCAGACTGAGTGGGGGCTTGGCTCAGCTCTTGGTCTCAAGGCTGTGTTTGTTCCATCCACCTTCCCACACCTGCACATTCCAGGGATTATAATGAGGCAGTAGTGGGGTGGTTCTTTTCCATCTTCTTTATGAGTTTGGGAAACCACTCCTAGTCTATGACTCTAAGCAGGGGATTCTGCAGAAGAAATCTCTTATGTAGCACTTACACCTTTTTAGGACCTACTGCTTCTTTTGAGACCTGAAGAAAGCAATGTTGAAGCTACAGTGCACCGTGTGTGTGTGTGTGTGTGTGTGTGTGTGTGTGTGTGTGTGTGTGAGATTCGATTTCCTTTTCATGGACGTGATTATTCTGTATTTAATCTTAGGTTTGTCTTTTCAAATTTTCACTTCTAATATGTAACCTTCATTACTATTTGTTTAGAGAATTGGTGGAGATGTATTGAAGTACTGAAGTATCACTCACAGAACCATCCTGACCTGAGATCCTGATTTGTGTTTTTGAAAGAGCTCCCTTGCTGCTGTTTGAAAATCAGACTAGAGTAAGCTAGGTTTGGATACAGGGAAATTTGTTAGGAGGTTGTTTCAAGTTAGAGACAATGGTGGTTAGGACTAGCATTGGGGCAGTAGAATTGAGGAGAAATGGATAGATTAGAAATACATTTTCAATGTCAAAACAGCACAATTTACTAATAAATTAGTTATGGGAAATGATGGAAAAGAAAATCCAGAATGACTCTGTCTTAAGCATTTACATTGGGAGTTGAGACTTTTATTAAGATTGGGACGATGAGCAAGTTTTCGTTTTGTTTCGTTTTGTTCTTTGTTGGGAATCAGTGGTGGTAATTGAGACTTTCATTTTGGAAGTGGACATTTTTAGATGCCCCCTGAGAGATCCAAATGGAGTTGTGAGATGACAGCTGAACATACAAACCTGGAATTAAGGCTGGAGATAAACATGTAGAAGTCATTATACATCTTTTCCCAAAACATAATGGAGTGAACAATGATCATTTTACTCTGTTCACAGCTTCTGTGGATCAGTATTAGAAAAGGCACAGTGGGGACAGTCCTTCCTGTTCCCCAATGTCTGGTGGCCTCGGTTTGGAGTGAAGTAAACAACTGTGATTGAATTGCTGGGCCTGGAGGAACCACTTCCAAGGTGGCTTTTCATGCCCATGCCTTGTGCCTGGGCTGAAGGGTTGACTCAGCAGGGAGTGTCAACCAGAATGCCAACTTGTGGCCTTTCCAGCCTGGTGTCTCAGGGTAGTCTATTTCTTACCTGACCATGCAGGGCTCCAGGAGTGAGCATTTTCGGTGACCATGGTCATGGTCTTTGATGACCTACCCTTAGGAAGTCACATAGCATCACATCCACTGGGCTCTGTGGACCACCCAAGTTCAAGGCAGTAGACATTGATCCTACCTTGGTTTTGATGGAAAGCCAAATAATTTAGGATCATGCTTAAAACTGACACATCTGACTCATCATCAGTCTCCCCACTAGAAAGTAAGTTCTGTGACAGAGGAATTTTTGTCTTTGATTTTGTGCACTCTTCTAGCTGCAGTACCAAGAAATGTGAGTATTTGTTGAATAAATGAATGAGGAATATAAAACCATGGAACCAGACGAGATCACTTAGGAACAAAGCACTAGAAGAAAGACTACTGGCTCATTACCGAGCTCTGGGGTACACTCCAACATTTAGGGCCTGATAGAGAAGGAGGGGACAAAATTCTTTCCCATGGAGCCCCTTAATTACTCGTGCATCTGTCAAGGGGACATGCCTTCCATGCTTCAATCTCCGAATCATGTAGTACCTGGAATCCTGGAGTTCTCTGTCTTCATGGCTTCAAGCTCACTTCCTTATGAAGATAGGCCATATCACCAGTGTGTGTACCTCTAAGCCTCGAGGGTGGCCAAGGGGTAGCTCATTGGTGACAGATTACGATGAAAACAGTTGAATATATGGGATAAGGAGATATAAAATCATGGATTATAAGAGAAACGGTATGAGCTATGGGCAGGGGCTCCCAGGAGCTAGGGACTACCCCTCTTTAACCATCACATTTTCTGGGTGCAGAACTCTAAGGGCCAAGAATTTGAAATTTGAACTTGGCCTTCCAGGTTACTACGAAGTCACATGTGTCAAGATAGTGTGCTATAACATGTTTTATTTAGCAGTTTTTTAGCTTGATTTATAACTTTTAATATTTAGACATATAATATGTAGAGGTAGCCATTTGTACAATTGCTGTGGGCCCTGTAATTGTTAGGGTCAGACATGGTTAAAAGGAGGGTCTGAGGTGGAAGGGATGCTGGTGCTACTTCCAGAAGCCAGAAAATCTCAGACTCAACTCCAGTCCACGTAAACCCTTGCTGCACTTGCAATTAAAATTTACTAAAATTAGATTATGTTGCCACCAGGGGAACTATAAGAATGCCCTAATAAAATCATGATCTAAACAGCCAGGCTTTTCCCAGATATAATTAACAAAGATTAAGAATTTAGAATGCTTTTCCCATTTAATTAGGAATTTTATGAAGTAAGAGTCTTCATTTAAGCAGCTAAGCATAAATGTCAATCCCTGAATTTAAGAGGATACATAATTTAAGGTTTAAACCTCAGAAGTCCAGCATTTGTGAAAACGTTAGTCTATGTTATATGATACCATAGGTGGGCTGATCACACAGAATCCTTTGTCCACATGTGTGTCTAAAACAAGTCAGGTTTACTTTCAAACATGCTTTCAGCAATTACGTTGGTGGAATGGGTCCTGCTAGCATTTAAATATAGGAGAAAAATGGCCTTTGCCTAGGAACTACATGACTTGGATGAGCTCTTTGATCTAATTCCTACCACAATTTAAAATAATTTTCTATTATGAAAAATTTCAAACATACACAAACATAGATTGTTCAGTGAGACAGACTCATGTATCTCTCATTCAGTTGATCAATTATCAAGTTTCCCTTCAATTTTGTGTTTGGTGATAGTCCCAAATCAAAACCACTTCTTGACTAAAGACAAGTTTCTTTTTGATTTGGGCTTGCTTTTATTTCTTATTTTTCTTTATTTATCTTGCTACTCTTATCTTGCTACAGAATGAGGTTCATCCTCCTTCTTCGTGTCACCCAGAATGATGAGGGCCTGCAGATAATGAAGGCATTTGTCCCAGTTAGGGGGTTTCACAGCGTTCATGTTTGGCTATTCTACTTCCCCGATTATTGTGCAAATGTTTCCATTGTTAACCAGAAAGGAAAATGCTTCTGGGCAAAATTTAGAAAGATGACATCAATTTAACACTGCCTTTTGGGGTTAGCACAAAATGACAGGACAGCATGAAGCAGTTAAAAGCTTCCCCAAGAGAAACTAAATGATCCTAAGAGCTGCTCCCACCAATCAGGCATGATATTGAGGAGAGACCTATGAAAGACTGCATTCTGGCCACACACGGTAATTTGTTTTTCTAACCAGGATATCTTAGTGGGAGTATGGGAAGACTGTATGACCCCTGTGCAAATGGCAGTCACATGGCAAAGCCCGACAACTGGCTCATTTTATTTATTAAGGCTTAAGAAGCCACTTGTCTTTGGTTGTCTGTGGGTCAGGGATTGATGAACTGGCTACATTCACCAAGTTGTTCCCACCCATCTTCATCACTGTGATGATAATGGCATCCATGGGACCTGCTTTGTCCCTCCCTATTCTCCCACCTGTTGTGATCTTTCAGTTGTAAGGTGAATGTAATTCTTCAAGAGAAAAGCTTCCTCACTTTCAACATCTTTGATGATGACTGTGGGGATGGGGATGGGGCAAGAAATGGATGGATTGCCCAAGTTCAAGGGCTATAGCTGGAGGCTAGTGAGCAGCAGTGGGATAACTCCATTGAGGCATGAAGGGGAGAAAAGGAAGGAGGGAAGCATGCAAGCCAAGAGGACCTCTGGCTGTCCATGTGAGGTTGACTTCACCCAGCCTGAGGGTGGGCACAGCAGAACAGTAAGGAAACTTTGACACTATTCTCTGGACTCCAAGTATGTCTGAGGTCACCATGAGTGAGACTTCATTCATTCTGACAAAGGACAAAGCATATACATCTTTTCAGGTGTTACAAGGCCTAAAGGCAGTACTTCACGGAGAGGAGTTTAGGATAGCCTGGTTTCCCAATTCACTCCTCAACCCTGAAGGGATGGTGGATCTGGCCTGCACTCTGGGTTTTATTTGGAGGCTCAGAGGCTGAAAAGCCTCCAAGGAACAGACCTGAGAAGGTCATTCATGGGGCTCTAACAAAAGGCTTGGCAAACTAACAAACACTCCTTACAGAATGTGGGTGGAAGACCAAGGAAGTCTAAGAGAGCCACTACCCCGCCCCATCCATGGCTTGTCCCTATTGACCATCACTTCCTTACCCAAAGGAAATCCACTTCTTGTCTTCTCCCTTCCAAAGACTTTGTATCGCAGATGAAATGGTGAGGGAACATTTCCCCCTCCTCTCTCTTTCTCTTGCTTTATCTCTCTCTTCCCACTCCCCCTTCCTTCCCTGATTTGCCTGCACTATCCTGTTTCTTGTCACTTCAATGCCCACTTCTGAAGCTTTCTTGAATTTGAGGCCAAGGTGACTTTCATATATGGACATTTGGTTTTATCCCTCTAATAACTGAACATGAAAACATGGACGTTTCTTTGCAATTACACGGAAGAACTCAGTTCATTTCCTTCCTGACTTTGGAATTCTGTCTGAGTAAATGCAACATTCAAGAAAGGCAATAAATCCCACCAGAAACATCCAAAAAAGACCTCCAAATAGAGTTTGCTTGCACATATAGTCAGTCTGTACACTGGATTCATTAGAAATGCATGCCATTCTCTCTGCTTGACTATGTTGTCCTGGGGCGTTGTCTTTACAGGGACGTGCCTTCCTCCCAACTGCAGTGGGAGGAGGGAGAAAAGGGGTTGAGAAGCTTTAACATTCCATAACTGGCAAGAGGTTTGGCCTGGGAGATGCCCAGCTTTCTGATTAGGGCGGATGGCAGAGCCATTATCTGGGAAGCCATCATGTCACATGGTTTCCATTCCCACTGGACGTTACTTCCAATCCAAAGTGTACCTACAATCATGGAATTTTTCTAAGGGGTCACAACACTAATTGGTAAACGTGGAACTATTTGAAGTATATCACAAATGTTCTGTTTTGCCATTTCTTTACTTAAGGAAAAGAAATGTTGGAAGTCTAGACATGTGAAATGGCTTGAGCTACTTCTCTCTCGATTTCTGATAAACCCATGTGGCAAATAAATCTGAAATTTGGGGAAGGAGGGGAGTGATTAAGCAACTCTTTCAGCAGTGGAGATTCTGGTTACTAACAGTAAGCAAGTGTGTTCCTCTGTAAGGAGTGCAGGATCCGGGACACTCCACCAGTTAAAACTTTCTGTACTGTGGGAGAGGAACAGAGAGAAAAGTAGGACCAAGGACACTGCCATATTTCCCCAAAGACCAGAGTAAACAACTGACTTACAAATGCATGAGTGAGGTGACAAATCAGTGTTGCAAAGGTGACATGAAAAGTCCTGTTCTGTCGATGTGAGCTTGGTTATATGACCACGAAAGGTAGAGCAGATTAAACAAGTCTAGTTGATGTGTCCCGGCCACCGGCTAGTACAGACGCCTTAAACTTTTCCATTTGCTGAGCTTCCTCAGGTGAAACACTGCGGGTTTGTCCCATGATAGGGATTCCTGAAGAGAAGAGGAAATGGGAGAGAAGCTCTCGGTAGAGAAGCTGTGTGAGGTGCCCTGCTTACCTGAGACCCCATCGTTTCTCCCTGCTTCAGCCATCCCTCTTTCTTCAGTTCCCCCTGGCCCTAATGGGTGACTGAGCTGTTATATCAAAATCCAACCCCCTCTTTCCTTCCTGATGCTCTGAGGGCCAACACTTAGTCTTTCCCTCCTTCCTGTACCTGGAAGAAGCTCATGGACCATCTAAGGTTTCCTAGGAGTTTTGCCTTTAATGATGATGAAGAAAGAGGGGGATAAAGCTCCTTCCTATCCGCTTCCACAATCTTTTCTTGCTTACCTCGGGCCTAGTTTTCTGAGTAAAACTACAGCAATGCTAAGAAAGAGGTATATGAGAGTGGAAGTGATGTTGTTAAGTGACAAGGCAAAAATATTACACTCACGAGGTGTTGACTAACTGCAGGGGAAGGCTCTCGTTTGAGGAGCTGGAGCTAGGGGATGAGAAGTGGGCTGGTGAGATGATACAGCTGTGCCTGGGGTCTGGGGCAAAGGAGCTACTTTTGTTAGCAGAACTAACTAGTTACATGGGGAGGACACCTGACAAAAGGATATTTCGTTTATGCTGTGAGTATGCAAGTCCTTCTCCTTTCCCCCATAAAATCTTCATGTTCACTGTGCTTTTTTTTTGGCAAGTAGATCTTCTGTAGGTAACTTCAAGTGGCACTGAATCTGGAGTCCAGATTCAGAAGGAGCACAGTGTCTACAGGTAGATGCTACCAGCACTCAGGTTAAATGATATGGCCTACCGAAGCCATACATGGCCCAACACGACAACCCTCTTTATCCACAGCCCTTGCCACGTGACTTTGCCGTGCTTCTCAGTAAATAGATCAGTCTAATTCCCCATTCCTTGCGTCTGGGTTGCCTGTGACTTGTTTAGGCCAACAGAGCACAGCATAAGTGATGGCATACAAGTTCTGAGCCCAAACCTCAAGAGGCCTTACATGTTTCTTCCTGTTGCAGGTGATCTTCTTGTGCCTTGGTCATCACCATGACACCATGCCTAGGTTAGCTTTCTGGAGAATCAGAGAGACAATCAGCAAAGTCACCCTAGCCAAAGGCAACCAACCCCCCCAAGAGCGAGCCCAGTCGAGTCCATAAAGAGGCCAAGGCACCCACAGCTGTTCCTGATGTGGGAACTTAAACGCGTTGTTGTGTGCTGCTGAGGTTTTATGTGTTCATGACGTGTTATTTGGGCAACAGAAAGCTGTCATAAATGTTATTTTAAGCATGCTATTCTAGGGATCAGGTTGGAGGTAAGAAAAGAACAGAGAGTAGGGGCTACAGAACAGGCTGGGCAGGGGCTCCGCCAAGACCAGTGGCCCAATGGGAGGAGGGTTGGGATACGGGGGACGGTGAGGGGATTACAAAGCGCAGTCGGTAACCACAAGATGGCCACGGGGACACGAAAGTCAATTTGGGGAATGTAATCAATAATGTTGTGAAGATTTTGTAGGGTATCCGATGGACACTTGTCTTATTAGGGAGACCACCTCAGGGATGATGTAGATGCCTGATCACTGCTGTGCTGTACATCTGAAGCTGAAGCTGAAGCTGAACAATGGTGAATGTCAACTATAATTTTATATATATATGTGTGTGTGTGTGTGTGTGTGTATATATATATATATATATATATATATATATATATATATATATATATATATGGAGTACAGCATAAGGAATACAGACAGTGGAAATGTAATGGCTATGTGCGATATCAGAGGGGTAGTAGATCGGGGGAGGAGTGTTATCACTTTGTGAGAAGTATAAATGATAAATGTCTAACTATTACAGTGTTTTGTACACATTGAAACTAATAAAAAAATTGAAAAGAAAAAAAAAGACCAGTGGGTCGAGTAGACATGACTAGCACATTTCTGAAGGAAGTACAATGGTTACAGAGCTAGGGCTCAGAATGGGAGTCCGAAACTTGGGCAGGCATTGAGACCAGCTAATGGTGATCAGCACTTAAGCAGGTACATGGCCAAGTGGACTACGGCTGAAAAGACTGGATCTCTGGGCTTCTGAGGCGCAGATGGAGGGCTAAGGGTAGGGAGACTGGTAAGAACAAGATCAACAAGGCCAGGTCAGGGTCAAGAAGTTAGGGAGATAGAGCATGGGCCTTCAGATACCCCTGGTTTATTTCACCCACTAATGCAGACTGTGATTGTGTCTGGGGTCAGTTCCAGTATTCATGGGCTCAGGGCATAAGCACCGGACTGATGTCTGGGCATGTGTGGGGCCAGGATCCCCAGCAGATAACCGGGTGCTAAAGCTAGGTGTCAAGTGTGGGTGTGATAAAGGCTTCAGGAGGTTTGTTTATACCAACACTTATCAACTTTTCTTGTGCATCAGAATCCCCACATACCTGTTCTGAGGTCCCTGAATGAGAATCTCTGGTGGGGGCGGGGGGGTGAGGCTCCTGAAAGCTTATTTTGCAAAACAGAATCCGTAACAAAGGCCAGAAATGAACTTCCAGGAAACGAGGGCCCTCGTCAAATGAGGCCCCTGCAATGGCTCAGGAAGAGGTGAGTCTGCAGATGGAGGGCACTCCTGGGGAGGGCAGAAGGGCGGTGAGGTACCAAAAATAGCGGGGGCGCACTCACTCAGGGCTGCTGCTACTTTTGGTACACCTGTGTTTACGGGAATAAAAACAATACGTTATTTAAATATTCCCTGTAATACTGAAATCACTCATAATAACGGTCAAACCTGCTTTTCATCCCCAAGCTGATTTTAATCCCAAAATATTTGGAAAAGGGGTTATTCCAAAAATGTCCAAGACTGTAGGCCAAGAAAAAAGCATATTTTGACTCTAGCAGAACGAATCAAGGGGCTATTCTTTTACCTGCAAAATAGACTTTTCTGAGAAAATGTCTTCAAAATGTCTCTCAAACACTTGGTATGTGCTCTCATGGTCAGCTTTTAGAGTAATTTTCTAAGAAATCCTAGATAATTTCCTAGCACAGAGGGCATCTGATATGCTAGACTCCATTTACATCCTTTGTCTCTCATTAACATGACAGCATTGACATACTTAGAAATTCGGTTAAAATGAGAATTTCTCAACAAATACAGCTCTTTGCAGCTTTATACACTCCCTAGCTACTGACCATAGTGATTTTAAAGACCAACAACAAAGTGACTCTTTCTCATTGTCTGCATTGACAACTTATGTGTACACTAAAAGTAAACTGGTTTTCATAAGGGCATATAGGTATGAGGAAAGCGCACGGGTTTAATTTGTGGTCTTTCATATTATATTTAACTTAATCAACACTCACATGGCACTTCCTGTACTGTTACAAGTGCTTTAGAAATATTAATTTATTTAATCGTCATAATAACCCTGTGAGGAAGTCACTATTAATATTATTACTGCTGTCTTTCTTGCGGAAGCCGAGGCCCAGAGAGATGAAGTAACTTGCCTGAAGTCACATGCAGCTACAGATGAGCTTCAAATCCAGGCAGTCGTGCGCCAGGGTCTGTTATTAACCAGTACACTAGTATGTCTATTCTATTATTTTTCCTTCTTTTTCAAAGAATCTTGGAAATCAAGGGTGGGTACTTATAAACCAAATATAAAGGATGGTAGAGTAAAAGCCGTTTCTCTCCCTCTCTGTAAGGATACATGTAAGGCAAGAAGTTTCATTGCAACTTTAGCAAGGCCCTCTGTTAACCGGATGTTACAGCCACTGTATCCTGGGCATCTCTCCTCATTGGTAGAATCTCCATTCTTCTCTCCATTCCCTGGCTCTTTTGGTTGTTTGCGTTACTCACAGCCCTAACCTCTCCTACTGCCTCTAGTCTGATCCAGTCAACCTTCTCGGAGTTCAGAAAGATGTTTTTAAAACATGAAACTGTTGTGTCGTCTATCTCAAATCTCTTCAATGTCACTACTTTACTCTGTGGATAAAAGCCAGGTAATTTAGCTGAACAGATGAAGCAGTTTATGTTCGTGCCCAGTTCATTATCTTGCGCCATACCTGGCACGCAGTAAGTGGCCTTGTTCTTCCATATGTACCCGTTACTTGAGCAGTAACTAGCTGTTTGCCATTCTATTCCCACTGCTGTCTCTCTTCTGCAATTCACTTCATCCCTACCCGCTCCCTCCAACTTGCATTACCAACCTTCACGAGAGAATTCTAATTCATCCTTCAAAACTCAGCTCAAGCATCATTTTCTTTCCCACCCCAAGGCTGACCTAGTTACCCCTTTTCTGCGCTTCTGTAGTAACCAACACACTCCTCCTCTACCCCTTAGCAATACTGATTAATTCCTTCCTTCCCTACACACCAGAGATCAGTGCTATTCAGTGTGCTCTGTGGAGGGAGGCATCTGCATCATGTGGAAGCTCATTGGTATGCAATTGCTCAGGCCACACCCAAGACCAACCAAGTCAGAATTTCTGGGCGTGGAAGTCAATAATCCATGATCCTGTGTGCGAAGAGAGCAGCACTGCCCTGGACCCTAAGCTTCTTAAAGCACACACTGTCTTATTGGTCTGACACCCTAGCGTGTCTCTTACTGCCTGGAATGAAGTAAGGATGAGTGAGTGATCAATGAATGAACACTGGGTTAACCCTTTGAATGATTCACTAGACTATATTTTTGTGTTTTTTTTCCGGAGAAGCTAAATTACCCAGGAAAACACTAGATATTCTTTAATCCATTAATACATCCAAACAGCCTTAGAATCGGAAATTTTCTTCCATTTCGAATTGGTTAAGACTCAAGTAATTGTTTCAGCATTATTATAAGGTGCGCTGGGATGGTTTACAGTTTAGAGCTGGTGAAGGCAAGCACAAGGATGAAAATTCCCTAAGATGCACAGAATGTCTCCAAAAAGTATTTTTATGTATTCTACTGTAAAGCAGAAAGAATGATACCTTCTGCTTCAGGCTTTGAAAGATTACTAGCAGTTTCTTTAAAACAGTCATTTTCTTTCTTTTGACTATATTTTGAATATAGTAGTGTAGGGAGGAAAATGCAAACTGTACAGCCACAATAAAGACTGCTACATATCAAAATATTATCTCAATAGTGTTTTGGTTTCTCACAAAAGTCTTTATGCTATACGCTGCTCACAAAAATTTTTTTTTTGCAGCACTTCAAGTTAAAATTAACAAGGCCACTAATATGATTTATTTTAATTTTTCAGGTATAATTTCACTCCTCTAAAACAAACTGATGTAAGAGAGTCCATTAAATATAAACTATTCACCAAAGTCATGAAAACAAAAAGTATGCCTTAATTTTGAAATAATTTTGTGTGCTGTTTTTACATGAAGTAAACAGGACACCATCCTGGAAGTCTCACACACAGTCCCTCCTCCAAACCACTTAGACTGGTTACTACCAAGAACCGTAGGCATAAAACTAATGTTCAAGTACTAGCAATCTAATAGGTAACTTTAATTATATCCTGTACACCGACTTACATAAAGTACAGATTTGACAAAGAGTGGGTGTTTTGTTTAACTGTGTATCTTGAGGTTAGGGATTTTTTAGATGGCAGAATATAAAATGGCAACGTATACTATAAAATGGCAACGAAATTGCTGTCCACGGGACATTTAATAGGTAAATAGGCAATGATTATAAGGATAGTGAGGGTGTGGATAAACAGGAATTACACATTCCCCACTACCCTCCTTCAAAAAATGTTCAGAAAACGCAAGAGAGACCAGATGCCCAAGTTGGGAAAATGTACCCAAAGATTCTTCAGAGACAGATCTATAGGTGCTAGTGTCTTACACTGCGTGGTATGTGACAGGGTCAGCCATGACCTTCATCTCTTCCTCACAGGTATTTTCATCTCATTTACCTGACAATATCTTGTTTGAGAAACTTTAGTTCTTATGTAATGGTTAAATAAATGAAAAAATTCTGTTTTTCAAACTTTGCCCCCGTTTTAGTTTTGTGAAATGATATGTTCCAAAAGGAAGTGTTGAGTAAAGGTCAATAAATGTAAATGGCTCAGAAAAATGCTGAAATGTATTAATTGGAAATCAAAAGTGTAGTCATCTTCTACTAAAGCATTTCAAAGGCAAGGCCCTACTCACTTATGATAACCTAGGATTTCAGGGCCACTTGTTTATTTCTGCCTCTAAGTTTCATACTATTAGTTCCCCAAGAATGCTTTCCGCCTTTCTCTTTTTTCCTTTTCTTCCCCCAAGTTTAAGTCCCTGGCTTTTGTAGGCTAGCCAGAGTCAACTGGGAAGAAAGTGTTATTTCAGTTGACATGTTGACAATGAGTGCCAACAAAGGAGGAAAATAATCTCCAATTGCTTTGGGATTCTGAAAACAAATATGTATGGATTAAGTTTAAATAGCAACAAAGAGAGAAGAGCTAAGACATTCCTGGATTAAAAGATCTTCGCAGTTCAGGTTGTATCTGTAATTAAGCTGATGAGAATGTTTATCTATTATAGTTCCCTTATTTTTGGGAATAATTCCAACAATCCTTTGAGTATGCTGTAGGTATGCTATAGAAACTGAAGTCTGAGTAGATGAAATAGTTAATATGTAGGGTTTCACAATAAACTTGAGTATAAAAGCAGCAGAAAGCTGCAGTGCAATAACATATAATTATATACAAATGTATGTGTGTATACATGTACTTGATATGGGGAAATATAATGGAAAACTAGTTGCGCACATAACAATTACACTCAAAATTCTCATGTGACACTCACTGTTTTTTTTTAAATTATTCCTAGACTTAAACTATTATAACCCAGCAGGACAAGGAGCACTGGTTACATCCGAAGCTAGATGTGATTCAGTATCACCTCCTTAATACAGCCAGGTTCACAGCCATCTGAGCAACCACAGCTTCCGAATGCCAGCCAATCACAAATCCCATCACGGTAATATAAATGCATCTATTCATTCCCTCTCATTAACTTAACAGTCAGGCTTTGAACAATGCAATGGATTAACATATTCATTGTTCTCCTACGCTTTTGCCTCAAATTTTTTACTTCTTTAGGGATCAGAGATACCTGAATACTTAGAAATGAAATGCTCCTGTAAAACCATCTCTAAAAGTTGTGGCACCAAAAGTGCCAGAATGAAATTTTCACTATTTCAAGGGACCAGCAAAAATGCTAAGGAAAACAAATCTATGAATCAATTTTACTTTTATTTGCATTGAACATGATTATACACATTCATGTGTCTAACAAGATCTGCACTGTTACATTAAAAATACAGTACAATAACATTCAACATGAGGTACTTCATATTTATATATTTTTCCTTCATAAATAATGCTGTAAGCTACTAAATTCAAGCACTTTGATGCTCAAGTGGCTAGTGTCTTGAATTAGCCGGGCTTATTTCAACACCTTAAAAAACAAAAAAAAGACAGTTCAGTGCAATAATTATGTAGAAATTAGACCATTTACTTAAATACTATATTAAGATATGCTTAAAGAATATTACATTAGAACTGCTAGCCTAGTTCCCCTTCATCCCCAGTATGAACAACAACAAAGACTGCCAGATACATTGAGAAAAGCATCTACAAGTATTCTGCTTAATAAAGTTGTGTTTATACACTAGAGTTGCCTGCCTTGTCAGAACAATAGTTTCTAGTTTTAAAAGCTACAAAATTTGAGATTATCAAAGAAAACAGAGCAAGCACATTAGCCTTCATTCCATGTTGTTGAAAATGCAGAAGGGAGAATAGGATTTAAAACATAAAATTTCTTATTCTAAATTCAATTTTCAAATTGAGCACACAGCTCTTGGCACCAGCCAATCAGGTGGTAAATGTGTCTTTCTTCCTTGGTAGTAATTAACATAAAATTAAGTTCTAAACTCAGTGTACAGGCTCTCAGGCGGCTTTCACCCAGCAGGTCCCCAGCCACGCGGAGGGCAGCAGCTAACGGGAGCGCTGACACTGTTACTGAACGAACAATCTATGCTGTAAGGTTATCATCCCAACCTCACAATCTCATATGATGCAATTAATGCTAAAGTGAATTGTCTTCTGGCTTAAAAACGAGTGCCTTCTAATGAGGTATATAGTCTACCAATTTGCACGGTAGCTATGGATTACTGAAATGTTTAACCATAATTTAAGAACAAAATCCTTTGTAGTAGTAGTAGTTTTTAAATCAAATAGCCACTTTTATTTCATAGTTGCTTTGCCAAAACTACTGTCATCTCCAATAAGAAATAATTGTTAGAGAATTTCGGGAAGTGGTGCTGGGAATACTCATTTATAATCACCAGTAACAGCTTTTGATCATCTATGCTAACAGACATAGGTAATGGCAAAGATGATTAAAACATTTCCCATAATCCAGTGTTCTCCTCCATCAGGGAAGCCGGCCAAAAGCAACAAGCCCTCATTCACAGGGGAAGAAGTGGCCAAGGAGCACAGCGGATATGATAAGGGCAGTCACTCACCAGGGCCTTGCTGGGGCCAGCAGGGGAACTTTTCTGTCCCACCGCTCACTGGCCAGGCAGGGAGGAGACAATTCCTGAGTCGGCAAACACACTAGCGTGCACATGGGTGCCCACGTACACACACCCACCCCAGGACTAACTCCTGGCTCCAGAGAAGCCAGCTTCAGGCTTGCAGAGCAGGAGAAGGAGGCGGCCAGAGACCACACTCTGGGTGGCTGGGGAAACCATCTCAGGATCACACTGAGCAGAAAAGCTGCCCAGAAACACATGGATACTTCAACTGGAAGTGAGCACACTGGACAGCACCAGGGTCACAGGCACTAAACCATCACAAGCCACCACCAAAGGAGAATTTTTTGATAAGCTTTTCCCTCCTTTGTGTACATTATCTGTGGACAAGTAAGAGAGCTGAACGTGATGCTGATGCAGTGAACATTAGGGATAATCAGGTGCACCACTTCAGGTCATTCTTTTAAAACCCTGCAGGCATCTATATTGGCACTTTAAGATGGCCAGAGGCCAGATTCTAGCAGTCCAGGAATAACACAAAATTATGATTAAGAAGATAGTACATGATCAAAGTAGAGCAGGTAAAGTATATTTCAGACTAAAAAAAAAAAATCAACAGATGAAAGTATCTTATTACATTAACATGTAATGCTACAAAACTAATTGTTTTCCCATTCATCTAAAGAATTGTTTGGTCCTCTTTTCATAGGAAAAAGAAAATAGGAATTCTATACAGTACGACTCAGGAAAACAGGGAAATGGTGGGGATCAGAAGCTAAGTGGTGAGAAGACAGTTTGACTTTTTCAAACTGCATTCTATTGTGCCATCAATTAACTCATTTGTAGTATGGGACGCTTTTAGGTTTCCTTTATAAACTGTTTAAGTTTGAATTAATAGGCCTGTAACTTTTTTCTAATGGCAATAACATTTTCTAATTTAGTTACTTCTAAAAGAAGTGCCTGTGCTGCAATATTTTGTCTTCTAAACTAAAAGAATAAAATCTGCTATGGCAGAAGTCATGGCCTAAACAAACATCCAGTTTCTTACTTCCCCATTTTACATTGACATTTTGTTAAATATTGTTAATATTTAACAATCTTATGAATTAAGATTTAAGAAAAAGCAATGCCCAGAAGTAAAATATTTAAAGGAAATAAGAGCTAAACATGACTATTGTCTACTTCCTAAATTATTACTTATTACAAAGCAAAACTTCTTTCATAATTGTACACTGAGGTTTACCTGTTATTCCTTTTTTTTTTGGGGGGGGTTCTGTTTGAAAATTACACATCATTACTTTAAACTATTTCTATTTGTCAAAATAAAGCCCTAAAGTAAATTTGAGGTGATTAAAAATTTTTCTTAAGAAGGACAAAACTGAGAAGTCAATGGGGCACTTGGAAAATAACACAAATTCTCCCCAGCTGTGTAGACAGACGCAATTCTAAAAACCACAAAGCTGTAATAAGAACTTGGCTCTTTTAAGCATATAGTTAAAAGCTGAATGCTGCGTTTTTGCCTGTACATAATTAAAAGGTTGAAAGAAAGTAGAAACTGCCTATAGCTTCATTCATTACAAATTATCTGCGCTGATCACATATCTGCAGATGAGCTAAGCATCAAGCAGGTAGGAACCAGATGCGCACCTTAGAGCTCAAACTGCTTGGGGAAGTGTTTTCAAGCATAGAATATAAGTTCGGGGATCTGCCCTCCCTGTACTCCGGTGCCATTGGTGCTATCCGAGGAGCACTGAAACTGGACAGTCACTTTGCCACACTGAACCTCCGTCATGCCTTCCTGTCCGAAGTAGCTGAGTTCATTGCCGTCCAGTATCACGCTGGCTGTGTAGAAGGTGTCTGGCTCGATCTGCACTGGGTACTCAAACCACACAGGGAAGGTATTGCTGGAGCCATCTGAGAAGTACTTGCTCAAGTTCTGCCCCAGGACGACACCCTGCCGCTTGAGTTCAATCTTGGCGCTGTACTCTGCGGAGCCACAGCTGGAGCCATACAGCCCAAAGCCAGCGATGAACACTCTCTTATCCACTGCAAACTGGATGCTGTCACAGCGGCCTCGATAGCGCCACTGGTTGCTCCGATAGGCACACGACTGGAAACGGTGACAGCGCTGGGGTACGAGGCCCTTGCGGGCTTTACTCACAAACTGCAGCTCGGGCTTTTTGGCTGCCGTGTACCAGAGGAAGATGTCATTGGTCTCATTAAGAGTCAGCACTCCAGACTGCGCAGCACCATTGGCAAAATCATCCAGGGCCATTGTAGGTATGCGGATCAAGTAAAGCGCCTTTCCCAGGACCTTGCGTTTATTTTCAATGCTCAGAGCTAGATCTTGTCGCTGGCATTCTACTTCAGCCCAGTTGAGAGCCGCCTCAAAAACCACAATTTCTTTGGCATTCAGAGTTTCCCTCTGGAGGATACTTTCTAGTGTCTGGAAGTCGATATCACAGAATCCCTCAGACTTGAGAGCTAACTCAGCCTGGGCATCGATTACCTCCCAGCAACGCTGGGTCAGGTCTGGCTCTTCGAACAGGCAGCTCTGGGAGAGGAGCACACAGGCGTTCTTGGCACTCAGGCTGGTCTCCAGGAAATTAACGCAGGCTCTGGCGAGGTGAGGGACAATGTATTTTTTGGCAGCATAAAGAGTAGCCAGCACTGTGTCAGCAGCCAAGTCAATTTCATCACAATAGATATATCTGAAAGAAAGTGCACAGCATGTAAATGGAATTTTCACAAAATGAGTGTGTCCAGCAAGAAAAGATGCAACTACTTTCAAGTTACTTCCAAGAAAATCATCTTAGGTGACAGTTATTACAAAAATGATTAGGGATTAAAGAAACATCTGAAATATGTTCATAAATTAATATTTCAACTCAGTAGTAAGTTTGTATAATTAACTTTGTGTTACCATTGTAGCCTCTATTTTATAAGTTGCATTCAATGTCTTCTCAAAAAAAAGAAAAAAAAAGAAAAGGAAAGAAAAAAGAAGGTACCGGAACTGTTTTGAGAAAGAATTTCATTATCAGAGATAGTTGATATTAGGAAAAAAACAGCAGAAGTCTATTACATGTACTAATTTATATTTAATGAAAAAATAATTCCCCTATGTTTTAAAATATATATATATATATGTAAGTTTTACCTTAAAAATTTTCTGTACATTCAGATAGAAACAAGTACCTTTAATACTACAATATTAGAAACAATTGCATCTTGATACTTTTAACTAAGTATGACTTGGATTTCTCCGAAACACAAAATAAAACCTGAGACTAAATAAGATACTTTTCAAGTAGTTCCAAGTTCAATAGGTTATCAAATATGGACTTTAATGCTGTCTTCCAAGTCCCTTTACACAGAATCCAATACAGGCTTCGTATCTTTTTAATTTTTTTTAACTCTTTCCTCTCACCTTCAAAATTAAAGAATACATTGTTTCCAGGTATATTTAATTCAAAGACAGTAAGAAAACCTAAAGATGCACTATTCCTGTGACTCTGTAGAGCATCCCTTTATCAGGAGATAAAACACTTCCAGGTGTTGTGGGGACAGGGGCAGGCTCTCAGAATGGTATGTAAAGGTAGCAATCATCTACTTCTTTGAGATTGCTATGCTTCACCAAGAGAGTCAGTGAGAACTACATACGGGTGAAAAATACACGCTGATAACACTTCATTTTAAAATTTTCTGTTTAGCTACTTGCTGTGAAGTTTTCCTTTAGTTATTGTATTTCAACTTAGTGAAATACACATAACAAGAAATTAGTAATATCTTCTATAAGAAAGTAAAATAAATAAATAAATGAAAACACAATGATGGCAATATGAAAAATGTCTACAATCACAAATTGAACATGCACTTTTACTCCCAGGAAGCCCTTTCTCTTCTCTGATAGGCTAAGCCATCTACCAGTGGCAAAGCTGCCTGAGAAAACACCTGCATCTTAGTGATACTCTAAGCAGAGAACAGGGACCGTAGGGAGGATTCTAAAGCACACTCAGCACTCTAGTGCTTACATTGGAACCGTCAAGTGAGCACTCTTCCCTTTTTCTTGACAACCCCCTTTCCAGGAATACTGGCTCCTCACCCACAATGCAGGCATGAGGAAAATCTGGCCTCCACTATTCCTGGTGACAATGTGGTACTGATCAACTATGGCACGATAACAAATTGTACCTTACTACTACATTTCTGATTCTTACCACTTTACATGGATGACATGTCTAATTTTAAAAAGCTGTATTGATATATATTCTAGGCAATACATTTGTGAGAAAAGATGCTTGTCAAATGACCAAATGACTTAGGTGAAATGTAACCGATTCTTACGTGTTTCCTAATTATGTATATATCTGGAATGACACAACAGGATTCAACTGCAGTGAAGTCAAAATGCTGAACTAATGTTAGCAGTCTCTGCAACAGATAATGTCAAATATATAAAACTGGCTTGATAGGGGTGGGGGGGTGGGGTGGGGAAGCCTTGCAGGTAAAATTGGTTTTTGTTCTTTTATCTCTAAAAGATTACAAAGGTCACAAAGTACTGGTTGTTTATAAGGTGGTGGATTAGTTCACATTTTGATACTTCATATGCTCACTTGCCATTAATTTATCTTCCACTGTGAAAGTTTAAGTCGGCAGCAACTATTAGGTTGGTGCAAAAGTCATTGCGGTGTTTGCAATTATTTTTAACCTTTTAAACCGCAATTATAGATTTCAAAACTATAATGCAAATAAAGCATTAAATACTTTTAAGTTCTACAACTGTAACAGAGTGAAAATGCTCAGCCTTTCAGACTCCTCTTGTTCAAGCCAGCTTCGTTCCCATGGTCTTCAGGTTAATAGCTTCTGCTTAGTCTTACATATAGACATGTTCATCATTACAGGAATTCTGTTTGTGGCCTGAGTTTTACAAAAACAGCCCCTAACCAGAAACTGCCTCTCCTGAGGAGATAAGGGAAATATATACAAAAATAATGATTACTTATCAAAGATTTCCAGGAACCTGAGACTGGACTCACATTAACTAGAGGCAACAGTCTAATAAAGAAGTTGTACAGTCTTCCTCCACCCCCTGCTGGCTCCCAGCTGTCCAGTCCTCAATTATCTCTTGCCCCTCTGTCTCCCCCTTCTCTTGACTAAAAAGAAGGCTGAATTCTATATTTTCTTAACATGGTTCTTTAGGACACTAGTCTGCCATCTTCTTAGCGTGCTGGCTTTCTGAATAAAGTCACTTTCCTTGTCCCAACACCTTGTCACTCAACTCACTGGCTGTCATGCTGCTAGCAGACAATAGATAGCAACATTTTAACCATGGGTGGGATTATTGTCCAATTTGTTGATATACTGAATAATTTTTTCAACAAACATTGTATTTATTCTAGTGAGCCAAAATTCCTATAGCAACAGATAATCTTGAACTCTGATACACTTGGTGTGCTAGAATAAGGATTTAACAAAAAATAAATAAATATGATTTGGAATAATCATTGGATTTAATCACACAGTAGACGACCACTATCTAGCACCAGTACATGCAAAGAAGTGGGTTTTATTTACCTTGTTAACATGTATTGGATTCTGAAAGACCTGTGAGATACGAAACTACTTTTTAAGAAATATGTATCTTACAGCTTTACATTTGTATGCTACCAATTAAAATTTTTCTGTATAAATCCATATAAAGCTATAGGAAACTATTCACAGCTCTCAAAAA
Source organism: Rhinolophus ferrumequinum (assembly GCF_004115265.2). Taxonomy (NCBI): domain Eukaryota; kingdom Metazoa; phylum Chordata; class Mammalia; order Chiroptera; family Rhinolophidae; genus Rhinolophus; species Rhinolophus ferrumequinum. The sequence continues at coordinate 32,531,103 of NC_046306.1, read as the reverse complement.
ATTTCTCCTGTACTACCAAATGCAAATGCTTTTCATCCTTGAGAAACTCTGAATTTGTGTAAGAGTATGTGTATGTGTGTGTGTGCAAAGATCAGATTATTTTACAGATAATAAGTTTTATATTTGCTGACAAGAAACAGTAACTCCTAGAAAACTTAGAAATCTCTTAACTGGTAGTATTTAAACAAGGTATATAATTTCCAGAATTGTGAAGCAAATACTTATGTCTTTAAAGACTTCTTCACAAACAATTCTTTCAAAGAGAACATCCTCTATTAGATAATACCTATACCAGAAAGTTATTTTTCTTTAATTCTAACTCGTTAAAAATCAAGTGACTATACATGCCACGTGCTCCCAAATCCCATGCCAAGGTGTGATTATAAATGCCTGCATCATTCCACTGAAAGATGTAATTTACAAGGTAAGCAGCACCCTCTGTCTTCATCAGTCGCCCTTTTCTGTTACACAGAACTTATATCTAACTGTGAAACCAGCAGAGTACAAGTACAGCATAAACAAACTCTTTCCAAACACATGAATGATGCTTACTTCAGCATAGCGAGAAAAGCAGCAGGTTCGACATCTGGTATACGGATTTCATCTTTGTCCTCAGCAAGTTCTCCGTAAAACATTGCATGGAACACAGAGCTCCCAACAGCTAAAACGTACTGTGGAGAAAGGGAAATCTTATTTCATGCTCTAAATTGAGGCATTTTCAGCAAATCAATCCAGAAAAACAACTTTAGGCAATCAGGTTCAGTGGACACAGATCACCTAAACGTGCTCTCTTGCCAAAACCAAGGCACAATATATCTTGCCGTGAAAGCATTACGATAGATGATCATGCAAACCAGTCTCTATGCTGCTAATTATCTCAAGGACTTAACAGATTAATGTACAAGTTCCCTCATAACAAAATAAACAAATAAAAGAAAAGCTTATCTGACTGACTTCTCGGGGAAGAGTCAACACATGACTTTCCTAACCTGTCGCAACAACTTCCCGTCACTGGAGAGTGAAGAGGGCATGTTTTTGTGTGAGGTATAAAGCAGAGTAGAAGGAACAAAGAAAAAAATTAAGCGTGGCCAAGGCCCTTTGAGAGACTGCACTTTCTGTGTGATGGGGTGAAACATGCACTGCCTGCCATCGGCAAGCTGCCCACCCCAACTTCCAGGCTTATGGAGAGGGTCCCTCTTGGTAAATCTGAGGACTAAACCGGTAAGGCAGCTGTTGCTTACTTTGTGTCCTGGCAACCGCTGAGTCCCACCTGGTGGCCCAACCACAAAATGTACATCTGCCATCAAATCATTATTGAACATCACCGCATTTCTATAAACAGAGGCAATTCATTAATTCACAGCATCTAGCATTGTTAACAACCCCAGCCCCAACACATAAAACCCAGAAAAGATTCTCAAGCTAGCAACAGTTTAATAACTTCGGGGCAAAACTACAAATAAAGGTTCCAAGTAAACAACTGTGTTTGTAATCACTGCAAACACATGGGAAGTAAGTCAAGTTAAAAAAAAAAAAAAAGTTATCCAAACTTTCCATCAGACTAAGGGCAAATAAAAGGTTTTTATCTTCTATGGCCCATAGACACACCCCCGTCACTTAAATGTTACAGCTTGCAAAAACATTTTTATCTAAGAGGAAAACAGCTGTACTGTTTTGGAAAAGGTACAAGGCAGCTTTCCATTACCAATAAAGCTGCTGGGAAAAGAGGAAACACAGATTTATGTTAAAATACAGTATGGGTTGTGCAAAAGCAGAAACTTCAACACAGGAAAACTTTTAAAGTAAACATGCTGGCCCGGCACGTAACTTACCTTTCTCTGATGGTCGGATAGAGACCCTGCCAATTCGGGGCCGGAATCAGGTTGTTGTTACTGAGGTTCTGCTGGTGGTACTGCTGGACAGTGGTGCTGCTGGAGTTGGCTGCTTTTTTGCGGGGGAATATATCAGCAGCCATCTTCTTCTTCTTTTTAGTCTTCAAGGTAATTATTTCATAACAAACCGGGGGCAACTTGCTGCTGCCGCTGCTGCTGCCGCTGCTGCTGCTACTGCTGGTATTTGTTTTCTTCGAGCTTTTCTTCGACCTGTTCTTTACCGTCTCTGGAAGCATCAAGAAGAAGGTGAGACATTTCATGTTCTTTTCCTTGTCATCTACCATGAGTACAGTATGTCTCTCTTTATAGCCAGATATCCCAAATTGGTGTGAACATCAAGGAAAAGAGGCTGGCGCAAGCTAAGATGTTAACAGAAACCAACAAGCTGATATTTTGCTTCTTTTCTCAGCCGGACAAGGTGACCTTTTCACTATGTTGAATACAAACTGGCTTTAAGTTTTATCCAGTACTGGGTCTGTTAAATACATCCCCATCATGATTCCTGTTTCTCTTATTTGGTCATAAAAATAACCCAGTTTCCTAGATAACCTGAAAATGCTACAGTGAGCAAAGATGACAGGCAGAGAGCCGTAGCACTTGTTTTCTGAATTAGGTTAGCAAGATGTGCTGGAGCCGCGCGGGCGAGTCTGTTCAGCCGGCTGAAGTTGTGTGGTGAATGGATCGGAGGAGTAGGTATTACAGCCCTGCAGATGGAGTCAGACAGCCAGTGCTCACAGCCAATAGCTGAAGTCACCAATCATGATTGGACCAAGCAAAACAGTGACACCTATTGTAACGTGCACAGCTCTGATATTAAAGGAACAGCAGTTATATTCTGTCTACTGTTATTATTGTACATTTAAATAACATAAACAACTTATGAAACACATCTGAAAACAGGAAGAGATTATGCTCACAGATTTCTCTTCAGCAGATGTACATTTTTTATTTTCCCAGTTAAACAAGCAGGGTCAATTAACAAAGGGTAGGGACTGATGTCTACTTTGTATTTCTAGTAAAATCTTTATCTCAGATGCATTTAGTTTCAAATACTTCAAACAAAATCTTCCATTTTACCAGCTAAGAGGAACTATTAATAGCAAAGGCATACTAAACACATTTATCACAGCTTAATGGGAAAAATGTTATTTTTCTTTTTTCAGTCTCTGAGTGAAAGTTACAGTCTAGTACAAAATAAGAGATGAGGTCATGTATTCATTTTACCTCCCAGTGTTTTCTAGCTCCTATAATGATTTTTGACAGGAGTCCCAGATCACAAAATGCTGTTAATTAGACTATGATTATACCAGTAGGCTTAGGTGCACTGAAACGTAAGACAAATTCTAGACGTAAAAATAAGATTCAAATGGGACAAATCTAAATCTGGTAATCAGTGTTTAAAGGTTGTAATTCCCTAAAAATATGTCAGAAGGGGCCCTGTTCAGAATTTCAAAATCCAACCTAAATAGTAGGGCTACATTTAGACTTGCCGTAATTTTTAAGAATATAATCCACAACTTGTGACACAAAATCAATCATAAGGATATTCAAAATGATAAATGTTCTGATGCTGCCTAGTTAAAATGCAAACAGGTTCTCCCTGCTTTGAATCAGAAGAATATATATACTATACGGTTTTTACAGATGAGAATCCTCCAATAATTTCTAGCTCTAGTGAGTAAGAAAAAATAAAAACACCTGCTGTAGTTTCCACACTTATTTTTTTTTTAAAAGGGACTAAATGAGGAGATTTAATCTCACCCCATTTATGTGGATGCCTGTCATTTGTTCCCAGTGCAGCAGCCATTTGCTGCCCCCCATCTAATGTGCTCTTCGCGAGCACAGCCCTGCTCGCTCCACAAGACTCATCTGAGTAACGAGTGCAGGACAGACTGAGGGCTCAACACCTGGGAGCGTCCACTGTTATGACCACTAATCATGTACTGAAGGTAACACACCAGAAATCAGACTTCCGATTCCTGGGACTCTAAATCACTAAATTGATTCAAGGAGTATCTTCTTTATCGGCATTGTTGTTCTTAAAACTGCAAAGCCACTGCAAGCCAGACTAGACTGTGTATAGGAGAACCATGGTCTTGAGCAGGTCATTCATCCCAATTTTACAAGGATCCTAAAATGCTGCTTGCTTACAATTACCATGTTTCCATTCACAGGGCTACTACTACACACATACATATTCACACACTTCCAAATCTCCTTCAAACACATTTTCACATACATTGTAGAGAAAGAGAGAGAGAGAGAGAGAGAGAGAGAGAGAGAGAGAGAGAGAGAGGGAGATCTAGAAACTAGTTTTTGAAAATAAAAGCACCTGGTAAAAAGCATGGAAAAGAAACAAATGAGTTGCTATTTGAGTTAACTATTCAGGACATGGTTAAAATTAAAGGATTTTTTTCCTGCTTAACTGCTACTCAACTTTTTGACCAGTACCCTCTAGGAAAGCCCCCACCACAGGGCGTTCCTTCTGACAGGTCACATAGTAATCAATTAGAATGGAAACAGAAAGGAGCTGCTTTGGGACAGACATACTAGGAACTGGCAGCTGGACAAACAAAATGGAAAAGGTATAAAAGGCAGACACAAGAACTTAGAAGGCTCTGTGGTTTTTATTCATTTAGTTCACACTTTACTAAGACAGCCTCTGACAAACAATGCTTTCACACTAGTAAAATAAAGAAAAAAGTAAAGTGCATGTAACAGTTTACGAAAGAAAATTAATATTTTAGAAAATGTTCTTTCTGAAATTAAAGGTTTCACTTATTTGGAAAATTAAGCTTTGTGGAAAAGCTTGAATCTACTAGTTAAATGAAATGGTGCTAAACCTGAATCACCTAGAACAGTGCTTCAAAAAGGGATGTTATCACTCACAGAAGTGAGGACTGATGAGCATGGCTGTTTAAAGACATAGTCTTGACTACACAAAGTAATCCAATTAAAACAGTGAGAATGACATTGTGATTTTTGCAGCTAATTTGAAAAGCAGCAAAATGTTAATAAAATTTTGACAATGGAAAAAATGTATGAAGCACTACCTTTTCTTATATAAGGCATGTAATACAAGGTCCTTGCTACTGAAATTATGGTCCAAGGAGCTAGCAGCAGGAGCATCACTTGGAAGCCTGTTAGAAACCTAGAATCTCAGCCAGATTCTGGATTAGAATCTGTATTTTAACAAGACCTCCAGGTAATTTGTATGAAATTCAAGTTTGAAAAAAATCTCATATAAATAACTGAAGAATGTTGCAGGTCTCCCCAATTATCCGGTACCAACATCTGGCATTCTGCATTCCAGTATCAATTATCCAGTACCAACATTCTGCATTCAATTATCAAGTGAAGAAATAATTCAAAACAATTTAATTTGGTTTGGATATAAAACTTAACAACCTTCATGCCTTGTTCTGAAATTCTTCTTGTTAAGCCCTAAATGTCAAAATTGTAGGATTCAGGTCTGTAAAGAGCCAAGTGAGAGGTCCCAAATATATTTCAATTCTCTGAAAAAAACCAACAACCTTCAAGCCCAGATTATTCTAAAGGACAACGACAGAGACGATTTTAGTAGGAAAAATAAAGGACTGAAAAATGCCAAGTATGAAAGAGATGAGCCACTTAATATTTTTAAATAATCTACTTCACAGTCCTATTTCAAAAAATTAGCACAGGAAAATCAGCAATCAAGTAATCTTGCTTAGTCCTGGCTCAGCCACTAAAACGTGTGTGGGGGAGGGCTGGGGGGTCTAAACAAATCACAGCCTTTAAGGGTCTGTTTCCTCAGCTACAAAAGAGGTTCATCTAGAACAGAGAGATGAGTGTTTTTTAAAGTTTACACTCAGTCCACAGTAAGAAATGCATTTTATATTTGGATTCATTACTAACGTACACACACACACATATACACACACAGAACGGATGCCAAAAAAATGTATACACATTTTAAGAAAGGAAAAAACTGTATTAAAATTCTAATACTCAATATATACTGATAACAAGAGTCGAATACAAGTTATGTGTATACATTTTTTTGGGACCCCGGTACATACACAAATGAAAAGACAGTTCACAAAACTTACTCTTAGCGTGTTATGGTACACTGACATTTTATTTTTTTTCTTTTTAATGTTGGTCTTGATTCATCCCATTGATTTCATGAGCACAGTTTAAGTAACAATGGTCTAGATTATTTCTAAGGTTTTTAAGGTTTACCAATCCAGAGTTCTTTTCTATCAAGAATCTGGACTAGGGGCCACCAGATGAGGTAGAAGGCAGGCTGCATCAACTTACTGGAGCCCATGGAACCCCCCAAATTGCATACAAAATTGGGAGTGTGCATTTCTTTTTCTGTAAAGAAAAGCCATAGCTGTCATCTGTCTTTCAGAGTAATCCATGACTCAAAACACAATAAAATGTTATGAAAATCTAAGATCAATCTGAATATACAAAATAGTCATATCACTTTATTCTCTGCTTTCATTTCTAGTTTAGCTCATTAAACACAAATTATGCCTTCTTTCTCCCCCTTGAAACTAAATATAAATAGTTAAAACCTCATCTATTAAATCTGTAATCCAGAAACACTGCCCACTGGGTTGAAGGGTAATAAAGGATAAGAGACCTATATACATTGTAAAATTTCATTTCTAAATTTCTTTTCAACTAGCACTGTATCACTTGTTCCTATGCCTCCTGAATTCTAAAGCTGTTAGGAGACATGGTTAATCTGCCAGAATGAAGTAAATAGGGTCAAGAAGCCAGCAGTGTTTTAGGCCAAGTATTTTCAAAGTACAACACGCTGATCGTGCAGTGAATTTAGGTTTTGGGCATACAAGCAAGACAAGGGACCAAGCTTAAAAGGTTATTAGCTAATAATAGTGGGTTTTAGATGATGTTTATAATTGCCAGAAAGTTCAATCACATTTATCTCTTTTCATTCAATTCCCAACAATAACAAAATTATCAATAGAACTTAAGCTCACTTAGATCCTCCTCTTGACTGAAAGGTTTGCCAGACATCCTACCTTTATTTAGTAGAATCTTATTACGTTCAGTTTGGGGGCTTGAAGGAGGTTTAGAACTAAAAGGGACTCTAGAAATCATTTAATGCAACTCTGTCCCAAAGATAAGGTAACTAGGTGTCCAAAAGATTGAGATGTGTGAAAAGTTCACAGTTAAATAGTAGTAGGGCAATGTCCGGACCTGAATGAAGGTTTCCTGACTGCCTGCCTAATTTTGTCTGTTCCATCCACTCTAATATTCACCCACAGTAATTACCTACATTTTTACATAATGTTTTATCTTCGTATTTCTATTCTACTTTACAAGAAAAACATGAGTGCAAAATTTACAGACATGAAAACCATGAATACACACACTCCACACCCTGCAGGAGACATGCTGCAGGAAGAATGTGAGCAAGACATTTTCTTGAAAGAAGTGGAGAACTGTAACAAGAAGGAACATAAAAGCATATCAGAAAGCTGCTCAAAAACAGAAGAGGCTCTCCAGGTAAAATGAAAGTTAGAAAACCAGCCATTCATGGTTAACACCAATAGATTTTAGGTCAACAGCTAACAATGCTGGCAACTCTTGTTTAACCTGCTCTAACTCTGGACTCCTTGTCTAGACTTGTATTCGGTTTACTACAAGACACCTAAACAGCTACAGCAGTGAGGTTAACTGAGGTTTAAATAAGGTAAAATTAAGAAATCAGTACTACTCCCCCGGATTATTAATACAACACAGCAGTGGCTAGGAATTTAACCTGATCAGTCATGATGGAGTCTGTTTTGTTTTTGCTTATTTTGCTCTTCAGTACTGAGCGAAAGTTATGCCTGTGATTTGGAAGGTAAAACAGACAAGCCACAAAATGTTGGCAGTCCCTAAAGATAACAGCAGCTGCTGGAAAACAGACTATATGCTTTCTAAATTTGGAAATAAACAAGGAGTCAAGCACTGGCAGCATGGTATGGGGAAAAAGCAAGAACTAATAACAAGTGACTGTAAGGTTAGTTACTTAGTATCTGTGAGCCTCATTTTCCTCATCTGCCAAATGGGGTAATTATACCCAGTTCATCCTCCTCAAGTTTATTGTGAAGGCAAGATTACAGGCCTGTGAAAGCACTTTGATAAAAGTTGAAACGACTCTGCAAAGGTAATCTTTCACTGTTAGTAACAAATGTACCCAAAGCAGGAAACATTTGTGATACAACCTTCCAACACACAAAAACCTAAAGATTAACTGGGCTCCCTGCCCCTGTAATCTTCCAGACTTCACAACTACTGACATTTCATCCGATTTGGAGGCTTGCTCCAGCCTCACCCACAGATGAAGCAGGTCCCCAGTTGCTGGCATGTTGCAGGTGAGGTTCAATAATCAAGATTCGTGTTTGTTGTACATTGTGATCAGGTTCCCACCCAATGCCCACATCTGCACCTGAACTCAGACTCCAGGCTAGGTGTCCATTGGATTTCAAAGCTCCATGAGATCACCTGTTGGCAGATGCCCTGCTGTACCCACCTCCTTGGAGAGCTCCAAGATGCGAGTAGTCGATCTAGCCACTCGGCAACGTCTACAGTAGCAACCTAATTTGCCCTCTCTTAACAATGACCCAATTTGAATTCTAGCACTAAGACTGATAGCTAAGACAAGCATTTGGCCAAGGCATACACAGTGCCAGCTGGAAGAAGGAGGCTCATGGACAGTTATCATTATGTCATTTCCTTTTCACCACACAAGAGCTCCAGTTAACCTTGAATTGTACTTTAAATTTTGAAAAAAATGCCCAAAGGTAGAATGTGACAATTCTTTGAGAGCAGGAGATTCTTTTTAAAATTCCATATGGTACTTAAGATGATATTTGATGATTATGGCCGTGTCTGTGTGTACCTTGTTTGGAATACTAAACAACTCATCTAAATCCCAAATCATTCTCAATCATATGTTAAATGAGGTGATCTTGAAAAGGAATATATAAAATTTGTCATGTGAGATACTCTAAAGATAGCTATTTAAAGGGATGCTACTATGAATTCTTTTGTAAAGGTTAGGGTACTTTGGTAAACAAGGTAGTTACCTGCAAATTTTTATATATTCTATTGAGGATCTCATAGTAAATTTAAGTGTTGACTACGTAATCTTATCTTTTCCAACTCTAAATTTCTAGGATTAAAGAATCTGCATAATGTTTAGCAGAATTAACGATTTATTTAATAGTTTTCTTTACATTTTAGTATTATGATTATGACCAATACCCAACTAAAACTCTTATGTGTATATACAGAGAGTGCCAAAAAAATCTATACACATTTTAAGGAGAACTATATTAAAATTGTAATAATATATATCGAAAACAAAAGAATACAAGTCACGTTTGACTCCTGCAATTACAAAAGATGCTCAAAGTAGTTACCATCAGCATCCAGACACTTCTGATTATGGTGAACTACTGCTTGAGCAACGTTGACCAAAGTGTCCACTTGCATACATTTTTTTGGGGATCCCGGTACACATGTGCCGTATTTTAATGATTTTTAAGTCCTCCCCCGCCCATTGTTACATCTCTGAAACTGGGTTGTATCTTAAAACTGACGGCATCTCATGAGCATTACTACTAGTCCTTTTTCCCTTTCTTGTTGGTACATAAAATAATAGCATGTCTTACAATTGATGGCACCTCACAATCAGTGAAATAAAGTAAAATATATATAATTAAACACAAAGGAAAACTCTCTTCTTTAGGTTGATTAATTATTCCTCTATCCCGGCAAAAGTGACAGTTCAGAATTCTGAACTACATTAAAATAATTGAGCTTTCATCAAGTAGTCATTTGATAAAGTATATAATCACAATTCTCAATTGAGACTGCTACTATGACAACCGATATGGTAAAAAATTCTCATTCCAAAATGAGACTTTCCATTGCCAGGACTGGTAAGAGTTCCAGTATTAATACAATGCATACTTTCTCGTGGCACACAGCTATATATGTACATAAAAATGATTAATGGAAGCCTATTAACTCTCTGGGCAATATTTGCTAAAGACATTTTATCAATCAATCTAAGATGTATTAATTTACAACATTATACCGTGTTTCCCCGAAAACAAGACCTAGCTGGACAATCAGCTCTAGTGTGTTTTTATAGCAAAAATTAATATAAGACCCGGTATTATGTTATTATATTATATTAAATATTATATTAATTGCATTAATTAATTATATATTAATTATATTACATTATATTATATTATATATTATATTATAGACCCAGTCTTGTATTATAGTAAAATAAGACTGGGTCTTATATTAATTTTTGCTCCAAAAGACGCATTAGAGCTGATGGTCCAGCTAGTCCTCATTTTCGGGGAAACAGGGTATATAGGTTAAACCTGGAGCTAAATGACTCCCTAGAAATTATTATTTTCAACCAGATAGAATCTATATTAAAAAGTTAGTTTAATGGGTAGAAATATTGTTATCACGTTACAATGATCCCATTATATACATGACTTTCTCCTAAATACCTGAAAACAATTTGTTCAAAGAAAAGTAAAATCAGGCTTTAGGAGGTCTCTTCTGAGAAGGCCTGAAGGGAGACTGTTCTGATCCAACAAGGGACATTAATCCTATTGGAAACACTAGAATGGAACAACCTTGCCCAATGCGGCTTTCTCCACATTGTTTGTTGACTTTAGTTGACAGAGGAAAATAATGTGTTTTAGTCAAAGAAAAAAAATTTTTTTCATAGATATTTACTTTGGCTGGTGATACATTTTTTTTTGTATTAGGAAGATAATAACCAAAAACATCTCCACCGTCAGATCATTAAAATCCAAAGCCCCTTTTCACTTACATATTTAACCAAGGAATGTCTTGCTTTATTGGGAAAAGTCATCCTTTTCTAATGAGCATACGGAATGGGAAGAAAAAAATCCAGACAATCCTCAAACCACCATTCTATACCGATCCTGATTATTAATGGGATAATTGTTACAGACCAATTTCCCCAACACCCACAACTCAGTGAAAAAGCTCTGTGAGATAAAAAACAAATTCCTAAATACAAGCTGACTAAATGTGTTGTGCTCTTAAGTCACTCCTTGGAAATGAATAATGATCTCCTATCATTTAATTTACTACCACCCCCTAAAACACCTGAAGAATTGATATAAATTATCTTAAATTAAAATTTTTTCTCATTGTAGAATGAGCAGAGTAAGTTTGGGAAAGGCAAGCTCAGAAAAAAAATTCTTATTTTAGCAAAATCACAGAAAAAAGATCAGTTACCAGTTTTGCAATTTGACCATCATAATACACACATGCTTCAAGGGCCTCAATTAATTACTATTTAGTGAAATGTCTTCCTTCATTTTTATAATGCATGTGACTAGAATAATTATTTTAAGCAAATAATACAAAATTTGAAAAAAGAGATCTACTACATTGAGAAAAACTGTGCTATAGAAAACATAAACATGTGAAGTTACAAGGCACCTTTACACCCAATTTCTAACAATCTTTTTCTGGAGTAGAAAGAGACCACCAAATGAAAACGAAAAAAGGCACATGCATTTATTTCTGCACCGAGTCACAAAAATATTGCCTAAAAATTCAACTAGAATTAGACGCTTGTGACAGAGGGTTATTATGGAAACCAGCTTCTGGCAAAAACTCAAAGTAAAATCTGTTCTAAGTCCAAATTAAAAGGTATGTTTTATGCTACTGTAATTAGTTTTAAAGTATACAATTCCCCATGACTGTTCTGAAGGACACAACATAAAGGCACACTGTCCTGTAAATGTTGGCATAACCTTAACTATGTCAGCACCAAGTAACATTCAGAGACTGCCCCCATTTGCTGCAGAAAATAATTGGCACTGATAAAGTACTCCCTTGTTGCTTCCATCTCTCCTGCTGGTATAACAGGAATAAAAGTGGAGGGAGTTCTATACTTAGCTTCATTGCATGTGTCAGAACTAAGAAAATAAGGTATTTCAAACAAAAATTCATCCTAATAATATATTCAGCAATTTTTTAATTAAGAGCTACTATATAAGTAGGTCAGCACTTGAACTGCCCAGAGGTATAGAATGAAATAATTTAATTGTTCATAAAATAATGCTCAAGTCTCCCATAGAAAGTCAAGAATACTCATGGAAATATGTTCTTAAATTTGGGTTTCCCCAATCTCTACATTACATAAAAATAGGTATACAGTATTTACACATGTACCTTAACGATAATGAGCAGATTAAAAGCATTTAAGTCAAAATGTTACTCTTCAAAAAGTGGCAACTCAACTGTTAGTACTTTATTTTTAATAACACACAGCAAAGCAACCATTTCACCATAGTTAAGAGCTATATGGACTGGTACAAGATCCATGGTAATGATGATGAGTGGGATGAAACCAAAGAAGAGCAGTCTCTGAAAATGGTGATCAAAATGTACACAAGTCAGGTCTCTGCATAAGTGTTACACTAGCTAGCAGAAGGGATGCCACGATCCACTTAACAAGTTTGTATAGGAGACAAGGTCGATGTATTTGTTAACACTCTCTCATAAAATTTGAAACACCACATCAAAAAGAAAATGAAAAGGGCTATTTAGTAAGTGGCACGTGGCCAAGTCTTAACCAACAACTCTGTGCTGCCTTTCCTAAAGAGGTTACCATGTGAAGAGAGGAAGGGCTTCTCCTGCTCTATCAGCAGCACATCAGGACTGCAGAGCAAGCATCTACCCAGAGGAAGAGAATTTCTGCCTCACCTTTCTCAGTGAGGAAACCACGTGATTTGCAATGCGTTTTGGATCTCCAGGATCCGGTTCCAATCTCTGACTTGTCCTCTTCCTTCACTCATAATGCAAACAGTTGACCCTTGAACACCACAGGTTTGAACGCTGCCGGCCCACTTATACACGATTTTTTTTCAATAAATACGGTAAATTAGTTTTTCTTCCTTATGATTTTAATAACATTTTCTTTTCTCTTACTTGAAGAATACAGTATAGAATACATATAACATGTAAAATGTGTGTTAATTGACTTTACGAGGTCGGTAAGCCTTCCGGTGAATAGTAGGCTATTAGTAATTAAGTTTCCAGGGAGTCAAAGGTGATATGTAGGTTTCCGACTGCAGGGGGTCGGCACCCCAGCCCCATGTTGTTCAAGGGTCAGCTGTACCCCCATACTGCAAAGGAGCCTATTGCTTCCTGCCATCCTCACTGCGCTTTCTTCCCTAGATTCCCACCTATCCACCCTTCACAATGCATGCCAAAGACACCCCGACAAGGAAGGTTTCCCTGCACTTCTAGGTTTCCCTGCAGCACTTTCTCATCCATTTTGCCTTATATTATCTGATTAGACTGAGTTCTCTAAGTGCTGAATCTCCATTATCTCCCAACAAGAGCTAAGGGTACCACCTCCACACCTGTACATAACAGGAAGAATCAAGTCCAACACTTCCAAGTCCAGCTAGAATAGAACCCTAGACTGCACATGTGGAGTGTGGCTGTTTCCGGGCTAAAATGGTCTGCAACTGAAATCTGGGATGTTTCTGGCTGTCTGACATGCAGGTCTATACAAGGTACAACGGTAGAGAACCTGGAAATCTATTAAATGTGTCCCGAGGCTCTCCTGAACATGTCTAAACACAAATGTGGTTTTATAATATTGCACTCATCTTGCAGTTAGGCCAAATGAAAATACTAGAACTCAACTTACAGCAAGTCCCCACATGTGCTCAAAGCAAGGCTTTGCCTTATAAGAAGTCTTAAAATTTGACGTAATGTAGCTATTCACATATTCAAATAAAAGTGTGGGTTAACCAGGAGCAAAATCCAGTTACCAGGATAAAGCTCCTTTTATCAACTAGTCTCAATTTAATCTGGCATATTCATTTATAGCATCAGTAGAGAATTTTAGTGATTTAATGAACTGGAAAGGTAATAAATTCTCAGCAATTCACATAAAAGGAGGAAAGCAGTCATGAATAATCTAAAAAAATGGATAACTAAAGAGACTTTTATATGTGGCTTTGAAATGTGTTTCGTCTGTACTTAACACTGAATGGATGAATTTCCACTACATTAGACACACCCAATCTTCAAACGAAGTAACAAAACAGGCTTGTGTGTACAGGGCTGAGTGTATGAGCAGTCTAGAAATCCAGGCCTACCCCCGAACAAACCACACTGTTAGGGATGGGCAATGTCACACTTCAGATTGCTGCAGAGCACGAGCAAAAGCAGAGAAGGACACCTCCACGTGTGTGTCCCCGTGTGGCGTTATACTACTAAGAACAAGAGTGTTAAATAATCAAGTGTCCCCCACCCCCAAAACAAGGACTTCTCAACGTCCGTGCAAGTACTGTCTTACAACATGAGAGTAAAAATAAATGGAGATAGGAATATCAATAGTGGAATAGCTGAATACCCTAGCCATGGCTGGACAATCTCTTGCTGGGCTTGGTGTGTTTATGAAACTTTTACCACCAGCAATCACTTAAAAAAATTTCGGTTGGGTTGATAATGTAAACAAACTATTGTAAAGTAATGGCTTGAAATGTGTGTTGGCAAAAAATAAAAGATAGCTTGAATTTCCAAGTCTTTTTTCATAAAAGTGCATTTTTTTGGAAGGTGGGATAAGGTAAATACATGGTTTCACCACTGCTGTTTAAAGTGTGAATGCTTTTTCATGTATTACGCATTTTAAGCAGCTTTGAATCGAACTGGATAAGAAAGTATCTGAAGTTGGTACCAGTGACTGAAGCCCGCTGACCTCCCAGTGACACCTGGTAGTGGTGAAGCATAACCAAAGCCCTCATGGAAAGAGCCGGCTGGTCCAAACTGAAAATGGAGGGTTTTCCCCAGGAGCTCCAAAATATAAGGACTGGTCCATAGCCTGGCTCTGTGTCTGTTTTTTCTTTTCACTATCGATGCTGCTGGTTCCTAAGCCACTTGAAGGTCACTCCAGTGGATCCTGAGCAGTCAAAGGGAGCAGGCACTGAAGGACCACTCCCATCGTCCTTCCTTCCCCATTTCTCCCCACCCCACACCTGGGGACATGGGTTAGGAACAGTGGTGAAACCACTTGAGTGAATGTGGATTAGATTCCTCTGCCATAATCAATGTACTTGTTTTATAAGGAATCTCTGGGAGATGCAGCAGTAAAAATTGTGGATTTTATTAAAACTTGACCCTAGAGTATATGTCTTTTTAACATTCTATATGATAAAATGGGAAGTATGCTTAAAGCATTTCCGGTGGAACTGAGATACAATTCCTTGAGAAAAAATATTTGTGCAACTGTTCGTGTTAGGACTGAAACCAATCGCTTTTTTTTCATGGAACACCACTGTACTTGAGAAAATACACAAAGTGTGCTCATTCACACCAAGGTATTTAGCAGACATTTTCTCAAAAATGAATGAAGTGAGTCTCTCACTTCAAGGAAAACTATTGCCAATTGTAACATTCAAACATCCAAGCAAAACTTTGAATTTTGGAAATCTTGATTATGCTACCATTAGCATGATAGTTTCCCAATAGTTAGGACTGTCCCTGGTGAGATTAGTAATGATGTTAAATAAATGTAATTTTTTGACATTTGAAAGAGTTTCATAACTCAGTGAACCAATGTTTTCTAATAACAATGCAATTACCTTACAGAATCATGCAATGGTAAAAAGTCCATTCAAAGTACAAGATGGACCAATGGATTTTAGTAAACAGGAGTACAAAAAGTTCACTGATGGTTTTGGATTCCACATGGCAGTTAACCTTTAAGTAATTGTCATTTAAGTTTTGATGAGGTATCGAATAATACCCACAATTATCTGAAAAGGCTATTAAAATATTCCTTCCTTTTCCAGCTACGTATCTGTCTTGAGGCTGGATTTTCTTCGTATGCTTCAACCAAAATGTTTATTTATTTTTAAACAAGTAAGTAAATATTTAAAGTTTTTGTTTTCATTTCTACTCAACACATATAATCCCTATAAACAAAAGATCTCTGGGGTCCTCAAAATATTTAAAAGTTTAAGAGTCTCGAGACCAAAGAGTATGAGAACCACTGACATCATAAGGAGTTTGGATTTATTGTGTGATTGGTGGTAAGCCACTAGAGGTTTTCGACAAAGACTCTTTAAAAAATAGTGTAAGTGATCAGGGCCAGGTTTCTACACATACCTGCTTTTTGGTTTTACTCGTCTAGAAATCAATCACTAATTCTCAAGGCATAATTCTCAACCATTCACTCCAGAAAAAGTTTTTTTGTACATTACGTAGACAGACTGGAGAACACAAAAGAAATATGACAATCTCTGCCACAAAAATTAAATTCTGTTTGTTCTATGACATTGTTTGATATCTTGGCTTTGCCCCAACCTCAGAAAATTCATAGAATACAAGGTACAAGATACATCAATTGATGACACCTTCTTTGAAGACCTTAAGATAAAAATTTAAATGAATTTTGAGTAGACAACTGTCTCTAGAAACTTCAGATAAACCAGCAAAAAAAGAAGCAAATCTCTTTGATAAATTACTTTCTCCTGTATAACACTTCCATAGCAACTTCTGCTGTTCCCCAAGCATGGCTGTCAACATTTAACAGAATTTGTTGTTCACTTTTTTTCTTCATTTAAGAGAAACACATTAGGTAGAACCTGTTTTCCGCCACACCATTTTAATACCTTCCTATATGCTATTTCTGTATAGTACAGTGTTTGATATAACATCAAAATCTTCCTATATTTTAAGTACTAGAAATAGTTTGTTGGAAATAAAGCTTAGGTTAGTATTTTGCAAAAGTCCAGAACATAGGAAATATTTAATCTACCAGCAGTAGCTTTTCATTTTAAAACAGTCTTTGTTAAAGAACTGGTGTTCAGATTCTCAACATCATTCCTACAAATATTTTAGAGGCTGTGCATGTTAGTAGGATTGTTATCCTCATAATTATTTTAAACTCAATAATTATACATTATAGAAAGATTGTAAAAAGAAAATATAGTTTGTCCTGATCTTGATCATCCAATTTTCTGATAACCCAACCCAAACACCATCATATATTGACATTCCCTAGCCAACACCCACCTGGTAAGAATATACCACTGCCTGGTGATGATTTTGAGTACATGCCAGGAGTTGTATGCTAGCCAAGAGCTCAGGATCAATTTTGGCACTTTGAGGAGTCTTTCATGGCACTGACAAGAGAAAGTAGATAACAAAGTAACTCAGAATTTCAGGAAAGCATGGGCTAATCCCATAGGTCCCACAGGAATACTTATTGAATAGTATTAAATTAACTAGACAATCTACTAATTCATATAAGGAAGTTCTACAATATTTACTGAAATGTGCTGAAACCATTTGGAGGGGTGGGGAGTCTGCCAGGAGAGACTGACTCTGGAGGCATGAGAAGTAACTATATTTGTGCACTCTTCCTCACTGCTACTGCGCACTCTCCCAACAGATGGGCGCCAGCTTCCAGCACTTTATTTCCTAAGGCCATAGGAGAGGGTGAGGGAAGAAACCACAGCAAGGGAGGGAGCATTCTGGGACGCCCTTGCCAGACTGGGTGTCTTACATGGGGGAGTGGGTGGAAAGGCTGTGCAAGAGAAAGGGGGGTATATGTAGGTAGCAACAGCTGTTTGGAGCCTGAGCCTGCATCTTGAGCAGGAGGTGCTTCTGGGGAGCTTCTCACCATTTTTAATGTTGACAATAGATTATTCTGGGAAGAGATGCCTGGTGTAACCTTAGTTAAGAATTTTATCATTTTCTAGACTTTCGAGGAATGTAGATCATTCCGAAATAAGTCCCTCCCAACCTCACCCCCCAAAAAAAACACACATCTAAACAAACTTTGACTATTACACTAACTTTTCACTATATTTTCCATGAACAAAGGTATGAAAATAGTGGCAATCTATATGTAACCCTAGTCTATCCAGAGATGTAAATAATTGCTGAAGGCCAAAATTAATTCTCACTATACAGTAGGTATGTTTGCTGGTGTTGGGTAGGCAAGACCACCACTTCCAAAAAACTAGATGAATTTAAGGAAAGGTGGCAATTAAAAAAAAAAATCCACATAGAAAACAAATATACAGATCCCCAAATCAGGTGTAGTGCTATAAAAACAAGGTGTGTTTTCCAACTGGGCTATCTATTAATAGCCTAAACTAAGAGACAGTTTGTGATTCAGTAGCAGAAAGGCAGGTCACTGCCTTCCATTCAGCCTTGGCCAATATACTGATTGTTCCCAGTTCAAAACACATTGTAACAGTGGTATGTGCAAAAGAATGAGTCTTCACAATAACAAAACACAGACACAATGCAAACTCATAGTGTAGATGCATTCAGAACAGTGGTGCTTCTGAAATTTTATTTCTAATAGGTATGATAATCATGACTAAAATGTTTATACCCTCTAACTGAAGGTGAGGACTGCTCTTGCTCATATGCTATTACAGAAAAATGAAGTAGATTAAAAAAATAAGAAACTAGATATGCCTTGAGGAAAATAAAAAGTGGAAATTGAAGGAAATTTTCATATTATTGTGTTAGGTAACAGCTATTGGATTTACGCATTTCTAGAGATACATACATCATGGTTTTGGCTTATTGTCTATTCTTTGCTTACATGATCTCTAATAATCATCTTTTTCTTGCACGTCACCAGTATATGCACAGCAATTGCAACAGTACAAACCATACAAATATTTCTTGCTCTAGTAAAAGAGAGCGAAAGAAATCTGATGTTTTTGATATATCTCAGATTTGAAGGAGACTCTAGAAACACTGTAAGCGAAACTTTAAAATGACTGCTGTATCATCTGCAGTGTACTCGTGTCCAGGAAACTGAAGGTAAAGAATGAGATACTTTGAATTTGTGGATTTAGTATCATGTTCAATTATATGCTTCTCTGTGGTTCTGAAGGTTTTCAAAATCAGCTTATAAAAGAACCTTGGAGGAAAAAAGGTTTAAAGGGGACATGAGAAATGGAGAGATGTCCTGAACAGCAAAAAAGCACAAAAGGAGAAAAGAAATAGTTCCATTCCACTTGAACACATTTGTTGAAAAATACTGTAACAGTACATCACTAGGGAGCTCAGGCATGAATCGGAGAAGTTCCCAAGGTGAGGCTGCTGCCCATCCTTGGTTAAAAACTGGAATCCAAAGACTGCAGGTTCTAGAATATAATTCACATGTGAATAGAGGCAATTGGTTAGGCTTTTCTGACAGTTAACTGACCTTTGTCTACACATTGACAGCTAGCACTGTACAGACAGTATCCTATTTAATCCTCACAACAACTCTATGTATTATATCCATATAAATTTTACATGTTTTGGGACTTCTCCCTTGCTGATGGGATGCTAAATAATCAATGTTGGATCCAGAGATACCAAAGGACTATGCTCCCTTATGAGAAATTCATTGGGGGGAGAAAAAGAAGGCAGAGTACAGTTATTCATTCAAAAATATTTATCGAGTGCCTTCAATGTACCATACACTTGGGACACATTAATGAACAGACATACAACACTTGCTAACCTGGAACTTAAACTCTAGCAGAAGTGGGGAATAGAGACAATTCACCCAAAACCAACAAGTCATATAGTAATTTAGAAGGTAATACATACTGCGAAAAGAAAGAGTATTACAGGAGGGATACAGGGCGAGGTTTGCAATTATAAACAGGGGAGACCTCATTGACAAGGTGATATTTTTAGTGAATACTCAAAGGAGGTGACAGAGTTGGCCGTGAATAAATGCATGTGGGGAGAAAACATTACAAGCAGATGGAAAATCAGCACAAAGACCTAAAAGTGGGAACATGCTTGATGCGTTCCAGGATGAGCAAGGAGGTAAGGAGGACAGGGATGGAGAGCAGGACAGGAGGGGAGTGAAGGGAGGAAGAGGTGAGAGTTGTGGGGACCAGGCTGTATCCTTTGTATCCATCTTTGTGAATCTTCATGAGGAATCTGACTTTCATTCTGAGTGAGATGGAAAGTCGTTGGAGGGTTTTAAGTGTAACCTGACTTATGTTTTTTAAAAAGCTCACTCTTTTATACTGACAACAAATTAAAGGGGGGAAGCCAGAGAAGGAGAAAGGAGAGGATATTGCAGTAATTCAGGCAAGAGGTCCTGGAGATTCGGACAAAGGTTCTAGCAGCAGAGGTGGGAAAGGGGACTGAACTCATGGCTTTATTTGGAAGACAGGATTCTGGATACATTTTGAAGACAAAGCAGCAGGATTTGCTGACAGTCAACATGTAGAGTGGGAGAGAAAGAGAAGAATCAGGATGATTCCAAGGTTTTTGGCTGAATAAGCTGAAAAAATGGAGCCAAAACAGAGCCCATTGCAGGAAGAGCAGGTTTGCAGAGGAGTATCAACAAATTTAGTTTTAGTCCTGCTAAAATGGAGGTATCTTTTATGGACTCAAGTAAAGAAGTCAAAAAAGTAGTTGGCATGTATGTCAGAAGTTTAAGAAAACTACCCCATCTAGAAATATACATTTGGGAGTCTTAAGCAGCAACTGTGACAAGAGACCTACAAGAACTGAGCCCTGAAGCATTTCCAATTAACAGACTGGTGAGAAAAGAAAACCAGCACAGGCGCAGCACACACACGCACACATACAAAACCACAATGACAAGAAGAAACCAGTGGACCAGTGGCATAGGAGGAAAAGCAGGCGAGTGTGCTGTCCTCAAGATCAAATGAAGAAAGTATGTCAGAAAAAGAGGGAGTGACCAATTATACCCAATGCGGCTCACAGGTACAGAGAAAGAACTGAAGGAGTTAGCAACTTGGAATATTTTCTTTTGAAACAGCCCAGTGACTGTATGCCACCCCACCACCACGCCAGAAGATACCATTATGTACTAAATATAATGTTGTCTTTCAATTATCTCATGAATTGAATTTGTTTTTCCTATCCAAAAGGAAGGATCTGCTCCAGTTTAATACTTGGGACTCATATTAGCAGTTTGTTAAATATCAGTGCAAACCTTCAGATGCTAACAGTACTTTGCTAATATTACTGTCCTTTAAAAAAATAAAAATACCTCTAGGTAAATTGGAAATAAAAGGATAGATTTCCTTTGTCCTCATGAGGAATTATGATAAACCAAAACCCAATATCACACCATTGTTTTTCCTATTAAAATAAAGAACACAGTTTTGTACATTATTGCTATTACTATTTGAGAATGTTCCAAAATGCTAATACTAGCGCAGCCTGCCATAAAACCAAAACAAAAGGTATAATTATGAAAAAGTAAACACAAAGTGCCATTATCTGCAATTGATTATATAACTAGAAAACCCAGGAGAAAAAATTGCAAAGCTCTTAGAATAAGAGCCAGCAACAAAATACACAAAACTCAACAACTATCTTATAACACCAATAGGCAATTTGAAGAACTCATCACACAAACAATAACATACATAACCAAGAAGAACCATAACAAGAAATATTAGGACTTACATGAAGATTTAAAACAAAATAAACAAAAGACCAACAACAAGCCTCTGCTAGGAAGTTCTGAATAACCTTTCATGTCTCTCAATAGAAACACTGACTATTCTACATGTAGATGACGGTCCTTGCCAACGAACAAAAATGCAACATAATCGGGTATTTCTTAGTTCTAAGAATTCATCTGCAGTCATTCAGATGAAGACGGCTGTTTTGACTAAACGTTCCAGTACATCTTCTTTCTAAACGCCATTAAAATGGCAGTCAAGAGATCTTCCTAGAAGACACAGACCTAAGGACTCAAGAGAACACAAGCAGAAACTACAACAAAACCATGAAATGGAAAGCAGATGCACAAGTAGCAACTTAGCAGACATAACAGTGAACCCTTTACACCTTCTGCGAGGAAAGCGGAGCGAAGCACTCCAGTTTAATCAAAAACTGCAGGTGAAAGAGTGGCAGGCTAATGGAGAGTAGGGCTGTTTGAGAAGCCCTACATCCATAGACGCCCTTCCCACCTCCTCACTGTAGAGCTGCGGCTGACAGTCCCGGAGCCCAGCAAGACTCAAGACTGATTCTCATGAGAGTGAGTTATTGGACTAGGAGAGCATGAGAACCTTCCCCAAAGGGACTATACGAAGAGGATGCGCTAAGACTCCAGCTAGATGCCTCCTTGAACACTGGCAGCTAGACCCTTTCCTCACTGCAGAACTTTGGGAGACTACTCTCTGACCAGCCCAATACAAAAGAGCTGACAAATGGCCCCTGTGGAAAACTCAGAAGAAACAGTAATAGTCAAAAGGCTGCCACTGGGGAGACTAAGGGGGATGGGTGGGTTAACAGTCGGGGCCACTTATTTTACAATAAACCTTTCTTCTAGTCCTCTTACACTATGTGCATGTATTAGTTTTAAGATAATAATCTCTACCTGAAATGACATGTGCATGTAATTGTTTTTTTGTTGTTTTTTTTTTAAATAGTGTGACTTGCTCTACCAGATAGTTCTATGTATTCCAAATCATAAAGGACAAGATTAGAAATATTTGATTATATAAAGCTGACAATATTTTGTTTGGACAATACCATAAAAGTAAATTAAAAGATGAATAATGAGCTGAGGGGCGGAAATCACTACCAATATGATAAAGGCACAATACTCTTTATATGAAATAGGTATTTAAAATCATTTTTTAAACAATCAATTAAGAATAAAATGGGCAAAGACCTGAATAAATTCTCAAAAGATAAAACTAATAAAAAGCTACTGTATTTTGCCATGTATAAATGTGCACTTTTTTGCCCAAATTTGTAAGGGAAAAATAAGGATGCACATTATACATGGATAGTACTAATTCTGTATCAATATAAATGTTTTTAATTCTTTTATGCTTATGAGTTAATAGTGTAATTCTAGAAATCAATAACGATATCCCTATGCAAAATAACACCCCAGAATACAATAATCGGTTTTGCTGAATTTATGATGAACTTGCAAGGACTAAGAGCTCTTCGCCTTCTATGGTGCGTAAATATTGTAAATTTGTTACTGGTACATAAAATTTCTTGTACCTTGTATCTGGTCTTGTGTTTTGTAATTATTTGTTACATAAAAATTCTTCTACCATAATATGTTAAAAAATAAATGCTAAAATTCCTTTATAATACAAAAAGTACCTAAATATAAACAAATAAAAATTTGAACTAAAAAATTAAAATGAAACTTAGTTTTCCCTGAAAGTTTGGGCCAAAAACGTGGGTGCACATTATACAGGAGAGCCCAGTATACAAGGCAAAATATGGTAATTATTAATTTCACTAGTTACCAAAACCATAAATTATAACCACATCTTTATAGAAATTCATGAAAAATTAAACATTGGAGTGCTGACACTATGGCGAGACCATTCAGCACTTAAGGCAATCAGTTGTCTTAGCATAAGCAATTTGGCAATACGACTCAAGAATCATAAGAGTTCACCTCTACCCCAGGAATTCTTCTATAAACTAGCCCAAGCAAGTCAGAAATATTGAAACTTTCAGACAAAGGCATTTATCCCAGCTCTGCCTGCGTGCCTATTACTGACTCCTTATTCCATCTCTCCCAATCTCTACCTCGCAGCCACCATTATTACCCTTATTCTATACAATCGTAAAGAAACACAATGAAAAAATTGGGTAAAGTCACTTAAATGGAAAGTGGCTCAGCTATGATTTGCAACCAGCATTGAATATCATATGCTCAACAGAAAACTATTAAACTTGGGCATATCCATTCTTAAAAATCTTATTTTAAAGGAAGATTTATGGACACAGGAAATGTCTGCGATATATTAAGTGAAAGGGGAATATTTGAAACTACAGATGAAATGAAAATGTCAATTTTGTTTAAAAATAAGTCTATGCAGACAAATATAAAGTGACAAATGGAAGAACATCCCACGAACAGTTGTTTATTTCTGAATGATGTGATTCTGATTTTTATTTTTATTATTTTTATTTCTTAATTTTTTTCTAATTCTGAAAATGTCTACAACAGGAATAATTGCTTTTTATTTTAAAATGTTTTAAAACCATAGAAACAATAGAAATTCTCAGCTGCAGTTGCTTAGAAGGCCTCAATTTTTAAGGATGTGATGAAAACAGGAAAGACTAGATGAGAGATTACCATCTTAGCAACATGGCATTACTTCTGAACAAGGTACCTTAAATTAAAGGGTTTTCCATCACTATTCTTAGAATAAAATGGGAAAAATTAGCCTTACAGAACTTGCTTGATAGCCCAGTTAACTGAAAATTAACTAGCACATAAAACAAGAGGTACTAGCGAGAGTAAACCTCTTCAACATCCAATATATGCTCGGAATCACTGGACTACTAAAACTTTTTGAAATTCACTGATGGACTTCCGATTATTATTTACACAGCAAAGTTTGAAAGGTTTCAAAAAACAAAAAGCAAGTAACATTTCTGCACTATTGTTAAGAACAGAACAGTTTTAACAGTTCCTTAGAAGGCCAACTGGATTAGATGACCACCAAATATCTGTTTTGAGCATAAAAGAAATAATATTTTAAAAATCTATCTTTGCTTGGATGTGTGTGTTGGGGAAGGGAATTTGAGTGGGTGTATTTGTAGACAAACTGTGTCTTTCCTTTGTTACTTTAAAGTGTAACATTACAAGTGGTTTAACTTTTTGTAAAGAATCATGGATGACAAAGTACTTTCTAGGAACAAAACAACTTAAAAGCTGACATTTTTTACCATAAATCATCAAAGGTTTTTTGCATGGCCGATAGGATTATACTCATTTTTAAAATTTCTTAAATATAAGGCCTTCGGACTCTAGAGAAATAATGAATACAATTCTTAGGTTTGTGTACCCAAAGGGAACTCAAAAAAAAAAAAAATTATTTCCACCTCATTTTGGAACTTTGTTAAACAAGTTTTCAGAGCAAAGACTGGGAAAGGATTAATATTCAGGGAACATAGCCGCTAGCAGTATCACCCCATACAACAGCATTAATAAATAATTCTGTAATTACTTAGAAAGAAACTAGAACTGTATGAGCTCACCCTTACCTGCGCTAAGGCCAAGAACTGAAAAGGGTGCTTCAAAATCTTCAGAAAAGGAAGTCCTATTCAGAAACCCAAAGGTACAGACTCGCTCACTTCCCCCAGCCCCCCAAGGACCGGTTGCTATGGGAACCCGCAGTAACCCTTCAAAGCCAAAGTACAGTCTGGGCCAGGGGGGTCCTGTCAGAGGTTAGCGGGATAGATGAAAGGGGGGAGCGAGAGGAGGGTGAAGGGAGGGGGGTTGAGAGCGGGTTAAAAGAAGAAATCCCTTGGCTGAGGCAGGGGTCAGAGGAATTGGGCTTTAGTAACCCCAACAGAAATTCAAAACCCCACTTAGAGAGGAGGGTCTGAATGCTGGAGTCATATAATAGTTCAGCTGAAGTTTGAACCTTTAAAGACACTTCCCTTCGTCCCCAGTGGGAAACAAACCACCCTTTGTGAGTTCCTGCCTATGGAAAATGAAGCTACGGAGTTTCATCTCATCAACTACAAACTGAATGATACTTCGTAAAACTAAAAGTCTGACTTTCTTATATTAAACCAGTGGTTCCCAAACTCGACTGCACAACGGGATCACCTCAGTCTGTTTAAAATATAAACAGGCTGAGTTTTAATTAATCTGGGGTGTGATTAGAGCGTAGAGTTGTAAAACTCCCCAGTGATTCTCTTGTGCAGCCACTTTTAGGAACTGTATTCCACGACTTGGCGAGGTGGCAGAGAATATTTAAAAAAAGAGAAGAAAAAGAAGGCACAATTGTCTCTGTGTCTTTTTGAGGCTAATAATAGAATTAGCTAGCTTTTTCCAAGCACACACAGCACAATAGGTTGCTTCATAAATGGCAATCCGCAGCATACCCTAACAATACTTTCTTTGAGATAAAAAGACCGGGCAGTGTAAGTCCTTTCTTCCCAAGAGAGCAAACATCCTTCTGACCAAAACACCAAACTTAAATACCTATTTTAACAACGAACAGGCCATGGATGCCGCTGAGAACCTAGTGGACGAGCTCCGGGACCAGAAGGAAACTCAGTCTCCAGGAGCCCACCACCATTGGCCGGGGTGCTGCGGCGCCCAGGGCTGAGCAAGGCTGGGATGGCGGTCCCTGGAACCCCCTCAATAAAGTTACTTGTGGTTAAGTTTGCTCCGGTTTCCAACCGTGCGCCTCCCGGGGCGAGGGGCGCGGCCCCCTCCACCTGCTCCGCGCCAAGGCGCCCCCGCCGCGCCCCCTCGCTGGACCTCCGCCCCTCCGGGGGTCTAGCACCCCGCGGGCGCGAGTACGGCCGCCTTAAGCCCGGGGGCGCTCGTCTCTTCCCTCCCCGGGTCCCTTGGCTGCAGGGGCCCGGCCCATTGGGCTGCGCGCGGGGACCCCCGCGCGGGCCGGGCTCCGTCCCGCCTGGATCCCTCGGGAAGCCTGCCCACGCGTCCAACGCTTCTCAAGCCTGGGCGGGGTTGGGGGAGCCCCTGCATCCCCAGGTTCGACGCCAGCCGGTGGCCTGTCCCGGCCCAGCAGCGCTCGGCCCCTCCAGCCCGCGGCCGGGAGCGCGCCCCTGTCCAGACGGTCCGGCGCTGCGCACGCGCGAAGGCACTCGCCCGCTCACACGCGTCGCCCTCACTCACCGCCCGCGCTTCTCGTCGCCTCCGGAGCCGCCGCCGCCTGCGCTGGTCGCCACTCGCCACCCCGGCCAGGTGCCCACTCCTGAGGCCCCGGCCCGGGCACTCCGGGATCTAGCGCCCGGCGGGCTCGGCGGGAACCCGCACGCAGGGCACGCTCCGCGGGGCCGCGCGAGCGCGCCGAGGCGGGGGGGAGAGGGCGGGGCCAAGTGGGCAGCGCGCCCCGAGGAGGCTGCAAAGACGGGGCATGCGCACTGCCCGTCCCTTCTAGGGCCCATTTACGAAGTGGGCGGTGACCCTGAACCAGTGAAACCGAGGAAAGTGGAAGAGGACTAGGAGTGTCCCTCACTGAGAGGCAAGTTAGCCCTTGTCCCGCCAACTGAAGTTCTTTAATCTTGTTCATTCATCAATTAATGTGTTAAATATTTATTGAGCATCTACTTTGGCAGAGCCTCTGTGCAAAATACGGGGCATCCTACACTAATGGGGAACCAATTACATTTGGGTTTGGGATTCCATTTCTAGAACTGATTCCAGCTCCGTCTTTGAACAGATAAGGAGAGTGTGTACATAGAGATCACCCAGTACCTAAAACTGCAAACCTTAACTACTCTCTGAAGCAATTTAGGGAAAGGGGCATTGCTACTGGCTGGGGTGGAAAGAAAAACTGAGAAACATGGAAGAATAAGAGCTGGAAGATAAGTTCACTTGGTGAGAAAGGTGATTACAAAGGCATAAGTGGCAAAAAAAAAAATCAAATAATATGTGAGCTCATGAACCCTACTGGGGACAAATTTAATGAATGTATTGTTCATAATGAAGGGTAAAAACGATGGCTGGAAGGGTAGGTGAAGCTCATTTGGAAATTATTTTTAATGTTTAACCTCAAAATTTTAGCTTCTTTTCAGTGGGTAATTGAGATATAATAAAGTTGGGTGGAGAGGGACAGGTAGTAGAACTTAGGAATATAAAAACTAGAGACATGAAATGTTGTATGTACTCTAGGCAAGAACTAGTAGGGTCCTAAATTCAAGTGTTAGCACCAGGAATGGAAAGCATGAAAACATTTTTAGTGATTGTGAAGAACAGGAGGATTCCTTAGCTTTATAACAGACACCTACTTCATTAAATAATATCATAATCCTGGATAAATATTTATTAGTGGGTAAATTAGACTGCTAAAATATGCAACTATAGCCAATTAGTGATTCTTTTAACATGAATTTGGCCCTCAACTGTTAAGTTGAGAGGCAGTGTGTATAGTGAGAGACACACATGGGCTTTTGAAAACAGAAACCCCTTTTATAAAAGTCCAGATGCTCCAAAACAAACTGTTTGATATGAAAATTACTTAATATCTCTGAACCTTACTGTGTTCACCTGTAACATGGAATCATAATATTTACCTTGTTGATGATTAATTCTGCGTGTCAATTTGGCCAGCCATAGTACTCAGATATTTGGTGAAACATATTCTAGATGTTACTGTGAAGATAGTTTTTTAAGGTGAGATTAACATTTAAATCAGTGGACTTTGGGTGAAGCAGATTACCCTCCATAATGTGGGAGGGCCTCATCCAGTCAGTCGAAGGCCCTAATACCTATTATGAGTAAAAAGTAATTCTTCCAACAGGCTGCCTTTGGACTTGAACTGCTATTCTCTCCTGGGTCTCCAGCCTGCCTGCCCACCCTGCAGATTTTGGACTTGCCAGCCTCCATAAACACGTGAGTCAATTCCTTAAAATAAGTGTCTTTCTCTATATACAGATGGATGATGATTGGATGGATGGATGGATGTTGGTTCTATTCCTGTGGGGAACCCTCACTAATATACCATGCAAGGTTATGAATGTTATATAATTTAATTATCTTCTGAATCTGAAAAATTAGGATTGTAATCTTAACCTGTGAGGCTATGAAAAATTAAAGTGGGTAAACCACCCAGAATAGTAGGGTCTGAATGAATGGCAACTATTATGTGTGAACGAATACCCGAGGTGAAAACAAAAGAAGAGACAAAATGGATATTGGCATTGTGAAAGCATTTTCTCAGTTCACTGGGTAATGATATTAAATTTAAGAAAACAGATTTAAAAGATAACAGAAAATTTTGGTCTCCCTAGCTCTGACATGCTAAAAAGATGATACATGAATATTTTAATTATTTGCAAATAAATGTCAAATGAGCCATTAAGTAAAGACAGACTATAGCTCTACTCTTAAAACACCAAACATGCAAAGCAAAGATGTATTCACAGCTGAACATTTTTATTCCAATTTAAGCGCCAATTCAATTCACTGTACTTGCTACTAGGAAGGAAAAATCTAAGAGCTTACTTTTGAAATAATTCCCACTCTCAGAGTAGGTGCATGATATAGTACTCAATCAATGTGTTTATTGAATTCTTTCTTGGGCATGCCTATAGCTATTGGGAGCATGTAAAAATGGGTAAAATATTCCATTTAATCTACAAATATTGCCATTTATTGTGTCCTAGGCAACATCTGTGCCCTCAGGGAATTTGTCACATCACCTAGAAAAAAAAATGAATAGCCATAACTACAAGGCAGAATGTGGCAAGTATCTTAGGAGGAACATAAACGATTGGGTCAACAGTACCCTGTTGAAGAAATTGATACCGGGGGCTCAGTCTCCTCATCCCACTGCCATTGTGGCCCCCAGCTTGCACAGTTTGCTACAGAGCAAGACAGTGGGGCTGAACAGCAGGTTTTAAAAAGGTTGATAAATGTCAAAGAAAGTAACATTTTTATTCCACTGCCCGACTTGCTGCCGAGTTCACAGGATACAGTAAGAGACAGGCAGGAGGGGCCTTTACAACCCATTTGGAAGTAAAAGTGCCTTTTTTTTTTTCTCTTTCTTTGTTGTCCTGGCTGTGTTTTCCTTTAAATGAAATTTTAACTTTAGAGTTAAAAACAAACCAACCAACCTAAATTTCCCTGACCTAATGGAGATTTATGAGGAAAATACATAAAAACTAACATGAAAATAAAAGGTG
Source organism: Rhinolophus ferrumequinum (assembly GCF_004115265.2). NCBI lineage: Eukaryota > Metazoa > Chordata > Mammalia > Chiroptera > Rhinolophidae > Rhinolophus > Rhinolophus ferrumequinum. The sequence continues at coordinate 32,501,500 of NC_046306.1, read as the reverse complement.
GGGATTGTGTTTGTAAAAGGACGAGGAATGATTGGGTTGGAAACCATTAACCAGGTGGGCAAAGATGACCATCATGTTTGCACTGTAACCAGTGATGTCATAAGGTGACCTCTTTCTTCCTTTTGGCTGAGAATGAAATATTCCACCATGGATGAGAGTACAACTCCAGGACTGACAAAAGCAAGGGGAAAAATACACAGCATTTTAGTAATCTTTAAATAATCAGGATGTTATTTTATTATGAGAATTTGTGAAGATATTCATTTCTGGAGCTTTACCACGGTGAATGGGAAATAAATTAATCTGGGATTAAAGGAAATTCTATACTAGAAAAGGAGTTCTAATAAAATCAAAAGGAATGCCCTCCAGCCCTGAATGTTAATTATCACCTGATGAATAATAATGATGATAATAGGAGATGTGAAATAAGTTAAAATACATCCTAGGTTAGATTTTTTTTTTTTTAATTACAAACCTTGAAATTGTGCCTTATCAATTTAATCAATGTGCTAGCATTAAATGGTTTAAAATTAGCTTACAACACAGTTCATATGCAGCACTCTCCTTTTCCTGATCTTTTTTATTAACGCTTTTTTATTAATGAATTCAGAAGAATTCAACCTCATCAATATCACAAGCAGAATGTTGCCCACTCAGTAAAGAGAATGGCAATATAAGTGTTTTTCACTACAAGAATATCTGATCATGAAAAATAAAAATTTATAAGATGGTTAGCAGGCAAAATATTGGTTATTCTTTACGGATTCTACCTCCCTCTTCCCTTAAATATTTTATCGCACTGACAAAATGTGATTGATGGACACAACTTTTCAATAAGCTGACTTTTGCACATTTTAGTTATACCTGTGTTTTTGAATCCTAAATAAACTTTATATACCAGTATGAAACTTAAAATAGTCAATAGAATATAATCATAAAAAATAAATGCATATAAATTATTTTGCATAAGCAATGACAAAAACAGTGCAACAAACCCAATGGTGGGTCACAGAGGGTTTTTTCTTTTAAAGTGAACCTCCTATAGAACATTATATCCAGTTTTCCATAATGCAAACACATACTTCGTTAAGCAAGGTTTTGTAAAGTCACAGGGATATTAAAATAATTTTTTCCATACTTTATACTCTAGTTCAGTGGGACAATTTAGCTCAGTGCTGTCTAATAGAAAGAAATATTAGCCACAAATGCAAGGAACATATGTAATTTTAAATTTTCTAGTAGTCACATATTAAAAAGTATTAATTAGGTTGGTGCAAAAGTAATTGTGGTTTAAAAGGTTAAAAAAACTTACAAAAATCACAATTACTTTTGCACCAATCTAAAAAAAAAAAAAACAGGTGAAATTAACTTTGATAATGTAGTTTATTTAATCCAAATATCCAAAATATTATCATTTCAACATGTAATAAATATAAAAAAATTTATGACATATTTTACATTTGTTTTGATACTACATCTTTGAATCTGGTGTGTATTTTTTACTTATAGCTCATCTCAATTTGGACTAGCCAAATTTCAAATATAATTAGTGCCACATGTGACTAATGGCTATCATGTTGGACAGCACAGACCTAGGACTGGGTCAGTGGTTCTCAAACATGGCTGAACATTGGAATCACCTGCAAAACTTGAAAAAATTTTGATTCCTGGGTCATGGCCCTATGATTTTTGTATATTTGCTCCGGGGTGTCACTTGGGTATTGGGATACTAATAAAATTCCAAAGTTTTGGTTAATCTGGCCATGAGTTCAAATGTAACATGGACAATTCTAGGTGAGGATTTAATCTTGGTACATGGTGAGAACTGTTGAATAGTGGGACTTCTGTATATGTTCTCTGGATTTTTTACTTTATAGTTGTTTAGCAAATCTCTTAATAGAGAAATTGCCTCTAAAAAATGCCTACATTTATTTGATATGTTTAATTCTTGTGTTCAGTATACTACTATTACAAGTATAAGAGCTAACCCACATTCATGATAGGTATTGTTTTCTACTCCAGTGGTTATTGGTTATCTCTACCTAATTTCTTGGGTATATCTAACAGTGCTCAGTAACAAACCACTCTAAAATTTAGTGGCTTTAAAATAACAACCTTTATTAGATCCATCAAGTCTATGGGTCTGCTGTACAGTTCTGCTTCTGGGCCAGGCTTGGCTAATCTTGCCTGCTCTCAAGCATCCACCATTTAACTAGTGGGGTGCCTGGAAGCTAGTTGGTCTAGGATGAACTCAGTTGGAACAATTTAGCTCTGTTCCTTATGGTCTTTTAGTCTCTAGCAGACTAGCTGAGGTTTGTTCTCAGAGCAGCAGTGATTCCAGAAATTGTGTAAAAACACGAAAGCACAGTTTCAAGCCTCTGAGTACGTCAAGTCGACACTTTCATTGGCCAAAGCAAGCCACATAGGCAAGCCCAGAGCGGGTGCAGGAGGGCATTACCAAAGGGCATGGGGACAGGCAGTGCATTTAATCTGCCATGCACAGTGTTTTATTTTACCAGTCCTATCATGTTTTATTTTGTTCATTTCCAGTTGTTTTTACTCTGCCACTTTTTTTTTTAATCTATCTTAGCTATTGCTGTGTTGAACATCTCTCCCTGTCGTAAATGGGAATCTCTCTCTAAGTTTTATTAGTATCTCGTTTTTCAGAAATTTTCTTTGTGGTTTAGTAACTTTACACTTTCAAAATCTCTTTTTAAACTTGATTATATGGATAAATAATAAAAATGAATATAATCAGTGATCAAACTAAATGATCAGTAAACAGATGCAATGTGTTTAAGATTATGTATTGTCTAGAGTTCCAAAAAGTTTTTAAATGCTATGTATTTTGTCAAAATTCTAAATTTGATTTAAAAATGATTAAGTAACTAAGTGCTTGTATGCATACAATATTGATACTTGCTTCCAGCTTGTCCATTGTCTATTTAACATTTGTAGTTCATATGTGTGTTTTTCATTGCATTTCTTCAAATTGATGGCTCAATTCATCATGTAAAACCATTCCTGGTTGAATTTTGAAGAAAACACAGTAAAAAACTTTTATACGGAGAGATTCTTAAATCCAGACATTAAATGCCTTTGTATTTTATCAATTGGTATATGACTAAGCTATGTTTTAAGAAATAAAACAAGTATATTTCCTTCTCTGAGGTTGCTTATTTGCATCTGTGGAGGTTCAGAGTCTTATAGGAACCTTTTTTCTTTTTCCCTTTAAACAAGTATTGTAAACTGTCTGTTACTAGATTATAACCTTATAAGAGCAAATTACCATTCACAGAGCTTTGAATTACCATGCAACGTTTTGTGCCTACATGAATAAATGACAAAAAATAGCTAAGAAACACTATCTACTTAAGTTATGCTGTTTGCCCTTTTAAAAGGGGTTATTATCCTGTACCTCCCCAGAAAGCTGGAGAAGTATTGTCTCTGTTCAAATGACTTGGACCAGGGGAGGCCCTGTGGGTTCTCATTCTCTCAAGGTGAGCTTTGTGGGTTTGGAATATTCCAGAATCTAATGCGACAGCGTAAAGCTGTATCCCACCAAACTCTCCTGCTTTGATTTTCTACAGAACCAAACCTTCAAACACAATTAAGTGCAAGTAGTTTATTTGGAAGTGATCTGAGGAAACACTGGTGGTGAATTGGGGAAGTGAAACGACGAAGCAGAGGCAGGTTACCAGCTGGAACTTAATCTTGTTCCTGTGTTTACTTTTCTTGTCCTCTCTGGTCCTCTCAAAATTTTTATACTCTTAATAGAGATATGCTTTAAAGATGTACAGAGCAGACAGTGACCGAAAGGACACCATGGACTTGCCAAATCACCAGGCCACTTGCATACGAGGTCTGAAAATTAAGTTCGTGAACTAATCCTAGAAAAAGTACTACATACCTCATTGCTGAATATCACTATGGTCACCTTCGAAGTACTCCCCTTGGGAAGCTATGCACTGACACCAGCGCCTAGTCCACCCTTCAAAGCAATTTGGGAACTCTTTTCTGGAATGGCCATCAGAGCTGCCGTCCTGTTACCCTTGATGTCCTGAATGTCATCAAAATGTCTGCCTTTCAATATTTCCTTTATCTTCAGGTAAAGGAAGAAGTCACTGGCAGTCAGATCAGGTGAGTAAGGAGGGTGTTCCAATACAGTTAGATGTTGACTGACTAAAAACTCCCTCACAGACAGTGCTGTGTGAGCTGGTGCATTGTCGTGATGCAAGAGCTCCTTTGGGACCATTTTTGCACACACCTTTCTCATGCCGAGATTTTCAGTTAAGATTTTCCTAACTGTTTCTCTATCAATGTTTACTTCGTCTGTTATGCTTCTCTCAGTCAGCCGATGATTTTGACTCACAATTCGACAAATTTTTGCAATATTTTCATCAGTTCTGCTCATTACTGGCCTCCCTGACTTCTTTTCATCAGATGCATTCTCTCCCCTCAGAAAAAGGTTTAATCCATTTGTACACTGCTTAAAAAGGTTTAATCCATTTGTTTTTCTTCATGGTATTATCTCCATAAACTTGGACTAACATGTCCCTAACTTCACTTCCACCCTTGCCAAGTTTAACAACGAATTTAATGTTTGTTCATTGCTCTAATTCAAGCTCAGACGTTTTCGTGACGGCACACAAAAACACACAACAATAATGAATGCCACTAAGCAAGACACTGCCACATGTGGACATGAACACAGCTGTGAGACCGAGGTTATGAAACCTTACCTGTTAGTAGAGCACTGCTAATGTAAGCACATGGTGGCAAGTTCACGAAATAATTGTAAGACCCCGTACCCTCTGGGCAGGGCACCTTACTTCCATACTGTTTCAAGAAAGTTTGGAAGAAATTGTACCAAGATTTAGATGTCTTGGAGAAGATTTGACACAAAAGTGTTAGCAGAACAGTTGTTCTCAACTGGAAGAATTTTTTTTTTTTTTAATGTATTGGGGTGACAATTGTTAGTAAAATTACATAGATTTCAGGTGTACAATTCTGTATTACATCATCTATAAATCCCATTGTGTTCACCACCCAGAGTCAGTTCTCCTTCCATCACCATATATTTGATCCCACTTACCCTCATCCCCCACCCCTTACCCCCCTTACCCTCTGGTAACCATTAAACTATTGTCTGTGTTTATGAGTTTTTTGTTTCTCATTTGTTTGTCTTGTACTTTTGTTGTTTTTGGTTTATATACCACATATCAGTGAAATCATATGGTTCTCTGCTTTTTCTGTCTGACTTATTTCGCTTAGCATTATACTCTCAAGATCCATCCATGTTGTCACAAATTGTTCCTATATCATCTTTTCTTACTGCCGAATAGTATTCCATGGTGTATATATACCACAACTTCTTTATCCATTCATCTATCGAAGGACATTTTGGTTGTTTCCATGTCTTGGCCACCATAAACAAAGCTGCCATGAACATTGGAGCACCGTGTCTTTATGGATAAATGTTTTCAGATTTTTTGGGTAGATACCCAGGAGAGGGATTGCTGGGTCATGTGGTAATTCTATTCGTAATTTTTTGAGGAACCTCCACACTGCCTAACTGGAAGAAATTTTAACCCCCTCTCCCCTCCTCAGAGATTTTTGGCAATGGCTAGAGACATTTTTTGGTGTCACAACTTGGAAGGAGGGTACTATTGGCATTAGATGGTTAGATGTCTGGTATGCTGCTAAACATCTTACAATGCCGCTAAACACCCTCCTATCCACAAAGAATTAGCCATCCTAAAAGTTCAATTGTCACACTGTTTAGATACACTGATCTGGAGAAACAACATCCGTGGGTTGAAATACGTTATAGTGGTCATTTCAATTTCCTCTCTTCATCTTTTCTCTCAATTTTCACTCTAACAGAGTGTCCATTGATTTCTAAAGGTGTCTCTAAGCATGTTGGGAGGCACAAAAAGGAAGCTCAAATGGTTTGTGAAACTTTATGCAATTGAATAAGGGAGCAGCCGTCTAACCTTTTAAAATGTTTCCTGATGCTGAGCACTGGATTGAAACACTAACTCCAAAGAACCAACTATTTCTGATTAGTAGTGCTGTGGCAAAAAGGGCAGTTTTCTTTTGACAAGCCAAGTCACGAAGGACATAGAGATACTGAAACTCAGTGATTAATTTCTGGAAACATGGTTGAATGAATCAAATTATGTATCATTTGATGCCATTAAATTTGAGTTCCTGCATTATATGTGGACCTTTTGCTTTTCAAGCGTTCTTACTGTGTGAAATTGAATGTGCCATTTACAAGCTATCATGTAATTTTCTGTTTCCTGAAACAAAAGCAACAATCTAGGTACATTAAAGACCATTATATAATTGACAAACCTGATTTTTAAAAGTTGATCCAAAACACAATTACTATCATTTGCCAAAGGGAGTTATTCCTTAACAGTGCAAAATCATTTAAAAATTAAAATTAAAACCCCTATTTGCTTTGTTCCAACAGGAATACCTTCCATGTGTATAAATTTTCACAGCTTGCAAAGTTTCTTTCTTTATGTCCGTTAACTCACTTGACATTCAAATCAACACTATGAATAGACAGAACAGATATCATTTTCCCCATTTTTAAAATGTGTAAGCTGGAACTCAGAGATCATAATTACCTTATTTAACTATGAAGATAGGGTCTACTAGTTGTAAAAACAAAAAACAAAATTTTATTACTTCATGGTACTATGAACTTTCTTATACATGTCTTTTGGTGAACATAGGAATGTATATCTTTCTGTTGGATTTGTACCTAGAAGTAGGATTGCTGGGTCAGAGGATTTGCATACAAGTTCAGATAATTAGGTTTGCGAACTTGCCACCATGCACTTATATTGGCAGTACTGTACAAACAGCTCGGTAAGGTTTCATAGCCTTGATATATCAATGTCTCACAGCTGCGTTTGTCTTGATGTACGGCGGTGTCTTGCTGAGTGGTATTCAGTATTGCTGTGGCATGTTTTTGTGTGCCATCATGAAAATGTCTGAGCTTGAATTAGAGCAATGAACAAACATTAAATTTCTTGTTAAACTTGGCAAGAGTAGAAGTGAAATCAGGGACATGTTAGTCCAAGTTAATGGGGATAATGCCATGAAGAAAATGGCAGTGTACAAATGGACTAAATGTTTTTCTGAGGGGAGAGAACGTGTCACTGATGAAGAGAGGTTAGGGCAGCCAGTAACAAGCAGAAATGATGGAAACATTGCAAAAATTCGTTGAATTATGCATCAAAATCTTCGGCTGACTGTGAGAAGCATAGTAGACTAAGTAAACATCGACAGAGAAAGTTAGGAAAATCTTAACTGAAAATCTTGGCTTGAGAAAGGTGTGTGCAAAAATGGTTCCGAAGGAGCTCACTGATGAACGAAAGTAAAGGAGAGTGTAAGTTTGCCAAGACGTTTTGGAGAGGCAAGATGATGTTTTGGGCCGTGTTATCACTGGTGATGAAACACATATTGGTGTACCAATACGACCCTGAAATACAGCATTAAAGTGCCCAATGGAAGTCAGCCAGTTCTCCATGGGCAAAGAAGTTCCATCAGTCCAAATCAGGAGTCAAAACGATGTTGCTAACCTTTGTTGATATCAGAGGGATTATTCATTATGAAATTGTACCAACTGGACAAATAATTAACCAAGTTTACTATTTGGAAGTGCTGAAAGGGCTGTGTGAAAAAATTAGATGACCTGAGCTTTCACCAACAATTCATGGCTCTTGCATCACGACAATGCACCAGCTCACATGGCACTGTCTGTGAGTGAGCTTTTAGCCAGTAAACAAATAACTGTATTGGAACACTCTCCCTACTCACCTGATCTGGCCACCACTGATTTCTTTCCTTACTCAAAAATAAAGGAAATGTTGAAAGGAAGACATTTTGATGACATTCAGGACATCAAGGGTAATAGGATGACAGCTCTGATGACCATTTCAGAAAAGAAGTTCCCAAATTGCTTTGAAGGGTGGACTAGGTGCTGGCATCAGTGTAGAGCTTCCCGAGCGGAGTACTTTGAAGGTGACCATAGTGATATGCAGCAATGAGGTATGAGTTCTGAGTTCTATGAGGTATGAGGTATGAGTTCTCGGATGAGTTTGTGAACTTAACAATCAGACCTTGTATGTGCGTCTTTAGTGACATCACCCAACAGCGGTTGTACACATTTGTACTCCCACCTGTACTGTGTGAGGGTTCTTGTTTCTTAACCTTGCAGACATTTATATTGTCTGTCTTTTTTTTCATCTTATTCATTCAGTTAGATGTGGTATCACATCATCGCAATAACTATTTTTTAATTTTAATTGTAGTAGTTGGAACCTGAGTCTCTTGGCATTGCTAGCCTGTAGGTTAAGCATTGGTTTTAACACTAAAATTTGCTTTGTTGTCCCTAGTCCCCGCCTATGTAAATGCAGAACCTTATCACCCACTTCAAAGCCACCCAATTATTTCCATTTGTCCATTTAGTCCAGAGGAATCTTCTTCTGGATTTTGTCTTTGACCACTCGTTAGTATTTGGTGTCCATGAGGCATGTGGCAAGCGGTTTAATCAGAACCATGGATGCTAAGTCTCCTAAGTGAGTACTGTGTTTCTACCAAAGAGATTTCACCCAGCACTCCAAATGCTGCCAGAATCCAGGGCTACTGAAGAGCATATGCTGTGCTGCATTTTATTCTCCCTTCACGAGAGTCATATTCTGCAATCCCGTATAAAAGATTCTTTGTTATCTGGGCCTCAAAACATTATCTCTTCCTCCGCTTCCATCCCTCCTCCTGATCCAACTGGCCAAATCCCATCTAAATCCCACATTCTAGCTCATGTCTCATGATCTTCCTCTCTCTCTATTTCTTGGTTATCATATGCTTAATTGCTAGAGAAGGCTTGAAAGGAGCATCCCCCACTGATCTCTCCATTCATCTCTTCAGTCCTCCCATTTCTGACTCAGGAAGTTATATGTACAACTTTCATCTAGTACAAGCCTTGTTTTCCATGCATGGGTGCCCTCATCTAACAGTTCACCAGTCACAACTGGTTTACAGATCACAATTTAGCCTAGTCTGGGATAATATGCTATTAATATAAACGTATTTTTTCTCATAAGAGAAATACTTTAGAAGTTAGAAAAATGAGTAATCCGTGACATAAAGAAGTATCTCTGCCCTCTCTCACTGATAAGTCACAGAACCACTCAAATAGATAAACCCAGGAAATGGAGAGGAACTTGGATTCTTTAAACTAGATATGTTCAATCTTTAATACCGAGTTCCCTGATGTCCTACTAGGTTGCCAATATCTATAAAGCATGACTGCTAGGAATATTTAGCTATTATCTTTTGTAGTCTTAGTTTTTATTTTGTTAACTGGGTGGATTGTCACACTAATGCTTCATAGAAAACCATCCCCAAATTCAATGGCTTAAAACAGGAAGCATGTAATTATTATAGTTCAGTCTGAGGCTTGTAATTTAATCTGGGCTGAGCTGGGTGGTTCTTCAAGCCTTGACTCGGTTCACTCAGGAGTCTAAATTCTTACTTAGCTTCCATATAACCGTGGTTTGGATGATGGAGGTGACTGGTCTGTGCTTTAGGTGTTTTTCCTCCTTCCTCTGGGACCAACAGGCTAGCCTGGGCAGGTGCTTCCCATGGTGAGAGTGGAGGGCAAGAGCCAGAAAGCCCAGTTGTGTATGGGCTTTTCAAGCCTGTGCTAGTAGTATTATGCTTGCTGATATCCCATTGGCCGAAGAAAGTTATGTGTAAGGCATAGCAAAATTTGATGGCTAAAGACACGGTTATAGAAAAGTGTGAGGAACTGGGCTATTTTTGCAGATTATCACACAAAGTAATCTTAGACAAGTCACTTAATCTTTCCAAGCCTCAGGTCTGTTGTCAATAAATTGGAGATGATAACCCCCTTCCCAAATATTTCTAATGATTTTAAATGTTATAAATAGTTTGCAGACTATTTATAAAGCACCTGTGTGCTTTGTAAACTGTTAAGTGATATATACACGTGAGACGCCATTATTATTATTTACATTATTCTCTTTATTATATTTAGATATTGGTCCTAATAATTGGCATATGTTGGCCTTAAAGAAGAGTCGGAGGTGATTTAGCTTGGCTTTCAATGCTCTGGCTCTAACAAGTGAAGTGGCCTCATTTTTATTAAACCTCCCAGAGGCTTCCATTACAATGGCCTACCCCTTTTTAGGCAGATCTCAATGGATGAATATATGAATGGATGAAGGCTGAATGAATGAAATTTTGAATGAATGACTACACAACTCTTGTCCTTTCTTGCATTCAATAAAAGTGAATTGATCGCCTTCTCTGTGCACAGTTCTCTCAACCTGTTAGTAACAATTACCAGGGATGCAAATAAGAATTCCTGGAGGAAGTCAGAGTTCAGGGGGGAGAAACACTTCCAAACAAATTTTGTTACAACTCTATCGGAGGTATGTGCCAGAGTATATGAGTTCTACTGAGTGTCCTTGGAGAAGTGAGGGAAGGTGTCCGAGAAGGCTCTTTGGAGCTGAGAGGGATGACTGGGGGTTGCTCAGGCCCATAGGCAGGGGTGCACATTCCGGACCAAGGAATGGCCGGTGTAAAGACCGGGTCTGAAAGAGGTGGCATGTTTGGACGTTGCTTGCTAATACTGCAATTTATAATAAAATGATAGGTGTAATGGGAAACGAAGTTATTCCTGAAGGCACTCTTATCCCAAGAGGTCTCATTTTATAGGGAGAGGAAGGGACTGAAGAGTTTAAAAGCAACTGGTATGCTCAGAATTTCGTATTAGATACAGTGACAGGGAGGACAATAAGGATGATATGCAAGAGTCCAAGTGAGAGATTACCTGTCCCTGATCCTGGGCCAAGGAAGAAGTGATGAAGAGAGAGATGGATACGACAGAAAGTAAGTCGTGCTAATGGAACACAGGGATCACTTTGATGGGTGAAAGATTTGTATTTGTCCATAATAGGAGAATGAAGAACATTCAGTCAGGCACTGTGTGAGTCAGGATTGGCAATTACTGCGCGCTTACTGTGGGCAGAGTAAGGAGTTAGGTAGTGTGGCACATCTATAAGGATGGTGAAGATACAGACCTCTGACAATTAGTAAACAGGTAGCTATAGTGAGAAACAGAATAGAAAACAAGCTTCTGTCAAGGAACAGTCAACGTGCTATGAGAACATCAAGAAAAGGGTGAATGACCCTGATTAGTTTTTATTTTAGGGAGCTGGGAAATATCATTCTAAGCCGGGATTGTTTGTGTCTCTGTTCATTGCCATAATGGCTTCTGTTCCCTTAGTGGAAAACCAGAAAAATGACTTTATCTCTTTCTAATGTATGAAAATGTATGACTCAAAAGTAGAGTTCTTCTAGAATTTTTTTCACAGAAATGGCTGAGCTAGCACAATGCCCATCTTTGCTTGGTGATGGTTGTTTTGAAGGACATATATTTTGGGAATTTTGTCATAACCAAGTCAATTCTGAAGCAAATCATTTACAGTTAGCATAGAAGAGCATAACCCTTCTCAGATGACATTGAAATTTGCCCACAAAATACTGAGAGTGACGTCAGGCAGATTATAAATGTATAAGGAAATTCAAGATTGATTTACTTTCTTGAGCAAAAGGTAGGTAGAGAAGAATAAAGAAGGTGAGCTGAAGACTCTGAAATCTGCCCCTTTATAAAGGAAGCAGCTACTTTACTGTCCTTATCTACAGTTGTCAAGTGGTAATGAAAGGTCTCGTGTTAGAGACCTTCTGAGGATTCAAGAAAAGTTGGAAATTTGAACACTTTCAGTATTAAAACTTTGTCAACTATTTAAAAATTAACCAAACCTCATAAATAGCAAGAACATGATTTCTCAACAGAATAAACTATGAAGTTATCGCTTAACTTTGAAGTCGTTTGTATTTAACCTTTTGATATTAAAATAAATTTGATTTATTGCTTAATTTTGACTTATATTGACTTTTCCCCTCTTCTCTGTTCATTCTCAGAGTTATGTTTATATTCTTGGTATAAAACTCATCCCTCAACCAATATGTTTTAATCCCGGCTTTGTTTTCTGGGAATTCCAATGTTAGGAATCATTCTTAGCATACAGAGGCGTCCATATGGACCGTTATGAGCATCTAAACATCTGTGGCCAACAAGCCAGTGAAAAGAATAATAAACAGAATCCAAAACTTGTATATTCTGTTTCTGTGTAACCTCTATTTTCTAGTCCGTGAAAATGGAGATAGCATTTATTACCATAAAACAACAGTTAAAGGCTTTGGAGAACTAGAGAAAGCCTCTCTAAACTTTCTGACCTAAAAATTTATACTTCCTAATAGAAAATAGAAATTTGCCATGGTCTCTTATTTTGCTCCAATACAAATTCAATTCAGTTTAACAATTTCATAAGAAATGCAAAAAAAAAATATTTTGCTTTTGGGATTAGCAAAGAATAGAAAGCTTAAAAAATAGCCACTTTTGATGTAGGTTCTGAGTCTCAGTTTCTCTTTCACTCCAGGAGGAAGTGTAAATTTTTGTAACTTTCAGAAACTTGGTTCAATAATATGTTGTCAAATTAAAAAATACACACACCTACCCTTTTATTTAGCAATTCTACTTCTAGGAAATGCACTGTAGTGTTGCTCTTAACCATAAAGCAAAATCAATAACTAAGATCTTTTTTTAAATAACAAAATCATTGTATGAGTGTGGACACAGCCAGTCAAGGGAATAGATTGCATTCACTAAAAGCAAAATGGTGTATATTTGTGTTTGTTGACAAGGAAATAAAATATCATATTTGAAGCAAAAGGTAAGACTTAAAACAACATTTATATTATGGTTCCTTTTTTGTTAAATTGCAAGTGATGTTAAAAGGTAGAGAAGAGAGAAAGAGGGAGAGAATGAATGAGAGAGAAATACAGTCAGCCCTTGCTTTCGTGCTAGTGTGGACATGTAAAACTGACTGCAAGTTGTTTCTTACTATGTGGTATAAGTGTATACAGAAAAAAAAATTGATATCTATTTAGTGTACTCTAATGTAAAACATTAGAAGCATTGGGAATTAAAGTGTTTTATTTCTTAATAAAAAATTATCAAGAGTCGTTTGAATGGTGCTTGACTTCTTCTTGTCCTATAATTTGTGATATGCAGAAAGCATCTTTTCTATGCCTCGGGAAATTGTCATACTCCTTTTAAGTTTAGGTCACCTTCTAACATTGTATCCTTTGCACTGTCAAAGTCACAACAAATCTCTGCCAGTTTCTTTAATGGAAAGATTTTTGCTGGCGTCACTTCCTCTGGAACGTCTTTATGCTTTCATCACAACCGCATTCCTCATGTATGTCTATAAGTTTGCCTTCACTAAGTTCCTCTCCGATGGCAGCAATGTCAACATTGGGAAGGTCAGCTCTTTCTTCTGTACCTCCATTTACATTCTGTTTGAGTTTCACTTCTAAAATCATCACTCTTTTTTGCTGAGCTTTCCTTTTGTTGGCCAATTTCTTCTTTCAGTTATTCATTTTTCTAAAATGTCATATGGGTTTATCACTGGGGAACAAAGAGGCAACATAGCTATAAGCTTTGCTGTGTGTGAATGGAGTAACAAAATGTGCGGTGACCAATCAGTTATAGACTTTGAAAAAGATAATACCATTGGTCACGGACCATGATGTGCAGCTCTTATTTGTGAAGTGATGGGTGGACTGAAGAGCTAGAAGCTAAGTTTGTACATTATGCAATTACTCATAGTTAATATAACATAGAAACTGAAACATGAACTATTTTGTCATGTGAGTTATAACTGCAACATAGTAACTGAGAGTTTTGCATATCAGCACCATGCAGATCAAGAACTGCAAATATAGAAAAAGCCGTGAAGAGCAAGCAACAAAATATTAAGAGTGAGTGGCTGTCTCTGGGTCTTGCATTCATAGAAGGTTTTATTTTATTTAAAAAAGCCCTTATGTGTATTCTAAATATTCCTATAATTAATATACAGTTGACCCTTGAACAACTTAGGTTTGAACTGTATGGGTCCACTTATACACTGATTTTTTTCCAGTAAATGCCTGTACTGTTTTTGATCTGAGTTTGGGGGGTCTGAGAATGCAGAGGGCCTACTGTGCATTGATCTATGCCATTTTATATAGGGAACTTGAGCATCTTCAGATTTTTGTATCTGCAAGGAGTCCTGGAACCAACCCCTGAGGATATTAAGGCACAACTTAAATTTTAGGAGAGTCAAAAGTTATGTGCAGATGGGGGTTGGTGCCCCTAACACCCATGTTGTTCAGGGGTCACCTGTATATTATTTGTATAATGCAAAAATGAACATTATTAAGAAAAAATGTACTACTTAATTTTTACTCCTATAAAATCCAATTAGGTTTTGATGTGAATCAAAATTAATTTGATTCAGATAACTTGAGAATAATCAGTTAATAAAAAGTTTTTAAATTACTCTCTTAAATTCCTTCCCTTTTAAATTGGTTTTGATTTGAATGAATAAATTTGGTCAAATTAATTTGAGAAGAAAATACAATATTACAATATTTAGTCTTTCTTTCCAAGAACATTTGATATATCTCTGCATTTATTATTACCTGTTTTTATGCCCTTCAGTAACATTTTATAGTATATTTCATAAAAGTCCTTCATATATTGTCTCCATTTCAATCTACATGTATTTTTCCTATTGGTCCTGAGAATGGGGGTTTTCCTTATTCAATTCTTGAAATAGGACATCTATTGATTTTGTATATTTAAGTAAGCTGTCATCATACTGAACTTCATTGTTAATAAAATTTATAACTATGACAAGATATTTATTATGTTGATCACCAATCATAATCACTCATGTGATGGGTGAACTTCCATGTTCCATTATAAGGCTTATGTTTCAATTTTGTCCTGAATCCTAGTCTTCTTTCCCACTTAAGTATCACTCTCTCTTCTGCATCATTATAGTTTCTCTCCTTACTGGATCATTCCCTTTAGCACTCAAACATCCTGGAGTCTCACTTATTAAAGATAAAATAAAAATCGTTGATGTCGTATATTCCCTGTAGCTGCCATCTGATAGCTCTTATCCTTTTTCAACAAATTCATGAAAAGAATAGTCTCTAATTGCTGACTCTCCCTGTGAAGAAAAGTGTTAAAATAGCAGGCCTGACTTTAAAAGGCCTGTTTATAAGGGAGCGTGGTTTTGGGAGGGTTACTACCACCATTAATTATAAGAGTGGCTGACTGTGTCTCAACTGTTTGCATAAACAATATGGTTTATGCTGAACACCTGCTTTCATTCTGGGAGTGTGGGATTTTAGGCCATGCCAGACAGAGACTGCTACATGACCAGCCTCTAATAAAAACCTTGGGTCTAAGTCTCTAATGCATATCAGAGACTGCATTAGAAAGATTTTAGTTGATCCAAGGAGTAATGAGTTTCTCCGGTTGGCACAATTTCATATATGTTGTCACAGCTTGTTGCTGGGGGAATTAAGCACATTCTGTGTGACTCCACTGGGAGAGGACCCTTGAAAGCTTGTGCCGGGTTTCGCCCCTTGCACCTTTTCCCTTGTTGATCTTTGGCATCGTTTCACTGCAATAAATCATAGATGTGAGTACAACTGTGCTGAGTTCTGTGAGTACTCTCAGCAAATTGTTGAGCCTGGGGGTGGTCTTGGGGACTCTGTCACTCTCCTCACCTCCCATTCTCTTTTGACTCCCCTCCATTAAGGGTGTCATTCCAGAGTCTCCATGGAATCCACTCTAGTCAAGGTCCCCATGACTTCCTACGTCATTTATTATCCAAAGGTCATTTCTCCCTTTCAGCAGCCTTTTCAAGACATCATTTTCTTCCTTTTCAATGCTTGCTTTCATTGGTTTCTAGGACAGAACATAGTCCTGGTTTTTCTCCTACTTCATAGGCATGACCTTTTCATTTTTCTTTGCTGGATGTTGCTCTGCTTCCTAAATTTTACATTAGAGGTGACTTTTTTATAATACCAGTGTCTAATTCTGTTGATGTGTCAAATTCTGATGGTTCAAGAGGGAATAAAGAAACTGGAGGCAGTATAAAGGCAGACTAAACAGTTTTTTTCAGAGTTTTGCTGTAAAGCGTAACAAAACTGAAGTGTTACCTGGAGGGAGAAATGGGACCATGAAAATATTTTTAAGGTGGGAGAAATCGCAACATGTTTCAATGCTGAGGAGAATGATTTAAAAACAAAGAGGAGAAACACAGGATACAGGAGAGAGTGAAAATTGTGGGTACCCAGTGAACAAGCAGAGGGTTTACCGTAGATAGGAGTAGGAGAAATGCCATTCATAATTAGCAGAAAGGAATGCAGGATACATGGACCCCTTTGCTTCTAGGTTTGTTTGTATGGTAGGAACTTGAGTGCTTTAGGGTCCTTGAATTTTGTCAGTGAAAGAAGTGAGTTGTGCACTGTAGATTTGAGGAACAAGGAGCTGATGAGAGTAGAACAAGCTGTAGAACTCGGAGATGGATAAAACATGGCGAGTGAGGGTTGCATGGATTTCCATGGAGTTTTCCATGCTCCTGATGGAGGTACTTTCCAAACTTGATGTCAGTAGAATTTTGTTACCAGTAAATTTGTTAACATTAATTTATCGATCTGGCTAATATCAGTTCATTTTTCCCTAATTGATGGTGTGCAATTTGCTTGAAGGCATAGGTAATATTTTATAGGCAAATTTCAATATACTCTGAGAAGGGTTAGGCTCTATAACTTTTACTATATATATTATTTGATTTAGAACTGGCTTGGCTAAGACAAAACTCTCAAATATTTTAGAGTTTGAGGGTATTTGGAGATAACCTGGTGGGGATGCAAGGAAGGAGGAAGATGCTTGCATATTCAGGTCTGAATTTTAGAGAGATGACCTAAGGTGGTGCTAAAACTCTTGTTTGTAGGTAGTCATTAAAACTGTAGTGTAAAGCTTGAGTAAAACTAAAGTGGGACAGGCTACAGCATTGTGGACCACCATGTTTACCGACTGAGGAAAAGAGGATGAACCTGCAATAAAGTCAGAAAAGGAGAGTCTCAAGAGGTAGATAGGAAACTCAGAAAAGTGTAGGGAGAATAGTATTTGAAGAAGGAGGGAACAGTCAACAGCTCAGAATAGGTTCAGCATTATGTTTGATGAGGTATTAAAAAAAAAAAAATCATTGTGTTTGTGCTCAAGTGAGCCATTCCTGACACAAGAACAATTTCAGTGAAGTCATGGCGAAGAAAGCCGAATTGTAATGGGTACGTCTGTGATCTTCAGAACAAGATGCTAGTACCACTTAGATGGATGAGACTCTCCAAGGCCTATGGAGGCAAATATAAACAATTCTTTAAGAATTCTATGAAGTCGACAAGAGGGGGAGAGAGGGAAGCGGAGAGGAGATGTTGGTTTAAGGAGAGTTATGTTTTAAATGGGACAGACTTGAGCGCTGTTAAAAGCTGAGCACTGTGGAGCACTGTTGAGAAGAATATGGTTTGGAGTCTAAATAAGAGAAAAAGAGTAACTGATAATGAAAGACTCCTGAGAGACTGGCAGGGACTAGGAATCCAACCATGGGTTGAAGCTGGCAAGGGATAGGAATTCAAGCATAAGAATTGAAGCTTGGTCTTGATTGGGAAGAGGGACACTGATCTCATTTGAATTAGAAGAAGGGAGAGAGGGTGAGTGCAGATGGGTATACATATGTCCGGGAGCCCCCCTTACCTGCAGAGAATAAGTTCCAAGACCCCTACTGGATGCCTGAAACCTAGGATAGTACTGAACCCTACATATACTATATTTTTGTCCTACACCTACATACCTATGATGAAATGTAATTTATAAATTAGGCACAGTAAGAAGTTAACAACAATAACAGTAAAATAGAACAATTACAACAACATAATGTAATAAAAGTTATGTGAATGTTGCATTATTAAGTAAAATACCGGCTACTTGAGCAAAAGCACTGCAGTACTGCGACAAGTGATCTGAAAACTGAGATGGCTACTAAGTGACTAAGGCAGGTAATGCATATAATGTGGAGAGACTGTACGAAAAGATGATTCATGTCCCAAGCCGGACACTGTGGGATGGCATGAGATTTCATCATAGTACTCAGAATGGCACACAATTTAAATCTTCTGAATGTTTTCTTTCTGGAATTTGCCATGTAATGTTTTCGGACCACAGGTGACCGCTGATAACTGAAACTTGGAAAGTGAAACCGTGGATAAAGGGGGACTACTGTGTATCTGGCATACATTTGCTCCGCAACTGTAACTTGAGCAACAAGTTTGAGTCAGGCACTGTCGTATGTGCTTGTGATGCATCAGTGAGTGGCACAGACAAAGATCTTACGGAGTTTACGCCTTAATGTGGCTGCAATTTTCTCTGAGAAGTCAAAAGTCAGGCTGTTGATATGAGGAAGTTGGCAGGGAGTTAGGGAGGACCAAAGGAAAACCAGTAATCTTAGAGAATTTACAGAGTCTTACAAAATATCAGAGACTTTAATAGTCTCGGAGAGCTCAAAAAATCAATTAGATTAAATTTAATTAAAATACAGAGAATCTGATACTATATACAATAAGTTTGCCTGTAAGGTCAGGACAGAGATAAGCTTGTTTTTTGGGCATTGTTGAGGCTCTTTTGAAGTTGACACCTATGCTTCTATGGGAAAACCATTGTCTGAACTGTTGATCAACTCTCTCCTGCTGAGCTTGGCTGCTAGGCATAAGTCTACAGACAGCAAAGAGGAAGGTTGAGCTAAAAGAAGCCTCTCTTACAATTAAATTTATGTTCCTCCCGGTGCATATGTGTCCAGTTTTATTTCTAATACTTGCTTATGTTTTCTCTCTCCTTTTTCTTGAGTGCACTTGACAAAAGGTTATCTATTTTCTTGATATGTTCCCTTTTCTCTCCTTATTATATTTTTGGTTTTATTACACTAAAGAATGTAAGTGGTATAATTTCTACATTATAGAATCAATTAAGGTTATATTTATGTTCTTACATGTTATTAAATTGTATAATTATTCCACAGACAAACATTTTAAAATAATATATGTTGTTTATAGGGTAGAAAACTTGTACATACTAGAAATTCAATAATTACTTGATATACAAAGGATCACATTAGGTCCTGGGAATGTAGGAGAACAAGATAGTCAGGGTACCTGTCTTGATGGAACTTATGTTCTAGTGGAAGAGACGGGGGGGAAGTACATATCAAATAAAAATATTTATAAGTTGCTATAAGTGTTATGAAAGAGGCAAGGAATTGAAATAGTAATAGCAGGCCGCACTCAGTTTGGATAGGGGTGTCAGGAAAGGCTACCCAGAGGCACTAACTTTCAGGAAGAGTGCTAAAGGATTACAAGTTGCTAGCCAAATAAACATTTGGAGGGAGAGCATTCCCTGGGAGTGGTTATAATGAGAAGTTGTGGACATAGGTTTGGACAGGACAGGGAGAAATAAACAGGCAGTGAAAAAGTTATGGTGTCAGTACGTTGGCAGTCTCCAAAATGCTATGGGGGTTTGTGAGTTAGTGAGATAGGTAGAACAAAGGTGACAGACAGAGACTGGGATTTTTAAACTCAAGATTTTAGAGATAGTGCAGTTTTTTTGTTTTTTGTTTTTTAATTTTTTATTGGGGAAGGGGAACAGGACTTTTTTTTTTTTTTTTTTTTTTAATTGGGGAACAGTGTGTACTTCCAGGACTTTTTTCTAAGTCAAGTTGTTGTCCTTTCAGTCTTAGTTGTGGAGGGGGCGCAGCCCACCATCCCTTGCGGGCGTCGAACCTGCAACCTTGCGGTTGAGAGGACGCACTCCAACCAACTGAGCCATTCGGGAGCTCAGTGTCAGCTCAGCTCAAGGTGCCGTGTTCAATCTTAGTTGCAGGGGGCAGAGCCCACCGTCCCTTGCGGGACTCGAGGAGTTGAACCGGCAACCTTGTGGTTGAGAGCCCACTGGCCCATGTGGGAATCAAACTGGCAGCCTTCGGAATTAGGAGCATGGAGCTCCAACTGCCTGAGCCACCAGGCCGGCTCCGAGATAGTGCAGTTTTTGGTGATGACAATATCTACGATCTTCCCAGGGAATTGGGTGACTAAGTTGGACTGTAAAAGAAGACACCAGCGATGAAGAGATAAGAATCCAGACTCTGGGGTATTGGAAACTTCATGTATGTGGATGTTTTTGTAGGACTTTGGGCACAGAGGAAAACTAGAGGCCAAACAAGCTTATTCTACATTATCAGATTTTCTGAATTTTAATTAAATTTGGTATAATTAATGTATTGAATTTTTGGAGACGTTTGATTCTACTATGATTGTGATTTTGTACTTTACGCAGTCAGTTCTCATTATTTGTGGTAGTTATGCTCTGAAAGTCACCTTGATGACTCAGTTAGCAAATACTGAGTTACTGCTCCTACAGGAAATGATAAGTTAGGTTCCTGCAAGCCTTTGGTCACAA
This sequence comes from Rhinolophus ferrumequinum, assembly GCF_004115265.2. NCBI lineage: Eukaryota > Metazoa > Chordata > Mammalia > Chiroptera > Rhinolophidae > Rhinolophus > Rhinolophus ferrumequinum. The sequence goes on along the minus strand of NC_046306.1, from coordinate 32,480,979 downwards.
CATTTTCATCAACCAATCAATATAATCTGATTTTATGCGTGTTTCTGTTTAAAGACACCTTATCCAGTATAGTATATTGTTGATTCATTAATATCGATCTCATGGCCAACAACACAATAACACGTGTTTGAATGAAACTTATCTAACACATGTATTTTCTCCATAGGACATATTCAGCCTTCTTGTACTTATGAACATTAGTTCATAATTAGTTCATAATTAGTTCATAATTAGTTCATAACTTCAGCCGTATAATTGAGGAACATTTGAAATAGTGAACTCATGAACAAAAGCACAGAAATGTGAAAAACATGGCACCAACTAGATCACGAAAAGGACTCTTGTTGACATTATGAGAGCTGAAACAAGAAGGCAGAGCAGAGCCATGTTTCACCTCAGCTGATAATTGCACATATTGGGTGACTCAGTTTTTGCTGCTCTGTGTATGTCTGTGAATGACTGTAAAAGTGCCATGAGTATTGATTTGGGGGTTACAAATAAATTTTAACACGTAGGCAAATTCACAAATATGAATTCTGTGAATAATAAGGAGCAATTGTATGTTGAGAGATGATTGTTTGAATCATGACTATACTATTTTCAATGAGGTTTTTATCATTTTAGAAAATAAAATTAGAACCTTTTTGCCCAAATTAAAACTTTCTGTCTCAGATTTTATTTTGGCTAGTGCTTAAGTTGCTATTCTTTATTTGTTTTGTTCTGTTTGTTTTCTTGTTTATAGTTTATATTTTCCTTGTTATACTTCTCCCTATATAGCTAAATTTTGTTTTACTTTGTTTCTTGAAACAATAAGACAATCATTGCCATAAAATGAACATTTAACTAACATTAGTTGTTATAATTGTTCTGGCTCATTTTTTTGTGCCACCTTCTATTTTGACTTTAGAACTTACAAGATTTTTGAGATTTCTGTTTTTTTTCTTGCCCTTTGCTATGTTGATCAAAATTTATTTGTTCGTTTTTTTCTTTCTTTAGTCACTTGAAAGTTGTACCTCATAATTCTCTTCTACTAGTGATAACTTTAACATTTGATCACTGTTGTTTTTATCGGACATTGAATAGATAGAAAAAATAATATAAAATATTAAGAGTTAAAAAATAATAATGCAATGAACACCAGCACCAGTCACCCAATTTGATAGATAGAACATTTCTATTAAAATTGAAGTGTCCTGTGCTCCATTCTAATCCTATCCCTACCATTTTCTCAGAAGTAACTAGCTTGAATGTTGTGTTATATCATTTTTCTGTTTTTCTTTTTTCATTTTACCACATATATTTATATGCCTAAACAACATGTTTCATATTGCATGTTTTTAATTTCATATCAATGGAATCAAACTGCATGTATGTTTCTGTGACTTGCTTTTTTTGTCTTGCTGTTATGTTTTTGAGATTCATCCAGGTTGATATATTTAACCGTCAATTTTTTTTTACTAAAAATTGAATTACATAATTGATTTATCCAATCTACTACTGGTGGAAATTTGTTTTGTTTTGTTTTATTTTGTTTGGCAATGTTAGAAACATTTTTGTATAAATCTCCTGAAATGCAGGTATAATGGTTCCTCCAGGGTATGTTTCGAAGAGTGAAGTTGCTGGGTTATAAGGTATAAGCATTTTCAACTTTCCTAAAGAATGGCAAATTGTCCTCAAAGTCTTTGTTTCCTTCTGTTTGAAGTTCCTACTATGTCACCTGTTCACTGTCTTTTTATTTTAAGTTGTAGGAAGAAGATGGATGGATGGAGGTAGATTAGATTAGATAGGTAGATGATAGATAGATAGATAGATAGATAGATAGATAGATAGATAGATAGATAGATAGATAGATATTCTAACACTTTTGGTCAATTATATGTGTTGCAAGTATCTTCTCCAAGTTTTCATCTTGACTTTTCACTCTTATTGATGTCTTTAAAAAAATTATATTATAGACATTTACATAATTACATAACATAATTCTATTGTAATTCATTTAATCATCATATTAACTCTATGACATAGGTACTATTACCAACTTCACCTTCTTTTGAGGAAAGAGAGGTAGAGAGTGTAAGTAATTTACTCAAATTCACATTGGTAGCAAGTGGCAAAGCCAGGATTCAAACCCAGGGCATTAGTCTCTAGCGTGTGAGATCCCATTCCTATTTGGTGCCACTTCTCTATGATCAGGGAAAAAAAAATATATATATCCAATTTATAACCCTTTTTCTTCATCAATTAAATTTTCTCTATCTTGTTTAAAAACTCCTATCTTATCACAATATCATAAATATGGTTTTCTGGACTGTCTCCTGAGAGTTTTATAGTTTTGCCTTCCATGCTTAGGTTTTTAAGTCATTGAAAATTGTGTGTGTGTGTGTATGTAAATCTGTGCAATAAAGGGTCTAATTTTATTTTTTTCCATAAGAATGGCCAATCGTTAAAATGTTAATCTTTCTCTCTGATGTATAATATCATCTTTGTAATAAACATAGAATAAAAGCTACTAAATATAAGAGAGTTTAGTGATGAACAACTAGAAAATGAAATGGAAACGTATACCATATCCAATAGAGTAAAATCATAAAATACTAAAGACATGAAATACTTAAGGATAACTTTAACAAAATAATATGTGGTGGGACTGTACGATGAAATCTCCAAACACTGCTGAGGGAAATTAGAGAAGACATAAAAAAAAAAAAAAAGAAGAAGAAGAAGAACTATACCATTTTTAAAGATCGGAGGATTCAATGTTGTTAAGATTTCAATTCTTCCCAAATTGCTCTATAGATTCAAAGTAAATTCAATTAATGTTGACACTATCAGTTTTGTGGAAAGTCACAAGTCAATACTAAACTTTATTTTCAATGCTTTTTAGCTAATCACAATTTCTATCTGCTATTGATGGCTTATAGAAATATAATTAAATTCTCTAGATTGATTTTGTTTCAGCAAACTTGCTAAACTCATATTCGTTGTAATAATGTGCATATAGATTTGGGGAGATTTTCTATAAGCGATCATATCAGCTGTAATTTATGATAGCTTTATTTTTTCCTGTCAATCCTTATACTTTATAATTCTCTTTCTTGCCTTACTTCATTGGATAATATTGAATAGAAGTAGTGATAACTGACTTTGTTCCTTTTCTTTTTCCTGTTCTTAAATAAATTTTTCACCTGAAGTTAGGTGTTTGTTACAGCCCGTCCTTCCTTCTTCCTTTCTTTTAAGATATTGTTTATCAGATTAACACAATTTATTTATATTCTTAATTTGTCCAGAAGTTCTTTTTAAAACAAACATAATACACGTTAATTTCATGCAACATCCTTTCTGAATCTATTGAGATTATTTAATATTTTTATCTTTTAATTTTTTTCCTTTACTTATTCCTTCTCTAATGCTCTTCCTTTCTTTATGTAGATCTGAGTCTCTGACCCATATTACTTTTCTTCTCTCTAAAGATCTTTTAAAATTTCTTGCAAGTCTTTTCTATAGGCAACTAATTTCTTCAATTTTCATTTGTTTGAGATTTTGCAGAATACAGAATTCTAGGTTGGTGAGATTTTTCTTTCAAAACTTTAAATATTTTACTTTCCTCTCTACTTCCTTACATGGTTTCTTAGGAGAAGTCAGATATTATTTTTATCTTTGCTTTTTAGGGAAGGTGATTGTCCCCCACTCTGTCTCCTGTCAAGATTTTTCTTTATCTTCGATTTTTTTCAGTTTCAATATATGTCCAGTTGTGTTGTTGTTGTTGTTATTATTATTATTATTATTATTATTATTATTATTATTTTGTTTTGTATTATTCCTATTTGATGTTCTCTAAGCTTCCTGAATCTGTGTGGTGTGGTATCTGACATGAATTTGAGGAAATTCTCAATCATTTTTCCTTCAAATATTTCTTTCACTCCTTTCTTTCTCCTCTTTCTGGTAGTCTCGTTATGGGTATGTTACACCTTTTGTAATTATCCCACAGTTCTTGGATACTCTGTTCTGGTGTTTTTTTGTTTGGTTGGTTGGTTGGTTTTCCCCCCCCCCCCCGTCTTTTTTCTCTTTGCTTTTCAGTCTCTATTCACATATTCTCAAGTTCAGAAATTCGTTCTCAAGTTCAGAGATTCTTTCTTCAGTCATGTCCAATCTAGTAATGAGCCCATGAAAAGCATTTTTCATTTCTGTTAGAGTATTTTGATCTCTAGTATTTATTTTGGTTCTTTCTTATAGTTTCCATCTCTCTACATATATTACCCATCTGTTTTTGCATGTGTCTACGTTTTCCATTAAAGCCCTTAGCATATTAATCATAGTTATTTTAAATTGCCAATCTGGTAATTCCAACATTCCTGCCATATCTGACTCTAATTCTCATGCTTGCTCTTTCTCTTCAGACTGTGCTTTATTTTGCCTTTAATATGCTTGTCATTTTGTATTGAAAGCTGGACACGATGTACTAGATAAAAGGCACTGCAGTAGATAGGCCTTTGTAATGTGGTGGTGAGGTGTGGGGAGAGGAAACTGTTCTACAGACCTGTGATAGGTCTCAGCCTTTTAATGAGCCTGTGTCCCTGTACTGGGAACTTCACAAGGGCTTCTCAGTTTTTTCCCACACTTAGATGGCACAGGACGAATAGAGGGGACTGGAGATGGATGTTTCCCTTCCTCCAGGTCAGTTAGGCTCTGATAAAACCCTGTAGATTAGGCTCTTGTTAAATAGTTTCTCCTCAGGGCAGTCCTCATTAAGAAACAAAGAATGCTCGGGTGTCTTTCAAAATACTTTCTCTCTCCCTCTGCTGGAAGTACAAGGGGATTTTTCTCCTATCTTCACTGTGAGAACTAGTAGAGTTCCAGAAGGTAAAACTCACAATTGTGTGGTGCCTCCCCTCCCCAAGACTGCATCCCTCTGGAGTTTTGAACTTTGTCTTATCCATACTGAGCCTCCAACAGTTCATTAATTTCAGTTGATGTGTTTCTACCCCCGAACTAGTTCCCACAAAAATTTCCCGTGTAAGTTGTGATGCTCTCTACCTGCCTGCCTGTCTCTCCAGTATTTAGGGCAGCAGTTTGCTCTTGATCTCAATTCTCTGATGGATTAGGAAGAACTGTTGGTTTTTAGTTTGCTCAGCTTCTTACTTACTGTTAGGACAGAATAATGACTTCCAAGCATTTTGTACGCCAAATTGGAAACCTGTCAATATAGTGAATTTTATTAGTAAACTTATATATGTGTATATATATATATATATATATATATATATATATATATATAATTTCTAGGATAAAATTATATATATATATATAATATATAATATATATATTATATATATAATTATATATATATATAATTATATATATATAATTTCTAGGATAAATCCAGCTTGGTCATGATGTGTTCTCTTTTCTATACTCTGCTCAATTTGGTTTGCTAAAATTGCCTTTCAAATTTTTATACATATGTTCATGAGTGAGAACATCCTGTAAATTTCTAGGCCCTGAGCGTCTTGTTTGGTTTTGTGACATGATTATACTCACTCCATAAAATGTTAAAAATGTTAAAGAATATTCTTTCTTTTACTGTTCTTTAGAAGAGTATGACTAATGTTTGTCATTTCTTCAAATGTTTGTTAGAACTTGCCCACAAATCTGTCAGGATCTGGAATTTTCTTTGTGGAAAAGCTTTTAAGTGCTGATTCCTTATCTTCATGATTACAGGGCCACTCAGATTTCCTAGTACACTTGAGTCAGTGTTGGTGCGTCATATTTTGGGCAATTGGTTTATTTTCCTTTATTTTATTTTATGTACAACATTCTCTTACATTTCTTTTAGATAGTCATAATAGCCAAGGTTATGTCTCCTTCTTTATCTTTAGGCTTATTTAGAATTTTTTTCTAATTCTTTGAAGTCTCAAATAAGGATAAATTCCTTCAGACACTATCTCTTTCTATTTATTCTAAGTGCTTGACAACTATGGAATAGGAACCATTTATGTGGTAGAAAAAGGCTAGTTATCCACCAAATCATTTTCTTCCTCATGCTGGGTATGTAGCTAGACTCTATTGCCCAGCCATCTTCAGAGCTGGATGTGACCTTGAACCTAAGTTCTTGACAATGGAATATGAGTGGAGTGATGTACCCATTTCCAAACCTGGCCCGTAAAAACCTTGTCACAAAGTGAACACCCATTTCAATAATCTATTGCTGTGTGACAAACACCTGCTGAGATTTAGTGCCTTAAAACAACAACCATTTTATTGTTTCTCATGAAACTGTCAGTTGACTGGGCAGTATTTTGCTAGTCTTGCCTGGGCTCAGTTACGCAACTGCATTAAGCTGTAAGCTGGCTTAAGCTAGAAAGCCAGAGATGGTCTCTCTCACACATCAGGCCTTGTTACTCAACTGTGAGCTGGAATGCCATGATTCTCCCCATTATGACCTGTTTACGCATGTGAAATCCCTTATAGCCTCTACATGGCCTTTCTCTACATCATGGTGGTTGGGCTCATGAAAAGAAAATGTAGATGCTGCCAGACCTCTTGAAGCTTGAGCTCAGAAGCCCCAGAAATTTGCTTCCATCACATTTCATCAGCTAACACAATCTTAAGTGCAACCCAGATTCAAGGGGTCAGGAAATAGCTTCCACCTCTTCATGGGAGGAGCTTCAAAGTCACAGTGTGAAGGGGTGTGGGCACGGAAAGACAGGATTCATTGAGGGCTATTTTTAATATTCTACCATGTCACGCCTGAACATCCTTTCCCTAGTCCCTTGACAGGTAAATACAGATACTGAAGGAGGCCTTCTGAGCCGTGTACTGAAGACAGAGGTGCCTCAGTTAGAGAGCTCCTCACCTGCAGCCTCCGCCCTCTGGCAATTGGATGAGGTATAAACAAGAAATAAATGCCGGTCGTGTTAAGCCACTGATACTCCAGGATTCATTTATTAAAGTAGCTTATCTTACCCTAAAAATACAACTGTAAGCTAAATTCTCAACTTGAGGTTATTCAGACCATGCAGATAATATGAATTGGATTGCAAACCTATGAGATAAACATCCTGTGACTATAGTCTTTCAGGGTATATTTTTTCTTTTTCACCCAATGCCAAGGTCTGAGATGATCAGCTTTCCTTGATGGTCCGTGTGGTGTGAAGCGTGGGAGGGCTTGGAGAAGGTAGACAGGATAAATTTTTCTTCATTTTTCTTTACCCTGAATGTAGCCCTTTGTGGACCCCATTTTATATGGGTGAGCTCTGACATTGTCTCCTGATCCCAGCCAACCCTGTCCCCAAAGCAGGCTGTGAAAGCCACCAGCTCTCAAGTTCCCTTGGACTTGGAAATGCTTTTAGCCTGAAGCTGGCCTTGACTGTCTGCTGGCCTGTCTGGATTCCTGTTCTTAATCGGTGTTTGGCCTCTGAGAATTCCACACTTTGATGCATTCATGTTTGTGTGTAAAAATATGTTATTTATATTTTATCTAGCATTTTTAATTGTTTTTGGTAAAAAGGTCAGCCTGGTTTTGTAAATTTCAAAACTTCCAGAAAAACAAGTAGGCATTTGTTTTTAAAGGCATTTAAATTATGATAAATTTATGTGTTTCTCATGACATCTATAGATGAACTCATCTGATTCTGCTTTTGTGAATTTCCTAGTCATATCCCCTGCTTCATTTCCCCCCCCCTTTTTTTTTTAACTAGACAATAGTACTAAGCATACGCAAAGAAAACTCCTGATGATATTTCCACTCGCTGTGATCTCTGGTGGCTAGTTTATATCTCAAAACTACTAGTAAGATCAAAATTGACACCATTCCTACCTTTTCCTGCACACAGGGACTTATTGAACAAGCCCATTCTTGCCCTCAAGTCCTGTTTTTCAAGTTAAGTAATATGTTTATTTCCAGTGGACTCTCTTCTATTTCCTAGTTTGTCTGCTGTGAATTTTAGGTTTATCCATGTTTCCTTCAATTTAGCATTCTCTGCTTTAAATATGTGACTTAATCTGAAATCTCCCAGAAGCAGAGCCTGAGACAAAGATTCAAAGATAAGTGTTTATTTGGGTGGTGATCCCAGAAAGCTGGATCATTCATCAAACCAAACTGTGTTTGCAGTATGAAAAGAGTATTAATGTGAATGTCCAGGAGGCAGAGAACATCGTCAATCAGAACTAGGCTCTACATTATGGTAAGGTATCTGCCAAGGACAAAGAGGATTAAATGATCAGTATCCTATTTTATAATCACCATCATAATGAAAATGGTGATGATGTTGATGAATACTTTTGATCATTTTCCATGAACTTTTCAGTAAATTTAATTAATTTAATCCCCCAAAATCTAATGAGGCAGGATATTTCTTTTATCCCCATTTTACAGAGTAACAAATTAACGTCTAGATAGATGATTAGCTGTCTAATGTCACACAACTTGTAAGCAGTGGAACAAAATTAGAACCCAGGCACTCTGAAGAAGTCCGTGCTCCTAAATACTGTGCTATATATTGCCTCTCAAGTTTATTCCAGAAATGTACGTCCATTGTAGAAAATTTGGAAAATGTAGAAAAACAGAAAGGAAAAAAATAAAATTACAGACAATTGTTTCAGTCAAGTCATGATCCCAATAGAACTTGTGAAATTTATGAGGTAGGATTTTTCAACCTCTGTTTTAAAAATGAAAGCTATCATTTTAATAAATTGGGAAAGCTACTCAAGGAATTGCAGCAAAAGGAAAAGAAGAGAGGGAGAAAACGAGGGAGGGAGGGAGAGAGGTAAGAAAGGAAGAGGGAGTTAGAACCAGGGTGCAAACCAGATTTTTCTCCAACCAAAGCTCTTCTTCATTATTCTAATACTCTAGTTGGCATAGAGGATTTATTTCAGGAACATGTTATAAAATATAAGGGCAATTGGTTATAGCTTGTGAGCATGTATTAGGTTGTAAGACAAACACAGAGAATCTTTGAATCTGCATATAGAGTATGTGGGATTTTTGTTTCAGGTCTCCCCTCTACGGTCCCATATGACAAAAGCTAGCATTTACTTTTAAACTTATGCCTTTGGACTGAACACTGAAGTGACTGTAAACTCTTCCACAACCATTTAAGAGTCTCTTGTTCTTTGAAGCTTATTCCATATTTATAATAGACTCAAAATAATATTCAGGTCATTTTTCTGCTAATAAAAGGAGTATGATCTAAATGATCGAGATAAAATGAAAGGTACATTATGCAATTTTCAAAGGAAGTGCTCTGCTCTTTTAATTTTAAGCAGTGAAGTAGAAGGACTGGTAGAAGAAAGAAATCATTGAAGGAAATTAAATTAGGGATCAAGGAAGGGCAGGCTAATAGCCAGCTTAATTATAATAATTTATAAAGGCTCATTATGGGATCATTTTCAAATATCATTCATTGGATCACAACAGATCTGACCTGGTACATTTTAAGTAAGCTGCTTCAGTAGTAGTCAGTCTAAAATCTTGAGGACTGCCAGGAAATCATCTGCAATCTGTTATTAGTAGGGAAAAATATAAATTATTTTGAGCCACAGAGTATGTGATTGTCATCAAGTGTACCACTATTAGATATTTTAGAGAGAACTGAACAAATGGCACTATTAGGCGCAAAACACACAATGTGATATATAGATGATATATTACAGAATTATACACCTAAAATCTATGTAACTTTACTAACAATTATCACTCCAATAAACCTTAATTAAATTAAAAAATAATTTAAGAAAACCTTGTGATGGATTTTTCATTTTGTACACAGGCTAATAATTAAAGCATAATGTACATTCTTTATTTTGTTTTTGTGTTTTGATTTCTGATTTTGGCTGGGAGTTACTGTCTTTGGCCTCGATTAACTTTTTCCTCCTGTCAATAAACATGAATTATCTATAAGGAAGCTGTAGTACTTAAAATGGCTTGCAGTGGTTAATCGTTTAATTCCTAAGGCACAATTTTGAGCTTTGTCACAAAGTGTCTTTAGTTTGTATGCATTTTTAATTTATTAATATCTTGCCATTTAAAAAAATAAAGATTTAATGCAAAATTAAGTTACCTCAGATGGTTAGAGCAGTGCTACTAAAGCGGCATCGCTTGGGTGCTTGTTAGAAATGCAGCTGCTAGGGCCTCGCTCAGATCAATTAATTCGGAATCTCTGGCAGGTGGGACGCAAGAATTTGTGCTAGCCACGAAGTTTAGGAGTAGTTTTTGTTTTGTTTTGTTTTATGGTACAAAAACTAACTGATATAGATGTCATATATGTAAGTGACCATAAATGACCACTATCTATTCTGCATCCTTTTGTATGGATGATGAGGTAAACAGTATTTAATCTTTCACTCCACTTTGAACTTCAAGAAGTTGTCTAAACGTCAGTGTGGATCCTCTGTCTGGACTGTGGTATCAATTCAAAAAACATCTTCAGAGGAATGCTGAGAAGTCTTTAAGTCATAATCTTATCTGCAAGGAATTCCTAGTTCTGTGGGTCAGACATCTCTGTAAACAGATCCATGACAACGCAATATGATTCATGTTGACACAGAGCCATGGAAGCTCAAGGCTGTCAAAGGAGAGGGTATGACTACTCTGCTTGGAGAAATTGAGGGTGGCTTTCCAGAGATGTTTCCCGTACAGGGGGAATGAGATTCCAGATAGAGTAAGTGACATGTGCAAAGGTTTCTTAAAAATCAGATGGGTTTAGGCAACCTAGGATATTTGGGAGCCTGTCCAAGCTTCTGGATTTTGGGATGCTTACTTATCCCCTCTGTTCATCCCAAGCTTCAGGGTAGTAACTGCATCTTTCAGGTGTCAATGATCTAGATGATTTCAACCCTAGAAATGACAATAGCTTTTAAATTGCTAATATCTGGTTTTATTTCAGTGTCCCCTTTGTGCTCTGAGTAAAAAGTCTCCGTTATCAAATCCTCGCCGACAATTTGTAGTGTGGATTCTTTTTTCCTAACTAGATCTTGACTGGCCCAATTTTTAAGGAAAATGATTCTGAGATTTATGGGATAACATAGAGGATAATTTTGAAGAGGATTGTGTGGGGAAAATGGGAGGCTAAAACCAAAAAATGGAGACCAGGACACTACTGCCGTTTTGTCCAGGCTAGGGTTTAGAGAACCCCGGCTAAAGCAGGGGCCATGGGAGAGAGAGAACATTTGCTGAGGCCTAAAGTGAAGGAGTCATACTTGATTCTCCTTTTCCTTTTTTCCCACCCCTACTCTCACCCCAACACATACACAGACAAAAATTCCATTAGCAAGGACTGTCAGTTCTTCATGTAGGAATGTTCCAAATCTGGCAATGTTTCACCACATCTGCTGCAGAACTTCTAGTCTAAGCCAGTACCATTCCTAACCTTGGTGATAATAGCCTCCAACTTTCTCCTGTTCTCATTCTTATTTCTCAGAGAAGACAAATCCATAGAAATAGAGTGTATATTAGTGGTCACATTCTACAGAGAGTGGCCAGAGTCATTCTTGAGAAAAATACAATACAGACCAGATTGTTTCCTACTTAAAACTCTCTAGTGGATTCTCATGGTAATAGAGAATTGAAGGTTTTCCATGAGCTGACTCTGCCTGCCTCTCTGGTGTCATCCTCCATCCTTCTTCCTTAGCCATTGTTCTCCATCCACACTGGGTTTTCTGTTCCTTGAACTCACTGAGCAGTGTCTTCTTCTGAGCTTTGTACTGGCAATTCTCTTTGCCTAGAGCTCCCCTACTGGCTGTTTCGTGGCTGCCTCTTTTCCATCCTTTGACTCAGTTCAGACATCGTCTATTCAGAGAGGCCTTTCTTCTCTTTCTTTTCCATTGTAGCATCTAACTTATCACTTTCCGTCACATTACTGTTTAATTTCCTTCAGAGCATTTATCTGAATACATCTCGTGTCCTTCCCTAACGCTCTCCCTCCCTCCATTTCCTCCTCCTCCTCCTCATTTTCCTCCTCTTCCTCTTCCTTCTTTTCTTTCCTGCCTCCCTGCCTCCCTCCTTCCCTCCATTTCTTGTTCTAGTTTATTTTCTGTGTTTTCTCAGCATAATCTGCATGTAAACACCATAAAGATAAGGACTTCCTACACACGCAGTAAGCAGTTTTTGGAGGGACGAATGATGACTTTCAGGAGACATTTCTGAGATTGATTCTATAGGCTGTGGCAACGGTTTGAGCGTGGGAGGAAGGGGAAATGGAGGAACAGAGGACAGCTCCTAGGTTTGTTGTTAAAATCACGCTGCTGGGTGGATGACAATACCATCAACCAGATTGGACTAGCCTTAGAAGAGTGCATTTTGGGGAGAAAATGATGAAATTAATTTTGGGCTATTAGTCTTACAGCTACTGAATACTTGGGGAGAGGGCCACTGCACAGTGAAACTTTGGGTTTGGAACCCAGGGAAGAGGGGAGGGATGGAGGCAGGGTAGTCATCGTCATGATCATTACACGTAAACATTGATGCCAATATTTGTCACTTGGTGACTTGGGATAACATATACATTTATAAATGTAAACATTTAAACTATACATATATTCATAGATATAAAGATATATTTATGTGCAAGTGTATATTTCATAAATGTAAAAGAGCTTTATATTCTAGGACAGTAGTAAATGAGCATAGGTCAGATAGATGGAACAAAAGACAGGGTTTATGAATTCTAGAGGTTTTTGAAATCACTTAGAATCATGTTTAGGAGCATACGAGTATTACTTTGAGGCCACTTCCAGGTTATATTCATGCCAGACTTCCAACATTTGGTATTGTAATAAGCAAACAGTTTGTATTTTTGTTCCTTTAGTTTTATGTCCAATTCACGGTCCTTCTGAGGATATGTAGTTTTAAGCCAGGGGAATTAGGATGCGATTAGTTCGGTCATCCCACTCTTCTCTGGTTTTCCCGCAAAATAAATCTCACCCGATTATATGTAAATTGATGAAAAGTCCAAAATAAAATATTTTTAAATGTTCTATTTGAATGTTTTCCTGGGGCAGAAAAAAGCGTTCACTCAACGTAATGACCTTGAGAGTTAGAACAAGAGACCTTGATTCCACTGCCTGGAGAGGACACTGAATTTATAAAATAATCACATCATTAAGTAAAACATTTTGTCACAGGTCTTTACTGTAGTTTGATATTTCCAATGTAATCTGAGTTTCTTCCTGGTAAATTTGTTATTAGGAGGTACCATCTGGCAGGTGTAAACAAACAAGAAAGAACACATTAGCTTGTGTACATTCTGTGTCCATAGGATGTTTTCTTAATGTTTGAAAGGGATTAATTTTTTTCAAGTAGACTGAATATTTTCTCTGAAATATATTTTATATAGCTATTTTATTTAGAAGATCCAATTTTCTACATTTAATTCAGCAAGTTTTTATTGCCTATTATGTTAAATAGCGCATAAATATGACAGGGGGTGGAAAGGGATATGACATCAGACCCCAGCCTCCCATACTTAGAAGTGTCTGAGTCACCACAATATAATGTATGCCATGAACACATTATACCACACATATACTATCTCCATGAATCTTGGATTCATCCAATAATTCTAGAAATATTATTATTCAGAAAAAAGGAAGAAGGAATAACATCGCAGTTAAGGACACAGACTGTAGAACCGTATTTGCTAGGTTTGAAATTTGGTGTATTCATTAATGGGGTACTAGGTACTGTAATAAGGACCTCTGAAATCCCGGTGACTTAATACAATGGGATGTAACTCGCGTGCCACTGTCTAGTATAAGTTAGGAGGGCCTCCTGACCCTCTCTATTGCAAGAGGTGACTCAGAGGTCCAGGCTGTTTTCATGGTGTGGTTCTGCCACCCAGAGAGAGAGAGTGAGTGAGCATAAAAAACCATACCACATGTGGTAGGTGCTAGGCTGGGGAAATGACCTTCATCACTTTCCCCCACGTTCCGTTGTCCAGAATTAGTCACATAGTCCTATTTTAATGCAGGGGCAGTTGGAAGTGAAGTCTTCCTGTGGCACTGGAAAAAAAGCTAAACAGTTTAGCAAATATATAGTATCATCTTTGCCATATGTGACTCTACCATTTATTAGCTTAAAGGTTATAAAACTCTATGTCTCAGTATTCTTGCCTGTAAAATGGAGATAGTAATAGTGCTGACGTCATAGGGTTATTATGAAGATTAAGTGCGTCGATATACGTAAAATGCTTAAAACAATGGCTTGCACATAGCAATTAAAATAACTATTACTACTTTGTATGTGAGGAAATTTACAAGGGAGATATGAAGGACTATACGATTTCAGAGTAGGAAGAGACCATTTTTATTTGGGGAGACCTGGTAGGCAGAAAACCCCTGCAAAGGTGTCCACATCCTAAACCATGTAATCTATGAGTATATTCTGTCACCTGGCAAAGGGATTTGGCAGATGTGATTAAGGTGAGGAACCTTTAGATGAGAAGATTATCCTGGATCATCTGGGTGAGCTCAATCTAATCATATGATCCCTTAAGAGCAGCGAACTTTCAATGTTGGAGTTAGAGAAGATGCCACAGAAAAGGAAAGTCAAAGAGAATCAAAGCTCTAGAAGGACTGGCTTTGGCACTAGAGAGGGCCAGGGACCTCAGTATTACAAACTTACAACTGAATTCTTCCAATAACCCAAAGGAGTTTTAAAGTACATTTTTCCTCAGCAGCCTCCAGATAAAAGCCCAGCTAGTCAACACCTTGAGTTTATCTTCATGAATCCTCAGCAGAGGACCCAGGCAAGCGTGCCTGGATTTTTAAACTACCGTCTTTCCCTGAAAATAAGACCGGGTCTTATATTAATTTTTGCTTCAAAAGATGCATTAGGGCTTATGTTCAGGGGATGTCATCCTGAAAAACCAGGCTAGGGCTTATTTTCCGGTTAGGTCTGATTTTCGGGGAAACACGGTATAGAACTGTTAGATAATAAATGTTTTGTTTTGTTTGTTTGTTTGTTTTCCATTAAGTTTGTGGTAATTTGTTATACCAGCAATAGGAAACTAATAAAAACGAGGTTCAATAAAGTTTTCATAATAGAAAAGGCACTTGAGATGGACTTGATTGACAGGCAGGATATTGTTCCTTGCATAAAATGGAGGGACATTTAGATGGAATGAACAGCTTTGAGCAAAGGAGGGAGCTGGGAAAGTAGGGTGAGGGTTTGTCCCAGTGGAATTCTGTATAACATTAGGAATTTATATGCAGGGGTTTATGATTGGTAGATTGGAATCATGGCGTGGAGGGCTTTACATTTCAGGTCGAGTTCTTAATTCCACAGCAAATGAGGAATGATCGCTGGATTTTTATGTGGGAAATGACATGATGAAGGCAGTATATTAGGAGGTCATCTGATCATAGGTTGGAAAAAGTCACAAGCCAAGATGGTGATAAGAAGTGCTTACACAATACGTAGTGAACTCCGATAGTAACTTTGGGAATGGAAAGGTAGACACCCAGGTGAGACTGTCTTAGGTCACGTTCTCTAGAAACAGACCCTGAGGTGAGGTTTCATGGACAAATAATGTACCAAGGCATTGCTCCCAGGAGAAACCTGTAAGGGGGTGGGAGGAAGCAGGACAGAAGAGAAGATACTTGAGCAAGAGTGAGCTTGCAGGGCAAGTCCCAGCCTCAGCCTGATTCCGCAAGGAGCTTAGAGAATAAACTTCACCTCAGAGTTTGTTTTGTTTGAAGGCAAGGAAACCAGGATTTCATACTTCTGTCGGTCACTCATTTATATCAGGGTGATATAAACTCCGAGGCATTGGGGGCAAATATTTCTAATAATCTCAGGGCAACTTTGCAGAAGGCCTTGGTACAAAGCATTGGAAGCCAGGGGGGCACAAGCTGGGAGATGGGCATAGAGCGACAGCGCATCTGAGAGCTCTCCACAGTGTCAGCTCAGAGACGGGGTAGTTTGTGTATGGGACTGTTGATGTGATGTGAAGGTGAAGGAGATGGAAAAGAAGTGAGAGCAGCACCCATTCCTGAGCCTTTTGCCTTGGGAGGATGATGGTGCCATGAATAGGAATAGGAATATCCAGAAGGGAAGTTAGGTCAAGTGATGCAAATCAGGGAAGATGGCAGGGTCGATTGTGGATATACAGTATGCAAAAGTATATTTCCCATAAACTCATTATTTAAAACCCTGGAAGCTCAGCTCCATTTCCAAGTGATGCAACAGCCCTAAAACTTTGAAAGTTGTGTGAACTCAAAGCTCCTGAAATGATGGGGCCCCATTTCTTACCTCAATGCATTGGTTTCTTTTCATTTTCAAAAAATGTCTACCTAATTTTCACACATGAGGGTGATTGAAATAAAGCATTATTAAATGCTTTCACTTACTCTGAGGAAACATAATTGGATAGCAATGTTTTATTGCTATTAACAATGAAAGTTGAACTAGATATTGAGCACATTAGTATATTGTTCAACTTAAACAGGAATGAACAAGAAACCATTATGCATTTTCTCTGTCCTCCAGTGTTAGCCTAAATGAAAAAAAATAAGTGCTGTCGGTTAAAATATGCACAAGAGCAAATTGTAGCAAACAAACCAAATTGTGACAGATGAGGTAATGGACCAGGCACTTGAAGAAAACAACAAACAAGTATTTCTTAATCTAATATAATTACTTGAATCTTAACTCTAGGGGAAGTGGGGGGAGGGTACTGTGTTGTGACTTCAGTTCAATTTAGCAAATGATTTCTGGGTGTTCTTTATATGCAGGAAGTGATTCTAGATCTTGTGGGAGAACGCATGAGCTCTTGCTCCCTGGTGGGCCTGCTGGTTTAGAATGTGAGAGGCACATTCTTAAAAAGCAAACTGTAAAATCCTTACACACTTTGTTTCTTAAATAAGGCAAAGTGAATTTAAATCCTCCCAATGACATTAAACTATGTGATTTGTGCAAGTCATTTCATGGCTGTATTCAAACTCCATTGATTGACACCTACCACATGCCACACACTGCAGATAATGTAACCTTTAAGCCTCCCTTGAAAACAGAGAGGTGATAGCATCTCCTCAGGGGGTGCTTTGAGGATAAAATGACTGCTTCTTAAAGTGTGGTTTCTGGACTAGGAACATCTGCAAAGCCCGGGCACTTGATAGACATGCAGTTTCTTCATTTCACCCCATACTGAATCCAGAGCTCAAGGCATGAGGTCCTCAAATCTGTTTAACAAGCCCTGCATGTGATTCCCATGCAAGATCCTTTGAGAAGAACTGGATTAAATGATAGAGCGTTTAAGAGTTAGCATAGTGTGGTACTGCAGGTGCTGGAGCCAGGCTGCCTCCCCATCTGCAAGTTGGACAATCTTGAGACATTCTCTGAACCTCAATGTCCCTGTTTCCTCATCGGTACAATGGTGAATAGTGATGTAGAGGGTATGTAAGTACTTAGAACAGGGTCTGGCACCTTATACATGCTCAAGAAATATTGCCTGTCACCATTATTAAAGCACTTAACTTGGTGAACATAGTTTCTTTCTTGTTAATAACACTCCATGCCATTTGTATGCTGGCTGTAGCTCTGTTCCACATCTTCTGCACCCTGAGATGCAGGCTGACTTAGCATCCTCAATCTGGGCACTGGTTATCTCTTGCCACATTAATGCTGCAATTTCAAACCACCATAAAACTTCAGCAACATTCAGGAGTAAACATTTACTTTTTCTCATGAGGCTGTATGCCTGCCGTACAGTTCTGCTGATCTGGCTTAGACTCAGTTGATCTCAACTTGGCTCACTCATACATTCTGTGGTTGACTTGCGGTAGACCGGTCTAGGATGACCTCAGTTGGGAGAACTCGCCCATGGGCCACTCATTCTTCATTCTTAATTCATTCTTCGTTCTCATTCTTCAGCAGGCTATCCCAGGCTTGTTCACATGACAGTACCAGTGTTCCCAAACAGTGAGTGGAAGAGTGGACACCCTTCTGCAAATTCGATTTTGAAATAGCACATCATTGCTGCTTCCACATTCCATTCACCAAATCATGTCACAGGCCAGCCCAAATTCTAGGGATGAGGAACTCTACCTTTGATGGGAATGACTATAGTTGTATCACAAAAGGAAAGGTGAAGATTTGCAGTCATTTTTGTAATCAGTTTCCTAAAATCTAGACCATTGATGGTCAAAAAAGGAAAAGGGAATATGGGAAATTCTTTTGTGACTTGTCACACACATCACTTGTCACTTTTTGTTTTTTTGGGGGGTGGGGTCTGAGGAAGTCATATGTCCAAGCCAGATGTTAGCATGGGATAGGGAAATAAAATCCTCTGTCACAGAAGGGCAATGAATATTTGTAAAAATAATAGTCTCCAAATAGTTAAAAAGAGGGGGAAAATAAAAATTTCTTCAAGTGTGTTAGTTCCTGGGATAGACATTGTCCTGGCATAAGAATGTTTTCCAGGCAGGTGAATAATACTCTTTCATGTTTCCAAAGGGTTGTACGTTAAAAGTCCCTGGAGCAATTAGGGACCCCCCACCCGCCTGTCATAATCTCTAATTCAGTCAATACAGCCTATTATATATCTGAACTTGGAAGCAACAGGTATACTCTTTGCATCTGATGTGGCACATAGTACAACAAACCCAAAAAGAATCCTAAAAATATGTTTTCAAACTTGCTTTCCTATCCAGTCAAGGTACAGCACGTACCAATCCAATTTCCCAAATTCAAATGTGTAAGAAATTCAGCTATTTTTATTTTTTGTAATTCTAGTTAATTTCTATAATGAGACCCTATGTGATAATAAAGCACAATATTGATTTTAGTTAATTCGGGGTTTCTACATGCTTATCCAGGGTTAGATGTCGGCTTTGGGGCTTTTACCATATCATGGCTCGAGTGGTGTGGGATCAGTGATATGGAATCTTCTTTCATGTTGATATCTGTGCCATCCTTCATCCAGGTGTTCAGTCTTTGGTTCTACTGACTGCTGGTGCATAGTCCTAAGGTTCTGTCTGCAAGATCCCAGGTAGGGCTGTCTGTCTCCCACTTCTGGCATATAGAACACAGATATAATCTGCTTCTATTTCAATCCTAGGTCCTTGCTCACTACCTGGAATTTCACCAAAGGAAGTCTAACCCCTCCCTTATTTCTCTCCTTCAAATCTGTCTTGTTTTTGTTTTGTTTTGTTTTGTTTTGTTTTTTTAATCAATCCTGTCTCAAGTTGTTGAGCCTAAGATCTCATGGTTTTCCTCTCTTAGACAACCACCTTCATGTTCCTCCTTCCGGTCAAATCCCTTATTTTGTTTGAGGGGGAAGGTTAACTGGGAAGCTTAGCTGTTGCACACCTTACCTTCTCCCAAATCTATTTTATTATCTGTGTACATGAGCTATTTTGTCTCCTCAGGGCCTAAACTTTTAAAACTCAGAAGCCTGGAAAACAATGCGTATTTCTCTCATTTTATTGTATCTTGCATTTCTTGAGGTGATAAACATAAAGTTGGAACGAGGGTGGGGGTTGGTTAGAAGTTAATGGGAAGTAGCAGGAATGAAAACAATAAATGCAAAAATGGTTGGTTGTTGGTGTCCTGGTAAATGTTAAACAATCTGTTCTTTAAAAAAAAAAAATAAAGATCCTTGATTTGTAGTGTTTGTTGATTTCGGTGGTGTAACTACTCCTACCATGGCTGATTTCAAGTTACCGAAGTGACATCACTGAAAAGAGAGTTGGGAAGAGATGGCAGTAATTCCCCATAATGTAGTATTCTTGCCATATAGATAAAAAAGACATAAATAATCTCAAGAGCATATGTAAATGTAGTAAACTAATTACAGAGTCATGAATTATGAGTGCTTATTAACTTTGTTTTTACTGTAATTCACGTAATTGTAAGTTTATGTAATTTAATTTTAAATAATGGTTGTGTTTAACCAGCTCACAAAATTCCTGAACATTTAGCAATAAGCTGTCAACATACCACAGTTGTTAATATTTTGAGCACAATCGTTAATATTTTATAACTATTTCCTGACACAGAAGAACACAGCCTTTTGTTGCTCAGAATTTTGGAATGGGCTGCTTAGCATTATTAAGTGTTTTGGAAGCTCTGAGACTTACCTCACAGCCTTTCAGACTCACTTGTGAAGCAGCTGCTGGCATCAAGATCATGACCCATTTTTTTGTCTTTTGATTTATGCTGAGAGCCTTTTTTTGGCCTACTGTGGAATTGTGGGGTATCTGTACCCACTGGAATAACCCTTAACTGCGGGGGAAAGAAGGTGGTGGATCATGACTTCTTTCTGTGGATCCCCATTTACAACAAGCCTCCATTTCCCACAGCTGTGGCAACTCCGTATGGAAAGTTGGATTCAGTAGCCCCCTATCTCTGTTACATTCACGTTTCCTTTCACTCCTGATCTCGGAGAGAACCTCCCAATAAACTACCTACCTATACTCATGCCCCTGTCTCAGGCTCCATTTTCAAGAGGACTTTTGATTTAGTCATTGACCACCCATATGTTCTTTCAACACTATACTAGAAGAGCTTATGTAATTCAAGCACATCTATAGTAACTTGGACCACACACATGGACTTATTAAATAGAAAGATTATTACATTTGGACTAGAAATTTAAAAATGTGGAAACAAAACCTATCAAAAAGCAGTTTAGATACTCTCTGATATTTAGAGCAATAATTTTGTCTTTCAATAGGCCTTGGGACTTCAGTGACCTAGGATTAGGTCGTAGATTTCCAGGGCTGATTCTGTGAGAAAAAGCCTTTTGAGCTCATCTATGCTCACCTGGTTTTACAAATGTGTATTAGGAAGACATGACAGATTGTAGTGTTCAAGATGGCCTGTCGTAAGAGCTCTCATCCCACAAGCTTTCTTACAATGTGAGTTTGACACTCCTGCCGTCAAAAAGTGGAGTCTGTGTTTCTTTCCTTTAATCTGGGTGGGCTATGCCATGTCAGAAGGAATGAATGCTATGGGTTTTTGAGGCTTTTTAATAAAAGTCAATGTAGCTTCCATTTGGTTCTCTTAGGACAGTTTCTTAAAATCCTGAGCCACCATATAAAAGTCTAAGTGCTTTTAGGCCACAATGTTGTGAGGAAGCCCAATCTAGCCCATGTGGAGAGATCACATAGAAAGTCCCTGAAACACTTTGAGAGGCCCACCCAGCCCCAGCTGCTCCAGACTCTTGCAGTTGCAAAGATCCCCAACCAGAAATACGCAGGTGGGCCCTTTCTGAATTCCTATTCACAGAAACCATGTGAAATTATAAATTAATTATTGTTGTTTTGAAAATGCTAAATTTTAAGATGATTTGTTATAAACAATAGTAACTAGAACAAGAGCTGCTCAGGTCATGTACCTCCTTTTACTTCGGTGGGTAGCCACTCTTGTCTACTTTTGTGAGAATATGGGGGAGGCTTGCAGCTCAGCTGGAGAGCAGTAAATTACTATAATATATATTTTTTTAAGTTTGGAGACAATAATTGCTGCTCCTGACAACTGGAACAACTAAGTAGTAATGAGCATATAATGATGAAGGCATTTGTGTTATACTTTTTAAAAGTACAGGTATTCTTTTTTTACTTTATAATTTTATATAATTACAGACTTACAGAAAGTTGCAAGAATAGTACAAAGAAATCCCATATACACTTCATCCAGATTTATCAATTATTAACATTTTGCCACATTTGCTTTACCATTCTTTCTCTCTCCCTGCATGCACACACATGTTTTTATTCTGAACTACTGAGAATAAGGTACAGAAACTATACCCATTAGTCTCTAAATCTCCAGTGCATATTTCTTAAGAACAAGTTCATTCACTTCAGCAACCAGAGTACATTATCAAATTCAGGAAACTTAGTATTGATAGAATACTAATATCCAGTCAACAGATTTTATCCTTATTTCATCCCAAATGCATCCATGTCAATAACATCCTTTATACTATTATGTTTCCTGGTCCAGGGTCCAATCCTGGTTCACACATTGCATTCAGTTTTTGTGTTTCTTCATTCTCAAAAAAAGAAGTTACTCTTTTGTTAACGTTCTAGTAAAATTTCTCACTTTGTCTTTACTGTTAAAGAGACACGGAAGATACCCTGGCCTTCTTATGCTTTGGAAAGGCTGTTTTACAGACTGCTTCCCAATGCTGTCTATATGTTTGGCTTTAAAAAGTTAGGAGATATAAAAACTTTTGCTCATCCAGGGAAGGTCTAGCTGTAGCTGCTGCACTGTTAGCACCTACTGAAGTAGTCGCAGTTTTTCTAACGAATTGAAAACCACCTGCAACTTGACATTTAAGAATCTAAAGAATGAGTCAGAAGCTTAAAGATTTGCATTTCTTATGAATAAGTAATTATTTATTACTAGTGCCTCTTGAAATTGGAAATATTTATGCTATGAGGCTGTGAGAAGAATTGTGTAACTTGCTTGGGTTTGAAAACAAACATGTAAAGGGTCCCCATTCTTTCTCCATCCATCGGACCCTTGGAAGCCCCAGCCTGTTTTCTTTCTGATTTCTGAATTGAAAATGGTTAAGGTCACTTGTTTTTGTTCCTCTTTTTTAACTTTATTGGGGACTACTTGAAAAATATAATTGCATATATTGAAAGTGTACAATGTGATGGTTTGATATACATTATGGAATGATTGCCAAGATCAAGATATTTAACTCATTCATTACTTCATATAGGTAACTCTTCATGTTTTGTGTGTGTGTGTGTGTGTGTGTGTGTGTGTGTGTGTGTGTGTGTGTGGTGAGAATGCTTAAGATCTACTGTCAGCAATTTTCAAGTATATAATACCATATTATTAACTATAGTCGCCATGCTGTACCTTAGACCCTGAGAACTTACTCTTATAACTGAGAGTTTATATGCTTTGGCATATATAGCCTTATGTCCCCCTCCCTCGAGCCCCTGGCAACCACCATTCTAGTCTATGTTTCTATGGAATCAGCTTTTTTTTTTTTTTTTAAGGTTTCAAATATAAATGATACCATATAGTATTTGTCTTTCTCTGCCTGGCTTATTTCATTTAGCATATGCCTTTCAGGCTTATCCATGTTGTCACAAATGAGAGTTTCCTTCTTTTTATGGCTAATATTCCATTGGTGTATATGGAATATTACATTTCCTTTATCCATTTATCCATTGAAGGACATTTCAGTTGTTTCTATAACTAGGCTATTGTGAATAATACTGCAATGAACCCCAGTGTGCCGCTGTCTCTTTGAGATACTGATTTCAGTTCATTCGAATATATACCCAGAAGTGGGATTGCTGGATCATATGGTAGCTCTGTTTTTATTCAGTTGCTTCTTCTTAACTTAGTCGCTCACCACATTTTTAATGTGTCTATGTCTATAATAACATATCAGAGTAATACACTATCAGAATAATTTCCCTCGACAGAATGGGAAAAGAAAAGTTTGAGCCTGTTTGCAGAAGTTGAGTACCACAAACATTTAGGAAATGAATGAATAATACTACTTGCATGTTAGGTTTGAAAACTATGCTTTTGTGATCAATAAAACATAAATTATTTTGTTGACTGCATAGAATAATATCTTTCTGCCATTCTTAATTTTATCAATCAATAAATGTTAAAAAATAAGACTGTCATGTATAAAACATTCAATTGATTTTTCTTTCAAAGGAGGTCCTTAAGCTCAAAGAATTATTGGCATTATTAAGTAGTTAATGAACTATCTCTATTAAACGACTCAGAGTCAATATTCCACTTTTCAACTGCTTCATCGAAAAGCAGCAAATGCCTTGAGTTTAAACCTTTTAGTTCTATAGAAAAAATATAATAAATATAAGTTTTTGACATATAGCTTGGTGATAAACTTAGTGACGAAATATCATGCATGCTTAAAAAATAAGTTTAGATTACAAAATGCTTTTAAATGTTAAGAACACTGTTATAATATAATAAAAAGCTGGACCACCAAATCTTGACTTCAACTCAATTTCACATATTCTTACTGTCGTACCATAACCTCCAGAAAAAACACCTCAAATCCAATGTCACACAGTCAAATAAGAGCAAGAATGTTTGCAAAATCTTGTCAAAAATAAATCTGTACACACAGTTTAAAAGTAGAAGAGCTATTTTAAGTTGAGCTGTGTGTCACAAAACTCAAGATTTCTATTTCCTTCCATGTCACTAAGTGAAACCATCCAATAATGGAGAGCAAAATGCGGGGAAAGGGAATAGGGAAGTTGGAAAGTTACCAAAACATTAATAATGCTTTCTAGTAACCTCAAAAAGTGGTAGTTTTATATAAAACCCAGTATGCTTTCAGGGCTGTGTGGGAGAGTCAAGGCCTTTTTCTTTATATACAAGAAGAGTCACCACTGGATCCAGCTATTTATATTGTGGTTCTTTTGTTCTCACAGCCCTGCATAAGGAAGAGAAATTTCTTAAATATTGTAAATAAGCTATAAGATCTAATGCATTAAAATAAAGCTTTTGCAACCATAATACTTTGAGAGAGAGCCCTGAAACCTAAATATGTTGTTATCTAAAAATATACTAGTTTTCTCTGATAAAAAGTTTTATGCACATAAATTCTCTCTCTCTCTCTCTCTCTCTCTCTCTCTCTCTCTCTCTCTCTCTCTCTCTCTCTCTCTCTCTCTCACACACACACACACACACACACACACACACACAAACACATGCAATACATACACACTTTTCAGTGATGATTGCATTATCATAAAACTTTTCCTTCAGATGCTTGTAAAAATGCAAACCTTTGGAAAGGTCATTTGAACTTATATTTTAAACAGATACTTAATGAAACCAAAACATCAGCCGAACATGTTGTAAAGCACACTAATTGAATCTGAAACCGAAATATATTTAACTGGACTAAACATATTGGAATAAAGTATGTAGTCTCCAAATCTATTGAACAGAAACAAAACTGAACCATCAACATCTTTTCATATCCAAACCCATAATTAATTTAGAATTCCTATTTAATTAATTGAAAATGTGTCCTGAAAGTGTCTTAGATTTTATGTGGCTTTTGACCAGGTTGCTTACTCCTTTTAGGGAGCCCTAATCTGCCTTAGAGCTTATTAGAGTGAATCCCCTGTGAGGAACCTGGAGAAAGTGTGGGATTTTTTTTTTCCACAAAACGATGATTAAACATATAATAGTCATAAATAATAATAGTAATAACTACTAACATTTTCTCAATTGGAAAACCTTTTGAATCACCAATATCCATCCTATTAACCATAACTTTTATTGGAATATAGGAAATGACTAATATTGTACACAATAACACATCCAAATGAAGTCAATGGTCCTAAAAGGCCAACTTGTCTTTGCCACTGTTCCAATTAAAGTGAAGCAGTAAAATGCAGAACTGACATTGATTTTCCTTTCTCTCTCTCTCTCTTTTTTTCTATGACAAACTATTTAATGTTCCATAATGTGCAGCTTCTGAGTGAAAAAGGACCGATAAAAATCCACGAGCCTTTCTTTTTTTGAAAATAGATATTTTTTTCCCTTGATAAGCAATGAAGAAAATGTGTTCTCCAGGACCATTTTTCTTTGTACTATATAAGGTTGCTCCTAATGTACTCTTGGTTGTCTACTTGATAATGAGAAAAGTTTTGTACCAGTTAATCCATTGTTGTGGTATTTCTTTTTCCTTGTTTTCATTCCATTTATTTCAAAATATCAAGGAGAGAAAATAAGGAAAAAGCAAAGACAGCCATCTGAGCTTCTCAACTGCATAGAATTTGTTATTCAAAGGCAGATTAGTTGCAGTGATTTTTCACATGGACAATTAACAAAATATACTAAGATTTTCAAAGATACTGTAAGTTACAAAAGGGAAGTACTAATTATTTTATATGTGTATATCACATCATAGTGATAATCTAAAAATTAAAAATCAAAATGTAAATTTGATACTGGAGGACACCTTTTCAGCACTGTTATATACAAATGTGTCTATTTATGACATGAGCGCTGTGGGGGCAGGGAGAGGAAATGAATCATCAAAGATGTTTGGATTTCATGGCTAAGCTTCAGTTAGGAGCTTATCTTCCTGATGCACGTAACTGTACCATATGGGTGCATACCTCGAGTTACAATTTCCTGTTATTCTTTATTCCTGTAAAACAAATATAGCCCAAACGTGAAAGAGAGTTATAGTGGGCATAAAATGTCCCTCCCATTACAGGCTCCCATTACATGACCGAGAAAGCCATCAAAACCTCCATTCTGTTTGACTAATATCTATTTGCATACATCAGTGAAATATATTATTCTTTGTGAAAACCTTCAATGTGCTTGGAAATATTTTATGGTCATAAAGGCCCACATTATTTAATATTAGCTTCAGGGAAAGGATCTTTTCTGCCGAACAGCAGCAGCCTTTAGGGCAATAAAGATCCTTGGAGGGTCTTTCCTCTCAAAATGAATTACACCTGGACCCAGTGAAGGCTGACAGGGAAACCTACCCTCAACGGTGCTCACAACCTGAATCACACTGGGTCAGACAAGGGACCGTACCATTAGCGTCCATTTCCCTTGGAGAGATACACTGAACATTCCCTCCTGTCAAGTTGGGGAACTTCCATTAGGAGTCATTTCTCAAAAGGGAATTATGTCTGCTTCTAGAAGGGACACATTACTAAGATGAGCTTGAAATTGGATCTTGTTTAAGCAATCAAAACATCTTTGGTGATTCACTTCCCGTCACAGAACTAAAAAAGTGAAGGCACAAATTACCACACTTCAACCTAATTATTTTGAAAAACTGCATTTCATTGATTTGAAAGTCATTTCTAGAACCCAGCTTCATTGAATTCCCCTTCCCTCTGTCCCCTAGTGGCTTCATTCCCCTATCCGCCTTCCCCCACACTGCCCACGTGGGAAGTATACAGGATGCATTTGAGGGTGCAGATAACTTTTACATCATTAAGTGTGATTGAATCACATAACCCTGGAGTAGACACCTTGCTTCTTTTTAAAATACGGGTTTAGGATGAGGTGGAATATTAACAGGGTTCTGCAAAACCACAACAAGTACATTGATAAGAATTGGAATTCCTATTAAAAATCAATTGGTTCATTTATACAAAACACAAAAACAGTCAAAACTTATCTATGTTTTTAGAAGTAAGGACAGTGATATCCCTTGTGGGGATAGGGATAGTGACGGAAAGGGAACAGATAACGCGTTGTGTTTCTTGATCTGGGTGCTGTTTTCCGAAGATTCAACACACTCTACACTTCTCATATGTGCACTTTTGGAATCTTTCTTTCTATTCAATAATGAAAGTGGAAAATTTACAGGCATCATCAAACAATGCTGTTGACTTTTAGATCCACTTGTATGAACTGGCTGATGACCCTTGGTATTATTTTTTAAAATCTTTTATTTTTACAATTGTAATTATAAATTCACAGTAAGTTGGAAAAGACAGAATAAAGAGGTCCCCTGTAACATTCACCCAGTTTCCCTGAGTGGTTACATTTTTATATAATTATGTTATAATACCAAAACCAGGAAATGAACGTGGGTACAATGTATGTGTATAGTTCTATTTCATTTTAATCACATGTACAATAGATTTCTGTAAAGACCACCATACACAGAACCATTCCACTAAGACAAAGATCTCTCCTGCTACACAGTCACACTCATCCCCTTCCTCCCTACTATTCCTAACTCCTGGGAGCCACTAATCTTGTTTCCATGTCTAT
This sequence comes from Rhinolophus ferrumequinum, assembly GCF_004115265.2. Taxonomy (NCBI): domain Eukaryota; kingdom Metazoa; phylum Chordata; class Mammalia; order Chiroptera; family Rhinolophidae; genus Rhinolophus; species Rhinolophus ferrumequinum. Next base: position 32,453,264 of record NC_046306.1, on the reverse strand, counting down.
AAATTTGTCTTTTTGAGAATGTTGTAAATGGAATCCTTTTCAGTGACCTTTTCAGATTGGCTTTTTAAACTTAGCATAATGCCTTTGAGATCCACCTAAGTAAAGTGTTTCAATAGTTTACTCCATTTTGTTGCTGAGAAGTATTCCACAGTATGAAGTACCACAGTTTGTTTAACCATTTACTGATTGAGGGACATTTTTTTTGTTTTTTTTTTTTGTTTTTTTGTGCAGACATTAGTTTTCATTTCTCTGGGATAAATGCCCAGGAATGCAATTGCTGGGTTGTATGGTAAATCTATCGTTAGTTGTTTTTTTTTGTTTGTTTGTTTTTTTAATAGCCAAACAATTTTTCAGATTGGTGGTACCATTTACTTTCCCACCAGCGATGTATGAGAGACCAAGTTTCTCTACGTCCTCGCCAGCATTTATATTATCATTATTTTAAAATTTTAGCTCTCCTAGGTAATAGGTCTGTATTGGTATCTCATCATGGTCTTAATTTTAATTTCCCAAATGGCTAATGATGTTGAGCAACTTTTCATGTGCTTATTTCGCATTGCGATAGCCCCGTCAGTGAAATATCTCTTCATACATTTTGCCCCCATTTTGTTTCCTTTACTTTCGCTATTGTGCCTCATTAATTCCCTCACTATTTTTAGCTTCTTCTTAAAATAGCTAAAAATATTTTCCCCTATTTTAGTACCTGCAGGTTGTGTTTCTGCTGATGATGAGTGATGCTTCTCACTTGTCTTCACCGTGCATCTGCTATCTCACCTCCTTTGCATTGCTCATCCTTGTAATTCTGTCTGGAAAGCCACTTTCTAGTCTCTTTGCCTCCCTTATACTGTGGTTACTGAAGGAACTTCAAAGTCCTAATGGACTCAGATCAAATGGCAGCTCTTCCAGGAAGCCTTGACTTTCTTGACTTTTCCTACCAAATAGACATAATCACTAGTCCTTTAAACTGACACTATCCTTTTAAAAATAGTTCCCAGTGGCACCCTGGCAGATGCTTTGGTGCCCTGTCCATAGAATGCTTGGCATTTCCTTGAGCACTGATTCCTTTGTCAGTAGCCACTTCTCCCTGTCTGAGTCTTTCTCTGGCTTCCAGAAGCTGCCATGCCTGGGCAGAAGTGCTGGGAGTAGCTGTCAATCGATGGTGAACAAATACCCCAGCTTCCTCACCCCTGACTTGGCATTATTGATTGCCCAGAGTTTCCGATGGGGTTAAGCTCCAGTTGCCCACAGTGGTAACTGGCTTGATAACACACCTTTTATTGGCTGTCTTTCCTGTCTCACTTTCCTACTGATACTCCTGAGGTCCCCTCCAGAATAACTCAAATAATTGTCTCAGGTTCTGCTTGGAGGAGCCCAAAAGTAGGCAGCAAGTATTACCTTTTACCATGATTAACAATAACCCCTTTATCTGTGGTCTTTCCTACTAAACTGAAAACTTTTTGCAGACAGCAAACTATGAAGAGACATAGCAAACCAAGAGGATATCCTAACAGAGAGAACGAAAAGTACAAAGGCCATGAAACCAACGTATTCTTGGTATGTTTAAGGAATAATACCATATCAGGAAGGCTGAAGTAAAGTGAGCAAGAGTGAAAATGACTAGAGTTAGAGATGAGCTCGTGTAAAAAAGGAAAGTTTCAACTTTCCTCTTCTTCAAATAGGGAATGAGGGAGACAATGAGAACCAAAGAATTTGTATGGCCCAATCGCATTGGAAATGTAATATTTCTCATTAATGACAGCAGTGTCTAATGGATCTTAAATATATTATCAATGTACTCAGGCCATTTCTCCTGGTATTTTAATGTTATTAATATACGTAAACTAACTAGAAACCTTAGGATCTTCTTGTTAAGTAGAAAATTGGATGTATGAATAAAGTTACATATTCATTAAACAGATACAAAGGTACACCTATTATTGGATTAGGTATTGTGATGGGTTTAAAATGACAGTCTGTGAATTGGAAAGAGGTACTAGCCATTTTTAGCCTCGGATGTGCCAGTCATTAAATTTTGGTTAGACCTTACGTGTGCTGTATTCTCATGAAATTAATTTCAAAGATGAAACAACTTAAATCTTGATACAAATCCTCCCAAAACCAGGGGATAAGAGCATTAACCTCAACCAGATATGTATCTGTGACCAGAGACCATGACCTTTTCTTCACAGCTAAAAGATAGTTTTCATTCTTGACCTGAGACTTTGCCATTTATCTCAGAATGGATCAAAGTCTAAGACTCAGTGACTTTGAGGACGAGAATGTTCCCTGTAGACTAATCCATTGCACTTCTGACTGAAGGTGGACTTTCAGGATTTAAGTTATGACATGAATGTGAAAAGATGCTCAACATCAGTAATCCTCAGGGAAATACAAATCAAAACCACACTGAGATACCACCACACACCTGTTAGAATGGCTATTGTGAAAAAGACAAGAGATACATGTTGTTGAGGATGTGGAGACAGGGAACCCTCGTGCACTTTTGGTGGGAATGTAAATTGGTACAGCCACTGTGGAAAACAGTACGGAAGTTCCTCTGAAAATTAAAAATAGAACTACCATATGATCACACATTCTAATTCTGGGTATATATCCGAAGGGAACGAAAACAGGAGTTTGAAGAATATGTATATATATTACATATGTGTGTGTGTATATATATATATCTATATATATATATAGATATATATATATAGATATATAGATATATATATATACTATATACACTATATACTATATATATATACTATATATACTATATATATACTATATATATACTATATATACTATATCTATACTATATATATATATACTATGTATATATATATAGTCTCATATTTGTTGCATCATTATTCACAATAGCCAAGATAATGGAAACAACCTAGGTGTCTGTCAAAAGATGAATGGATAAAGAAGATGTGATACCTATATCTATATCTGTATATCTATATCTATTTATCTATATTTATATCTGTCTGTCTGTCTGTCTATCTATCTATCCACACACAGTGGAATATAATTCAGCCATAAAAAGAAGGAAATCCTGCCATTTGCAACAACAACATGAATGAACCTTGTGAGCATGATGTTGAGTAAACTAAACCAGACAGAGAAAGACAGATAGTGTATGATATAACTTATATAAAGAATCTAAAAACACTGAACTTATAGAAACATAGAGTAGAATGGTGGTTGCCAGGGGCTGGGGAAAGGAGGGTGGGGAAAATGGGGAGATGGTGGTCAAAGGATATAAACTTTCAAGTGTATGATGAATAAGTTCTGATGATCTGATGTACTGTATGGTGACTCTAGTTTGCAGTGCTGTATCATATACTTGAAAGTTGGTTGCTATGAGAATAGAGTTTTAATGTTCTCAACATAACAACAACAATATGGCAATTATATGAGGTGAAGGGTATGTTAAAAAACCTTATTGTGGTAAATATTTTATAATACAAACATGTATGAAATCATCACATTGTACACCTTAAACTCACACTATGTTCTATATCAGGTGTATTTCAATAAAGCTGGAAAAGAAAGTTATGTCATAAACAAAGAAAAGAAGTATAAATACGGTAAGCCTGTCTTGGCATTTTTTTTTTACATGCATTTTTAGGAAAAAATATTTAAGAAGGGATAATTTGTTTGCATTAGACTAGCTTTCTTTTAGTTATATAACTTTTGCGTTCCTGTTGTCATGTTTGCATAACTAATTACCCCAAAACCCAGTGGTATAAAACAGTGGAAGGATTTATTTTGCTCACAAATCATCAACTTGGGCAGGGCTCATTGGGGAATGGCTATCTCTGCTTCACATGGCTTCTACTGGAAAGGGGGCTGGATTGGATGCTTGAGTCATCCTAAGGGTCATTCCCTCAGGTGTCTAGTGGTTGATGCTGGGAAGATGCAAATAACTGGGGCTGGCCAGGCTGGGGCTCCTTGGCACTGCTCTCTGTCGCTATGGAAGGTCTCCATGTGGTCTACCCTGCATTGCAGCTAACTTCTTACTTATTGGGGGGTTCTCAAAAATGCATATCCGAAAGGATTGTGTCAGGCAAAGCCATATTGCCTTTTATTACTGGGACTCCGAAATCACAGAGTAAGTCTGCCAAAGCCTGTTGATGGAGGCAGTTACATATGTCCACCTAGGTTCAAGGGGAGGAGAGGAGACATAGATCCCAACTCTCAAAGGAGGAGTGTCAATGTCACATTTTAGAAAGAGCATTTGGATATAACGTACACTGGTTTGGCCATTTTTAGAAAATATTATTTGCCATATTTTGCTTTCTCTAATATGTGAACTGCAGACCTGTGAATTCTCTCTCACTGTCTAACAGGAAATACAACTCACAGCTTTCAAGGCCTGAATCTGGTTCCTTGAATAGACCAACTGGAAATGATGAAAAGATTAAGAAAATGCTCATATTACATATGATACCCGATATTTTTGCACATGAGCATTACATTGGAAACAGAGAGAACTGAGTCTGAATCTCAGCTCTATCATTTTCAAGTCAGGTTTCTTCATCTGTAAAGTAGCATGGAATTCCTATCTTGGTAGTTATGGTGATTTAGAAAGAGCTCATGTAAATCCTGAGCAGAATACCTGCCCATATGGCTGCTGGTTTTAGAGGGGAGTACTAGTGATGGAGATAGAAATTAATAGGGATAATAGCAGTGAAGTACTTTAAAAATGCCTATTTTGAGTCATCTCTATAGATTTTCTTCTGTTGCTCCCCTAAATTCCACAATAAGTAGGCTTCTTTTAGTTTTATAACACCCAAGCTCACCAACATTGGTGCTTGGAAACTCATGCATATCTGATGAATGCACATTGTCTTGAAATAAACAGAGTCAAATTAAGTTCTTTCTAAAAATAATACCTCAGTTCTGTTCTTGGTTCAGCCAGTGAATCACTGTGGAACTTGGCGCTGGTAAGCTCTATGCATTTTGTGCAACTATAACACTGCTTTGAGGTTGGCCTCTTCCACTGTAGAAGATCTATTGGTTAGGATTGTCGGCAAAAGTCTCCTTCGTTAGTAATGAGTATGTGTCATATGCCCTCCAAAGGGAGACCTCTGCCTTCAGTGAAGCCTGTGAGACCATCCATGACCCCTGCACTTTCTCTTTCCATTCATCACCCTGATGGTGCTTGCCGTCTGTTCTCCTTATTTAGCACAAAACTTCAAACTCTCCTGTGGCCTCCCTTGCATGGCTGTCTTCAACTGTTCTTCTGCTTTTACTCTCTAGCTCTACATTTCATTGAAAGTTCGTAGAATTTTTGAGGGCATGTGCTTCTTCAGTAACTCTTGCATCTATAGGTATTTAAGACCTATCCCTGGCCAGGCACTGTTCTCATCCCTGGGACTTCACGGTAAGCTGCATAAATGCCCGTCTTAGGCTGCGCTGCTCCAGAAGCAAACTTGGAGACATAGATTCATGTTGGCCAGTCATATATTTGGGAGGCTATATCAGGAATCACCAGTAAGGGGGTGAGGAAGTGGGACAGCAAAGTTTGGAGCCAACAAGGGGTATGTTTTCCAGCAAGTTAAATACTATAGACAACTGGACTTTGATCCTGTTGAGGAACCTGGGAAACCGTGCAGAATACATTCCTCAGTTGCCTCACTCAAGGGGTGAAGGAGCTGGGGTTTTTATACTCTCATTAGCTCCCATCAGAGCTGCTCAGAGGATGGGAGCTACATGAGTTCCTTGGCCCCTCTTCAAAAGTGGGTTCCAAGAGCTAAAGAAAGCTCTCAGGCAAATAATTGTGTGTGATAAAATGTGGGCCAGTGTGGACTGAAATGATGATTTAAAGGGATGTTTTCGTTTCCTAGGGCTACTGTAATAACGTACCACAAACTGGATGGCTTAGAACAATAGAAATTGTATTGTCTCAACGTTCTAGAGGCTTGAAGTCTGAAATCAAGGTGTAGGTAAGGCCATGCTCCCTCTGAAACCCGTAGCGGAATCCTTCCTTGCCTCTTCTAGCTTCTGGCGCTATGCTGGTAATCATCAATATTCCTTGGCTTGCAGACAGCTCACTCCAATCCCCTGACTACATGTGGCATTCTCACCTGTCCTCACTTTGTCTTTTCTCTGTGCGCAAAGTGTCTATCTGTGTCCAAATTCCCCCCTTTTTGTAAGAAAACTAGTCATGACTGGATTATGGCTCACCCTAATGACCTCGTTTTTACTTGATCATCTTGGTAAAGACCCCATTTCCAAAGAAGGATACATTCTGAGGTACGAGGCATTAGGACTTCAAGACACCTTTTTTTGGGAGACACAAGTCAACCTATAACAGAGGATAAAAGTGGGATGTTGGCAGCATATGATGTAATCTGATTTAAAGAGCCTGTACTCTAGTGGGGGAAAACTGATAAAAAAGAAAATAAATATGATAGCTAGTCTATATGATGGTCATAGGGAAAAATAAAGAAGGAAAGTAGATATTTCTTTTCAATCCCCAACAGCAGTTCTACATACAACGTCGGAGTCAATAAATATTTGTGAACATAATGACTAAATGTATAAATATAGAGAGCATCAATCTCCATGTTATTATTCACTGGATAATTAATATCCATCTGTGACCACTCAGTTAGTTTACTGGGTCTCTGTGGAGCATTTTTGATTTTTGTCTCTTGTTATTTTAATGGTTTCTTTATTTACTCACTAAGGACTTTTAGCAGCTCCATATGTTGAATGTTGAGAGCAGTAAAGTGATCAATTAGAAGTAAATTGTAATCTCTCTGGAGAATTATTCTGAGGAAGAAGGGTTAACATTTTGATATATATGTATATACAAGGTGTCTCCGAAAAGAGGAATTTTATAAAACATTAGCCTGAAAATGGAATGTCAACACTGAAACTCTCCTAGTTTACTTAAGGTAGCTGGTGATCCCTCTTTCTATCCCTCTCCTGAGGCTCTTATTTGGTGCATTCAGTTTTATTTTTTTAATGTATAGTATCTCTTTAGCAACTCAGAAATGGACATTCTAAGCACTGAAAGTATAATTATGTAAAATGCACTGGCTTTGTTTCAGTTTCAGTGGTAGAATTTACAGCAATAAAAACGTAACTGAAAAATGACATTACTTCTAAACAAAAGGTAATAATTGAGAGGTATCGTCAAGCAGTACAGTGACAGCAACACCATCTTGCTGATCTTCTTTGTTTCTTTGATTAATTACCAGTTATTATAAAAAGGAACCGGTTGGTGCTAAAATCCCTTTCTATTATTCATTGGAAGAGAGACTAGTTTAATCTTATGTGACAGTTCCTTACCTAAACTGTTAACAATTTCTTTACTCTGCATTATCAAGTTAAGTCACCAATTGTAGTTGTTGATGACTGGGCGTCCTCTCTCAACTCTTTCAAATCTAGCTCCCTGGGTGCTGAGACCCATGGGGTTCCACTCAATACTGGTCTTAAATTCAGTGTTTCAGTGTTTTTTTTTTTTTTCTTTTTTTTCTTCCTTTGTGTGTGTGTGTGTAAGCTGCTAAGCACAGTTTGAATGCCATTGCTTTCAATTAAACCTTCTAGGTTTTGTACTGGTGTTAAATAGGCCACTATTGGGGTTGCTTGCTTTCAATAAATGTAGAGCTAAGGGAAACTGTAGGGTTCAGAGAGAGATGATCTTTTTAACCAATATAATGGAGATAAAAGATTGAGCCAACTGCTCTTTTTCTTGCTTGAGTTAGAATAGAAATGTTGTAAATGATACTCTTAAACAACTGAACCACAGTAAAAATATCCACTGGCAAAGGAAAAAGAAAGAGAAAGGACCTTTAATTAACTGTGTTAGTTACTGCAAATGCATATATTAAAACAGAAAAGACAAGCAATCCAGTCTTCAGGGTTGATTTCATACTCAACAAGATTACATAGTGAAGAGTTATTTCAGTGATTGTTCTTCCTCCCCTCTCTTCCAGCAGTGTCTTTCGGGCCTGTGTGAAGGGTCAGGCTGCTTCCTCTAACTATCATGCACACTGAAAGAACAAGAGGATGGTCGCAAAGTCCATGGTGCCCCTCCCATATCCCCTGGCCCTCACCATGCCCTAGATGCTAATTGTTTCTCACTGTATGCACCCAGGATTTTCTTCCGGAGTGCTTTCTCTGGTGATGGAAACCAGCTCAGTTCATCACAAAGCAGGGGAGGATACGGGAAGTCACTCTCCGTGGGGGCAGTCCTCAGTCTTCTCCCTTCAGATGAGATGACTCTCAATAGGTGTGTCCTACACGTCCCCCAGGGAGCTCTAGTTGCCCACAATGACAATCTGCCTGTAATGCACCCAGCACTCTCTTCATTCCTTGCCTTGTCTTTCTATCCACACTCTTACTGATGTTTCCTGGAAGCACTCCCCAGATAAACGACTGGTACTCCTATTCTAATGCTATCATCACTGTGAAGATTTTAGTGTTTTAGATATAAAGGAGCTCTTTGGCCTTTATAATTGTACTTTTTATAATTGTTCTTTTTCCCTCAAAGCAATATTCAGAGCCAGTCCAGATTTTTCCTGGAAACGTTTTAATATTCCCCAGATCTACTGAATTATCACCTGGCTCCCTCGGCAGATCTACTGAATAATCTATGTACCCTAAATTTTGAGAACCATTGCCCTAGAGCAGGGGTGTCCAAACTTTTTTCAACGGTTTTCACCAAGGGCCCTATGCGGTAAAATACACAAACAGCCGGGCCACTCACTCGAGGTGAAGTACGTATTGCCGCACCTGGTTTATTTAAGTAAACTAAATATATTTTTGGAATTTGCTGTGGGCCAATTAACAATGGATCACAGGCTGCAGTTGGCCCATGGGCCGCAGTTTAGACACCCCTGTTCTAGAGTCTAGACCTATGTTATCCAACATAGTAGCAACTGGTCACCTGTAGCTATTAGGACTTGAAATGTATCTAGTCTAAACAGAAATATGCTATGAGTGAAAAGTACACACTGAATTTCAAAGACTTAATAAAAGAAAAATAATGTAAAATATCTCAATAATTTTTATATTGATTACACATTGAAATGATAATATTCTGAATATATTAGGTCAAATGAAATATGTTTCATACAAACAGTTTTACTTGTTTATTATTACTTGTTTAATGTGGTTACTAGAAAATGTGTAATTACATATCTTGGCTGGCCAAGAAGAATAAACTTACTATAGCCTGTCTCTCCTACTCATTACAATTAAAAATTCTGGGCAGAATATGAGAAACAACTACAGCAAATGGATTGAAAGTAACAACAGCAAATGGATTGGGTTTTGAAGACAAAATATGAGTAAAATGGGTGTAGAGCAAAGGGATGGGATGTGAGAACTGATTTTCATGTTTTCTTTTTTCTACTTTGCCTCTCAGGAAGGGCCAAATCCCAAAATTGCATGGCAAATACTGAAGGCAAAAACTTTGGGAGAAAGTCCCCCTTTGTTTTGGCTAAAGAATTACAAAAAGGGGCCCTTGCATGCTGGAGATCTGTTGGGAGAATCCTTCCATCTTCTTTTATCTCCTCTCCCAACCCTGCCCAGAGCCTGGAGACTGAACTGTAAATGTCTTGTCTAAATAGAAATAGGCTCTAAGGGAAGGGACCTACAAACTTAGAGAGACATATTGTCTCTCCATCCAGAGGAACTAGAAAAGGATCTCCCCTTGTCCAAACAGTGTGTACGATCCATGCTATTGTTTTCTTTCTCTTTTCTTTTACCACATAACCTCAAATTAGCCCCATTTACACACAACTACATCACATTGGGTGGTCTGTGTGGGGAGTGATATCTGAGAAGACTATTTTTCTGGATAGATGGACGAGGAAATGGAACCTCTGGATATTGGAGCGTATGGGAGAAGACCCAGAGAGGAGAGAGCTGAAGAAATGGATTTCCAAGTACTGGGTATGTCATGATATAATTCGTGGAATCAGCCCTGGGCTGATTATGTGTGGAATGTCTCCACGAAAACCTAGCAAAGACTTTGAGGACTGAACTAAAATATAAACCATAGTCCAAATCTCAGGCTCTCCTCTGAGTAGAGTATACACTAGGCAGGCCCAGACAGAACACAGCAGAGATTTTGAAAAAGGGACTGATATTGGGACCATCACCACTGAAGGTGAACCTTCTTGTCAGTCTGATGCTAATCATGTTAAATACCAGTTTTTAAAAAATCAACATTCTTCAGAGGATTTTAACAGGACCTAGAAACCTGCAAGATAAAATGTCCTGGATGCAATCCAAAATTCTGTGACATACTAAGAATTACAAAAATTTGACAAATTCTCAAAGGAAAAGACAGAAAACAGATACCAACACAAAATGACCTAAGTCTTGGAATTTTTAGTCAAGACTTAAAAGCAGCCATTAAAACCATCTTCAGTGAGATAAAGTTAACACTCTTGAAAGATGAAAGTTCACAGCAGGGGAGTAGAAATAAAAAAGTACCAAATAGAAATTTAAGAACTGAAAAATTAAAAATATGAAATAGAAAAAAAATACACTGAACAGGCTCAATAACAGAATGGAAGAGAGCAGAGTCCAATAGAAATTAAGCAATCTAAAGAACACACAAAATGATTTTAAAAATGAATAGAGCCTCAGAATCGTAGGAGACCATATGAGACAACAACAACGGGTCTAGCGTCCATATCACTGGAGTCCCAGATGTGAAGGGGAGAGAGTTTGAAGCAGAAAAAAAAAAAAAAAATTGAAGAAATAATGAATGAAAACCTCACAAATTTATAAAAAGTAATAAATTAACAAAGTTAAGAAACTCAGTGAATCCCAAAAAAGATAAACTCAAGGAAAGCAGTTTTCAGATGCATGATAATCAAACTGTTGAAAACCAAAGTGATAAAAAACTTGATAGTAGCTACAGAAAAGCGATACATAACGTAAGTAACAATGATGCAAATTATTACAGATTTCTCATCAGCAACCATGAAGGCTAGTAACCTGGAATTACATTCTGCAAGTGCTGAAGGAATTAAAAAAATTAAAGAAACAAAAAAATCCTGTCTACCTAGATTCCTATATCTAGAGAAAATATCCTTCAGCAGTGAAGACAAAATAAGCACATTCTTGGATAAAGGAAGACTTAAGATAGTTTGTCACTGGTAGACTTACTATAAAAAGAATGCTAAAGAAAATTTTTCAGGCTGAAGGGAAATGATACCAGAACCGAACTAAAAGCATCAGGAATAATGGAGGAAGAAAATAAATTTAAACACCTGGGTAAGTATAAAGGGCTATTTCTTCTTAAAACTCTTCAAAACATGTATGACTGTTGACAGTAAAATTATAACATTGCCTGGAGGTTTTTAAATGTAATCAGATGTAATACATATGGAAATTATTTTAAAAGTGGGGATGGTAAATGGTCCTATATAATTGTAAGATTTCTATGTTGTTGAATTGGTAAAACATTAACTGTAAATGGACTTTGGAAAGTGTTATATATATGTATATGGAGGTTATACCATTTACATTTAATATAATTTTTGATGATGATTAAGTTTAAATCTACCAACTTGCTAATTGTGTGATATATATATATATATATGTATATGTATATGGAGAGAGAGAGAGAGAGAGAGAGAGAGAGAGAGAGAGAGAGAGAGAATGGAACCACTTAAAAATGATACCAAGAGAAATAGTTTAAAATGTCAATAGATAAAATAAATATTAAAATTGTTCAAACAATCCAAAATAAGGCAAGAAAAGGGGAACAAAAGAATTAAAATCAGAGGGGACAAATAGAAATCAAATGATAAAATGGTAGACCTAGTTTAATCAAATATAGTCAGATAAGCTAAAAAAAAATTAAGACCCAACTAAATGCTATGTAAAAGAAACCCCCCTTTACATATAATGATATAGTTAGGCTGAAAGAATGGGAAAAGATGCACCATGCAAACCACATTCAAAAGAAAACTGGATGGCTCATTTTAATATCAGGCAAAGTACTTTCTTTGGGTGAGAAAAATTGATCATGAATAAACAGGCGAATTCACCAAGAATACATAAGAATCCTAAATGTGTTTGTACCTGGGAAGTACGCTCCAAAATACATGAAGCAAATAATAATAAAACTGAAAAGAGAAATAGACAAATTCGCAACTGTTTTTGGCAACTTGAACATTTCATTCTCAGGATTTGATAGAGCTATTAGACAAACAAACAAATAAACCCTCCAGAACAACAAAGAAGACCCCAAAACACTATCAATCAACTTGACCTCATTGATATATAGAGAATATTCCACCCAATAACAGAAGAATACGTATTCTTTCCAAATACTCATGGAACATTCACCAAGACAGATCATACTCTGGGTCATAAAATGAACCTTAACAAACTTAAAATAATTTAAATAATATGAATCATATCCTCTTACTATTCAGAATTAAATTAGAAATCAATAATAGTTACTAGGGAAATCTCAAACATTTTGAAATTAAACAAAACACTGCTAAAAAACCCATGGGTTGTAAAATGAAATCAAAAGGAAACAAAAATTTAATAGGACAAATAGAAAAACAATTAGCAAGTTGGTAGATTTAAACTTAATCATCATCAATAATCATATTAAATGTAAATAGTATTACCTCCTTTCTCCCATTAAAAAGCAGTGATTTTTCAGACTGGTGAAAACAAGATTGACTACATGCTGCCTACAAGAAACACAGTTTAAATACAAAGACACAAATTAAAGTCAAAGGTTGCTAAATGACATATCATGCTAATAGTAAGCAAAGAAAGATGGAGTGGCTGTATTAATACCAGACAAAGTAGAATTCAGAGCAAAGAATACTACCAGAGGAAAACAAGGTCACTTTGTAATGATGAAGGGGTAACTCTCAAGAGGACAAAATAATCTTAAAAGATGTATTCACTTCATAATAGAACTTCAACATACATAAAGAAAAACAACCTGATAGAACCAAAAGGACAAATAGGCAAATCCACAATTATAGTCAGTGATCTCAGTGCCCCTATCTCAATAATTAATAGACTAGGTTGCTAGGAAATCAGTAAGTGTAAGGAAGAGTTCAAAATTTTTTGCAGGTATAGATGGAACATTTACCAAGATAGACTATATTCTACATCATAACACAAGTCTTAGTACATTTAAAAGGATTAAAGTCATACTAAGTATGTTCACTCATCACAGTGCAATTAAATTAGAAATCAACAGAAAGAGCTCCGGAAAATTCTAACATACTTGGGAACCAAGTAACACATTTAAATAACCCAAGAGTTAAATATTCAAAAGGGAAATTAGAAAGCGTATTGGATTGAATAAAAATGAAAAGACAACGTATCAAAATTTGTAGGACATTGCTAAAGCAGTACCTAGGGAGAAATTTATAGCATTGTCTAAGCACCTATTTCAGAGAAGAAGAAAGATCTCAAATCAGTGCCCTCAGCTTGCATCTCAAGAAATTAGAAAAAAGAAAATAAATTGAAAACAAAGTAAGCAGAAGAAAGGAAATGATACAATCAATGTTCAAGTCCAAGAAGTCAAAAACAGAAAAACACTAAAGAATTAAATGAAACCAAAAGCCCAGAAATAAACCTATGCTTACATGGTCAATTAATATACAACAAAGCAGCCAAGAATATACAATGGGGAAAGGACAGTATTTTCAATAAATGGTTCTGGAAATACTGGACAGCCACGTGCAAAAGAATGAAATTGGACCACTGTCTTATAGAATACACAAAAATGACTCCAGATGGATTCAATATGTGAAAATAAGAACTGAAACCATAAAGCTCCCAAAAGAAAACACAGGTGGCAAGTTCCTTGACATTGGTCTTGGCAGTGATTTTTTTGATTTGATGTCAAAAGCACAAAGGCAACAAAAACCAAAATAAACAAGTGGACTATATAAACCTAAAAAGCTTTTGCACAGCAAAGGAAACAATCAACAAAATGAGAATGCAACCTTCCAAATGGGGGGGGGGGAAAGTATTTGCAAATTGGATATCTGATTTGGGATTAATATCCAATATATATAAAGAATTCACACAACTCAATGGGAAAAAATCTGATTGAAAACTGGGAAGAGGATCTGAATAGACATTGTTCTAAAGAAGACATACAGATGGCCAACAGGTACATGAAAAGGTCCTCAACATCACTAATCATCAAATAAAAACCACAATAAGATATCACCTCACACCTGTTAGAATGGCTATTATCAAAAGGACAAAAAAATAACAAGTGATGGTGAGGATATATAGAAAAGGGAACCCTCATACACTATTGGTGGGAATTTAAATTGCTGCAGCCACTATGGAAAACTGTATGGAGTTTCCTCCCAAAATTAAAAATAGAACTACCACATGATCCAGTGATTTCACTTTTGGTATTTATCCAGAGAAAATGAAAACACTAACTCAAAAAGATATATTCACCCATTTCATTGCAGCATTATTTATAATAGCCAAGATAGGAAACAATAAATGAATGGATAAAGAAGTTATAGATATATATCAACAGAATTATATGTATTTCACATCTATAGATCTCTCTCTCTCTCTCTCTCTCTGTGTGTGTGTATTATATATATAATATATATATATATATATATATATATATATATATTATATATATATTATATATATTTATGTATAATGGAATATTATTCAGCCATAAAAAGAAGGAAATCTTGCCATTTGCAACAACATGGATGGACCTTGGGAGCATTATGCTAAGAGAAATGTCAGACAGAGAAAGACAAATACATTATGATCTCACTTATATAGGGAATCTAAAAGAAAAAAAAACCAACCAACAAAACAAACAAAAAACTGGATGTAGAGATTGGTGGTTGCTGAAGTGGGAGTTGGGGTAGAGTATGAGCAAAATGAGTAAAGGGGATTAAAAAATATAAACTCCCAGCTATAAAATAAACAAGAAATGGTGATGTAATGTACAGCATGGTTACTATAGTTAATAAAACTGTATTGTACATTTGAAAGTTGCTAAGAGAGTAGATCTGAAAAATTTTAATCACAAGAAAAAAATTGTAACTATGTATAGGGATACATGTTAACTAGGTTTTTGTGGTGATCATTTTGTAGTATATACAAATACTGAATCATTATGTTTCTACCCCTGAAACTAATATAACATTACATGTCAATTATATCTATTAAAAAGTAAGTATATACCTCATGACCTGTGGAGTGTATTATAGGAAAACAAGATTGATTCAAAGGTCAGTCAATTTAACTCACGAAATTAAAAAACAAATAAACAAAAATCTTTGTGACTTTGGTTGAGCAAAGAGTTCTCAGATAAATCAACAAAAGCACAATCTATTAGAGAAAAATCAATAAATATTTCTTCAAAATTAAAACTTTTGCTCTTTGAAAGGTCCTGTTAGAGAATGAAAAGTTATGGATTAATAGAAAATATTTGCAAATCGAGTATCTCACAATATACATTTTCCCAAAATTTGTAACGATCACATAAAACTCATTCAAAAGAAAACAACCAAATAATAAAATTTATGAAATATTTGAGTAGACGCTTCACTAAAGAAGATATGTGAATGCCAGGCACATAAGCACATGAAAAGATGTACAGCATCCTTAGCCATGAGGGATATGCAAATTAAAACCACAATAGGATCCCACTGCATTCCTATTAGAATGGCTACAATAAATAAAAACAATACTAAGTCCTGTTGAAAATGTTTCTCACCTGGAACAGATACATTCCTTGTAGGAATGCAAAATGGTACAACCACTTTGGAAAACAGTCAGGCAGTTTCTTACAAAATTAACTATACATTTATTTTGTGATCCCCCCATCTCACAATCAGTGTTTACTCAAGAGAAATGAAAAAATATGTTGTCACATAAACCTGTATACAAATGTTTATAAGCAGATTTACTCATAATGTGCAAAACTGGACACAACCGAATGTCCTACAACTGTTGAAAGGATAGATGGCACATCCCTGAAAGAAAGAGGACACAGCAATAAAAAGGGAACAGACTATTGATACAGATGGATAAATACTTTATTATGCTAATTTGAAAAAGCCAGGCTCAAAGGGCTGCTACTGTATGATCCCATGTGTATGACATCTGGAAAAGGCAAATAAAAAGGATGGATTACACATTGGTGTTTGCCCTGGGATAGAGTTGGAATATCTGACTACAAAAGAGGAGAAAGAAGGAGTGGTTTGGGGGTGCTGGCACTGTTCAGTGGACTCAGTATAATCACAAGTGTTCTTAAAAGTGGAAGAGAGAAGTGAAAAGGTCACAGTGATGTGATTTCAGACAGACTCAGCTTGCCTTTATTAGCTTTGGAAATGAAGTAAGGGGGCCACAAGCCAAGGAATGTGAGAAGCCTCCAGAAGCTGGGAAAGGCAAGAAATGGCATTCCACTCACAGCCTTCAGAAAGGAAGGAAGCCCTGTCAATGCCTTGATTTTACCCCCGTGTGAATCATGTCAGACTTTTGACTGACAGAGCTGTAAAATAATGCCTTTGTGTTGTTTAATACCACTTTGTGGATAGCCATAGAAAATTAATACAGCATTCTTTTGCCAAAACTTAAAGAATTGTGTATCGAAAGAAGTGAACTTTACTTCATGTAAGTTAAAAAATAAATTGAAAACCTTTAAAGTTATTCATGTGGCTCATTGTGTATTTCTATTGGACAGTATTGGTCTTCATCTTGAAAATAAGCAACACCTTTTTAACCTGAGTATCTCATCCACTGGTAGAAGTGAAACATCATTAACTGTCATACAGATGTTAGACTCACATGTGAATGAGAAGTTTGCTGGCATTGTGTCTTACTTCTCTTTTCAAGGTTATCTGTCCTCCAGCCCCCTTAAAACACAAGCATCCCCCAACATTCCCCCTGAAGCATTCTCCTCTTCCTGATTTATTCCTATTTCTTTTTAAGGCCAAGGAAGATGCATACAGATTAATCCATAGTCTTAAAAATGAATGTGAGCACAGGGACTCTCTTTTATGATCACAGTTTAGTGCGTATGGGCAAATACCAGTGTACTTGAGCTACACCGAATATTTGAAATAAAGATAGCCACAGAAAATGTAAGGCTTTCCTTATCTTTAAGGAGTAGGTGAGCACTTTGGATGAAAGGTGCTACAGATTCAAAACATAATTACTCTGCATTGTTTACTGAACTCAGACACTTCAATCTTACTGAGGGTGTTATTTTTGAGCATCAGGTAATTTTCAGGTGTTTTATATTCTTTAGGAGACGCTTAAGAATTTCATATTTTCTGTTTTCAAAAGAGGAGAGAAAGCCTGCTGTTACTCAGGAGGCAATATTATGTATAAAAGCTTTCATCCCTAATTTTTGGAATACAGAAAATTGGAAGGAACCCCTGAAGATTGTTAATTTCCATGATAAAAGTTAGCCCATATGTTTCAAGGAAATTTTTCACTTTTAGCAACATTTAAAACCAAATACTGCCCTTTATACAGGGCCAATAGACATCCTGAAATTCCAGGTAAATTTTATGTGGGTTTCTTCCTGGAGAGAAGGAACAAACCTGCATCAGCATCATGAAGATACAACAGCTACCGCCTTAGCAGACGTGTAAAAGTCCACTTGTGGAGAAGAAAACAAGAGTTATTTCATAGATGTTGTTCACATACCAGTTTCCCAAAATGTGTTTTGTAGAACAATGATTGTCATGCAGGGTGTTACGCGGGGTCTGTAGTCCCCCTCCCCACATAAGAACACAGGACATGGTGAGGCCAAAAAGGAACACCCACGGAGCCATAGGTAAAGGAATCATGCCACTATAGTCTCACTGGCGGCTGGAGTCACCCGATGTGCGACCTGCTGTCTGTCCGCTTTTCTGCCTGCCAACCGACTCACTCTCCCCAGCGCAGCCACGGCAATTATATCAGTGGCCAATTGGCCAACCGGCCACAGCTGACGGCCAACTAGCCACAGCCAATGGCCATCTACTACCTGAATCAGCACTCCTCCACGTGAGGCCGAGAGCCTGGAAACTGTTCTCCGGGGCTTTGTCCCCACGGGAGTCATACCACTATAGTCTCGCTGGTGGCTGGGTTGGAGACACAAGAAGCAGGAGCCACACTATCCACAACCTGCCGTCCACTTCTCTGCAATCCACAACCCGCACTCCTCCGTCATAACTGCAATCCTCTCTTGCCAGCTCAGCCACCATCTTCTTGCTAGCCCCCATTCGCTGCAAGTGTAGCCACAGCAGTTATATTAGTGGCCAGTGGCTCACTGGTTACAGCTGACGACCACAGCTGACGGCCACAACTAGCCACAGCTGATGGCCATCCAATCAGAGTTGATGGCCATTTACTACCTGAGCCAGCACCTTTCCACATGAGGCCGAGAGCTTGGAAACTGCACTCCTGGCTCTGTCCCCACAATGATTCTAAAAGCATCTTCAAGAGGAAAAGGATTCCATGGTGAAATCATGGGAAACATACTCTAGTATATGTACTTTTGGAAATTCTTAATACGCATCACTCTAATTTTTACATCATAGGTTTTGATCAAATTTACTTGATAGTAAAAATTCCCAGGCTCCGACTCTCACTGTAGATACATTGTTGGTGTAATGTGTAGATATATTGAATCGAAAGCAATGTATTTATTTGTTTTAAACTTTCCTTGAAGTCTCATGCATTTTTAAAATTTACAACCATTAATTCTGTTGAGCCTGAGAAAGAAGATACTTACCAAAAAGGGCTTCTGGTGGCTAACTGAGCTCAAATTTAAAAACAGAGCCTAGCAGTGGTTTCTAAACAGGGGTCTCTCACATAAACTGCACTTCAGGGAGAAGCCTACCCTAAACTGCCTGCCACCTGCTCTGAATTGCCTGCATATACCGTATTCCTGCCATCTGAGCCAGCCCTTATAGAGGAGTCCCTGGAATTGTATTTCAACCGATAGGACTGAGGTTTTCCCCATCTTATCGAGCTGCACAGCTATATTCCCCGACCAGCATCTTCACATACCAGTCAGTGTGGCTCCATTCTGACCATTCAGGACAGTGCCTTTTGGACCAATTGAATTGTGAGAATTTGGGTCCTCATTTGCATGAGGATAGACCAATCAGGGACCAGGGGCAAGGACTTCTCTCTATGTAAGTCAGCAACCCTCTGGCTTGGAGAACACACTTTCCCTCTCCACTGAAGACTGAAGGCTGTGGTTTCCCGGGTGGCGTTAAAACACTGAAGATGTCTCACTAGAGCAGACCAGAGCTGTCTAGCTGGAGTGGAGCCTCTCCTAGGGCTGCCTCACAGCTGTTCTGTTCCATAATTGATCTGTAACACTCTTGAGCTGTTCCACAGCCATGCTGTTCTCACAGCCGTGTTGTATAACAATTGAGCTCTTTGCACTGAATAATGTTTCCTTCTTCACTGTACCCCAAAGTGAAGATTGCTGTTGGCATTGAGTTTGCTCCAACAACCGTTGACTGACATTCTTTAAAGAAACCTGCTTATCATAAAGAAAGCTGTATATGTGAATGAAGAGTGATATTTTAGCTTGTGAATTATTTTGTCTAACTATCAGTTTTTAATATCTACTGAAGACAGATAGTTTCTTGTTTAAGAAGGAACTATGACTTTATTCTAATTGGATCCAATTGTAAAAAACAAAACATACCCACTATATTGTTGTTTTTTCCTTTTGCATTTCCTAGGACTCTGGTAGAAAATTTGCTGATCTAAATTACTTACTACATCATGGGCTGTTTCAGGCATTTTATTCATGATCTCATTTAATTCTCACTACACAGGGTAGTATTATACAGATGTGGGTTCAGCGAGGTTAAGTAAATTTTTTATCCAGCTTTACTGAGATGCAATTCACATACCTTTTATTATCCCATTTAAAGCATACATACAATTCAGTGTTTTTTAGTATATTCACAGAGTAACACAAGTATCACCAGAATTGAACTTTAGAACACCTAAGCAACCAGTAATTTACTTTCTGTCTCTGTAGATTTGGTTATTCTGGACATTTCATATAAATAGCACCACACAATATGTGGTCTTATGTGACTAGCTTCCTTTCACAATGTTTTCAAGGTTCATCCATGTTGTGGCATGTGTGAGTACTTCATTAATCTTTATGATTGAATAATACTCCATTGCATAGATTGCCACATTTTATTTATCCATCCATCAGTTGATAGACATTTGGGTTGTTCCACTCTTTGGCTATTATGAGTAATGCTACCATAAACATTCATGTACACATTTTTATGTGGACGTGTGTTTAATTCATTTGGGTATCTCACTAGGAGTGGAATTGTTGGGTCATATTGTAACTCAAAGTTTGATTTTTGATGAACTACCGATTTGTTTTTCTCAGCTTGAATACTCTCAATTGATCTCAAATCTGCTTGTTAAGCCCCTCTAGTATATTTTTCATTTCAATTATTTAATTTTTCAACTCCAGAGTTTCTATTTGGTTCCTTTTTATATTCCTATCTCTTTATTGATAAACTCTATTTGGAGAGACACCATTGTCATGCTTTCCTTGAATTCTTTAGACATGATTTTCTTTAGTTCTTTGAATATATTTATAGTAGTTGACAAAGTCCTTATTTGCTAAGCCAACATCTGGGCCATTTCAGAGACATTTTCTATTGGCTGTTTTCTTTTGTATAGGCAGTATCTCCCTGTTTGTTTGCATGTCTCATAATTTGTTAAAATTTGGACATTGTAGATAATATATTGTAACAATTGTATCACATTTCTTCCCTCTCCTTTGCGCTCCTATTTGTTGTTGTTGCTGGTTCTTCTGTTTTGTTTTCTATTTTTCTTGTTACTGCTTATTTGTTCAGTAACTTTCCTAGACCAAATCTGTAGATTCTGTATTCCCTGAAGTGTTTTCTTTGAGTTTTCTGCTAGCTTTAAAAAAAAATCTTGTTTTTATTTTAAGGCTGGGTCGGAATACTTTAGTGATCAAATGGGTCCCTGAGGATGATCACATTTCCTTAATTGCCTTGAGTCTGTACATCCTCAAATCTTTTGCTGAGGGGATCTATTTTGAAGCTGGTCTTCAAACCTCAGGCAGTGTAGGGGTTAGCCTGAGCTTTCACTTCCTGCCTTCTTAGGGCTTCAAGGTCAGTCAGAGGTGAATGACTGGTCTTCCTCCTTCCTCTTGTCTTTTCTGGGCTCAGCAACATCCCTGGTCTTGTGTCCGCCCTGCACATATGCACAATCTTCTAGATCCTTAGGAATAAGTCAGGTGACTACGGTCACCTGGTTCTCCAAATCTTCCTTTTAAACCTTTATCTGGGACCATGTTTGCCTCCAGTGAAGTTACACCCTAAGGTAGCTTTGAAGTCGCAGTTACCAGTAGATTGCTATTGTTTTCATGAAGCTCTGGGGGTAGGACTTTCTTCACCTGATCTGAGCCTCAAGTCAAATCAAATAGAAACAACCTGAGCAGGAGGATTTTCCAGAGAGTTGTTAATTTTATCAAAAGATTGCCTGTCCCCTGGAGCTGGAGCTTTCACTGGAGCTCCAAAGAGCTCAGTGTTCTCTGTTGGCTGCGATGTGAGGCTGCGGGCATTTCACGGCCACTTCAACTCTCCCTGAGCTGGAGAGGAAGGGGGATGGGAATATTTCCAAGTGAAAATGACACCGACTCCTCTGCTTTTTAATGAGATTCAGTTTTTCTTGAACAGATTTTTTTGTTGTTGTTCTGTGCCTTTGGTTAAACTGAAGAACACAGAAATCACTGAATCTGATTGTTTTGTTTGCGTTTTCATTGTTCGTGAGAGAGTAGGTTCACTGAGGTCCACACTTCATTCCATCTAGATCATCTTTATCAAACTCAGGTATCTCAGAATAAAACGTCCATGCTGTTAATCACTGTGCCTCATCAGTAAATGATTTAATGAACATAAAGTGCTTAGGAGAGTTTCAGGCGTGCGTTGTGCTATGAGCACGTAAGTGTATGAGTGTTAGATATCATCATTATTCTCCTCTCCTCCCGAAGAATGGCTTCTCTCTTCTGCTTCAGTGTTTGTACAGTAAGTAGCAGACTACATGAAGCTGTAATTTTATAAAGCCATGGATAACTGAGGAAAGTATTTTAAATAATTTTTAAAGGTTTAACACAATAACTATTAACCAATGCAGAGAGTTTCAAACCCCAAGCTAGCATGATGCAGAAGGATAGCTTCTACTGAAGCCTGGGAGTCTAAGGTTAGATTAAGCAGTGACTGGAAAGAAATTTGGTGTAATAACAAAGGTACTAAATCGTAATTAGGGTGTCTCCATTCTTCTATTTAACCTTTTTAAATTAAAAATATATGTATATACTTTACTTTAAAAAAACTAATTGAGTGGAAATGTATTATTTCTCTTTTTCTTTCTAAACCCTATTTCTGGGGATTGTGGCTGTCCACAGTCCAGTTGCTAATGGGAGCTTATCTTGATTAGAAGTGAGATAGATAGGAGGAAATTAAAAGTCTCCTGAATTATGATATTTTATAAATGGAAATGACGCCTTACAAATGGAAAACAACTCTCCATTCTATATAGAACAGAGAAATCTGAACCGAATAGCATGTTCCCTGTGTGGGGAAATACCTGATAGCTATTTGTAGATAAAAGTTTTTTTTGTTGTTGTTTTCTTTTTTTCTGTGTGTGTGGTTTTTTGTTTGTTTGTTTTTTGGGGGGCCACCCTATAGAAACAGAATGTTTTAATTTTTAAAAGAATAAAAAGTTACATAAAATAACAAAAGCTCTTGATAATCCATGACGTACTACTGACCTAAAATCTATGGACAATGGGTCTAACAGTCTTAAAGATTAAGGCCAGGTGTCAATATTTATCAGTGAAATGGAAGTGCCACTTTTGGCTGAGAGTAAAATTTAGACAGGAAGAGACAAATCTGAGAAAATGGACTGTGCTGCCAGCAGCCGATTTATGTAATGAGTTTTTATTTTATTTTTGTCTGGAGAGAAGCAAAAAAGGTGGCTTTTTACAATAATGTCTACAGAAAAGGGGACAGGCCAAGATATGCCCTTGACCCAGGTGCCCTGCACAGGTACCCAGGGGGCGAGGGTTGGAAAAGGATCATTCCCTTCACTCTGAAAGCCGTGGAGGGTCCAGAGAATGCTGAGTGGCTCCGTGCCTTGAAGCTTCTGAAGCTTAAGGAGGCAGCTTAGCTGGTACAGTTGTCACTGTAGTGCAAAGAATTATGACAGATGCGGGCCATCAACGAGGGGATTAGCAGGGAAGACTAAAAGGAGTGGTGTGTGAATTCAAGTGAGATACAACCCTAGGGAATCCTGGAAATAACTATCTGAGGCTCAGGGGAGGGATTGAGGACCTACATTATGCCGTCATGCTCCAATCAGGGAAATCTAAGTTATTACTATGGATATGACTACTTTAATAGCTGCAAACTGATGAGGTTTGAAGACACGGTAATAATCCCCTTTTTTGAGCCCTTCTTATAGGCCCAATAATGCAATATCTTTTTAAATCTATGGTGTTTACAGCAATTCTCCAAGGCTGCCTTTATTCACGTTTAGTAGGTGAGAAAAGTAGGACAGAAAAAGGTAAGCAGCTTTGCAAAGGGCATCCACCTAGTATTCGGCAGAACCAGAATCAGAACACAGATCTTCACCCAAAATGTTATCATTCCAGTATACCATTTCTCATGCATCCTTAAAAGCATGTTTCTTATTTTGTGCCTTCAGAATATCTGGATAACAATTTGGAGTGAACAGGGAAGGCCCGTAAACAACATCGACAATAACAAACGTCAAAGGAAAAAGGCAAAAATTGTACATGAAACTATCTACTGTTAGCATGTTGTCAGGTCCTACAAAATCACAATGAGAAAACTGTGATTATGGAATTTTTCTGCAGGAAAAGGGCACAAAAGAGTACAAAAGAAATCTGACTTCATAAGCTTTTTGCTGTGACAATTTAGTGTATAGCAGCTGAAGTAACAATTGCTCCCTGTACATTTACTCAAGTTGGGAAAAGAAAGTTACTTTCAGAAGCTTATGTGAGCATTGATTTTAAAGGAAAAAAGCATCGCTGAAGCTGAAATTGTTCCAGTGACAGGGTAGTCACTGTTAGAACAATTTGGATGAATTTTATGAATTGAATGATGATGAAGAAGAAATCCAATTATGTCTAAATATAAACTAAACCAATTATGGATAGATACAATAAGTACGGAATTACCCAACAAATTAGCCAGTAGGATGTTACCAATGCAATTGAAATCATGCTGGTGCATGAGAGAGGCTAAATTTTTGGATTAACACTTTTTATTGAAAGTTTTCTTTCTCGAGAATCTAGGCCCAGGCACCTAGGCTCATTTCTGAGGTTGATTTTCTAAGATGTAAGCGATGTCCATACTGAGATAGATAGTAAGCCCCACTTTTAAAGACTGAATAATGTCTACACATGGAAATGTCCCCACCGATTCCCTGCAATGTGACTATATTTGGACATAGGATCTTTAAGTAACTAAGTTTAAATGAGGTCATAATGGTAGAGCCCTAATCAAATGAAACTGGTGACCTTATAAGAAGAGGAAGAAACCCCAGGAGTGCATATGCACAGAGGAAAGGCAAGGTGATGACCAAGTGAGAGGGTAGCCATCTGCAAGGCAGGAAGAGAGGCTTCATAGGAAACTAGTCTTGCTGGCGCCTTGATCTTGGACTTTCAGTCTCCAGAACTGTGAGAAAATAAATGTTGTCTAAGGTACCCATCCTGTGGTATTTTGTTATGGTGTTCTGAGCAGACTAATACATCCATACATCAACAATTCTCAAATTTGAATGTGGCTATTTCATGTGCTTTAGCATGTGTCAGTATTATTTAGCATTCTTCTTTCAATTAATAGCAAATGTTTCAAAATAAGTGAGCAATGACAGAAATTCCCCAATTCTAACTACCTTTGATTGAATTTAAAATGAGTAATGTGAATTATGTCTGATAAGTGTCTTTCTCCTCTCGTTTAATTTCATTGCACAACATTTGCACATTGATCTATGTGAATTTTCTCTCTGCCTTACTTTCTACCATAAATAATTGTTACCTTTAGAGTTGCCACTTAAAAGTATTTTTACAAGGACTTTGCAATATCACAGGAAAAGCTTTGGTCTTTGAATTCCAGAACACCTTTGACATTCATCCAAGAAAAATGTGATCTGAGGAAAGTGCAGATGAGACATACACAATTTTGAGGTTTTCTAGAGCTCACTAAAGGCATGGATGAAAGAAAGTAGTCTCCAGGTGTCTATCACGAGGGCCATCCATTCTTTCAACGTAGTTTTTGAGCACTGACATCGAACTAAGTTAACAGAAATGCAGTAGGCAAGTAGACAACTTATGCCATTCCCAAAGTACTCATTTAATCAGTCCGAAGCCAACCCTTCCATGCCTTTACTTTTTCTAACTAGCTCTCATAAATAACCCTGCTCCTCTGTGAGCTCTGTCAGGAAAAAGCCCTTTTTACTTTGTTTCAGGGTCTCTAGAGCCTCATATCTATTACACACTCCAAAATGTATATTGAATTGTAGTGAAGAGTATCTGAACTAATTAATACTGTTTGTCCCTTGAAAACTGGATTCGATAATAAAACTACAACAGAATTACAGCTATTTTATCCTCAGTACATTTTAAAGTCACATTTCTTTCATTCTCTGATACCCATAGAGTACATATATTTCCCTGCAAAATGGAGCAACTCTACAAATTCATGATAACTCCTTCAAACAAAAGAATAATAAAAAAGTGGATCAATTTAGCCAGACAATAAAAATTAAGTTACTTCTATTTTGACTAAAGAAAACATCTTCTTTTCTGGGAGAATTTGAAAACTGCAAATTACATTTTAAAATGATAGCTGAAGGGCATAATCTACAGGAAGGCAATTTTTGTAAGATATATTAAACTTGAACTTTTCTATTATATCTGATGAGATGTAGGATCATAGCATTTTAAAACTTAAAATAAGGAAGGGGCCTTGGAGAGTTCCCGTTGAAAAGCAAATCACAAAAAAGAACCCTTTTCTATGTGTTAAAAAAAATGCAAATTTGCCTTTGAAAGATGGAGTAGCATTTCCCCAGAGGTCCAAGTGCAGAGTGATTTTCAAATAAAGACACCAGTAATAAAAAATTTTTTTCCCTTAATGTCTGTTTTTTGGGGGGGCGGGAAAGAGCAAAAAAAAATCTGCACACACCACAAACCAGAAAAACAGGCATTCTTCATGTCTAAGGTCCCTCTGCGGAAGATATTACATGTTGCTATGGCACCGCAACAGCGTTGCTAGCTGGCTTGTCCACCTGGGAGAAACCTTGCATTGCATCTGCCATACCCGCTCAATCTTGGGAGTCTCAGCATTTTGTTAATGCTTAGGTTTTCTTTGTTATTGTTGTTGTTTGTTTGTTTTTCCTAATTTTCCATCCTGACAATAAATAAATAATTCTGGGGAATAAAAATATAATAGGAATAGCCAGAGTTTTGGAATCAAACAGACCTAGGTTTACACTGAGCTGTGCCATTTTACTAAGTTACCTTGGTCAGCCACTTTGTCTTTCTTATGTTCAGGTGAATGGTGAGAATAATGATGCCTGCTAGTGGCATTGTTGTAGGGTCAGAGGCAGGGTATCTAATCTAGAAACTGTGTCTAATACACAGTGGACACTCATTTATCGTTACTCAGTTTGTACGTGGTATTGACCAGTTTGTCATCCAGCTGTAGTTTCTCAGTTTCAGTCTGGATTGAGTTCTGACCTGGGCCCTTTGATTTATGCCCTGTGTAGCTCCAAACTGGTTTGGATTAGGTCATGGGGAAAATAACACTAGATATGTGTACACACACACACACACACACACACACACACACACACACACACACACCCTGCTTCTTTCAGTAAGTTATCCACTCCTAAGAACTATCCCCTAAATGCACAGGAGTTATTTACTCTGATGAATATCATAAGCAATTAAGTCCAAAGTGTTTACTGAAAACTACTCTGTTTTAGGCACTTTACAAGATGTCTGGGCAGCAGCAGTGAACCAGGTAGTCATAATCCTGGATTTCGTGGTATCACAAAGAGAACAGAAATTTAAAAATACAAGCTCCTTTCCACAGATTTTTTTGCTACTTTTTCTTCCTAGGAAAATGTAATAGTCAATTTCCTCAGAGCTCAGTTCTCAATTATAGGACACTAGCTATTTCCTGCTAATGTAATAAAGCTCCAAGACCATATATTTGTATTAGTATGTAGTGTTCTAAGGCCAAAAAAGGAAAAGATTCAACAACTGGAGCGAAGAGTTTTGAGCAAAGGAGAAAAAGTGCAGGGGAATAGAAATTGGTGTCACCCAGTTGACACAGGGTAAATATATATAGTAAGTAATCTGCCGTAAGATACAGACTCGTCCTTCATTTTGATCAATTTATCTTTTGTGTTAGAGAGCCCAGGCATATACATAGTGTATCTTACACACTTGGTCACCCAGGCTGGGTCTATGGGTCTAGTAGCAGGAATGCAATGGTCCATCTGTACAGTGAAATTCTGGATTTTAAACATTCAGCTTCAAAAACAAATCAGATTTTTGGTTACCAGAGGTGGGGGTGGCAGTGGAGGGAGGGAAAACTGGAGGAAGGTGGTCAAAAGGCACAAACTTTCAATTATAAAATAATTAAGTACTAGGAATGTAATGTTAAACATGGTGACTATAGTTAGCACTATTGTATGATACGCAGGAAGTTAAGAGAATAGACCCTTAGAGTTCTCATCAAAAGGAGAAGAATTTTTCCTTACTTTTTCTATCTATATGAGATTATGGATGTTAACTAACCTATTATAGCAATCATTTCACAATATATGTAAACCAAACCATCATGCTGTACACTTCAAACTTATACAGTGATGTATATCAATTATTTCTCATCAAAAGTGGGGAAAATTCAGGTTCAAATTGCTATTATTACTTAGGAAAACTCTTTGGCAGTATCTACACAGGCTAAATATGCACCCTCTGATTTGGTAATTCTGTTCCTAGATATGAGTTCAACAGAAATGTAGATGATATTTTTTCTTGTCATTTTTTAGATTCCCACATTTGGTACTAGTTAAATTATTTTCTCTAATCCCAAATGTGCATAAGTTTTATATTACTTGGGAATGGTTGTTGAAATTTTCTAGTGAACACATTGAAGTACATGTTTTAAACTTTAATTTGAAAAATAAATCAGATATGCAAAAATTAGAGTGAATCGGATAATAAATCCCATATGCCTATTAGTCTGAGTCAATTTTTGTTTCAAAATTTGGTTACATTTGATTCATGTATCCAATTTTTCTTTTCTTTTTTTGAATAAAGTATTTATTTGTTTGTTTGTTTTAATGTGTGTGGCTTTATTTTCTACCTAACAATCTAGTAATTTGATAAAGAGAGATGACGGAGACAAATACATTTATGTGCATTAACTTAATGAATTCTACAGAAATGCATGCTATGTTTACTAGACAGTGTGTATAAGAATTCTCATGGCACCACTACTATAATAACCCCAAACTGGAAACAACCCAACTGCTCATCAATAAATAGTCGAGTGGTAAATCAGTTGTGGCATATTCATGCAATGGCTTATGACCTAGCACTGTCAATAAGTGATCTACAACTATACACAACATCATGGACAAATCTCATGAATATGATGTTGAGTGAAATAAGACAGATACTAAAGTGTCCCCTGTATGACTCTCCTTATTCCTAAGCTGACTGGAGTAATATATGGTGTGAGAAGGCAGGATACTAGTAACCCTTGTAACCCTCGGGAGGGTAGTGAATGGAAGGGAACACAAGGAATTTTCTAGGTTGCTGGTGATCTTCTACTTCTTGATCTGAGTGCTGGTTTTATAGATGTGCTCACTTTGTAAAAATTAATTTATAATTCCTTATGGATTAATTATTATTTGTACACTTTGCAGTGTATATATGTCATATTTCTATAAACATTTCCAAATAAAACATGGGCCGCTCTCATAACAGGTGGAAGTGAACTGGCAAAAAAAAAAGAAAAAAGAAAAAAAGGAAAATCTGAGAAGATCATCGAGTTCAATATGATCATTACACCCAAAAAGGTCTAAAAGGCAAAGGTGAGTCTGGTCTCTGTGCTTCAAGAGCAGCACCTTCTTTTAACCTCTTGGTTTTCAACGTTTCGTTTTGGAGAGAATTGAATCCAGTGGCTAATACTAGGGAACCCCAGTAATTGAATCAGCATTTTCTTAACAAGGTCTTTTTACTAACCTCGTTTAATTATTTGCATGCGCTATGTCAGTGAAATGGGCAATGCAACATTTCAGCTAAAAGCCTCCCAGGTGATGAGTAAACAGGCTGCGTACACAAGATATTTTAGCGACTCAGCTCACTAGGATGGTCTAGTTTAAACAGAAACCAGAATCTAAATGAATGGCTTCATTCTTCCCCAAAGAAGACTGTTATTCTCGTGGGCATCGATTAATTCATCAGTCAGTCACAGAGCATTTACTTCACTCCAGGCCCTGTCTTTAAATGTCTCTCTCCTCTCTCTCTCTGTCTCTGTCTCTCTCTCTCTCTCCTTTCTTGGCTGGATAACTCAATATGTTAAATATATAACAATTAGGCTTCTAACACATACAATAATTGCCCTTTAAATTCTGTTTTATAAAAATTCACTCTTGCTAATTAACTGACCTTAGTGAATAAAATATCCACCTTTGTATTCAACAGGTATTGGGGTGATGTAGGTATTTTCTGTAGAGTATTACTCTATTTACTGGAAATATAATTGTCTTCCCGAAACTGTAACTCCACTCTTGCTTCTTGCCATATGAGGAGGAGAAATTCATGTATGTATATAATTTCTTCTCAGTCACAAAAGAAGGGAATAAACCTTTACTTAAGATATTAAATACATAAGAAGGCAATTAAAAACTTCAAGTGAAGAATTATTCACATTAAAAATAAAGATATTATGCTCTTCTTTTATCTTTACCTGAGGAGATTCTATTTAACCTTAAAGTTAAGTGAGAATATAATTTCTCTATGAGAGAGGCGCTGAGAGAAAGAACATTTATTTCTGTTTTACTAACCCAGAGCCAACGCTTCCTCTGAATCCCTCTAATATTTACTTACAGTCCTCTTAAACTGCCCTGGACGACCTCTTGGATAAGAAATGCATGAATTATAATGCGCTATTACTGCATAACAAACTTTCCAGAATGCAGTGGCTCAATATAACAATTTATTATTTGCTCATAAGACTATGGGTCAGCTAGGTTACTCTGGTCTCATCTGGGCTCACAGATGTGTTTGTGGTCAGCTTAGATGGGGAGGGAGCTCTGCTCTTCTTTGCTGGGCTCTCACATGTTTGGGGCTCAGCAGACTTTGGGTGTGCAGGATACCCTTGGCTGGGACAACTGGGCTGTCTTCCATGTAGTCTCTTACAGTCTTCCAACAGGTTAACCTAGGCTTGTTCACATGGTAGCGGGGCAGATTCTGAGAGAGTCAAAGTGTGCAAAGCCTTTTGAGGCCTAGGCTTGGAACTAGCACATTGTCACTTCTACTACATTTGATTAGTTATAGTAAATCACAAGGCAGACCAGGTGCAGGGAGCGAGAAATTGGTTCCACCTCTTGATGGAAAGCATTGCAAAACCACATTACCAATAATATGGTTCAGAGAAGGGTGAATAATTGAGGACTTTTTGTAATGAGTATATCAGATATAGACATGTTTGAATACATATTTTCTATCAATCTAAGTCTTCATGAAAATAAGGCAATATTTTATCATGTTGTGTTCCAGCATTCATGGTGTTGCTTAGAATGGACTTCTTTTGGAGTTAAGTTTACAGCATCTTCCCCCCTTTTCAACTGATAACAGCTCTTTGCTTGTCCCTTGGCGTGCTCCTTGACCCCTATCTATCATGGTCGTAGTGGGTTTATGGGGTTCTCAAACTGGGTACCCTAGCCCAAACAGCTGGTGAAACGATCAGAATAAAACTAAGGCCGGGACAAAGAGAATCTTCCTTTCAGAAATTTGATGTGGCAGACCCATTTAAGGACAAAGTGCAGTTGAAGCTGAAGTTCTTTGCCTTTTTGAAGTCTGGTTCTTTAAATCTTCCCTTCATGTTGAAGCCTCCTAGTAAATATCCTTTATCTTTCTTCATAAGGCAAAACATCTAACCGTCGTAAGGACCTTACACACTCCCAGTTCTCAAAAGTTTGTTGAGTGACTGAATGAAGACAAAGATCCTATAATCACTGACTATTTTTACCATGTAAGTGTATTAGGCATATGCTGTGCTAGGGCATGGACACCTTTGGTTTGGTCTGCCCTACAGCCCTTCCTCCAGGCTTCCTTCATCCTAATGATTAATGAGGAGCCAACAAGTTACTGCAAAGGCACCTTAAGTTGTGGTCAAAGTATATTTGATGGGAGTGGCCATTGAGTCCCCCAAATCTGTGAATGGGACACCAAGTCAGACAATCAGTAAATATATTGTGTTAAATTGACATATTAGGGAACATATTTTCAGTCACATACAGAGATTTTTTTCTTTTTTTCTGTGGGTGTATGAATTTGGGCAAGTTATATGACCTCGCTAATCATTAATTTCCACATCTGTAAAATGGCTACTATAATATCTACTTCCCAGGGCTGTTTAAAATATTAAATGCGATAATGAGTGGGAAGAACCTTGTACAATTCTTAGTAGAATGCAGTTTTGTTTCCTGTTATTCTTCTGTGTGGATCTCCTTTCATAAAATACCTGATTTGGGGGTTCATGAATCATTTCCATAGCAGATCCCGTACAAAACTTCTATTATGTGTCAAGTACTTTTTAAAATTAATCTAAGAATAATCCTGAATGCTTATCTACCACCATACTAAGTGATTTGCGTGTACGGACTGATTTGATTCTCCTGGATAGCTACCTCTACCGTTTTACAGATGAGGAAACCAACTGAAGACACTGGCTCAAGATTTATTCCATTCAGTT
Source organism: Rhinolophus ferrumequinum (assembly GCF_004115265.2). NCBI lineage: Eukaryota > Metazoa > Chordata > Mammalia > Chiroptera > Rhinolophidae > Rhinolophus > Rhinolophus ferrumequinum. Next base: position 32,421,192 of record NC_046306.1, on the reverse strand, counting down.
ATTTCTATTCCTTCATGTACAGTCCTTGCCCACTGCTTCCTCAATCTGGTGCACCTTGGCCCACAGCAAAAGTAAGATTTCTACGGCCCACAGAGCTAAATGGATGAAGGTGCTCATGGCTGAACTTTGGTGCTGTTCTTGGCTCACACCCCATTGAGTACCCCCTTATGGCTTACAGTATAAATATTCCGGTTGTCAATTTGCAGATGTGCAAAGGTACACAGTTTGAGGTGATTATAAAATGATGATTTTTTTTTTTACAATAAAATTTGGGAAAGAACAATAGTTTTCTGGTAAACACTTTCTCCCAGGTAACCAGAACAAACAACTTTCCACCGTTGCCATAGAAATTGGACAGAAGCAAAGTACAAAGCTGATCTCTAGCATTATGACATTTTATAAATCAAGGCTGATTCTTCTTGTTAAATTACTTCATCTTGCTGTCAACATGTTCCATTGTGTCCTTTTCTAATGCAATCATCAAATGCCTAGGTTTCTAGATTAGCAATAAACATAAAATTGTTTTTGAATCCATCCCCCCATTTCCTCACCTACCTTTTCTTTGCTATGAGTCAGAATCCTTGTGAGAAAACAAAACATTTCTGATATGCAGCAGATGTTTGATTCTGGAACGACCATATCCGGCCCAGCGTTGTTGGGAGAGCACTTCGCCAGCCTTTGTTTTTGCAGTGCTTGTGAAAGAGAAACATGCTCACAGCTTCATTACTAAAGGGAAGAGCTGTATTTTAAAACATGTAAATAATTAAATCTATAGGAAATTCCAATGGAAGATAGAATTTCCATACAGCAATAGATCTGTATGTAATCAGAAGCACATCCAACAAACCATTCATTGAACAAGATAGAAAGGAATACACCTGTCAGTAAATAGTTAGAATTGACAATGAGGGAAGATCGAAAATTTTCATGGAAGACCTACAATGTATGTGACAGTGACTATGCTCCCTTAACTTCCATGATAAACTTGAGTGGTATTTATCATGACCCCTGTGTAAGAGATGCTATTGGTTCCCTTGCCTCAAGGTAGGACCAACTCTGGTGTAATTCCAGCACCAGAACTGCCCATGGTATCAAGCTGAAGCTTGACTTTAGCTGAACCAGAACCTTTCTTAGTTCCTTCCCCCGCACTGTCCTGCTTTCCCTACTGCCTTTCTTCTGAGAGCACTTTCAATAAATTGCTTACACAAAATCCCCCATCTCAGGCTCTGTTTCTTGGGAACCTGACCCAAGACACTTTATTTTATTGCTAGGATAATGGAATCTCATATGGGTTGGAAACTGGGTGAGTGTGACCCAGCTGATATGTGGAAGAACTGGGATTCAAATCTCAGGTTTTCTAACTTTACCAAGTTACTTCTTTTTTTGCTTCTTCTTTTTTTTCTTCCTTTCTGGGGCTCCTGCTGCCTGCACGGCTCAGCCAATAGGCCGACCCAGGAGTTGGCTCATAGAATGAGCGTTTATTATCAGAGCACTGGTGGTCTGAGAAGGCAGTGAGTTAACACCTCCAAAAATTTCCTTAACATTCTCAGTCCGGCTGAGGGTATTTAAAGGAAAATCTGGACATTCTTCCAGAGGCCACGTGATGGTTCTGGGGGTCTGCAAGGAGCCTCCCCTCTGGCGATGTGGCTCTCTAATGTGGTCATCAATCCAGGAGCAATGACGACAGTAACCTGGAAAGAATGCTAGGCCCTAAAGATTGTAATCGGCAAGCAAGGGGTGAGGGGGGCGGGCATTGTGACTAGTAAGCAAGCGTAAGTTTCAGGGTAATTATCTAAAGCAGGGAACTGGGACAGGGGACATCCTAAGTTCAGGAACCGGGGTGGGGGACATGCCAAGCTCCAACCACAAGGAGGGGGGTGATCAATTAAGCTCTAGGGCAGGGAGAGGCGAGGTCTCTTTTGTGGGGGTCCCAACAGGGCCCTGTTTCAATTCCCCCCTGTCTTGTGTTCATTCTATTTCTATAAAATCAGTAAGGTTAGATTAGAAGGGAACAAAATAACTATATTAATACAATTTTTAGATCTAGGGATACGGGTGATGACCACTCTTGCTACTTCCTGCTGAGAGTGGGGGTAGTCTCTGCCTATCACCAAGCTATTTCTTAATGTGATTTTTATGCAGAGTTGGTAGCTGAGATAAGTAAATACTCTTCCATCTCTCTCTTCATTTCAGTACCAATACCATGCTGGTGAGCATGGGTCAGGTCTTACATATGAATTGCTGGTTCCAGGTTGTCAATTTCTCTTCTTGGATATCCCAGACATCTCAAACTCAACATATCTAGAACTGAGCACCTTATTTTTCCCCAAAGCTGCCCTTTTTACAGCCTGCTCCAAATCAGTTGATGGCAACTCCTTCCTTCCAGCTGTCCAGGCCAAAATCTTGGAGGCACCTTTGATTGCTACTATTCTCTCGTACCCTACCTCCAGTCAATCAGAGAATCAGGCCTACTTTATACATTCAAAATATAGTCAGAATCTGACCACTTCTCCCAGCCTGCACCATTACCAGCATGTTCTGAGCTGCCATTATGTCCAGTTTGGATTGGTGCAAAAGCCTGTGACCTGGCCTCCCCCTCCCCTTTCTTCCATATAGCTAATTCTCACAACAGCCAGAAGAATCCTTCTAATGTGAGAGTTTGTCCGATCACTCTGCTGACTCTCATTTTCTTCAGAGTAAAAGGCAAGACTTAAATTGATCTACAAGACCCTATGTGATTTCCCGCCGCACCTCCCATTATCTCTGATATCTCGTCTACTGCTCTTTCCCCTCACTCATTACACTCCTGGCACACTGGCCTCCTTGTTGTTCCTCAAACACACTAGACAGGCTTCTGCAATAGGGTCTTTGCACTGGCTGTTCCCTCTTCCTGGGACACTACTCCTCAAGATATTTACATGACTCCTTATTGAGCCTTCTTTGGGCTTTTGCTCAAGGATCACCTTTTTATTTAAAGTTGTACCTCAACCCTAACTAACAATCGATTTCCTTTATCTTACTCTACTTTTTAAAATAGTACTTACCTTCTTTTAATATACAATGATATTGATTAACTAATGAACTTTTTGTTTTGTTTTGTTTTCTTCTCCCTCTGTCTCTACTGTGATGTGACCACATGAATGGCGAGATCTTTGTAATTAATCACCCTTATGTCCCTCGTGCCTGGAACAGACTGGCATATAGTAGCACTCAATAAATAACTGTTCAATGAATGAAGGAAACTTACCTGTTTCAGTTTGAGCATCTGTCTTTTGATCAAATTGGGAGCTGTACAGAGGGATATTTTGTAGTTGAATGACTAGTGGAATAACTTAAGCTAAAAATTTCTGAGTATTTTATTTCATTGGAGATTGCACACAGACACACACACACACACACACACACACACACTCACACACACACAATTTTTGTTCCTGTTAACTAGATGTTCTGTTTGTCCCTTTTACATGAAAATTTATCTTTAAGGTGTATACTTCATCATTGAGGCATTGAAAAACTGCATCATTTACCAATCAAGGACTTTGGCAAATTCTCTTTTGTTTGATTAGCAGCTAAACAAGAGCACGGTAACAAAAAAACAAAAAAAGAAAGAAAGAAAGGAAAAAAGAAAAAAATATCAGCTATTTATGAAACAGTTCAGATAGTCTATTTTTAAGATGAGTTAACCATTAACTGTTTTTTTTCCTAGGTTAGCATTTTTCACTCTGTCAAAGGACATATAATTCTTCCTGCATAACATGTGTATACTTCATGGGTTTAGGGGATGCTACAAAATTCATATTGCCATAGTACTAAAATATTAATAGTCTATTTACACTTTGCTTGCTAATCAGTCTAGTCCTAAGTTGTTAAGGGAGGAATTATATCATAACAAACTTCTTCAAGCTCATAAGAAAACATGTAAACATATATATGCATAAAAAAGGACTGGAGAGAAGCATCTCAGAATACTACACTGTTCTCTCTGAGGGATGGGCCTGGGGAGTTGATGTCTCTGTACACACACGTCCTAAGGATTTCTTCAAGCTCTGCAACACTTTGCATTTAGTTGAGCACAAGTTTCAATCCCCTTCACAGGTTCTTGCTCCATTTTAAAAATTAGGCTACATCCAAACTTTAATATACTGCATTTTAAAGAAGGAAATAACAACCCAGGTGTTCTTAGAACACTTTTTCTGGACACTCATTCTTCTTCGGTTATATATCTTTTTCCAGTCACTTACATAGCTGTTAAGTTTGGGCTTTTATACATTTTCAAAGGCTGTATTTTTACAAGTGACGTAATTGTTCTTTTTGGTAATGCAAGTTTTGACTGTCGTTGGAGGGGTATAAAGTTTTGGTAGCCGCAAGACTATGACAAATTCTGAGTGGTCTATTGGTGATCAACAGTGATGACTGTTCCATGAAGATGAAATCTATTGCGAATACAATATTGAATCTGGAGGTTGATGTGTTCCTGGCACCTCAGGCCATCAGCAGTTGCCCCAAAATAGCTTTGTGGAAAGTAAGTGGTCATTGACAGTTAGGGGTCATGTCCCACAAATATTAAAAGCTCTGGGCTGCAGGCATGTTTCAGAATAGAGCCTGGAACTCCTCAATTATTGGTAACATCTTTCAAACTGCCAAGGCAGGACTTTCAAACTAACCAAGTTTAAGACAAATAAGGTAGTTTCCTTTTTGACATCATTTCTCTTTGTAGATGTATCATTTAGCAAATTCAAATAGCCTTCGATCTGTATCCCAAAAGAACCCAGTGAGGATGACCTTGAAAATATTGCTGAACTTGCCATTTACTTAAGCAGAGAGGATTCCACCGCCCAAGAAAATAACCAGTGGCTTTAACAAGAAATGTTAACTAGACAGGGTTAATATTAGGAGGGGGAGAGCGAATTAAATCTAATCATTAATAAAGAAACTTTTGAGAAGAAAGATGTACACATATTCTAAAGTGGCTGTGACTGCATTGTGAACCAGTAGAAATTTTTTGTTTGTTTTGTTGTAAGGAAAACATAAACTGTGTGGATCCATTATATTGAGTTACATTTAGAAACAACTTGAAAATAGAAGTTTATTTGTTGCATATGACCTGGAATTCTTCCCATCTGAAAACACATGCATAGATGGCTACCTCTACCTGAGACGCATAAACATAATATACCAGGGATGCTAAAAAAATGTATACAAGTGGACACTTTGGTCAACATTGCTTAAGCCGTAATTCACCAGAGTCTGGACACTGATGGTAACCACTTTGAGCACCTCTAGTAATTGCAGAAGTCAAACGTGACTTGTATTCATCTTTTGTTATCGGTATATATTATTACAATTTTAATGCAGTTTTCCTTTCTTAAAAGGTGTATACATTTTTTTGGCATCCTCTGCATTCCTTGAGGGTGTTTTTCTTCCCTTTCAGATACTTGTTGTTATTCAAGACTGTTTCATTGTCAATGAAACTCTAACTCTATTCCATTCTTTGCTGCAAGGAAGTGCTTATTCATTAATTGGAAAGAAAAGGAAAGAATCCACAGCTGCCCAACTAGTTAAACTAAATACTTTCTGTTTTCAACATCATCTGCCAAAAATAATGTCTGAAATTATGAAAGGAAAAGGGATGAATACATTTGGAGATTTGATAAAAATTCATTTTAGTATTACGTTACTTTTATGAGGAAAAAAGCCAAACAAATGCTTGCATTATGTGTGTGATTCACAACCACATATATCAAATTATAAAATGTTCGCTTATCTCAATTCTTGAGTTTTGCTTTAGCCAAAAGTTAGTATAACTTTTGGAAGATGTATAAAGACCCTTGGATTTCTAGGAACTCTTTAGTGAATGTGTAGTATCTTTAACAGGACCCTGATGGTTGTATACCGTAAAAGTTACAGCTACTTCCCTAAATTACTGTGTGTTTTTTTCTTTTTGGAGGGGGGAAGGGGAACAGGACTTTATTGGGGAACAGTGTGTACTTCCAGGACTTTTTCCAAGTCAAGTTGTTGTCCTTTCAATCTTAGTTGTGGAGGGTGCTGTTCAGCTTCAAGTTGTTGTCCTTTCAGTCTTAGTTGTGGAGGGCGCAACTCAGCTCCAGGTCCAGTTGCTGTTGTTAGTTGCAGGGGCTGCAGCCCACCATCCCTTGCAGGAGTCAAACTGGCAACCTTGTGGTTGAGAGCCTACCCTCCTCCAATGCCTTCTGCGTTAGGAGCACGGAGCTCCAACTGCCTGAGCCACCGGGTCAGCCCTGTTTTTACTTTTGTAAGAACATAGTTTATGCATGAAAAGGATGTGCTTTCAAATTCTTGATCAATAGCTTGTGATTCTTCTTCTTCTTCTTTTTTTTTTTTTTTTTTGGTAACTTAACTAAGGAACAAAGGGAAAACAATTTTGAAATTCTGTTAAAATATAACTGGTATTTTTATTGGATATGTTAGAGCCATATGTATATTAGTGTATGTTATAGGTACTTATTATTAATATGCGTTAGAGCTATGGCTAATTAATGTTAATTTAATTACTATTGATCGCATACAGGGTTCTCCCGTAAAATAAGAATAAAAACTTATAAAATCCATCCATTTATATTTAATTCGTCAACACGTTGTTCAATGCTAGGAGAATATTTAATTTCTTAAAAATAAAATTGTTAATTCTGTCTTCATCCCCGGCTGATTCAGTGGCAAGGAATTATTCCTTACAATTCAACTTCATTTTCTTCTTTTGTCCTCACAACATGGAATTGAGCTGGTCACAACCCCTGTAGGTTAACACTAATAAAATGTTTCCTAGAACAGAAGTTGATTAATTTTTACTTACCATCTTCTATTGCTTTTTAAAGACTTCTTCCCTTTTCATAGAATGCTATGTCCAAATGTTGCCATATTTCCAAATTCTTCTCATTCTCCAATTTCAGCTCACAAGTCATTTTCTCTCAGCAGCTACTCTCAGCCATCAGTTCCTTCCCTCATGCTGAAGTGACCTCTCTCCATTGTCATAACATAGAACTTGCTTTTCACATCCCTCCAATTGTCTCCCATAATATTGGCTTTATTTCATTTTGTGTATGTTCTTAATACATTGCATGCTTTTGGAAGGTAGAGCACACGTTTCATGCATTTTTATATTCTCCACTCCATTTAGCAAAGTTCATTCATTGTATAAAGGAAGTCCTCTGGGTATGGATGAAGAATGAACATATTCACAACACCCATGATATATTTATTTTCTATATACCAATACATTGGGTATACGGTGGGTTAGACATGAAAGTTTCTATTTGGAAGTGTAATATTAATACAGTCTTAATATATCTTCTGTATGTCTCAGGTTTAAAGAAAAAACCACAAAAGTCATGGTGACATAGAGAACGTTAGTTCAGGATACACAAAGAAAAGAAGGAAACTCCTCAATGTTGAAAATATCAATCATGTTTTGTTTGTTTGAAATTTCCTACTCCATAGTAACAGGAAAAGGACTAGAGCCCAGAGTCCTTTTAGAGATAGAATCGCTTCCCAGTAAATATGAAAATGTACTCTCAACTTCTTTATAATAGTTTTCTATGAATAATGAATGCCCTTGAAAGAATAGGCTGCGGTTTGTTTCAAGCAGAAGTAAAATATAAGAAAAAAACAAAGCTGGTCTATTCCCTCTGTACCACTGTTTTGTTTTTGTTTTTTTGGTCTTTATAATAGGAGAAACAGAGATGTGGAATGTCAGGAATTGTAATATTAGCAGACATTCTTCCCCTTAACGTGGAAAATATCTGATCCACAGTTGCCCCAGTTTGTTCAGTGTCATGGATACACTATGGATAAAGTATCTGTTCTTCCACTGCCTCCTAGCTGCAGGGCACTCTGGGTAAGCGAAGTTGGATAGTTTTCAAAACTGTCATCCTTAGTAGATTTACAGACATAAAGAGACTATCATTAAAATTAGTCAGTGACTCTGAGCTTGGAATAATTTCAAAGTGGGACTCTCAGCCAGAGGTGGACTAAAGTCTCAGGAGCAATTAGGGACAAATAACAAAATAAGATTCTGACATGCAGGGTGAGAGGTGAGTAGAAAGGAATTGGAATGCTGATTGGGTGATGTTAGAGAATTTCGATCTAACTAAAGAATGATTTATTTTTTGCTGAACATTCATAGAGTCACCCAGCAGGGTCATCTGCCAGCAGCATTAACATAATCAGCATTTCTCAAACTTGGTTGCACATAGAAATCACCTGAGGATCTTGTTAAAATGCAGATTCTTGTGCAGCAGGTCTGGGCTGGGCATCAGATTTCACATCTCTAACTGGAGTCCAGGTGATGCTGATACTACTGGTCCTCAAAACACACTGATCAGAATAACCAGGATCTACCATTGTGTTAACCTAATTCAGTATATGATGGCTACATGTGGAAATTGAATGCTGAATTGAGATGCGCTGTAGGTGCAAAATACACATCAGACATATTTTATTGAAATACAATTTAAATACCACAAAATCACCCCATTCAAAGTGTATAATTCAGTGGTTTTTAGCATATTCACAAAGTTGTGTAACCATCACCGCTACTGAAGTCCAGAATGTTTTCATCACCCCAAAATGAAACGTTGTACACTTTCGCTATACACCTCCCATTCCCACTTCCTCCCATCTTCGGTTCTACTTTCTAGGTTTCTTTCTTTCTTTCTTTCTTTTTTGTTAATTAAAGTGTATTGGGGTGACAACTGTTAGTAAAGTTACATAGATTTCAGGTGTACAATTCTGTATTACATCATCTATAAATCCCATTGTGTGTTCACCACCCAGAGTCAGTTCTCCTTCCATCACCATATGTTTGATCCCCCTTACCCTCATCCCCCACCCCCTACCCCTCTTACCCTCTGGTAACCACTAAACTATTGTCTGTGTCTATGAGTTTTTGTTTCTCATTTGTTTGTCTTGTTCTTTTGTTGTTTTTGGTTTATATACCACATATCAGTGAAATCATATGGTTCTCTGCTTTTTCTGTCTGACTTATTTCGCTTAGCATTATAATCTCAAGATCCATCCATGTTGTCACAAATGGTCCTATTTCATTTTTTCTTACCGCCGAATAGTATTCCATTGTGTATATATACCACACAACTTCTTTATCCATTCATCTATGGAAGGACATTTTGGTTGTTTCCATGTCTTGGCCACCGTAAACAAAGCTGCGATGAACATTGGAGCACACGTGACTTTATGTATAAATGTTTTCAGATTTTTTTGGTAGATATCCAGGAGAGGGATTACTGGGTCATATGGTCACATTACGAACTTCTATTCGTAAGTTTTTGAGTAACCTCCACACTGTCTTACATAGTGGCTGCACCAGTCTGCATTCCCACCAACATTGTATGAGTGTTCCTTTTTCTCCACAGCCTCTCCAACTCTTGTTACTATTTGTCATGTTGATGATAGCCATTCTAACTGGAGTGAGGAGATATCTCATTGTGGTTTTTATTTGCATTTCTCTGATGATTAGTGATGTTGAGCATTTTCTCATATGTCTATTTGCCATTTGTATGTCCTCTTTGGAAAAATGTCTCTTCAGGTCCTCTGCCCATTTTTCAATTGGGTTGTTTGTTTTTTTGTTGTTCAGTTCTAAAGAAGGGAAGTATCTAATTTCTTTCATGGATTTGCCTGTTTTGGACATTTCATGTAAATATACACATTCAATATGTGGCATTTTGTATCTGCCTTCTTTCATTTAGCATACTGTTCAAGTTTCCTCCATGTTGTACCGTGTATCAGTACTTCTTTCTTTATGGCTAAATGATATTCTATTGTAATAATATACTACAATTTTTTTAATTCATGTATTTGTTGATGGACATTTGGATTGTTACTACTTTTTGGCAATTTATAAATAATGATGCCATGAACATTGTTATACAAATACTTGAAGCAACATATGCTTTCAGTTCTCTTGAGTACATTCCTAGGAGTGAAATCATTGGGTCATATGGTATATCTGTTTCAATTTTTGAGGAACTGGGAAACTGTTTTTCAAAGTGGCTGAATAATTTTACATCCCCTCCAGAAGTCAAGGAAGTTTCCAATTTCTGTACATCCTTGCTAGCACTTGAACCAATATTAATACATTATTATTAAATGAATTCAATACTTCATTGAGATTTCCTTGGTTTTTACCTATGTCCCTTTGTATGTTTCAGGATCCCATTCAGGACACCACATTACATTTGGTTGTCATATCTCCTCAGACTCCTCTTAGCTGTGACAGTTTCTCAAACTTTCCATATTTTGGGTGACTTTGACAGTTTGAGGAGTACTGGTCAGCTATATTATAAGATGCCCTTCTGTTGTGATTTGTCTAATAATTTTCTGATAATAAGGCTGGAATTATGGGTTTTGAGGAGGAAGATCACAGAGAACGATAATCACATAATATCAAAGGTTGCATCCTATGAACATGATTTATCACTGTTGATGTTGACCATGGCTATTTGGTTGGAGCAGGTTTGATTGGTTTTTCGCAGGTTTCTCCACAGTAAAGTTATTTCTTTTCTTTAAAAATATCTATCTATATATAAATATAGATATAGATATAGATATAGATATAGGTATATGTATGTACTCATAGATATTTATTTTATACTTTGGGTTATAATCTAACACTATTTTATTTTATTTTATTTTTTGCTCAAATTATTCCAGTTTGACCATTGAGGACTCTTTCAGTTCGACATACTCCCGTCAGTGTGAGGTTTGTTGTTTTGTGCTCTTCTTTGATTTCCGGCATTGCAAAATGTCTAGGCTCATCTTATTTTTTCCCTCCTTAGTTGTAGAATCAGCCACTTTTTTAAGGAGTCCTAGCTCTTTTTATTGGATAATGGAATTCAAAAACAAGATTTAAGCATTGGGTTGTTTATTTGAGATTTTTCTTATTTCTTAATATAGACATTTTTTGCCATGAATTTCCCTCTTAGAACTACTTTTGCTGCATTCTGTAAGTTTGGTACATTGTATTTCCATTTCACTTCTCTCTCTCTCTCTCTCTCTCTCTCTCTCTCTCTCTCTATATATATATATATATATATATATATATATATATATATATATATATATATTTTTTTTTTTTTTTTAATTTCTCTTTTGCTTTCTTCTTTGACCCATTGGTTGCTTGGTAGAATGTCATTTAATCTTCACGTACTTGTAAATTTTCCAGTTTTCTTCTTGAAATTGATTCCTAGTTTCATACCACTGTGGTTAGGAAAAATACGATTTCAGTATTCTTAAATTTGTTGAGGCTTGTTGTGTGGTCCAACATCTGATCTGTCCTTGAGAGTGTCCCATGTGAGCTTGAAAAGTATGTGCATTCCATTGCTTTTGGATGGAATGTTCTGTACATGCCTCAGTGTATCTGATCTAACATGAAGTTTAAGTCTAATGATTCCTTTTTGATCTTCTGTCTGGATAATCTATCCATTGATGAAAGTGGAGTATTGAAGTCCTTTGCTATTATTATATTGCTGTCTGTTTCTCCTTTTAAATCTGTTAATATTTACTTTATATATTTAAGTGCAGGTTTTGAACACATTAAGTTTATGATACCTTTGAAGTACATCGTGAAGATGGCAGTGTTGAGAGATACTTATATGTGTTTGTAGTTTAGGGTAAAAGTGGAAAAGGAAAACTAAAATTGAGACATCAAAACATAAATGGTACTTAAAGCCATATGCTTGGATGGCATAATTTAATGGATAACTATTGTTAGAAAAAAAGAAGAAAGATATCCTTAGAATGGGCCCTCAGATGCTCCAACATGAAGAGGAGTAACAGACATCAAAGGAAATAACACAGTAGGAGGAAACCCAGGAGATCGCAATATCCCAGAAGCCATGTGAAGAAAATGATTTACAGAGCACCGAATCAAGGAATGGTTCAAGTGCAGCTCATGGATCCAGTGAGTTTAGGAGTGAAAACTGACCTTTGTATTTGGCAACCTGAAAGTCATGGGTGATGTTGACAAGAGTGGTTTAGTACGTTGGCAGAAATCTGTGCCTGAACAAGAAAGAGGAAGTAGATTAGAAAAGAGTAGGTAACTTTTTGAGGAGATTTACTGTAAAAGGGCAAAGAGACATGGTGGTAACGTAGTTGAAAAGAGACGTGAGTTTAAAGATGACTTCAGAATGGGAGACTATTGATGATGCAGAAATGACAAATACCTGGAAAAGCAAAATCTTCAGATGGGCAAATGGTGATTAGATTTAGTATCCATGTAGATCATAGGGAAGGAAAGCATTTTCCAGTAGGGGAGGCAGAGCACATAGGCTCTGAGCAGAAGGGGTGGTAAATTGGATACTGTAGAAGATGAGATTACTCTTTGATTTTTAAAAATTTTTTCAGTGAATTACGAAGTCACCTACTGATAGGGAGGATGGGGCTTGGTGCTGGGCGTGAGAGAACTGAGGAGGTGTGAAACAGTTACCCCCAAAAAGAAGGACAAGGTGACCAGGGAATCATAGAATCTGAGCATCAATTAGGTAGCACTTGAGATCAATGGTTATGGGTATAAGGTGAGATCATTATAAATTGAGCAAGGTGTCGAGTTTTTCTCCAGCCACGTTCAGCTATTTTAGAATGAGTTCAGTGAATTTGAACAGGATTTGGACGGTTTTGTTTGTTTGTTTATTTCTTTGTTTTGTAATTTTAATAGAGGGAGAGGGAGAGAATGGAGTTCAGGTGAGGTGGGTTGTATTATTCTCAACTTTCACTTTCTCCAGTAAGGAAGATTATATATCTACATCGTTTGCCATGTGACGTTCAGTGCCTACCACTAACTACTCGCTCATTGACCTTGGACTAAACCATATGACTTGCTTTGGCCAATACAGTGTGAGCAGATGTCATGTGATCAGAGACTGGAAACATGTTTGCATGATTTGACTGGTCTGTTGAGCTTTTGCCAACACCATGAGAAAAGCCTGCTCCAGACAACTGCCTGTCTCAGAATAAGGCCATACAGAGTAGATCGGAACCAAGCTTGAAGCTTGATGCAGAGCTCCCCCAGCTGACCTACAGGTGCATGATTCAGAAATCTACACATACATCTCCTCTTCTTACAATCCATGAAGATTTGGGGTTATTCATAGCATTATTTCAGCAGAATTCTGATTAATATGTGAGAATGTGATCATGTGTATGATAACATGAGGGTGTCATCATAATGATGACTAGAATCTAAGCCAGAGGAGCAGGAAAGTGAAGCTATGAAGGAAGTGATGGACAGAGTGACAAAGATGGCAAAGTCAATGGGTTAGAAATCACATTTTAGAGGGAATTAGACTTTTAGAAGGAGTGAGCTAGAAAGACGGGGTAGTGGTTACAAAATGGGATGCTTAAACTTGAGATTTGGATGGGGCAAAGTTATTGGTAATGTCAAGGAAAGGGCAGGGTCCAGAGATGGCCACGAAAATGTGTAGCTGAAGTAGGGGAGAGTAAGGGGAAGGCTGTGAAGGGTGAGGAGAAAATTCTGGGAGGTAAGGGAGATGGATAAATCAGCCACATGGTCATGGAAATGACCAAGAATGATGACTGGAATCCTGTTGGAGCTCAAGGGAGAAAAAAAAAAAAAAAAAAAAAAAAATATATATATATATATATATATATATATATATATTATATCATTTATATCATTTATATTATATTTATAAATATTATATCATTTATAAAAGTCTTTAATAAATGAGGAAAGTTCTGATAAAGCTATTGATGGTAGCAACAAGGAGAGTGAGCTGCTGCTATAGCCTAAAGGCAAGAGATCCAAAGAAGATGGCCTTGTTTAGAGAGAAGAGAAGACCAGTTATTTGGAAGCAGAGATAAGCAGTAAATTTCTTCCAGACTCAGTAGTAAATGGAGTGAAAATTAAGCAATTACAGCTCTTCCTAGGGGTGGCTGCAGGAAGATGCATCCTTGGGGGCAGCCTGATTCCAATTAGAGATAAAAGGGCAAGGTTCATGTCAGAAAGAAGATGAGGATATTGGAGGTTTTGCTGGTGATGCACTGTATAGGTTACAGATGACTGAGAGGATGGGTTTGAGGAATCAGGAAGGTGTTAGACTGGGTTAGATAAGAGGATAAACATGCTTAGTTAAAGATGAGAGCCTAGGACATGTAGGATAACCTGGATACCTTTGGTGACTGGAGGAAAGAGAAAGCAGGCATGATGAGTTTGTTCTGATGTCTTTAGGTCCCTGGTCTCTCGGGTGGTTTTTAGTGCGTTGTGAAGAGTGATTTGCCAAGCCTTGAGAAGGATCTGTGAGGTTTGCCTAAGTCCTATTGTATGTGTGTTAAGGTAGGGGGAGATGGAGTCACCAGGACCTCTTAGCTTTCTTGCAACACATCTGAAATTATGCAACATTTGTCTGCACCGACGCTTACTTCAATTCTGTGTTCACTTCTCTCTTTTGCCTCCTGCTTGCACTTTGACTCTCACTTCTGCTATCATTGATAATTTACTCTTTTTTTCCTAAACACTAGTCAAAGAAATGTCCTCAGGACAGGATCTGAAGATCAGGTATTATTAATGTTGTTGTTATTCTATTATTATTTGTGAAAAATTATCATTTATTGAACATTTATTATGTGTCAGGCATTGTGCTTATTGCATTACTTAAACTTATTTAAGCCTCACAACAACTCTATGAAGTGGAAAACAAGTATTGCTTTCATGTCACAAGTGAGGAAATTGAGGCTTTGATGACTTAAATCTATCCAGGGTCACTCATGGGGCAAGAGGCTGAATGCGGATTCACATCTGGGAGTCCCAGCTCTGAGCCCTGAGTGATTCATTTATTCAGCCTGTAACTGTGGAAGTCTGAGGGTAATTCCGCACAAGTTGAGGCATGGGTAATAGTGGAGGGACAGCCTCTTCTTTGTTCTCCTAGATGTTTTTCACTGATCTCTTTAACACTAGATTTGTCTTTATGGTGATTCAGTTTGTACTCGCTTCAACTGCATAGGCATCTTTCATCTTCTTTGGACCAAGTAGTCACTTTCTCTTGGTCACAGCATCTGTCAAAATGCTCCGCACGCAACAGATGCTTAAAACAATATATTTGTTGCATGAGTTAAGAATTACCCAAGCATCTATTTAAATCCTCAATAAAGGCATATACGAGTATTAAAACTAACTGGGAGTTTTTAAAAAATGTCCCAATGCTCAAGTCACACTCTGGACTGACTCAATTAGAATCATTGAGGCTGGGGCCAGACATCAGGATTTTCAAATCTCACCAGAGGATTTCACTGGGCCAGCAAAATTTTGAGTCACTGGTTTGAGGGAAGCAGGTCCTATATTTGCTGGTTCTGCTTAAGATATAATTGCATTTCTATGATACAGGATTTGGAATGCAGGAAATAGCAAGTGCTATACAGGAACATTGATGTCCTAAGACTTGGAATGTCAATGACAGTCAACAACCCTTTTCTCTTTCCACTTGTTTCCTAGAGCAGAGCTGTCATGTAAATGATTCTTTTTTTCCAATTTCGCCGCCCTATTCTCTCACTTGTTTTTGTCACTTTCCTCCAGTACCTGCATTTAGCCTTCACTTGATTTGCATCCAGTTCTGCCACTGCTGAAATGAGCTCATTTGGCTGCCTGGTAGACACAGTAATCACTCCCAAGAATTGCATTTGAAAGCAGAATGAAATCTTCATAATTTGCACTGTCCCAAGATGCATTCACCCTAATGGAGATGACTGGGTCATGGAGACTGAATTTGAGCAGCATTCTTGGCTTTGTGTTCCCAGTCCTTCTAAGCCACCTGGCAGTTAGGGACTTTATTCAGGCAGTGCTTGCTGATGTGAGCTGACTTGAGGCCTCTGATAAAAAGGGAACTGAAGCCAACACTTGTCATTAATATTCTCAAGTGTTTGTCCAAGGGAAGCTGAAAAGAAGAACCTGTATTTATAACTTGTGAAAAGAGATCTTAAACGTGGGTGGTAGGAAAACACTCAACATAAATCAGATAATGTCTCTGTGCTATCGTGTACTTTACTAAACTAGGCTTCTGGTAGATTGATTGCAAAAACGTGCCATAATGATTCACTTGTATCCACATCACTTGCAGGACTGTGCGCTCCTCCCCTCCAGAAATGGAGTCTGTTTCTCCATATCCTGAATCTAGGTAGGCTTGTGATCTGCTATGACTAGTAGAACACAGTAGGTTTAACTCTGTGCCAGTGCTGAACGTCCTGTTAGGAGGTTGTAATGCAGGGACTCAGTCCCGCTCCTTGCACAAGAATGCAGGATACAGTGAGGCCTAAAAGGAATACCAATGGAGCCATGGATAGGAGGTTTATACCACTATATTCTCCATGGTAGCTAGTTGAGACACAAAGCAAACATCCACCATTACCCCAACGAGGGGTCTTCCTGTAGCCCAGTCTCGCTGGCGGCTGGGCGAGACACAGGAAGTAGGATCCACATGATCTGCAAACCGCCATCCATGCTTGGTAACCCCACTTGCTAGCCGCAATCCGCAATCGCAATCCGCTTCTCTTCCAACCAACCAACCCCTAGTGTAGCCACGGCAGTTATATTAGTGGCTGATGGCTAACCGGTAACAGCTAATGGCCACCCAACCACAGCAGATGGCCATCTAATAACCGAGCCAGCACCTTTCCACGTGAGGTTGAGAGCCTGGAAACTGCTCTCTGGGACTCTGTCCTTACAGAGGCCTTGCTGACTTCTGCTCTGCTGACTTAGCATCCTGAGCTGCCTGCTGGATCATGAGAAACTACACGGCAGAGAGCTGAGTTGTCTCAGCTCAGGTCATTCCAGACTGGCCAGCCTGTCAACCTCAAACATGTGAGAGAGCCCAGCTATGACAGCAGATCACTGCCGGGACAGAGCCAGGAGAGCAGTTTCCAGGCTCTCAGCCTCACGTGGAAAGGTAGTAGATGGCCATCAGCTGTAACTAGTTGGCCATCAGCTGTTATCGGTTAACCATTAGCTACTAATATAACTGCCGTGGCTGTGTTGGCAAGGGGGTTGGTTGGTTGGCAGTGAAGTGGATGGCAGATTGCGGATTGTGTGGCTACTGCTTACTGTGTCTCCAACCCAGCCACCAGTGAGATGGGGGTGCAGGGAGACCCCACATTGGGGTGCCACTATTGTTCCAGCACGGTACCCTGAGAACCCTGGCTGTGCCTAGGAAGTCTGGCTCTGCCCAGAAAGACTGGCGGTACCCTGAGAAAGCCTGGCTGTGCCCACAATATTGGATCCACCTCCAGATTCCTCGCATAGGGCCTCTTGCAGAAGATGCTTGTCGCGTGAGTTGTGAAGCGAGACACTGGAGGGCTGCAGTGTGTGGACAGAGCCAGGAGAGCATTTTCCAGGCTCTCGGCCTCATGTGGACAGGTGCTGGCTTGGGTAGTAGATGGCCATCAGCTGTAACTAGTTGGCCGTCAGCTGTAACCGGTTAGCTATTAGCCACTAATATAACTGTCGTGGCTGGGCTGGCAAGGGGGTTGGTTGTTTGGCAGAGAAGCGGATGGCGGATTGCAGCTAGTAAGTGCTATTGGCAAGTGGTTTGCAGATTGCAGATTGTGTGGCTCCTGCTTCCTGTGTCTCCAACCCAGCCTCCAGCGAGAATATAGTGGTATGACTCCCCTATCTGTGGCTCCGTTGGTGTTCCTTTTTGGCCTCACCATATCCTACGTTCTTGTGCAGGGAGCAGGACCAGAGACCCTGCATGACAGCACCTATGTGACCTGATATGAATGTGTGGATCCAGTCAAGAGCAGAAAAGCTGCCTAGGTAGCCCATAGACTCATGAGGAAAAATTCTTATTATAGTAAGTCATTGAATTTTGGGTTGTTACCCAGGAATAGTTAATTAATAATAATCTTAATTTTTGTTTTCTTTAAAGGAAGCGTTGGTGGGTTGATTTCTAAAGCACTGTGGTTTTAACTGAGGCTGTGCACAGTAATCACCTGTGGGTGTCAATCTAGCAACTCCATTTCCATTTCAAACCCACTGAAGCAGAGGGCTGGGCCCCAAGTTCTATGCTCTTGTAAATTTCACAAGAGGCGCTAATACATGGGTAGAATGAAAAGAATTCCCTAAGAGTTTTCATCTGGCACTAAAAGTGTATGATTCTCCCATAGGAGCCTCCCTTTTAGGGTAGGAATCTACCATAAGAAGTAAACGTCCAGGTAAAGTCAGGATCACATTAAGCAGCCTAAGAATGAAAGGACTCAGACTCTACAGTGAAACTTTGAACAGGAAGTAATCTCTGGGCCTTGAACATGTTTGCTGGGCCCTTCCTTTCTCCTGAAGATCTCTGTGTTGGCCGGAAATTTTTTCTTATAAGAAACAGAAACTCATTGAATAAGGAAGGGAATTTATTACATGAATATGAGGAGTTCTCTTGGAATGTATGGCAGGAAACACAGCCACGCTTTTACCAAACATGAACTTGGAAATGAATGGCATCAGGAACGAAGGATGATGTGTTGGTTGCTCTCGCACACTTTCTCTCTCACCTTTCCTCTCACACCACAAGGATCCCCTGAATCCCCTGGGTGTATCCTTTTTCTTCTTTCTTCCTTTTTGCAGGCTGCCTTTCTCTGATTGCTTGGTAGCCTACGTAGTCTCCCTAAAAGGGGGAGATTCAGTCCTGGAATTTAGGTGACCTTCCAGTTGCATATGGCTTAATCTCTTTGTGTCCTAATTACAAACTGCCAGGAGGAAGACTCTGGTCCAGTTAAAATCAGAGGTCCAAACTGGTCAAACTACCCATACCAAGGAGATGCACCATGTTCTGTAGGGCTGCCCCTTTGGTGTGTGAAAACAGGTACACACACACACACAAGAAATTGGGGGAAATGATTCCTGAATTTAATGAGTGACTTTTCTAGGGCAATCTGTTATATTTACATTGGCTCATCAAATCAACACAAATAAAAATGCAGCAACCAAATTTCTGAAATACTTAAAATTCAATTATACCAATTCGCTGTTACATATTATTTCTTGCATATGTGTTCACAGTTTTCATTATATTTCAGGTTTTTGTAAAAGAGGGCATACTATTTATATGGAATATGTAGGTAGTGTTTCTAAGTTGTCAGAATACAAATCTAACACTTGCTTTACACCTTTTGGTACAGACTTGAATTTGTGTTTTCCCCCTACACAGAATGCAGGGAATCATTTTTTTTAAAATGACCAAAAAATAAACACAAATCCTCAAAAAATAATTTTACCAGCAATCTGGCTAATCTGTTTCATGCTTGTATTCCCAGGAGCAAAGCATATGTGCTCAAATTAAAGAAAGGATTTGGCGGATAAATTTGGAAGGCAGAAGAATGATTGATGTTTTGCTGTATTTATTTGGAATATCTTTTTAAGGAACCTAGAAACAGAGAATCATGAAGCATAATCATTTAAGTTCAAGATATGAGAATTCTTGTATTCAAAAGTAAGTAACATAATTTATTTTTCTTTTGTAGTTTGGTAAGCGTTTTAGGAAACCACATTGTACTTACAGATATGACCTCTGACAACATGGTGCTTTATAGTTTAGTGGGAGGTGGTGTGATGCTAATCAATTAATGACAGAGATTAATTGTTCATTATAAACTGTGGTAAGGACAGTAATGGAAAATTACAAGCAGCTTTGACAGCATAAAACTAGAACACCCTGCTATAGTGTCAGTGGGCTGAGGGGTTGAGGAAGTGATGTTTGAATGGTGGTATGATCGATGCACGAAATTGAACTAGGCAAAGAATTGTTGAGGTGCGGCGGACCCACATGTGTACAGGCCTGTGGTGTGGGAAGGTGTAGCATTGGCGAAAGTGAAGGAAGGGCAGTGCGGTGTTTGTCCCCAAGTGACACGGAGAGTACAGGGGAGCTGAATAAGGTTGAAGAAAGGAGGTAGGCTCCACATCCAGGTGGGGCAGGGCCATAGACAAGATTTTCACCTTTATCTTGAGAACAATAGGAAGCCATTGGGTGGGCTTAAGTAAACAAGTGGCCAGAACAGGTTTTCTTTTCAAAAAGATTATTCTCACTGCTGTGTTGACAATGGGCTAAGGAGCAATGGGTGAGAAAAATTTGGACAGAACAGTTAGGTGGTAATAGGCAAGAAGTCATGGTGGCCTGAAGTGGTGGTAGCGATAAGATAAGAGAATATTGGACAGATGTGGATTGTATTTCTAAGATGGAATTGGCAGGTTTTGCTGATGGGCTGGATGAGGGAGTATGGCAGGTCGACTACAGATACAACCTTGATCCTTCACCATCTCTGCATCCACCCCCTTTGCCATGTAATTTTGAAGTGTCCTCTGCTTCTGTCTCTGAACTTAACAATGTGCCTGGCTTTGGTTGATAGAATGAAGCAGAAGTGCAAGTGTGGTGGTTCTAAGTCTGCAACTTAAGAGGCCTTATTCTTTCCTGTATCTCTATCATCTCTATGCGGGCATGCCTGAGGTAGCTGCTAGAACGTGACAGATGTATGGAGTAGACTTGAAGTGCTCAGTCAGCCCAGTTGAGACAGATCTAGATCAGTGGATAACCAGCTGGCACACATGCAAGTGAACAGCCCAGCCAAAGCACAGAGCCTCCAGGCATGTTTGTCCCCAAGTGACACCTACCATGTGAGCAATAAATGCTGTTGAGGTTTTATGATTCTTTATTATATAGCTTTATTATGGTAATAGGTAACTTATATAGGAACAAGGGAGGAAAATATTTGGAACATAGTCACTCAGACAGTATTATTACATTACTATTACTGTTACAACAGAGTTTAATATCGTGTCATAATGCAGCAGTCTGAGGGAGTGGGAAGTAGGATAGATAAGTTTTGATGAGAGGAAATTGTTACCCTGAAGCCTTCCTAACACATAGTAAATAATAAACATTTTTCAAAAGTTATATTGATAAAAGTATTGGTTCTTAGTAGTGAGTGATGCTAAGAAAGACATTTCCAAAGGCATAATTTAGATGTTTCATCTATTTTTCATAGTATGTCATATGCTGCTGTCAAATCTTTTTTTTATGTGTTCAATCAACCACGATTCTAAAAAGAAAGGTAGAAAATCATATAGCATGGCAATATATAAGAAATAAAAGCTAAATTGAGCTGGCAAACTTCTGTATTTTAGACAGTTTCCTGTTTCCTTGAATTTTTTTGTTGGTTTTGTCCCTATTTTTGCACTGGTTCACCAGAGCATCACAGAAAGACACAATTTATGGAAGGCACAAAACAGTTCCCAACAGCGACACTGTTAGTTCAAAGTTGCATCTCTTCAAAGAGGATGAAAGGACAAATTGAACAAAAAGTTCATTCCTGAGGTTTGATGGTGAAAGGAAACCAGTTACAGACCAGGCCACTTAAATGCATTCCTGACCTCTCTTTACTGATGCACACAGAGTTCTCGTCCTTAATTGTGACTACTACGGTGAAGGTTTGTAGTAAGCTTTCCTCTCAGATGAGAAATTGAGGTATTCAGTGGAACAAAATGATTTCTTTTTCTTTTCTATTTGAACTGCAATTGCTTGAAATTATTTTTGGATGCTCTTAAGTGGTTCTGAACTGGTAGTGTTTCTAAGAATCATTCGGGAGCTTGTTAAACCACAGACTCCTGGAGATTGTGATTCAGCAGATCTGATGTGGGCCCCAGAATCTGCATTACCAGCAAGCTCCCAGGCAATGCTGATGCCAATAGTCTGGACACCACATTTTTGAATGGCAAGACCTTAGAGACTGAGGTACCCCTATTCACAACTCCAAAAAGAGGGAATTATAAAAGTATTCTCTTAGGTAAGTGACTTCCATCTTTTAATATTTTTTACCATGTGTTAAAATTGGTCTTCAGTAATTACTCCTCCTTTCTCATTACTGCCCAAAAAGCAATGGTGGAGATCAACCATGCCAGGTTGGAAGAAAGACAAAGTCTTTCCTAATAATTTATTTGCAAATAATATAAATTGGTGAAAAGCCACTATTACTTCCCTCCTTCCCTGAACTCCCATGCCTTCCTGTATTCCACAAAGTCAATCAAGCTGAAGAACAAGCAATTAGGAGTCCTAAACGAGAAGAGATGAAGAGCTTTGTTACATCCCTTCTACACCGGCAGTGTACTGCTTGGAATAAGGCAGCTTAGCGCTGCAACACAAAAGAAAGCCCACGGGTGGAAGGAGTCAACAGCTTCGTCCTCCACGAAGTCACATTTTCCACTTGATAGTAACCAGTATGTGCAGAAGGCAGTACAATGTCGTGCCTGCTTCACTGCGCATTTCTCTTGTTGAGCATTATTAGAGCTATTAAGTTTTTGCCATTTCGCTCATGTCATAGTCTGAGTGTGTCACAAGGCGTGTGGGTGGGTGGGAAACGTGCGTTCAGGCTCCTGCTCTTTCTTCTTAATTTTTCCTTATTTTTGTTCATGTTATGAAATAAGGACGCATAACTTGAATAAAATAGAGACAAACATAACCATAAAAGAATGCATGGGCCCATTCCCCGTAGAAAACAACTGTTAATACTTTAATTCGTTTCTTTTCTGTATTTTTTTAGATCTGTACAAACTCATAAATGGTTTTATAAATTTGAGATTATATTTTACAGGTTTGGACCATTGTTTTCTTTTTAATAACCTCATGGACATTTTCTCATATTATTAAATACTCTGTAAAAAGCAAAATTTTTACTGATGTAGAATTTTCTTCTTTATCATTTATGATAATTTACTGCACTAATCACCTATTGCTGGTTTAAATATTAAAATTGATATTTCTCCCATCCTCTCTTCATCCCTCCTACCCCTCTCCTCTCTTCTCCTCTCTTCTTCTCTCTCATACGTTTCTGAGTTTGTGGAAAAATAAGAACTTTCTCTAATGTCAGAATCAAGATAAACACTCAAATCTAAAGTACTAGAAACAGTGTTTATCTTAGGGATATTTGCACATTCCCTAATTGCCTGGAGTCTGAGTTTATATTGCTACTCACAAAAGGCACAGAGGACAAAGACTGGGACTCCAACAAGCAAGACACCAGAGCCAAGTCACAGGAAAGGGGGGCTACAGCCATATAGGAGACCTTGAGGGTATCTGGTGAATGCAGCCTTTGTTCTGAGTACCAAGGAGTGAAAGCAAAGCAAAACAAAACAAAACAAAAATTATATATGTAATGCAGCCCTACAGTGCAAAGCCTGTGGAGATCTTCTCCTTCAAGGTACCTGTAAACTTCTTTTCTTGATTTGGGTACTGATTCATAGGTATGCTTAGTTTGTGTAAATTTATTGAGCCCTTCATTTACAATATGTGCACATTTGTGTGTGTGTGTGTGTACATTATACTGTAATAAAAAATGAAAAAGTTATATGGCCTATATGACTTTCCCCAAAACCCATAAGGCTTACATTTGTTTTAATTTGTGCTAGGGTGGTATTCCTGGCAGAAAAAAAATGAACATTTGTTTTGGAGAAATGTACATTAAACCCAGAATTTTCGCACATAAACTTCCAAGGGTTAATATATACAAGAGGAAATGAGCCACCATGGGAGAGAGTCAGCAGAAACAACACATTTTAGAATCACACCTATAATTACAGTCAGTACAGGAATTACCAAATGATGAATATGAAATAAGTGTGATGAGTATGTTAAAAAATGCAATTGTGCATTGAAAGTATGACTAAGAAATAAGGAATATCAATATTACACTTATTAGTAAAAGAACCAAATAGTAGTTCTAGAGATGTAAAATAAATTTTAAATTAGAAAATAAACAGCTTTTTAAAATTATATGCAAGTTTTAAATGTCTACTAGGAACAAGAAAAGTGGAAAGAAGTAAAATTAATTTTAATAACATCTTATTTAACCTAATAAACCCAAAGTATTACCATTTCAATATCCAATCGATATAAGGTTATAAATGAGATAATTTACATTTTTTATACAAGTCTTTGATATCCAGAGTGTGTTTTACACTAAACACACATATAAATTTGGAGTAGTCACTTTTAGACCATTCTCTATACACACCCATTGGAACTTACATTTTTTTTTTTGCAATCTATAGATGGGCATTGGTCCAAGTTGAAATGTATGAAGCAAAACCATTGATTTAGATACCTTTTGTAGTGTTAATTTAATTGAACAGATATATATAATTTATTGAACCATTGTCCTACTGAAAGATAGTTTTCTTTTTCCTTTTTCAAATAAGTCTGCAAGGAACATCCTTTATATACAAAACCTATTTTCACTGGGGTATTTCCAGTGCACAGAGTTTCAGGTATGAATTTGCTGTGCAATAGTTGATTGTAACAGCAAATTAGACACAACTGAAGAACTACTTAGTGAACTGGAAGAGAGAGCTGAAGAAATTACCCAGAATGCAGCACAGAGAATATTAAAGAGTGATTAAGACACATGAAGGATTTAGTTACATATGTCTAAACAGAGACAAAAGAAAGAAGGGGAGTATGAGTGTTCTTAAAGATAATGCTTACGATATCTCCAGAATTGATCAAAGACAGCTGTCCTCAGATTAAAGAGTCCTAAGAAAAATAAATAAAAAGACACTCATCTAGACATATGGTAGTGAACTCATAGTACACTAAATGCAGAAGATCTTACAGTTATATATATATAAAAAAAACAAGATGGAGACAAAAATTACTTACAAAGGAATAATTAGAGTGACAGCTGGCTTCTGGCAGAAACAAAGGCAGGAGTCAGGGAGTAAGATCTATAAAGTTCCAGGAGAAAATACCTGTCAATGTATAAATGCATACCTTGAGAAAAAGCAAGAGTAAAATAAAGACATTTTCAGACAAAAATTGAGAGAGTTTATAAGCAGCAGATTCTCAAGAAGTGAGTGCATCTGTAATTTATTCAGGTAGAAAGAAAATGATTGCAGAAGGTATGTCTGAAATGAAAATGAAACAAATAAAAATTAAAATAATAAATATTTTGATAAATCTAAACAAATATTAATTAGATGTAACAATAAGAGTATCTAACTTAGGAGGTTAAAAAAAAAATCAATATAGACCTGAATTCTGTACAACAACTGCATCACATTTGAAAGGAGGAGTGACTGGAGCTAAGTGTTACAAAGTTCATCTCTTATTCAGGAAGAGTGTTAAGCTCCAGTCACTCCTTCTTTCAAATGAGATTAATTTAAAGCATCTTAATCTAAGAATGTGTGTTAAAATTTCCAGAGGAATTCCTAAAAAAGTTGAAATTGAATGAAGAACTTCTAAACTAGCAAATGTTAAAAAAAATAGAATGGTGAATATAAATCTCAGTTTAAGTGTCATAGAGAAAGGGTAAACAAACACATAAACACACACAAAAAATAGAGTAAGTGGGTAGAAAATAAGCTGAGAAAAGATAAAAATAAATGTATTAGCACGCCCATTCAATAAAATCACTAAACTTCCTATTAAAATTCAATGATTTTTTTTCCTTCTGAATTAAAATAATAACAATAATGCTTTTTAAAAGAAAGTTCACAGAAAAGTTGAAAAGTTCAAGTATAGAACAAATACATGTCAAATACTAAAAAGAAGTTGGCAGGGTTATAATAATACAACCCAAAATTGCGTATAAAGTTATAAGAGAAAGAGGATTATTTACACAGTGAAAGAAGACATGCTATAAACTTATATGCATCTTGTGAAATAGGCCTAAAATAAATAAATAAATAATTTATAAAACTACATAGAGGAAGCTAAAAAATCCGTCAGCATATTGGGAGATTTCAGCACACCTCTTGCAGTGGTTGATAGATTACCCAAACAAAAATGAGGCTATAAAGTTCTGAACAACATAATTAACAAGTTTGATATAATAGATATGTTTAAATCATTCCTGGCAATACATGGAAGATTTAATGAAAATTAGTGATGTGCTAGGCCAGAAATAAAGTCTTAACTTTCAGAGAGTTACAATCATATATACCACATACTCTAACTTCATTATTAAATTAGAAATTAATTTTTAAAAAATACCAAAAAGAAAGGGGTGTGGTGTGAAAGGTGAGGATTAATTTGTCCAAGACTGGTACCCTGAAGCCTGGTCTTGCCAGAAAAGGAACTGGCCTCCTTCAAAGTTCCATGGAACCTGGCTATCGCTTAGAACTTTAAGGATTCACCTGAAGGCTTAGACATAAGCCCTGGGATTATGCCAGGCAAAGGGCACCTGGCCACACCCCCAGTTACCAACACTGAACTGACAAGAGAGCGCTGGGGCCAAGGCTCTGTCATATCTTATTTTGTTGTGGTGGAGCCTCGTAGGAGGGGTGTCACTCAATAGTGACTCCTAAAAACCCTCAGACCAAATGTTGGCATTCCTTTACCAGAATCTGACTTCTGGTCATGTCAGTTTGCTGTGTGCTGCCTCAGAGAGCATTAGGGACAAGAGGAGACCCACTCAACTACGCAGATCCCATCTCTGTGACTTTCCCACAATAGAAACTCATTCAGCAGGCTTGATGCATGCATTGTTAGGTCAATTGCCATTGTTTGCACTTCATGGAACAAAGGGACTCTCAGACATCAATAGATGGAATGGAAATTGGCAAAGCCACTTTGGAAAATAAGTTAGTTAGCCTTGCTAGCCCACACATACAACACCTGCGCCCAGGAAATTCCACTTCAGAGATATTTGCATGCAGGTACACTGGAAGGGGTCTTTGCTCTGACATTTTATGTCAGTGAGGTGGCAACATGCAGAAAGATGTTATTCTCTGCTTGTAGAGGAGCAACCCTCACAGGCAAACAGATATCAGGGAAGGGCTCTTTTACTACTCCTCACCTTGGACCCCAGAGAATCAATTTGGGGGCATGAAATTCACAAAATTCAGTCTCATATAGAGTCCCGTGTAAATAACCAGACAACATTTTCACTATTAATATGATTTCGAACATTTTTGAGAAATGGAAATAAACAATTAAGTATGTACCAGTACAACCCATGAACTTTATAGAATGTACAAAGTGTGGCCTTTTGGCTCCATGGCAACATATAACTTGCTGATCAGCATGATTTCTCAATTTTCAGTCATTTGCTTTACTTTTGTGGCCACTCAACCAATATTTGGGGTTTGCGAATTCAAGCTTTGCAAGTTTTTGTTTTAATTCCAGTTTCTTTTTTCCAAAATTGGCCATTTGAGGTTATGGCTTAGATATAATGAAACTGATGTAGGCATAGTACATCTGACAGTTTACTAAGGTACCTTTAAAAATTTTTTAGGATAACTTGCCAACACCAACATTCTAACAAATAAAAAAAGACATACATACATATTTATCTAGATATCAAAATTGGAAAATCAGCAAATCTTTATAGGTAAATTAGAATTTTATTTTGCTAAAGTGGAAGTCTTTTAAATTTATGATTGTTTGTTTGACATAATGCTGTCATAAAATGTATCCTAGTCTTGATCTGAAACTTATTTTTCCTTTTTTGGCATTTCCCTTTGAGGTATGTACCATATGGAGGAGTATAAAAACACAATTTTACCGTTTATTTACATTTTTGTGAATGAGTATCCCTTAGGAATCACCTAAAAAACCCCAAAAGTCAGTCGAACATACATATAAGATATTTGTCAGTTGGAGCATATTAATCTTTACCTTCTTTTAAATATTATTGCACATGTTATTGTTGTTAGAATTATGACACTTGCTCTGACATTTTATAAGTCAGTGAGGTGGCAACATGCAGAAAGATGTTATTCTCTGCTTGTAGAGGAGCAACGCTCACAGGCAAGCAGAGATCAGGGAAGGGCTTCTACGACTCCTTACCTTGGATCCCCTCACCAGCATCTCCTCCTCCAGGTACATGGGAAGATTAATATTACCCCTCTCCTTTGAAGGTGGCATAGCCATGTAACTTTCTTTAACCAAAGAAATGTGAGCGAAGTGATATGTGTCATTTCTGGATAGATGCATTTAATTGTTAGAATAAGGAGCCTTGGAATGTTAACACACACAGGTTTTGGATAACTAGCTATCTTTGAGAGTCACCTGTACCCATAATGTACTTTCTGAAAGCAAGAGATGAGCTTTTGTTGTGTTAAGTTGGTGAGATTTTTAGGGAACTTTGTTGCTGCAGGCTAACTTAGTCTATCCTGACTAATATACCATCTAGTGTACTTACAGGGGAAACACCTCTAATAATAAAGATATTATATATTTTGTATTAAATTAAATTTATTGGGGTGTCATTGGTTAATACAATATATAAGTTTCAAGTTTACAACCCTATAATACATCATCTGTATATTGCATTGTGTGCTCATCATCCAAAATCTATATTTTTGACCTGCTTTACCTTCTACCTCCCCCCAACACTTCCTCTCTGGTAACCTTATTGTTGTCTGTGTCTATGAATTTTTTTGTTTTGTTTATTCACTTGTTGCTTTATGTTTTATATCCCACATATGAGTGAAATTATATGATTCTTGTTCTTTTCCATCTGACTTATTTTGCTTTAGCAAGATACTCTCAAGAGCCATCCTTGTTGTCACAAATGGCAGTATTTCATCCTTTCTTATGAATGAATAGTATTCTATTGTCTTTATGGATCATATCTTCTTTATCCAGTCATCCACTGAAGGACATTTAGGTTGTTTCCATGTCTTGGCTACTGTGAATTATGCTGCAGTGAACATAGGAATACATATATCTTTACAAATAAATGTTTTCAAAGTTTCCAGGTAGATAACCAGAAGAGGGATCGATGGGCCACATGGTAGCACTATTCTTAAGGATACTATGTTTTAATGGCCCATTTCATCGACAAATATTTTATCAACATTAAAATAAAAAGAACTCTATTGGCAGTGAATCTATTATTCTCTGAGTAGTTCAGTCTCAAAATCTTGGAATTACCTGGGATTCTTCAATCTCGATCTTCACATTTAATGATTTGCAAAGTTCTATTGATGTCAGAAATGCAGACTGGGAAAGCTGGGAAACAAGACACTGTGGTTCTTCTAAATTCCTGTTCTTTAAGTTGCAATTGGATGTTCTGGGGAAATAAATTTAACATCTATGTGTCTGTGTTTCTGTTTTTTTTTAAGTTGGCCACAATATATTAAAATTAATTTTCAGCTCTGATATCCCTGACATTTTAAAATGTTACTCAAATGGGATTTTTTTTTTTTTTTTTTTGTCGTGCAGTTATTTTGTCAGAAGCGTCCATCAGCTCATGTTCAGGGCTCTTACCCAATCTGCATCCAGTGCAGAACTTTCCATCTTCTATCTCACTTTTATGTAATTGAAAGTCTTTAATTCTCCTCCATCATATAGATCAGTTGCTAAATGTTGTGGGGTTTCTAGAGATTAATTTTTTAAAACCCATAAGTTTTTTCAACTTTCAGGCAGGTTTGGGAACCAGAGCACTAGGGCAGAAATAATTGCTTCCCCAGCTTGTATCTGTGGCAAACATCAATAATCAGTTACTATGCTTTTCCTCTTTGAGTATGGGTACACCTTCAGAATAATTTTCAACATTGAGTTTTAGGAAGTAACTATTTGTCAATCAGAGATTCAATGTTTATGTTTAAATGTTTTTGCTGTACCAGGTGTAATGGATAAAAGTCCACCTTTAGTTAATGTTCCAAGTCCTCCACAATCAAGCTATATATTTGTTTCTCAACCAACTTACTCCCACAGTCTATTTCATTTTCTATAGGAGAGTTTGTTAAGGCTTTGTGTTCTCATTTGTATTACTCCATCCACCTAGAATGACTTATATAAGAAAAAGTCACACTCATTCCTCTAGCACAAACTCAAATTTCTATTACACCCACTGCATTCTCCAACCATATTAGCTTTCCTTGTTGGTACCTCTCCTCTAAAAATGTTTACTGGTGTTTCCCCTTTTGAATGCCACCCTCTACGACTGTAGTTGTATCACTAGAATTTACTGTCAGAGTGTATACATATTGGCATATCAATTTAGGTAGCATTTTAAAATGAACAAATATTTTATTAATCATAGCTGCATCGATTGATTGGAATGTAGAATTCATATACATGAAGCTTTTATTCAGTCCGCTGACATTATTTGGTGCACACAGGAACTGCACTTTGAAAGAAATCTGTGACACCCCACTAATTCATGACCTCAGTGGAGAAACACTTCATTAAGGAGTTCATGATGCTTTCCTGTCTTATTGGACTACATTTCTTTAGGGAAGGAACTGCACCTTACATTTTTTTCTGTAGCATGCCTCCTTCCCCAAGCTTCTGGCATCATCCACAGCTACCACATAAGGATAGACAGACATAGGAAAAAAAATACTCATTTTTACTAAAACTACTGTTAGCACACTGCTTAGAAATGCTGAGATATGTACCAAATATTTATGTATTAAATAAAGAGAAAAACAAGGCAAGGTATTTCTTTTATCTTAGTGCTTCTGAAAGTATGGTCCGTGAACTGGTGCCAGTCTGTAGTGAGAAAAGTACAAACATTAAGAGTAAGCATTTAGAAGCTTCTATACTAACTTACCTGTTATTCTTTTTCTGATCATGTTCAATGCAATGTAATTTCTTTGTTGAATCTAATAATGGAAATCTGGGCTTGTAGTTTGTATGCCTTTGCTTATTTTGTATTTCACTTTCTTTTAATCATTTTTATTTTATTTAACAAAAGTATGCATCCTTGATAGATTGGAAATTAAAAACAAAAGAAATTGATTCTCCACTACAGAGCATTGAGAGATATCTATCTATCTATCTATCTGTCTGTCTATCTATCTATCTATCTATCTATCTATCTATCTATCTATCTATCTATCTATCATCATCTATCTACCTAATCTATACTAATTTTTTCTACCTCTTTTTTTCTATGTGATTAAGGCTCTAGCTAGCATTGAAATCCGTATTTTGATTCCTTTATGGAACCAGGAAGTAGTATATCTTGCAGATTTCTCTTAGGGATAGTATCAGTTCAATAATTATGCAATTGTTCAGCTTTTAAGTCAGGGAACTGAAATAACCTCACCCTCCCTCCTTAGACTGGGCCATTATACTTAGAAACATGAAGAACACTGAATAAGTGGTGAATAAAAAAACCAAAAAACTGACTAGCCAATGGAACTTCAGTGGAACTTTTGAATTTCCTGCATTTAGCTAGTTCGAACGTTAAATCATAAATATGATTAAACATTGACTTTTGTCCAAGAAGAATGAATAACTGTTATATCCTAGGAACAGATGATATATTGTGCTCAGAAATAGGTTTCCATCCACCAGTACTGGCATTTAGAGGTTACCAGCTGTATTTAGGATACAGGAAATATAAAGCACATTCAAGAATATAATTTTAGAGCTGCTGAGGTCATATGGGGATTTAGTTCACCTACATTTTCATTTAAATTATATTCACAAGTAATGCCATTGTGAATGAAGTTATATCATTAAAAGTGTCAGACACTTTAGACTCTATTTCCATATACCCTATTATATGAAGACTTGCAATGTGAAATTCTCTCCAGATTAATCTGAGAGCAAAATATAGGCTCTCATTCTGAGTACATCCCAGAAGGGATTAAGTGACCTGATTTCAAGGAAGAAAAAAAAAGTGGAACAGGCTATGTGATGACTAATTTGCCTCCTGGTAAAATAAAAGTGACAAACAACAATTTTATTCATAATAGAAGTTTCCTCCAAAGCAGACTTTTCTGCAAACTCTGGCATATTCTATTTGCAAAATATTTTTAATGTATCTCATGTCATGTGCCTCTGTTTGTGAACTCAGGTTTTGTCCTTAGAGGAGCATAAACCCCAACATCTATTTTATAGTAAAATCAAAGATATATGGAAAACTTAAGAAACATATCACAACAAACATATAATTTTCTTGGAAAGTAGGCACTCTGAATCGCTTACCCTCCAGGAGAAACATTGTAGGTTTCTAGTGAATATTATCAGTAGATTTGTATTCAATATAATATACAATCTATTTGTTTTATTGAACATGCTTTGATTTAGTAATGAAATAAAAACAAATAATTGTGGCATCTTTCCTACTGAAGAAAAGTTCTCGATATATAGAATGATTTATTTACAACACTTACGAATTGAAAAATAAATATGTGCCTAGCATTGTCCTCTTTTTATACTCCTATTATCTGGGACTTCCTTAAAGTAAATTTATTAATGCAAAATGCTGAGGTGCCTTACTAATAATGGTTTTGTTTCCGTCTAGTGAATCGAAGGGAGTACTAATTAATCCAGATAGAATAGATTTAAAAATAAGTCATTTGTATCTTTTGATCCAGGAAATTATTCCTCTTTCCCAAGATTTTCTCCCAGATAAAGAAATTTCATATCATTACTTTTAAATGAGAATTTTGAAGGTTGTCAACATTTTTTAAATTTAATTGCATCTTTCAAGGAAAAGAGAATGGAACACACAAAAATGAGAAAGAATAGACCAAAGTAGGACATTCAGCTCATATTTAAGTCTGAAATATTATTTCTAAATATGTTGAGAAATTGTCTCATCCTTCTGGTACTGGTATTGAAATGGGGTAATAACATCTGACAGGCTCACTAAAATCTGGATTTATCATTATGTGAAGTTTTCAAATGCTTTTTGAATTTTTCCTAATTACACAATAAATGTTTTAAAAGTGGTAGTGATTAAAGACTGAATTTAAGCTGCACCTAAGCCCTTGTCAGTCAGCACCTTTGATATATCTCAAGATCAAGCAGGAATTTCTAATGTGGTGTCTGATGTAATAGAGGAATGAGATACCAAACTGTAAGACAGAAAAGCTGAGAGACTGAGGAAAGAAATCCAAACTCATCAGCATTTTACTTACCCTGTCATGTCACAGGCAGTGAAATGCTTTGAAAGTGATCCTTAGGAGAAAGCAAATTGTGAGTGTAACAATGTGATTTCAGTAATATGGAGAAACTGAAGAGATGGCTGAAATCCACAGAATGTAAAATCTCAGTGAGCGTTCCTTAGAAGTACTTTAAGAGGAATTCACAGCTATGTCTTGAGAATGTTGTCACACATGTAGTTATTGCTGGAGAAATATATGTGCTTCTATGCTGCATATCGTATGCAAACACGGAATTAAATTTCTTACATTTAAACTTTAAAAATGAACAGAGCAACTCATGTATACAACTGAAACCATAAGAAAGGTTTTCTATCTTATTGGTGCTTACTTTGAATTATGAGTTCTTTACCCGGACTTTCTGCTTACTTTGAATTATGAGTTCGTTACTTGGACTTTCAGCAATCCCCCTTTCCTTACCCCATCCGCCCCAGCCCCCAGAATACTACATATATTGTCATAGGATGTGGGGGCATGTCCTAAAAAATACTTACTTAAAATACTTGCTTTATTGTCTTTGGGATAATTGTTCAAATGGATGAGTTTTTTTTTTTTTTTTTTTTTTTTAAATGTAATATAGTTTTCCTTTCTTTTGTTTTCTTTTCCTTGTCAGTTCCTGGGGAGCTATGCCATGAAATCACTAGTTAAAATTGAGAGTAATTTCACCGTTTATTTTAGAACTTCTGAACTAAACATGTATTTTAGCCCTATACTCTGAAGTAAATTTCACAAGGATATACCCCAAAAAAGAGTAACCAGATGACAAAAGAGTTAAACAGCTAGGACAGTTCATTTCTGAGCCACCAGTTTCTAAGGCTGAAGTAGCAGCAAGGAGATAAGTAGTAAAATGTGTGTTTCTTTCCCTGGGATGAGATCCATTCTGACATTTAAAATGTGTAATTGAAGTTCCTTCTATATTGGGACTGAGGATCAAATATGGACAAATTTATGTAATAGGAAACATTTTCTTTGTCTTCAATATATTCTGGTTCCGGGTTTGTGACTCCTCCCATTTCCTTCTGGAATGCAGCATTCCTTGTCTCCTCTCCTCCTTCCCTCAGCAGATCCCTAAACATAAGTCTGAAAATCTGCTCATAAATCTCTCATATTCTAGAGGAGGTATGACTACTCATTCAGAAGTATTTCTTGTAGAAGGATTAATGGTTTAATAGGCATCAAAGTCAAAAGCAAAGAAGAGATTGTGGAGTTCTGGCATTCACCACTGGCAAGGAAGGATGTTGGCTGGGTTGAGGTCAAGGGGGTTTCACAGCCCTTTTGGCTGAGTCACTTAGGCTGAGTCACTTAGGCTCAGTTTTGACTGAGATTTTTTTCTGCTAGACGTTATCATTAGCACTGGCTAAAAGAACTACCCTAGTCCACTCTGCTTCAGAAAGGAGTATACATTTTCGACAATGAGTGTTCCCATCAAACCATTTAAATGGCTAGTTTTTTACTGACAGAGGGAAGAAAGGGAACGTGGAAATTAGAAGCTTCAGCGTTCCTGCTCTGCAACGCCTCTACAGATTAGCTCACTTCAGCGTCATTAAATCTTTATAAAATGAAAATGCCTATCTTTTCTTCAAAAAAATAATAGCAACCATTATTTCTTGATCTTCTCCTACTTGACAGTTAATTTACAGTTTATTGTCTTATGTAACTTTCCTATCAACCCTGTAAAACTGGTATCATTAGGACCCCTGTTTTCCAGATGAGGAAATTCAGGCTCAGAATAGTAACCTGTTGAGATGTAAATACAGAGCAGGGATTTTTCATAGGATTTAACAATGGCCAGTAGTGATGTAGATGGGAAGTGATTAAGCTAAGAAGTCGACTAAGGTTTGCATTGACCCCCAAGTCAATGGCAGTGGTGGCAGTGGTATTTTGGTTTTATTGAGTATTGAATATATATTGAGTATACATTGCAAGTGTATGTGTGTATATATATATATATATATATATAATATATATATATATTATATATATATATGTAATATGTATTACATATATATTACACATATGTATAATATATTATACTTATGTAATGTATATTTATATATAAATATTATATATTATATATTATATATATACATAATGTATACACATTTTAATAAAGGAAAACTGTGTTAAAATTGTAATACTCAATATATACCAATAATAAAAGATGAACACAAGTCACGTTTGACTTCTGCAATTACAAGAGGTGCTCAAAGTGGTTACCATCAGCATCCAGATACTTCTGATTACGGTGAACTACTGCTTGGGCAACATTGACCAAAATGTCCACTTGTATATATTTTTTTGGCACCCCCGGTATGTATGTGTATGTGTGTGTGAAAAAATATTATATATATGTATATATTTTTAGATATATATATACATATATATATGTGTATATATATATATATATATGAGTTTGTGTGTGTGTGTTTGAGATAGGTATCTCTTTTTTCAATCCTTTCTGACTTTCTAAATTCTTAGCCCTCTTCTCTGAACTAATAAATGATTAATTTTGAAATAGAGAAATAAAAGGACAAAAGAAATGAAGGAAGCAAAGTATGGTAGTAAATATTTCCACAAAGTAAAAAAGAGGACTATCAGGATGTAAGAGGAATAAAACAAACAGTTTAGACAAAGGTGATCAATAATGCCTCTCTATAGAACGTTGACTGAGTGCTAGTCATTGCATTAAATTTGATGGATTTTCACACTTAAGCCTCCAACAATAGTATAAAGTAGACCTCATTGTCTCCACTTAACAAGTGAAAACAGTATGATACAAAGACATTAAAGAATTTACCTAAGGTCAAATTTCTAGTAAGATTTCAGATGTGCACACTAGCCTATGCTCCTTTGTAAGGCTATTTGTTACCATCTCTTCCAACATTTCTTCCTGTGCTCAGATATAATGTCTCTCTTCTAAGGAAGAAAGGCAGTGCCAAGGAAGAGTTCTGCTGGTTTGGACTCTGGCTAGTTCAGATAATATCGTTTTCCTGTTGGCCAGAGTAGATGCCTTCACTTTCCTTAGAGATAGGTGAGAGCTCAGAGACTCTCTAGGTTGCCAAAAGAACAGGAGGGCAGGCTCAAAATTCACAGTCCTGCCAGTCCATGACCATTCAAAGCGGAGATCATCTAAATGTTATTAGTTGATGAAAAAAATAATAAAATAGAGATTAAAAATATTTAGGATAAAAATTCTCACAACATAATATTAAATTTCAGAAGATAAAATGGGATGTTGATGCATTTTTAGGTTTATAAAAACCTATAGAGATAAAGAAATAGCCTGCATTTAATCTTTGATGAATATACTTCTGTAACCTGAGTGTCTAAAGAGTCCTTTTCATATTGGTTGTTTTTATTTACTCTACACTGAAGAAACTACCCTTTTTAAGAGCTTGGGATTATAATTGTGTCTTATTTATAGGACATGCAATTTGGAAAGCAAAGTGCTATAAAGAATAACTAACAATAAAAATATGGAAACATACATTAGGAAAACATATAAAAAGCAAGCAAGCAAGGGAAGCAATATTAATACCAAAGAAAAAATTAAAAGTGAAAAGTATACATTAAGAGCAAGGGAATCTGATATAATCATTACTAATCGGTGACCAAAGACATAGCTCCCAATAATGATATAACAGTCCAATATAATAGATTAGAAATATATGAAGCAAAGCACTTAGTATTACAAGAAAATAAACAAAAAATATCTAGTGAATGATTTTATATAGCAGTCAGTTTTTCTCTGATCAATTAGACAAAAATGTAAATCAGAATACAGAGGATTTGAATTAACCCATTGGTATAATTCAATCAATAGGTACTGATCTCAGTCCTGAGTAGATCATTGCATATGGTACATTGAATATAGCAGTAAGTGTGAATGTTGAAACTTTCAGAGAAAAAGTGGGCACAATAAACCCTTACAATTCATGCACTAAGGCAGATTCCTGATTCTAAAGCTTTATTAAACACACACACACACACACACACACACACACACACACACACACACACTGCGTTATCACCATATTTCAAGGTGTGAAAACTCTATTTGAAATACTCGTGAACAAATCCAGGAAAAGATCATAATACAAATTGACTAAGTAGAGCTTATTCCAGAAATATGAAATAATTCAATATTAAGAGACTGATTAATATAATCTACCTTCTCAATAATGCAATGAAAACAAAATTATATGCTTATTTTGATATTTAACAACATTCATTTGATAAATTTCAGCATATGCCTCAGTTTAAAAAATTAACTCTACTAAGTCAGACAGTTAAGTCTGTGAACTCATCCTAGAAAAAGTGCTACATACCTCATTGCTGAATATCACTACAGTCACCTTCGAAGTACTCCCCTTGGGAAGCTATGCACCAACGCCAGCGCCTAGTCCACCCTTCAAAGCAATTTTGGAACTGTTTCTGGAATGACATCAGAGCTGCTGTTGTATTAGCCTTGATGTCCTGAATGTCATCAAAATGTCTTCCTTCAATATTTCCTTTATCTTCAGATAAAGAAAGAAGACATTTGGGGCCAGATCAAGTGAGCAGGGAGGGTGTTCCAGTACAGTTATTTGTTGACTAGCTAAAAACTCCCTCACAGATAGTACTGTGTAGGCTGGTGCATTGTCATGATGTAAAAGCCATGAATTGTTAGTGAAAAGTTCAGGTCGTCTAACTTTTTCATGCAGCCATTTCAGCACTTCCAAATAGTGAACTTGGTTAACTGTTTGTCCAATTGGTACAAATTCATACTGAACAACCCTTCTGATATCAAAAAAGGTTAACAACATCCTTGCAACAAGTTCACGAACTTAATTGTCAGACCTATAAGCTAGGGTTAGAAGAATACTCCTTTAAAGTGAGTTTTAAAAATCAGTGTCAAACCATCAGTGGTGACATTCATTCCTCTTAATGGTAATGCACTAGAAACACCTGTAGAATTAGGCTAATGACAAGTAAAATGGTTTCTTTTATTGTTGCCATAACTTACCTTTTAAAAAAAAACATTTCAGTCAGTGTAGTTAAAATAGCAAACATAAATCATTGATGAGTCATTGGTGAAGGGGGGGAAATCCAATTATTATTGTTTGTAGATTATTTGATTGTTGATCTGAGAAATCTAAGAACATTAATGAATAAAATATTAAACGTATAAGTTTTTATAAGTAATTTTCCTAGGCACAAAATCAATTGGTAAAAATCTATAGCTTTCTTTTATAGCAAAAATAACTAGTTAGGAAATTGAAATGGAAAAAAAAAATCCATTCACAGTATCAATAAAAATAGAAATTACCTAGACATAAAGAAGAAATATGCAAGTTCTATTTTAAAAAAAAAGAAAATTATAAAACCTAAAACATATAACAAGAGATCTGAATAAATGGAGACATATACCATGTTCTACATGAAAAGACTCAATATTATAAAGTTTCAATTCATTCCAAATGAATTCTAAAATTTAATGCAATTATAAAATAATATCAAATAAGGTTCGAAGATGACTAAAAATCCTAAAAGTTACTTGCAAGAATGAAATATATTAATTCCAAAAATATTTTGGAAAAACTGAATAATAAATGTACTTTCAGAAATAGTAAAAGTGAAGTCAAAGTTTTTCAAATGGTGTGGTACTGGTCCCATGAATATGTAGACCAAATTAGGGAAATAGAAAATTTAGAATAGACTTTGAAATTGAAACTGAAATTATCAAGTGATTTTCTATAGGTTTAAAATGTCTCATTAGTTATATATTTGAATTTGAAATCAATTGCTATGTTGACTTTTATTTTCCTTTTTTTCATTTATTTACTCTAGAGACACAAACACATATATAAATCATCATAATAACAATTGTTATTGTTATAACTAACATTTATTTAATGCTTCTGTGTATCTGGAACTATTCTAAGCACATTAGATGTATTGCATCATTTAATTGGCACAGCAACTTTATGAAATTGGCACAATTATGTGCTACAGTTTACAAATAAAGATACTGAGACTTTATAAGTCATAGTAAATGCCCATAGATAAGATGGTGAGGCCAGGATGCAAACAAGGGCAATCTGTTATGAGAGCCCACGTTCCTAAGAATTAAGCTGTCATTTCACATGTACACATATGCTTATATTTTAGAAGTATTACTAAGTAAGAAGACAAAATCTTGACATAGATGCACTAAAATATTAATGCCAATTTTCTTTTGGTAGTGATAATTTTATCTTCTTTATTCCTGAATATTTAAAAATTATGTAGTAAACATTACTTTTATAATCACAGAAAAGTACTTTTAATAGGTGACTTCAGCCTGGTGACTTCTTGAATGAGTAGTTCAGACCAGCCTACCAAATCTGTACCATTTGAGTCAACAGCTCTCTAGTCCAATAAATCAATGCCATTTTTTTGTTTCATACTGTATTTCCCCGAAAATAAGACCTAACTGGAAAATAAGCCCTAGCATGATTTTTCAGGATGCTCGTAATATAAGACCTACCCCAAAAATAAGTCCCAGTTAAGATCGTCAGCCAGACGGACATATTTAGTACGTTCTTTGCAACACATGATGGACATATTGAATTATAAAATAATATATCATTAAATATAAATAAACAATATTACTGACAATAATACTTAAAGTAAATGATAATATAGATTATATTTAAGTATTTGTAAATACCCAAGCGGGCACCTTTGGACGAGAGGTCAATGCCTATGTAAACTGATAAACTCCAGACTTGTTGCCGAATGACCAATCGGAGTACAGACACAACGCACAAATAACTTGCGCACTAGATAACGAACGGATGTGGTTGTGTCTAATATGAATATTCATAATTCAATACATCGTGTGTTGTAATGGACGTACTTAATGCACACATGTGAAATAAATAAATGTTTTCTAAATTTCGGTGCCTGCAATTTTTTGTCACTTTTGTGTGAACCATCATTCTTAACTGTCATCATTTTTGTTGCCACTCCTGTCTCGTAAGTCTTCAATTCACACTTGATTTAATGGTAGATTTATAGGGAACAATATTTTGAACCCCAGACAAGATGAGTGCAAAAACAAAGAGCTATTCCATCTTGTGCAAGAAAGGAATCATGGAGGACTCCCAGGGCAAGACTCTTACAGCTTTGTGCAAAGAGAAGAAGTTGGATCTCTGAATGGTCCGAAAATGGTGAGCAGAGTATGATAACCTCAGTCAACAAATGGACGAGGGAAATGCTAAGAAGCACAAGTGTGGATCAGCTCGGCAACCATTATTTCTTGAGCTGGAAGACATCATCTGTGAATGGATTGCTGACAGGAGAGCAAAGGCTTTGGTTTTGCGCAGGACTGATAGTCAAGCATTTGCCCTTGCAATGGCACCACAGTTAGAAATATTCCCAGAAGAATTCAAAGCATCACAACACTGACTGGATGGTTTCCTTCAGCAATATGAACTGTCTCTAAGATCGACAACACTGTTCAAGCAGAAAGGTACTGAAGTTATTAAATGTGCACTTGCATTCCAGTCCTTTGTTGATGGCACAGACTTTTCTAAATACCAACTCTCCAACATGATTGCTGTGGATAAAACTGCAGTGTTTATGGGCCAAAGACCTCAAAGGACGACTGATCAGACGGGTGCCTCATCGATCTACATTCCCTCCACTGATTACCAAAGTGCACGTTGCCTGTATTTTGGAAATTCATCTGGATGTAAAGAAAACCCCTCCTCTAAACATCAAGAAAGATAAGGTTGAATGTGTTTCAGGCATTTATGTTCTTGAAACCGAAAAAGCCTGGTGCACAGAAGCAATTATAAGGAAGTGGTGCTGCCACTTGTTTTGTGATGTGGCCAAAGAAGTTTGTTAGTCTGAGATTCAGCCAGCACTCACGGCACTAAAGACATGAAGAACTTCCTTGCAGAGAGAAGACTAGATCACATAATGATTCCCACAGGAATGACTGCCTATCTCTAGACTCTTGATATCGCAATAAACAAGCCATTCAAGGACCATTTGTGCACGGAAATCAATGACTACATTGAAAATAGAAGGGAGAGAAATCAGCGTGGAAACTGTGAAGCCTAGCCTGCAAGAGGTCATGACTTGGTGAAGAATTCATGGGATAAAATCACTGACAGCTGTGTTGCCAGTGCACTACGAGCAG
This sequence comes from Rhinolophus ferrumequinum, assembly GCF_004115265.2. NCBI lineage: Eukaryota > Metazoa > Chordata > Mammalia > Chiroptera > Rhinolophidae > Rhinolophus > Rhinolophus ferrumequinum. Next base: position 32,380,138 of record NC_046306.1, on the reverse strand, counting down.
GCTACATGGACAAGAAGTGCTCATTTAAGGAGAGCTCTATTGCTGGACATGGGAGATTGGGTCTGATGGTTCTACAGGAAATGAAGTCACAGGAAATTCAAGCCGGAATTCGGGGTTTGGAGAGTTATGACGATGTTCCAGAAGAAGACTGTATTTGAATAAATGCAGATTTTTTGCACATGAATAAATGACTAAATGTAGATTGTTGTACATGAAAAAATAAGACATCCCCTGAAAAGAAGCCATAATGCGTCTTTTGGAGCAAAAATTAATATAAGACCCAGTTTTCAGGGAAATACGGTTGTGACTACAAGAGATGCCGCTGCTGTTGATTGGCGCCATCATCATCACTATTGTCCCCATAATTTGAATTGCAAAATTTTTGTTTCTTGCAAATGCTTTACATATATTACATCAAGCACTTTTTTGTTTTGTTTTGTTCTTCCCATTTTACAGAGGACAAATTAAAGCTTGGAGTGGTTGTAGGTCTTGCCCAGGGTGCACAGCCTGTACTTGGAATAGAAAAGGTTACATCCAGGTTTACTCTGTTCTACAGCCTCTACACATTCTATTCTGCAATGCCATCTCATAGAAGTTTCCAGTTGGGCCAGATGGAATACCTAGAGGCTAAAACTAGTGTTTTAATACCTCATCGGGGGTCATTAAATTTGAGTGCACATGCAATTAATTACCTTGTTCAGGTAAGAATGAATCATTTTTTATTATGTGAAAACTCATTCTCGGAAACCAAGATGGTGCAGTAGGTAAACGCTGTGTTTACCTTCTCTCACAACCACATCTAAATTACAACTAAGCTACAAAACAACCATTATTGAGAATCACCTACAATCAAGCTGAACTGAAGCCTTTCAACTAAGGACGTGCAGAAGAAGCCACCTCCAGACTGGTAGGAAGGTCAGAGATGCGGCACGGGCTGATCCCACACCCGCCTGTAACCATTAAACATCGGGAGGCCTGTTTTGGCTGTGGGAGTCCCCCTCATCCTCTAAATGAGGGAGAAATACCAGCCCCACCCCAGCCCATGGTTCCAGTACTAGGGAAAGAAGTCCCTGTAGTTTTTAGTTGTGAAAAACAGTGGAGATTGTGACTAAGTGAGACAGTGTGGCTGCACTCATAGGCGCTCCTCATAAAGGGACTGCACGAAGCTTTACCCACAAACTGAATCACCCACTCTGAGCTCCAGGGCTGGGGCAGCAGCTGAAAAGTTGGCAGATACAACTGGTGGGGAATTGAGTTGTATGGCTTGGGATGGGGGCTGGAGTGGCAGCTTTCTCCTAGATGGGTGAGCTGGCGGAGGCCATCTGGATGGCATATGTGACTGAAGCCAGTTAAAGTCTATATAAACTGAAGATTCTGGTGGGTGGATGTAGAAATCTACTTATCTTGCAACTACCCAAGAGAAGCCTTCTATATACGTTTTTTTGCTTATTAACCTTCCACCTACCAATCTGGAGTGGTCTGCCTCTTTCTTCAGTCTCTCCTCATGTTCCATGTATGGGGGCCAATTTATGAATCAACACAACTGCAGATACCTCATCCTCTCTATGAAGGATGTCCCATATGAGGTCTGACAGTTAAGTTCGTGAACTTGCCATCATGTGCTTACATTGGCAACACTGTACAAACAGCTCAGTAAGGTTTCATAACCTTGGTATGTCACTATCTCACAGCTATGTTGGTGTTGATGTGTGGTGGTGTCTTGCTGACTGGCATTCATTATTGTTGCGTGTGCTTGTGTGCCATTGTAAGAATGTCTGAGCTTGAATTAGAGCAGTGAACAAACACTAAATTTCTTGTTAAAGTTGGCAAGAGTGGAAGTGAAATCAGGGACATGTTAGTCGATGTTAATGGGGATAATGCCATGAAGAAAATGGCAGTGTACAAATGCATTAAACATTTTTCTCAGGGGAGAGAATGTGTCACTGATGAGGAAAGGTCAGAGTGGCCAGTAATGAGCAAAACTGATGAAAACATTGCAAAAATTCGTCAAATTGTGAGTCAAAATCATCAGCTGACTGTGAGAAGCAAAACAGACCAACTAAACATCAATAGAGACACAGTTAGGAAACTCTTAACTGAAAATCTTGGCATGAGAAAGGTGTGTGCAAAAATGGTCAGGAAGGAGTTCACCAATGAACAAAAGCAAAGGAGAGTCTATGTTTGCCAAGACCTTTCAGAGAGGCAAGATGAGGTTTTGAACCATGTAATCACTGGTGATGCAACATGGATGTACCAATATGACCTTGAAACAAAGTGTCAAAGTGCACAATGGAAGTCAGCCAATTCTCCACGACCAGAAAAGTTCCGTCAGTCTAAATCAAGAATCAAAACGATGTTGCTAACCTTTGTTGATATCAGAGAGATTATTCATGACGAATTTGTACCAACTGGACAAACAGTTAACCAAGTTTACTATTTAGAAGTGCTGAAAAGGCTGTGTGAAAAAGTTAGACAAAAATGACCTGACCTTTTCACCAACAATTCACGGCTCTTGCATGACGATAATGCACCAGCCCCCACGGCACTGTCTGTGAGGGAGCTTTTAGCCAGTCAAGAAACAGCTGTATTGGAACACCCTCCCTACTCATCTGATCTGGCCCCCAACAACTTCTTTCTTTACCCAAAGATAAAGGAAATATTGAAAGGAAGACATTTTGATGACATTCAGGATATTAAGGGTTATACAACGACAGCTCTGATGGCCATTCCAGAAAAAGTTCCAAAATTGTTTTGAAATATGTACTAGGCACTGGAGTCCGTGCTTCGAAGGTGACCATAGTGATATTCAGCAATGAAGTATGTAGCACTTTTTCTAGGATTAGTTCTTGAACTTAATCGTCAGACCTCGTATATAAATACATAGCACTTTCATTTAATCAGTAAATACTTATAGAATATCTATTATGTGTTAGGTACTGTGCTATGTATGGGGAATGAAATTATGTTTTGTTAGGGCAATGCTAGGTACTATAAAAAATAAATTCCCAAATCTCTGTGGCTTAACATGGAGAGAAGCTCATTGTGCATGTTCTGGTTGTGTAAATTTCCTCCTCTTTATGATTCAGGTTCTGCCGTCTTCAGTATGTAGCTTCTAAGATCTTTCTCTGCCCCATTCAGTTTAAGGAAAAAGTACACAGCATTGCACATGATATTTTTATGTTGGTCTGTTTTTGAAATATCTCTTTTGCCCACATTCCTTTTGGCTAGAACTCAGTCACATGGCTACACCCAACTGGCGGGATCATGTAGGCTTGCTATGTGCCCAAATAATGAATAAAACATGCTTTCTTCCTATTCACAATATAGTTGAGGAGACAGACATGAACTAGATGACTTGTCAAGCCAATGGGCAATTTCAACTGTGGCAGTTATTTTTAAGGAGATGATTATTACTTATAGCTGATATTGACCTAATTTGAGAAGCCAGGAAGTCTTCTCTGAAGGAGTGAGTCTTGGATCTCAAGTATGTAAAGAAAGGAGGGAACAGTGCAAAGACACTTGGAAGGGGAGTTCCTGGTGAGCAGGTGGGGCAAGGATACACAATGCTAGAGAGAAAGCAGGATAAAGCTAGAGGTGCTCTCACCTGTAAGGCCTGTGAGCCATTTAGGAATCTAAGTCCTCCCCTATGGACAATGCAAAACCGCTAACGAGTTGCAAGTAGTGAGCTGACCTGGTCAGATTTACATCTTGAAAAAAAAGCACTCTAGCTTCACTGTGAAAATGGGTTGGGGATGGGGGAAAAGAAATGTGGGGAGGCCTTTTGGGAGGATGCTGTAGGGTGATAATGACTTCAGTGTGACTGGTGGAGGTGAAGGTGGGAAGAAGTACAAGTAGAGAGACATTTAGGAGGTGAATTCAACAGGCTTGGTGATAAACTTTGTTATTTGTTTATTTGTTTTGCTGGATGGTTTGCATCTTCAGAGCTTCTATGTTTATCGATGAATTTTAAAACTGCATAATTTTGCTGGGAAACAAAAAGCTAGCTCAGATACTCTTGGACAAGACTTAGGCAGAAATGGCACAGAGCTATAATTGCTATTGACCCAGTATCCTTTCTTATCATCTTTCTCTGTCAAAACCTTCACCTTCTTCCTTTGATTCCATTCTTCCAACTTGACCTTGGGGATGGCGAAAATAGTTCTGTATAACTAATTTTTTCCATGATGTATCATGTTTCCCTATGGGCATTTACATTTCAAAAGAAGATTTTAAATACCTATTTAAAGAGATTAACTCAAAGAAATAAAGCAATGGTGCTTTGACTATTCTGGGGGAAGGTGGTCTTCAAATCACTCAACACAGATACTACTTTCAGTGCTTTTAATAAGCCATTAATTCAGGTTCTATTTGGGGCATCCAAACTCTGCTGGGAGAAGTCCCTTAAGGCAACCAAGACCTAGAACTAGAGTTTCCCCAGGATAACTGAGACATGGGTTGGTTCTTTTGAGTTGAACTAAGCTGCATTTTCAGTCTTCTCTTTTACAACTTGACATAACTTAGCAGAATTTGAAAGCCAGAGGGATATTCCATTTCTTGCTGAAAATATACATATGCTAGAATTATATTTTTGTATGTGCACAAAAATTTAATATATATATATATATATATATTTAGAAGTGCTGAAAAAGTTTTGTGTGTGTGTGTATATATATATATATTCTATTTTTGTATATGTATACTTACAGAAGCCACAAACCGTTCTCAAAAGCTTTATTTACCAATGGTCTTCCACTGTGGTTAAAAATCTGCTGCTTTATTTGAAAGACGATTATAGGAAACCATGTTCCTTTTCTCTTACTCCCTTCTTCTACAGCTAAAAATATGGAATCATGACCAAGGTCCTGTGAGGTGACACCTGATTTATTTGTAGAGGTTTCTATGTGTGTGTGTGTGTGTGTGTGTGTGTGTCTATGTAAGTCAGTCTTTTCAATCAGCCATCTCACCAGACACACACACTTACTTTTGAGCTGAACTCAAAGCTCAACAAACACAGTCCCTCTAGCAAGAACTGGGGTAAAAAAACAAAATTTAGTTGCTGGCAGATCCATTGCAATGGCAGAAATACCCATGTGCACCTGTTCAAATAGATCTTAGGTGAGTTTTAGTCTCCCAGCATTTGGCTGACATAAAGAGTACAGTGTGATTCTTCGTTTATTTTACAATTCAGTGAGCACCAAATTAAGTTTAATAGCCATGATAAATATACACATACCTCCCCATCCCCAATTTAAAAAAAAGATTGATCACATTCTGGCTAATATAAACACTTAATTTTAGCTTTTTTTTTTTTTAACACTATGGAACTATTTTAAGCCATTTAATTATTTAATCATAGGATTTGGAGCACTTTTTTTTCAAGGAACATTGTAATTCTTTAGCTACAGCCTGCAAGGTGTTGGTGATATTTATATTTAGGAGAATATCTAGTGATGGTCAGCAGTCTTGAGTGTAAAGTTGGGGAGGTTGGCAGAACTGCCACATTTCCTATAGAGTAAATTAAAGCAGGACAGTAAGAGGTTAATGTTCAGGTTTGGGGTTCTTGTACTTATGATGGGTTTTGAGAGACTCTGGCCATATATGTCTTTCCCACCAGTCTGAATATTCTCAGAATCACCACCCATTGACAGCCACTTTTGAACCTTCTGCTAAAGCTGGAACAAAGCTGATTTTAATTATGACTTTGACGAACTGCTACCAATATACTCAGTGGGTGATGAGAGTGAGTACTCCCATTCAGCCCTAATGACTATAGCAAGAAAACACCCCCTCCATTCCCAGGCCCCTTCCATCAATTTTATGTCTGATAGAGGGTTTAGAACGCTAGCACCCAAATCCTGGGGGGAAAAGAGGAGGCCACTGGTTGGACTTGTGCACTGATGGGAAGGACAGAAAGAAAATAAAGTGAAATTGCTCTATTTGAATATCCCAACCATTATTAATTACAGAGTACTTAATTAAAATACAGATATCCATGGTAGGAGTATGTGGTGTGGAGGATTAATGCATAAGCATCATCTGGGTTACAGAAATTTTAAACTTCTTTTTATCGTAGAACTTTCTTTTTTTATCAGCATTATGTCAGAAATTCCATATATATGACAGATAAGAAGGTTACACTAGTTGACCTGATGGTGAGGAGTTTGGAGGCTCATATACTCAGCTTTCATGGAGTACCCCGCATTTTCCATGAAACATCATTGTGGGACCTTAGTGCTCTGTGGAACCCAGTTTAAGGAACAACTCATTAACTCAAACCTTTTGCTTAAAACGTTCCTAGTGGCCGGGGCAGCAGTGAACACCCAGCTATACTATGGAAGTGGAGGCAGAGGAAGTATGCCTACATGCACCCAGAGCCATTGACCGTTTCTATGGCAGGAGGTTGGTATACGTGCATGCTGTATTGGGCCCATTTATATACTTGCTCTTCATCAGACAAAAGATATTTCTCAGGGCACAGGACCATCTATTCACAGGTTGGCTCCAGGAGGGGACATGAAAAGTGGCATTTCCAAAATCCAGCAGCAGGATTTTCTGGCTTCCCATTTAGACTTTAGAATGGATAGGTGATTGTTTGCTGACTCAGTTTCTCCCTCCTCCAATCTCTGATTTGCTGTGAGTAATTGTACCCTAAGAACAAATAAGGACAGGGAAAGGTAGTAATCAAAGCAAAGAAGGAACTCCACAGAATTTCCCAGCTCAGAAGCCACTGCTCAGCCACTTCTGGGACACTGGTTTACTAGTTGTCCAGAGCGCATGGCTGAGGATAACAATGTAAACTTTTGGCCCACCTGTGAAATGCTTTTATTTACTGATCTGCTCTTCCTAGTTCCCAGCAAGGGCAATAGAATTAAGTTATGATGTGAGAACATTTATATCAGAACATCTTTGTAATTAAAAAGATATTTTAAAATCTAGAATAATACTTCCAGGAGCAGGTGATGGAGTAATGGTTTCTTTTTTATTTTTTTCCCTCTGAGACACTGGGACGTGACGGGGGGAGAATAGGATAGAAAACTGAGTCCCTAACTAGGTACACTAATGATTGCTGAAGCCCATGGCCACAGACAATAAAGAACATTATCTCAATATGGATAAATTTTGATAAAATGGATTAATTCAAGGGAAGATGCCACAAATAAATACAGAGCCATTCAGATTTAAAGCAGGATGCAATATTCTCTGCAAATAAATTGGAGGACTTTGTGGGAATGATAAAGAAATGGAACAGTGTGGGAGTCAGTAAAGGAGAATAAGGTAGCTCCCTGAAGTGTTCTGTTTGGCTTGGCACAGTGGTGGGCACACGGGGCCAAAAGAAGATAGTTTGAACATCCTCTCTTTATTGTTCCTTTTTGTCACCTGCATTCTTACTCTAGAGAACTAGCCTAGAAAGAAGGCAGAGTGGATTCATGAGAGGAGGTGGACAACAATATTGTAGTTATTCATCACTGCTGACTGTACAGAATGCTGCTTACTGGATGGTGGATGGTGGTGTAGGTGTGTGGGGAGAGGAGGTAGGTACTTCAAGCTGATAGGAAATTCCTAGGGCAGAAACTAGAAAATTAGCAGGAAACTATTCCAAAACATCATAGTACTGAATGGCCCAATTCTCTGTGTCCTAATCATCCACTACACAGTCCTGCCCTAAAACCTATCTGGATGTTTTTCAGTGAATTCAATGTTGGAAGAGAATTGCCCCTATTCAAAGATTAGAAGGAGGCAAAGGTCTCAACCATGGAAAGCAGGCAGAGATTCATTCTACGTTCACTGAGCAAATATTTGCATACAGGCAATGTGCTGAGATTTTTTTCTAAGCACTGGGGATAGAACATGATGCAAATAGACAGAGAAATTGTGACACTAATTCTCCAAAAGGTGAAATGAATGTCATATGCAAAGGGCAGGTAAAAATGCTCATAGGAAACTTACTGTGTGAAACAGAGGGTCCTTTGAGTGAATTGCTCTCTATACGTTCAAAGAAATTACAGAGAACAAGGGAACTCACATAGTAAGAGATCAAACAACAGATTGTAAGACCAAAGAAGGAGGTAGAAAGCAAGCAGATAGCATGCAAAAACTAAAAACAAAGATAACACCATGGTTGGAAGGATAAGAAGAATAGAAGTTTGTCTCTTATTTGCCTTCCATGGGGAAGGGTTGCTTGAGGATTTCCGTAACTTAGATGTGGATTATAGGGGAGAAAGAGCATTCATGGGGTTGTCACAGGCCCTGCTGGAAGAGTGAGGTGTCCTTAATAGAAAGAGGCCGGAGGTACACCATTGGCTTCCCCAGGGCTGAGGAAGGAACCCTGGCTGCACGTGTGTGTTCATTTGTGAAAGTTCACAGAGCTGTGTATTACGATTTCTGAACTTTTCTATTTGGGTGTTTTACCTCAATAGGAAGTCGACTAAAAACAATTGAGATACATAGGTGATGATGAGAGAATAATTAAATTCTTGACAAAACAACATGAAAAAGCATAATTCAATGCTATCTTTGTATGTGTGGCTGAGAGAAAGAGGGAATGAGAGAGAGAGAAGGAAAGAGAGAGAAGAGGGGGTAAAGGGAAGGGGGTGGGAGAGAGAAATGCAGTTCTCTATTCCTAGAGCATAATGCTTAAACTTCATGCTAATCTATGTTTATCCTACAAAATTAAAAGTGATAGGCATAGACCTTTGGAGAAAATTTTAAAAGTTTTAGGAAATAGAATGACTGTCAGAAATGGGATGTGTCCAGTTGAGTTTCTTCCATGATAAACCACTGGTTAAAACTAATACAAACATTCAGGTACTAAGAAGTTGCACCTCTCAAGGGAGTCAAGAAGAGGAAATACAAGAATATTTTGTATCTGGTAATGTCATGGAAAATAGCTTACATGCCTGATTACAAACAATAATGAATCTCACGTATTAATTCATTTATTCCAGGAATACTGTTGAACTTCTTCTATGGGCCAGACCCTGTAGTAGATACAGGACATATATCTGAGAAGATATTAGCAGGAGAGAATGGATGGTAATAGAGAATATAAGTAGAGGAAAAGGGAGGAAACAATGAGTCTTAATCTTAGGATTCAATGCTTTTCGAACAACAGGAATGGTGATATGTATAAAAATAATAGAGACGTCTAGAATGAAAAAATACATTTTTGAGAGAGGATGAGACTAAGAACATTTTGGGACTGTTGTACGAGTCCTGACAATTAAGTTCGTGAACTTGTTGCAGCGATGTTGCTAGTGGGTTTTTTGTTTGGTTTTGGCTTTTTTTTTTCCAGAGCTATTATTCATTATGAATTTGTACCAACTGGACAAACAGTTAGCCAAGTTTTCTATTTGGAAGTGCTGAAAAGGCTGTGTGAAAAAGTTAGACGGATCTCAGAAAAAGAAATACAAAAAACAATTCCTTTGGCAATTACAGCAAAAAGAATAAAATACCTAGGAATAAACTTAACCAAGGATGTGAAGGACCTATGTGCTGAAAACTATAAGACATTTTTGAAAGAAATTGAAGAAGACAAAAAGAAATGGAAAGACATTCCGTGCTCATGGATTGGAAGAATCAACATGGTTAAAATGGCCATATTGCCCAAAGCAATATACAGATTTAATGCAATCCCCATCAAAATCCCAATGGCATTTTTTAAAAAGAAATAGAACAAAAAAATCATCAGATTTGTTTGGAACCACAAAATACCCCGAATAGCCAAAGCAATGTTAAGAAAAAAGAACAATACTGGAGGTATCACACTCCCTGACTTTAGCTTGTACTACAGGACTACAATAATCAAAACAACGTGGTATTGGCAGAAAAACAGACACATAGACCAATGGAATAGGATTGAGAACCCAGAAATAAAACCACATAAATATGGACAGATAATTTTTGACAAAGTAGCTAAAAACATGCAATGGAGGAAAGACAGCCTCTTCAACAAATGGTGCTGGAGAATTGGATAGCCACGTGCAAAAGAATGAAACTGGACTGCTATCTGTCACCATGTACCAAAATTAATTCAAAATGGATCAAAGATTTAAGCATAAGACCTAACACAATAAACTACATAGAAGAAAACATAGGTACTAAACTTATGGACCTTGGGTTCAAAGAGAATTTTATGAATTTGACTCTAAAGGCAATGGAAGTAAAAGCTAAAATAAACGAATGGGACTATATGAAACTTAAAAGCTTCTACACAGCAAAAGAAACCATCGACAAAATAAAGAGGCAACTAACTGAATGGGAGAAGATTTTTGCAAACAGTGCCTCCGATAAGTGGCTAATATCCAAAATATACAAGGAACTCATGAAATTCAACAACAACAAAAAAACAAACAACCCAATTGAAAAACGGGCAGAGGACCTGAAGAGACATTCCTCCAAAGAGGACATACAAATGGCAAATAGACATATGAAAAAATGCTCAACATCACTAATCATCAGAGAAATGCAAATAAAAACCACAATGAGATATCACCTCACCCCAGTCAGACTGACTATCATCAACAAGACAAATAGTAAGTGTTGGAGAGGCTGTGGAGAAAAAGGAACCCTCATACACTGTTGGTGGGAATGCAGACTGGTGCAGCCGTTATGGAAGGCAGTGTGGAGGTTCCTCAAAAAATTACGAATAGAATTACCATATGACCCAGCAATCCCTCTCCTGGGTATCTTTCCAAAAATTCTGAAAACATCTACACATAAAGACACGTGTGCTCCAATGTTCATTGCAACTTTGTTTACAGTGGCCAAGACATGGAAACAACCAAAATGTCCCTCGATAGATGAATGGATAAAGAAGTTGTGGTATATATACATAATGGAATATTATTCGGCGGTAAGAAAAGATGATATAGGAACATTTGTGACAACATGGATGGATCTTGAGATTATAATGCTAAGCGAAATAAGTGAGACAGAAAAAGCAGAGAACCATATGATTTCACTGATATGTGGTATATAAACCAAAAACAACAAAAGAACAAGACAAACAAATGAGAAACAAAACTCATAGACACAGACAATAGTTTAGTGGTTACCAAAGGGTAAGGGAGGTGGGGGGTGGGAGATGAGGGTAAGGGGGATCAAACATATGGTGATGGAAGGAGAACTGACTCTGGGTGGTGAACACACAATGGGATTTATAGATGATATAATACAGAATTGTACACCTGAAATCTGTGTAATTTTACTAACAATTGTCACCCCAATAAATTAAAAAAAAAAGAAGAAGACGGAGATGATGTCATAGAAATGGCAGCGTGAGATGAGACTCTTGAAATCTTTCCTGGAATTTACAACAAATTGAACAATTGTAATTCCACAAAGGACTCCCTGCACAGCAGACAGGAAAGACTAGGAGACATGCAACTGAAATCATGTAAAGGTGGGCAAATAGGGAGAGCAGGGGAGGAGAGAAGTGAGAAGTGTGGAGACGCGGGCCATGTGGGTGCAGGAAGCAGACCAGAGCTTGGAACTCCAAGGACCCTGCATTCCAGAACTACTTCAGCCATGGGAGAGGGAAGAACTTGGACTGCTAGTGCTCTGCTTATGGCCCACATTCCCACCTGAGGGATGAGAGCGTATAATATGGCTGAACCCAATGCTCAGGGCAGAGACCTCCAACCAAATCGTGAGGGAAGAAGGGTGAAAATGACGATTTGACGTCACGGCCAAGCAGAGGATCGAAGGTATAGGACGGAGACTAGTCAACCCTCCCTACCCTCCCAGAGCTTGCCCCACCCCACGTTCCCAGGGCAAGAAGTGGAATGGTAGCAGTGTCAGATCAAAAGAACAGAATATTTGCAGTTCTGAGAACTGTGGCCCGCAGCCACGGGCTTTCAGCTCAACTAGTTCCAGTGAACTAGTGGGAGCCCTGAGTGCAGGACGGGTTGTGCTGGTGGTCGCCGCCATTGGTCACAGCCACCTCTTACAACCTATCCCGCCTCTGTCCCCACCTATCTGGGTGGATCCCTGCAGGGGTAAACAGAGCTGCTGAAACACACAGGCCCTGAATCAGGTGCAGGAAAAGCTTCAGAACTTCAAAAGCTTTCCACATCCCCCAACGGAGGTGGTGCCCTGAGAACCAGGCAAACTGCTCACAGAGGAGAAGAGCACCTTCCAGGGAATCCCCCATTGTGTGACAAGCCAGAACAGTGCAGAGAAAATATAACACTACAGAGTGAGAGAGAATAAAAGGCTGCAGTTGGGAAGAAAATAAAGCATTCTACCAACACCTACTGGAAAGTAAAAGAAAGACCGCTTCCTACCAACCTGTTGCAGAACCCACTCCTGTAGATTCCTAGGAAGAAAATAAAATTCACTAATTGCCATGAATAACCAAGGTTACAAGGTAGCTCAGAATGAAAATGAAAAGTCTCCAGAAAATGAACTTAAAGACATGGAAATATGTGACTTAAATGACAGAATTCAAGATTGTAGTTCTTAAAAAACTGAACGAGATGCAAGAAAACATAGGCAGTTTAATGAATTCAAAAACACAATCAAAGAACAAAATGGACATTTGACCAAAGAGGTTGAAATTTAAAAAAGGGCCAAATAGAATTTCTGGAGATTAAGAACTCAATAAAAGAAACAAAGAATGAAATAGACAGCTTAGGTGATAGAGCTGACCAGATGGAGGAAAGAATCAGTGACATCGAAGATAAAAATCTGGAAATGACATAGATGGAAGAAGAGAGAGACTTGAGCGTCAAAAGCAATGACAGAACTCTACAAGAACTGTCTGACTCCATCAGAAAGAGCAATATAAGAATAATGGGCATACCAGAGGGAGAAGAAAGGGAGAAGGGAACAGAGAGTATATTCAAACAAATCGTCAATGAGAACTTCCCAAACTTGTGGAAAGAACTGGATCCTCGAATCCAAGAAGCAAATAGAACACCTAATGACCTTAATCCCAACAGGCCTTCTCCAAGGCACATTGTATTGAAGCTGTCTAAAATGAACGACCAAGAAAGAATCCTCAAGGCAGCCAGGGAAAAGAAGACAGTAACCTACAAAGGAAAGCCCATTAGATTATCATCAGATTTTGCAGCAGAAACGAAAGCCAGGAGGGAGTGGAATCAAATATTCAAACTATTAAAAGAGAGAAATTATGAGCCAAGAATAATATATCCAACAAAGATATCAAGGTGGGGTTGAAACAAGGGTTGATATGTGACTCCTAGTGTCTCCAGTGACTCATGGGGATGGATCAAGAGAGGACTCAACCAGAGCAGCAGTGACCAGGCTCTTGTGTCCCCACGAGAAAGGATTCAAGAGCGAGACAGATGCAGGAAAGCACAGGGAGTTTAATGAAACAAAAGTACACACTTGAGAGAGAGGGAAGTGTGGACAAACTCAGAGATTGAGTCGCAGAGGAAGTCCGGATCAGGGGTATTTATCTCCCATAGGGTGAGAATTGGTGATGTCCCATTGATGTAGCTCGTGTGTCTCCTTCTCCTGTGTGGAACCATCCATTTTCCACTTTTTTTTCCTTATTTGGTTCCTGCGGAACTGTCATGGAGTCAGATGCATGCTGGGAGTTGTGGTAACCACAGCGTAAAAGAGATGAGATTTTAATGACATTAAAATTAGCTAAAGGACAGGTCCCAGTCACAGGGATTAGCCAAACTGGATAAAACTTTTTCTTGTTTTTCTCTAGCTGCAGGTGTCTGATAAGGTCATTTGTTACTTGTGTAACCAGGGAGGCGCCTCACATTTTATTCTGGAGGGGGTGGTCAATTTCCTGCGCTACTTATCCTGCCTTACCAGCTGCAGAAGGAAAAGGATCTGCAATTTAATGGAACTGGGCTAAGTGGAGGCACGAAACAATAGACACAGGTGGTTGTTTCCTATGGGCCACGTATGCGTGCACAAGAAGGAAACAAAATTTAAGTAGTTGGGGTTGCAAAGTGGCCATGATCCTTCCCCTCCTTCTGCCCACACCCTAGGAGAATCTGTCTATACAGCTTCTCATGTTGAGAAGTAGAGTCTTTTCCCCCACCCTCTGCATCTGGGCAGGCACTGTGACTTCTTTCTTCCAATAGAATTTATGGGGGATGACAATATGCCACTTCTAAGCCTGTGTCCTCAAGGGGCTTTGAACACTTTGACTCAAGAACTCTGCCCAATGAGCCACATGAATAAGAATGACTTAGGCCTGCTGAATAATTGGAGACCACAAAGACCGGAGTTGAGTTATTCCAGTTGCCTCCGCCAAATCCCCAGACATGTGAGAGCAGAGCTGACCATAGCCAAATGAGGGAGCTCAGGGAGAGCTTCAGAACCACCTGACCCAGCCAAACCCAGCCCAAATTGCCGATCCACAGAATTGTAGGCAATAATTAACTGTTGCTATAAGCTACTAATTTGGGGGTGGTTTGTTACACAGCAAATGCTTATTGATATACAGAGTGAATATTTTAATATTGATTGTATTGGATTTTTTTCTATCTAGAAAATAAGACTGTTTTTAACATTCTGGGAGTAAGCAGATAAGTATGTGACTTGCCTAAGAGAGTCTCTGGATTTGGGTGAAAAGCGTACCACAGAGCTAGACGTTCACTCCTTCAATTATGTCCCCATCAGTTATATAAATGTAATGCAATTTCTAGAATCTCACGCAGTTCTAAGCACTTTTATATGATTGAAAATCACTTGAGGCTAAGATTAATGGCTGATCTGTCCTCCTGGTGAGATAATATAACTGTATTATGTACGAGTATGTGTGTGTATGAGCACATGTGTGTATGCATGTGTGTGTGGAATACATTTGATAATTAAAAACTAGTGAAAATTTTTCAGCTTGTCAAAACAATGTGTTTCACTTTTCCTATAAAACTATTTCCCAGAGTGGTAGCATTTTTTTCACAATCTAAAATTTTAAAAATTGCTACCATAATGAATGTGAAAGTGCTTTGAAATATTAAAAGAAACGAGAGAGCTGCTGTGTATAGGCTAAATGGGGTACAGGGAAGATGCTCCAAGAACCTGAAGGTAAGGTATGAAAGTGAAAGTACAAAACACATCCTTATTGAATTTGAGTTGGAATAAACTAAGTTTCCTCCCAGACCCACACTAGGATAGTAAAACTAAAACGACCCTTAATTGAAGGAAAATATGTCCATCAAGGGTGGAGAGTTGGGCATGAAAGAGAAGGTGGTTGATTAAAATGAAATATATAAAAAAGAGAGTAAAATAATGAAATAGGGTAAACATTATGGAAAATTGGTGAGCTTAGAGATGTTTTGCTAAAAAATTATTCATTTGTGTCTGTAACTATAGAGTTGCATGTAGTATCTTTTTCATGATAATGTTAATCTCTTTTTTGTCCTGGCTATTGTCTCACACTCATTCTTTGCTGCATTTACTTTTGCTTTTGCGCCCCTTTCCTGCATCAGAATTGTAATATATTTCATCTACTTTATCAGTGTTTTCAGAGAAAGAGCTTTTGGAATCATATGTCTTTTCTTCTATTTTCCCCCTCATTTAAAACATTTTTAAATTTCCTTTTCTTAAACTGTGTTTAATTATGCATTTTATATTTTAGTTTTTAGATGAAAAACTATTTTATTCCCAGCTTTCTTTTTTAATAATGAAGGCAATTATGGCTATAAATTTTCCTCTGAATATTGCTTTTGATGTGTTCTGTAGGTTTTATTATGGAATGTTCTTTTTCCTTGCCTTCTAGGCAGGTTTTAATTTCATTTTTGATCAAAAATTATCTAGAAGCATGCTACTTCATTGTCAAGTCAGTAAGATCTTTTTTGTTACCACTTAATTATTTATTTCTAATTGTGTTGGCTTCTGATCAGAGAATATAGCTTATAAAAGCTGCCCAATTACACATCTTTCTGGGTATTTTTTTTCATTGGCCGTATATATGACCAAGCTTTACAAATGTTCATGAGTGTTTGAAAAAGTACATTCAAAAATAAGGTGACATATCACTTTGTTTATTAATTGTATTTTTCAGTTGGTGTCCCTTATTTTTTTAACTAGATCTTTCAGTTCTGAGAGAAGTACATATATTGATATTTCCACCAGAATTATATTTCTAGAACAAATTTAAGTATTGAGCTGCTATGGTGATTGGCTGATACCAGTTATGATTGAAGCTTCTACAATTATGCAATTTATCATTGTATGAGGTCCCTTAAATCTGCTCTGCTGATTATGGTCTCAGCACCTGTATCATGCCCCTTTCCACACATAAGGAAAACTCTGAAGGCAGAAGTCAGGAGAACCACCCAAGCTCCTATTAAAGGGGTTAATGACTCACAACTCACATTTGTACCTTCTGGTCTGTTTCTTTGCTTGGTCAGTCATTACCGCACCTAAAGATCTGTTGTTTTTTGTTTGTGTTCAGGAAAAATGTGAAAATAACAGAAAGGTTGCTGCATAATTGGATGGACAAGTCAGAAAGCACGTGACTAAGCAGAAAAAACTGGGAAACCTTCCATATCACTAGACAAGGAGAGCACTGGCATCTGGTTATAGCAGAAACACACGTGGAACTCTCTGTTTCAAGTACACATTTGCATAGGGACCAAAGTGGAAATGGATGAAAAAGTTATAGGGTATTACAAGTTGCTATCTGGCATTTATTATCTCTCCTATGCACTGATTTGGTGTTTTAGGTCAGGTTCTCTGAAAGCAATTGATTTATTAAAGGTGGGCTCTGAGTCAACCTGTAGGTGGTGAATGAAGCAGGATGGGGCAATGGAAGGAGCTGAATGAGGATGTGGTCATAGCTGGAGTCTCACCTCAGCCTGATCTCACAGGGAGCTCTGGAGTGAATAAAACCACATCAATTCATCATAGGTAATTCTCTCATGCATTTCCAGGAGAGCAGGAAAATTCTCTGGAGAAGCAGACAGCCCTGAGTTCTTGGCAGCCAGCACTCACAGTAGCTGGGGAGTGGTGGCACCTGCTGGTGAAGGTGCTCCAACAGCAGCTACTATACCTGGGTAAATATTGTTGGTTGCACTCAGCCTCAGTATTTACATTTGCGAACCGCAATAAATAGTCCCACAGTGCATATAACTTTAACACTGAATTATTTTGTAGATTAAGAAATTAAACCCTATTTCTTTCTTTGTATACCTCAGGAAAAAAAAAAAAGCCTTCTTCATGTACTGGCTACTGCTTGAGAAATCATCTTTCTCTTAAAACTTTCATTCTAGTGAAAATGCATGGTCTCATAAAGGAATACTACCTTGAACCCTTTAAGATACATTATTTAGCAGAAGGGATATTTATTAGTAAGCTGAGTTGAGAGATTCTATTCCAACCCGGACTGTGTGCCTCTCCAGCAATGTGACCTTGCAAAAGAGCTTTATCCTTTCTTGATTTCACCTTCTTCACTTATTAAATAAGTCAGGGGTCAGAGAAAATGATTTCTGAGTTACTTTTGAACTCTGAAAACTTGTCAGTGGCTGATTTGATTTCTCATTTCCTGCAGGGAGGAGGCAGAGATAATTTTCTTTTTTGTTTACATGGAACACGTTTTCATCTTGCAGCCTTAATACAGGAGCAAGAGAAAGAAATGTAATAGTGCTGAGGTAACGGCAGCTTTGCTTTGTTTGGATTCAGGGTCTCTGATACGACATATTGGATGTGTCAATGGAATGTGATTTATTTTGCTTCATAACATTTGGGAACAGATATTTGGTATTTCATCCAAGGAAAGCAATTTGCAGAAACCTTTTAGAAGGTGGCTGAAGCATCAGTAATCGCTGCCATTTCTTTATGCCAACATTTCCTTAAAGCTGCACAATCTTTCATTTTAATCATCCTGCTCAGCAGGCTCCTTCTAGGGCACTGGAGCAGGGCACCCACCCCTCAGCAATGAGGTTCTATTTTTAAAATCCACCAGCCAACAAACTCCGTATTAATCGTGTGAAATGTGCTCAGATGGCTGCTCTTCTGTTCTCTGTGCACCTCCCCGCTCTCAGTGCCCCATCTGCACAGCCCTCCCCTAGGAGATATTTTTAGCTCTTAGCAGCTCCATCCTTCAGAATTACTAGGAGGATGCTACACTTTGCTCTCAAGTAAACATTATAGAGATTCCTATTTTAATCCCTAATATTTTCGAAAAGGTTAAGGATGCTGCTCCCAATTGCAGGTGTCTAAAGAATTAGTCTGGACTTTGAAGCCTTTATCTACCTCGAACCTCTCTTTCTTGCAGTGAAATAAATACCCTACTGATTCAAAGGTACTTAGTCTTTTGCTCCTGTGAATCAGCAGGGACTTTGACCCCATTGTTCCAGACAATCTCCAAGGTAACATCAGGAACTACACTGGGGTGGGGAAATCTGGGATCTCTCACTGAAGATATTTTCTCTAAGGGCTCAAAACTGAAATCAGTAAACACAGATGAGTTTTAAGACCACTGTGCTAGGTCACAGCAATTATGGTTTAAGAGTATAACATGGTACCCTGGGAAAAATCATCACAATATTTTCAAAGCATCTGTGGGAATTACAAGTAATGTATACAGAATAAAAATTTGACTTAACAGGTATGAACAGCAGTTCTTAACTACCCCCCCCCCACAAAACACCATGTTGTTTAGCCTGTTGTCACGTATTTTGGTTTGTAGGTTGTAATCTTTTAAACTGTTTTTGAATAGGTTGTAGATGCAAATGGAAAAGAATACTAGGAAGAGGGTCAACAGTGAAAAGAGCCTCCCTCCTACCTCCCTTTCCCAATCTACTTCCAAATGCAGGTGTGTGTTTGTATATATTTTGTATTATATTACATATGCATGCACATATATGCATTTGTGTATATGAACATATATAAAATGAATATTCATCGTTTTGCCACAAATATTTTACACATTGTTTAGCATCTTCCTTTTTTTCATTAAACATTTTATCTTGGAGAGCATTCTGTATCAAAACACATAATGTCTCCTTTTTCATAAATGTCTGTATCATGTTCCATTACAAATGAACCAGAATTTATTTAACAAGTCCTGGTAACTGGTTTTTAATTAGCAAGGGATAGTGTGGGAGAATGAGGACTTCTTGTTCTGTACAGAATATCAAGTTAATTACTTTTTGGCTATTTAAGGGCTATTTTTTGAGTTTCTGGAAATTCAATATTTGGTCCTGCCGCAGCCTCTTCCCAGTCCTTTGCTCTTTCCTCTCCTTTTATCTACAAAATCTTCAGCAAATTCAGGTAATTTCTGCCTGGTCATATTGCTTTAAAAAAAAAAATTCCAAAATGCCTCCCAAAGGTGACTTCTAAATAAATGAATGAATTAATGAATGAATGAATAAAGAAATAAATAAATACGTAAATAAATAAATGCATACA
This sequence comes from Rhinolophus ferrumequinum, assembly GCF_004115265.2. Lineage (NCBI taxonomy): Eukaryota > Metazoa > Chordata > Mammalia > Chiroptera > Rhinolophidae > Rhinolophus > Rhinolophus ferrumequinum. Next base: position 32,360,794 of record NC_046306.1, on the reverse strand, counting down.
TACATACATAAATAACTCACTCACTCACTCTATAAGTGAAAGATCCTGATTGTTTCACTAAGGTTGTTTGTTTCTCTGGTTTACGTTTCCCAGAGTCTGTATTTGACTGGTACAGAAATCTTCCATTTGTTCTTGTTCAGAGCCTGCGGTGTATTTTCTCTAGAATTGACACTGTTCCATGAACCACAGGAGAGATGCGTTCCCACAGAAGACTTGGCATTTGTCAAACAATGAGCATTGTGAGATGCCTGAACTCGGCACCCCTCAGGAGCCCAGAGAATGCTGGTGGCAGCTGTTGGGTGGTCCTCATGACTTAGGGAGCTTGGGTATCTGCACAGACTCTCTGAGCTGTCTCCTGTCTGAGGATAAAGTGAGAGGTCTTTTCAATGAAAAAGCACAGCTGGCTCCAAAGTGACCTTTTCTAAAGCGTCCATGGCATTGCACTACTTTCACCTGCCTTGGTTTACAGAGGGAAATGAGGTTGCTCCTTCTATCCCATTTTCCTCAATGCATTGTAGGTCTCAAATCTTATGTGACTCCATATCTGGACTGACACATTTTGGGGAAAATCATCCCCAACCCACCAACAGATGGCTAACACATCTGTTTCCCTGAGTCTAGTTTCAAAAATCAATTCAGTGTTTCACTTGTTCAGGATTTCTATATCATATTTTGTACCTCTCCTGGAGACTATGCTGAAAATAATACATTATTGTAATTTTAAAATGATATATTTATATTAGCTTTTCTAAATAGACTTTTTAAATGACAACTGTATTTTCTTGGGCCCTCAGAAACAGAACCTGAGCTGGGGATTTTGTTACAAGTGATGGATTGACAGAGGGTTTTCAGGAGAGACCTGCATGGGAGTGAAGGAAGCAGGATGGATGGGAAAAAAGTCAGGCATGGATATCAGGCTCTGATGGAATCTAGCTTTGGTTTGATCTCACTAGAAAGTTCAGGAACATGACGAGTCCACATAGCTGCTCCCATTGAGTTCATCAATGGATGAATGGATAAAGAATCTGTGATTATCTATCTATCTATCTATCTATCTATCTATCTATCTATCTATCTATCTATCTATGTATCTATCTATCTATATCACCTATCTCCATATCTCTACCTCTGTATCTGTATCTCTATCTCTATCTATATCTATATCTCTATCTCTAACAGCCATATAAAAGAATGAAATCTGTCCATTAGTGAGAACATAGATGGATCTTTTGAGCATAGACCTTTTCAAATTAGTGTTTTTGTTTTCTTCAGATACATACCCAGAAGTGGAATCGTTGGATTATATGATAGTTCTACTTTAATTTTTTGAAGAACCTCCATACTGTTTTCCATAGTGGCTGCACCAATTTAGATTCCTACCAACAGTGCACAAGGGTTTCCTTTTCTCCATATTCTTGCCAACACCTGTTTTTTTCCTGTCATTGATAATAGCCATTCTAACCAGTGGGAAGTGATATCTCATTGTGGTTCTGATTTGCATTTCCTAGATGATTAATGATGTTGAGCATCTTTTCATGTACTTGTGGGCCATCTGTATGTCTTTTTGGGAAAAAAATGTCCATTCATATCTTCTGCCCACTTTTTAATTAGGTTGTTTTATATATTTTTTATATTAGCCCCTTACCCGATATATGATTTGAAAATATTTTCACCCATTCAGTGGGCTGCCTTTTCATTTTGTTATGCAGAAGCTTTTCAATTTGATGAACTCTCACCTGTTTATTTTTGCTTTTGTTGCTTTCACTTTTGGTGTCAGATTCAAAAACTCATCACCAAGACCTATGTTAAAGTAAAGGGTTTACTGCTTATGTTTTCTTCTAGGAGATTTATGGTTTCAGATCTTATGTTCAAGTCTTTAATGTATTTTGAATTCATTTTTGTGTATGGTATAAGATAGTGGTCCAGTTTCATTCTTTTTATGTGGCTGTCCAATTTTCTCAATATTATTATTGGAGAGACTCTCCTTTTCCCATTGCATAACATTGACTCCTTTGTTGTAAATTAATTAACCGTGTGTGTAGGTTTATTTCTGGGTTCTCTGTTCTGTTTAATTGATCTATGTTTTTTTTTTTTTAATGTCAATACCATACTATTTTAATTACTATAGGTTACTGACATAGTTTGAACTCAGAGAGTGTGATGTCTCCAGCTATGTTCTTCTTTCTCAAGATTACTTTGGCTATTTAGCGTCTTTCGTGGTTACATAGGATTGATTATTCTATTTCTGTGAAACATACCATTCTAATTTACATAGGGATTGCATTGTATCTGTATATTGCTTTGTGTAATATGGACGTTTTAACAATATTAATTCTTCCAATCCATGAGTACATAAATCTTTCCATTTATGGTTTCTTCTTCTTTCAGTTTCCTTCATTAACATCTTATGGTTTTCAATATACACGTCTTTCACCTCCTTGGTTAAATTTATTGCAAAGTATATTTTGATGCATTTGTAAATGGGATTGTTTTTCTACTTTCTCTTTCTGACAGATTGTTATTAATGTATAGAAACCTAGCAGATTTCTGTCTATTGATTTTTGTATACTCTATACTGAATTTGTTTATTAGTTCTAACAGGTTTTTGATGGATCTTTAGGATTTTCTCTATATAAAGGATGTTCTATATATATAAGTTTGAAAGCATTCCTTCCTCTCGTTTTCTGTTTTATTGTTTGTTTGTTTGTTTGTTTTTTCTTGGAAGAGTTTGAGGCTGATTGATGTTCTTTGAATGTTTTGTGGAATTTACCAGTAAAGCAATCTAGTCTTCAACTTTTGTTTGTTGGGATGTTACTGATTACTGACCCAATCTCCTTAATATTTATTGGTCTGTTCAGGTTTTCTATTTCACCATGATTTGATCTTGGTAGATTTTCTAGGAATTCATCTATTTCTTCTAAGTTGTTCAATTTGTTGGTGTATAATTCTTATGATCCTTTGTATTTCTGTGGTTACAGTTGTAACATCTTCTCTTTCGTTTTTGATTTTATTTATTTGAGTCTATTCTTTTTTTCTTGGTGATTCTAGCTAAAGTCTTGTCAATTTTGTTTATTGTTTTAAAGAAGCAGCTCTTAGTTTCATTGATCTTTTCTATTATCTTTTTTGTCTCCATTTATTTATGTTCTAACTTTTGTCATTTCCTTCCTTCTACTAACTTTGGACTTTATTCTTCTTTTTCTAGTTCCTTAAGGTGTAAAGTTTGTTTTTTCAATTTGAGCCTTTTCTAATTTTTTGAGGTAAGCATTTATCACTATGAACTTACCTCTTAGAACTGCTTTTACTGCATCCCATAAATTTTGGTGTGTTACATTTCCATTTTTGTTTGTCTCAAGGTAATTTTTAATTTATCTTTTGATTTCTTCTTTGATCCATTGGTTGTTCAGCAATGTGATTTTAAATTTCCACATATTTGTGAAGTTTCCAGTTTTCTTCATGTAATTGATTCCTAATTTCATATTATTGTTGTTGGAAAAGATGCTTGATATGATTTAGTCCTCTTAAATTTATTAAGACTGTTTTTTGGCCTAACATATAATCTCGCCTGGAGAATTTTTCATGTGCATTTGAGAAGAATGTGTATTCTGCTGCTTTTGGATGGAATATTCTGTAAATATCAATTAAATCTAACGTGTCATTTAAGGTCAATTGATTTTCTGTCTGAATTATCTATCCATTGATGTCAGTGGGGTATTAAATTTCCCTACTATTATTGTATTGCTATCTGTTTCCCCCTTTGTGTCTGTTAATATTTGCTTTGTATATTTAAGTGCTTCTATATTGGGTGCACAAATATTTACAAATGTTACATTCTTTTGTTGGATTGACCCATTTATCATTTGTAATGTCCTTCTTTATCTCATTACTGATTTGTTTTAAAGCCTGTATTGTCTGATATAAGCATAGCTATTCCAGCTTTCTTTTGATTTCCATTTGCATGAAACATCTCTGTGTGTCATTACTTCTAAAGTGAATCTCTTGTATGCAGCATATAGATAGATCTTGGTTTTTTTAATCTATTCAGCCATTCTATGTCCATTTACATTAAGTAATTATTAATAGGTATATGCTTATTTCCATTTTGTTAATTGTTTTCTGGCTGTATTTGTAGTTCTTCTCTGTTCCTTTCTTCTTCTCTAGTTCTCTTCTTTTGTGGTTTAATGACTTTCTTCGGTGGTATGCTTATATGAGGTGTGAGCAAACAATACTGTGAATGTGTAAATAAAAAAATATATATATTACAGTAAAAGACACATTGCCATCAACCACCCTCAAAATACTCCCCCTCACAACAAGCACACTTATGCCCCTGCTCTTCTCACTTTCTGAAGCAGTTCTGGAAGTCCTTCTTTGTGCGTGTTTTTAGTTGCACTGTCATGACTGCCTCGATGTCCTGAATAGATTCAAAACATTTACGTTTCATAGTCATTTTGACTTTGGGGAAGAGCTAGAAGTCCCTGGGTGCCAGATCTGGTGAATAAGGTGGATGAAGACACACTGTAATGTTTTTATGTGACATAAATTGCTGTATACCAGAAGCAATGTGGGTCAGGGAGCCTTTCTGTTGTGATCAAAAGATATGGTGAATGCTGCTGCTGAGTGCCATCCAAAGCAGGGATCTTTCATATGGGAAGCGGCCCGTCGAACCTTAGTAACTGTGTGTCAAGTTTCAACTTATTCGGTGCAGTCAGTCAGATGTGAGCTATAGTTGAGAGAAGGTGTGTTTTAAAGTGTGCCAGAAATCATCCTCCATCAATGTTTTATGTCACACATTGCTTCTGGTACGGCAATTTCTGTCCAATAAAAACATTATGGTGTGTCCTCATCCACCTTGGATCTGGCACTGTGTGACTTCTGGATCATCCCCAAAGTCAAAATTGACCATGAAAGGTAAACATTTTGAATCCATTCAGTACATTGAGGCAGCCACAACAGCACAACTAAAGACACTCATGAAAGAGGACTTCCAGAACTGCTTCAGAGAGTGTCAAGAATGATGGGATAAGTGTGTTGGAAGCGAGGGGGAGTATTTATTTTGAGGGGGATTCATAGCAATGTGTCTTTTACTGTAATTTTTTTTTTATTTAAACATTCACCATATTGTTTGATCACACCTCATGTGTGTGTGTGTGTGTGTGTGTGAAAATTGTAAGTTGATAATAGCTTAAATTTGATTCCAATTTAAAATTCAACATTTTTGCTTTCCCCCCAAAGTTTTGTTTAGGTGTTACATTTTGCTCCTTTTTATCTTATGTATTCCTTAACTAATTATATTTACAGTTAGTTTTTACTACTTTTGTCTTTTAACTTTCATACCTTTATTAATCCACTACCTTTACTATATAGTACCTTTGCAATGAGATTTATTCTTTCATATGTGGACTTGTTACTAGTCAGTGTTCTTTCTTTTCAGCTTAAAGAAGTCCCTTTAACATTTCTTGTAAGACTGGTTTAGTGTTGATGAACTACTTTAAATTTTGATTTTCTGGACAACTTTATATATCCAATTCTGAATAACTTTCCTGGGCAGAGGGTTTTTGGCTGGAAGTGTCTTTGCTTTCAACTCTTAATATATAATAACACATTCCTCTGGCCTGCAAAGTTTCTGCTAAAAAAAAAATCTGATGAGAGTCTTATGAGGGTTCCTTTGTATGTAAAAAGTCGTTTTTCTCTTGCTGCTTTTAAGATTCTCTTCTTGTCTTTAACTTTTGACATTTTAATTATAATGAGTCTTATTGTGGGTCTCTATGCTGGTTTCTTTTTCATGATCTTGGAATTTCGTTTTTGCTCTGGTGTCTGTCTGCAGTACTGCAGGTTCTCTGGTGCCACAGCAAGCCAAGGGGCTGTCTTTTTTTCTCAGCAATCCCCAGACATCTAAAGTAATGTCAGATTTCCATCAGTGCTCAGAGTCAGACAAGCTGGAGACCAGTCGTCAAGTGGATCCCTGAAAAGTAAGACAGTTATACATACATTCCACTCTTCTCTCTCCTCCCATCTGCCAACAGAGAAGCCACGAATTGGGCATTTTCTCCTAATTGTGCTGAGCTGTGATGGCTTGGGAAAGGTGCTATATGGGTGAGACTAATTGTTTTTTTCTAACCTGTTTCAATGCAGCTGTTCTTGTCTTTGAACATACCTTGGAACTGTAACTTCTTACCTGGTTTCTGGAGTTCTCATAAAGGTTTTCTGGCCTGTATATTGTTGTTGTCAGTGTCTTTGTGGGAAAACAAGGTCTGAGGCTTTCCTATTTTGTTATTGTGCTGTATAGAAAAGATTTTAGAAGAAATAATGCTGTGATGGAGCAGAAAGAGGGAAGCTAGCTGGAAATTATGAAGAGATGATTTTTTAAAATATAGCAGGAATAGAACATATTGCATGTTGATGAGAATAACCATTTGAGGTTGAAAGACTGATGATACTCTACACTAGAGCAGTGGTTTTCAAACTTTTGTGTGCATTAAGAACATCCTGGAAGCTTATGAAAACATACTTTGCTGAGTTCCATCCCTGTTTCCGATTCAGGTTTAGGATGAAGCACTAGAATTTGCATTTCTAACAGGTTCCCGAGTGATGATGAAGCAACAGGTCTGATGACCACACTGGGAGGGCTGCTGCTCTAGATCAAGGAGGGAATGATATCGTTGAGAAGAGAGAGGTACTTGGATGTAGAAAATGTGGATGATTCTTGCTTGGCTTTGCTGTCTCAGGAATATTGGGAGTCCGTGTTGGTTAATGAATGCTGGCCAATCAACCAACTTAATTGGTATGTTTTATTGCAGGGTTACAGAAACTCTAAAACTGATATGAAGAGTACTCATTTCATTCTTCCTCCATTGTCTTTGTAAGTATATTTGTTCTTCTCAGATCTTTCTCCAGGTAGGTACAGAACATAAGGTCATTTATGTTTTTCATACCAGCTCAGTTTACCCTCAGCCATATGAAATTCCTTTTTTTTTTTTTTTTCCCAGAATTCTCACCTCTTTTTCACAACTTTCTCACATGCCTGTAAAGTCCTACCCTTCTTCTCAGGTAGCAATTTGGAGCAGGTGTAGTGATTTCTATGACAGGATCAGTGAGACTTGAGAGGAAATCCAGGGACATGAACCTCATCAACTTATCAACAGATTCCAGTATTGACCACATTTTAATTTCTGCAGCAGTTCACACATTGGGGCAAAATAGGCCCTTAGTAACCTCAGTGAGGTGCTAGAAGTTTTCAAAAACATGGCAACATCCCAGACGTTCTGATAAAATCTGAATATTGCCTTCTCAACCCACCATAGGATGATTACATTAGCCATGAAAAAAATAATAAAAAATAAACACAGTAAACCTGAGATGTGCAAAGAAAAATGTCAACATTTTCACACTTTAATACTTATCTCATCAGGGAAAAGGTTTTTTAGAAGAAAAATCAGCAACTTTTGGTTAAAAATATAATCTGTCTATATGCAAACTGCATCTGTTTAGGCATCTGTCTTCTCCTGTCAGATCTGCTTAAGTTGGAATTTCCAATGTGTTAAAGTGAAATTCAGATACTTTCAGGGTCTAAAAGTATGGAATTACTGAACACCCAACCACAGTGAATTGAAGTGGAAATGAAAGGAAATCCATTTTGAAGATTATTTTTCCCCTCATTCTCCCCCATGTTTTGATATAAAGAAAGAAGCTCAACGTCCAGGGTGGTGATAATGAAATTTCTTTTCCAGTCAGATTCATTATCATATAATCCAACTGTGTCTTAATACTTTCTACTTTCTTTGTACCCTCTGATGTAGGTCTGAAGCCCTAACTGTAGGGGTCCATACTGGAAAAACTATAATTAGAAAGAGAAAAGGAAAGCAAAAGGTGTCACATCAAGATAAAAACAAATAAAAGGATGTGGGGTGGAGGGAAGTTAGGAGTAAGAACTATATAAAGCCTTTTTTTTTAATACATCTCATTGCTTTAACTTACTCTAAAAAATCTTATGTCAAAAATTTTGGGGGCAATAGAAATTGTATAAATAATAATTATTGTGCAAAGTATTAAATATAATTATAATTTTTTTGACTATACATTATATAATATCTATATTCAAATTATAAAACATACTTACATTAGAAACTAATGATGTTTATATTATATTTTATGTCAATCATACTATAATTCAATTATATACCAATTATAAAATATATTTAAGTATATACAATAATATTAAACAAAGTAACTAAACGAAGTACTTACAATCAGCCTCTGAGTGATGCATATTAAAGTTGAATCCTAAGAAATGATCCTAAGTTTATTATTTGAGACATTTTGCTCACCTCTTATTTTTTCCCAGATTATACTCCTGATATAATGAGATAGACTATAGTCTTTATGGAGAAAAATAAATGCTTTTAAAGGATAACTTGGAAGACCAGTTGTAGTCCTTTTCCTAAATATTAGCATTAACCAAAATTTCTAAGGTTAAAATTACCAAGGAAATTGAGTGGGTCATTTTAGAAAAAACAAACTTGAAAGTTCTTTGAAAATTATAATTCTCAATGCAAACTCAGGTATTTATCACTGAGCATCTGCTATGTATAAAACTCTGTGCAAGGCACTGATATTGAAAGAAATGTGATCCCTGACCTGCTCCCCACCCAGGGAGCTTGCACTAAATCCATCGACAATTAATGTTAAAATCAGTCAGTGAGAGGTGAGGTTCCTGTCAACTGGAGTAGCCAAGTATAGCTTTGTTGTAGACGTGAAAATTGAAGGTGTCAAAATATGGCTTAAATAGATTGAGAGAAAGAATTAAAGGTGGTGATTCAGGTGCTTAAGTGGAAAAGCAGAAACTAATTTTGAAGACGCTAGAAAAGGAATCTATAGGTTGAAATCAAAACTGATTTTACTGGAGACCAGAGTCCACCTCTCTTATTAGAACTATGAGGAAATTGATATGCAAAAGGTTAAGTGACCTTCATGAGGGCTAATTTGTGTCAGACCCAAAGTAATAAAACTTCTATTATCAACTTCATTTTTCAAAGAGTTCCTCTACTTTTTAATTGTAACTTCTGCTTTGGACTGCTTTGCAACAGGAATGTCAAATAGATTTAATCTCAGCTTTTCATTATGTTTGATTGGTAGTAGCAAGTTGCTGCCTAGATAATTTGTTAAGAAGGATTCTGAGGCAGAATTTGAGCTTCATCTAAGCTGGCGTGAGTGATACACTTATTATCCATCTATCATGGACAAAGAAGGGGTTAGTTGTGACACTTGTGCGCTGCGTTTACTGTCCTGGTTGTGAAATCCTGAGCAAGACACTAGTGGCACAGTGAGAACTGTAACTACTGAGGTTAGTTCTGAGCTATAAGAGAAAATAGTTCAGTACTTTATTGTCAGAATTGGAAAAAGCAGTATGATTCGGGAGCAGGTTCTGGGAAAGTAACCACTTTCTCTTTTACTTCAAGTGATATATATCACTTGACAGTTTACAAGGCATATTTATATTCATTATTTAATTTGATCCTTATAAGGGACCAGTTATTAATGCTAGTATTGCTATATTACAAATAAGGAGATTGATATTTAGAAAGATAAAATTATCCATTCACAGTGCAGCTACAAAGAGGTGATAAAATGGAATGACTTCTTGCAGCTCTTACCTGCTTATTCATGTTCATTTCCTATTTATTCATCAAAGTGTATGTATGTTAATGAGGTAACTTTTGGAAGCATCTAAGGATGGGGACTGGTTGCCAGGGGAACCAACTATGTGGTTCAAGGATTGGCAATTTCAGTCCCATCCCTGCAACCTCATGGGAGGGGACATGAATCACCAATGGCCAGTGATTTAATCAATCATGCCTATGTAATGAAGCCTCCATGAAAACCTAGGAGGACAGGATTTGAAGCGCTTCCCAGTTGGTGAACATGTGGGGACTGGGGAGAGTGGTGCAGCTGGAAAGACCATGGAAGCTCTGAGAGCCTTCCCACATTCCCCTTGCCCTATGCATCTCTTCCATCTGGCTGTTCCTGAGCTACATCGTTTAACAATAAACAGATGATCTGGTAAATAAACTGTTTCTCTGAGTTCTGTGAGCTGTTCTAGCAAATTAATTGAACCCAAGGAGAAGGTTGTGGGAAACTTGGATTTGCAGGCAGTCGGTCAGAAGTACAGGTAACAACCTTGGACTTTGGATTGGCATTCTGAACTAGAAGGGGTCCTTGGCACCTCCAGTCTATAGCTGGTTGAAGCACAGGTAAGAGCCTGGCCTTGTGGCTTGCATCTGAAATGTGTGTAGTAGGGGGTATGCTCTTGTGGGACTGAGCTCTTAACCTGTGGAATCTGATGCTATCTCAGGGTAGATAGTGTCAGAATTAAGTTGAATTCTCAGACACCTTGCTGGTGTCTGAGGATTATTTATTGGTGTGAGGGGAACTCCCCAGCCCTGCATGTTGAAATTGGATCCAGGAACACTTTTCACATGGTAATGAGGAAAATATTTTCAAACAGAGTAGATGAGGCATGAAGCTGGAAGGTGAGGTTGGAAATGGCAGATCTCAGTTGATAACTGACATTTCCTTTTCTTAGATCTATAAACCAAGAGAATTGCCATAATTTAATTTTATCCTCTAAGGCTACTTTTTGATAGTGACTCAATAACACTTCTTTACACGGTACAGCTAATTTAGCATTTGAGCTGATTATTAAGGCAGCTAGAAAAGGTTTTTGTTCGTTTGTTTTTCCCTTTAACTCCAGAGTATTTGAGGATGATTCTAAAGGATTTCTTTGATGCTAGCTAGCTTGCTTATCCCACCCCATGCCTATACTCAACTTGGCTGAACCAGAAGTTCAATTTACTCATCACTTGAAAAGTGAACCCCGTTAAACTATTGAGCACTCATGTCTAAAGTTTTGCCTGTTTCCCTTTAACAAGCATGTGCTTTTTGCAGGCCAGTATTTTATTTGAAGAAACTACTCATTGTCGTATATGATCGAGTCTAAGACAATATCGGTCCTAAGATTCACCAGTATTTTATAGGCCATTAAGTAAAATGCTGCCAAATAATGTTAAGAGACCATCAATTTTAAGATGCATCTCAATTTCAGAGATGTTAAAATATGAAAAATGAGCATCTTAGCACTGATGAAATATGTAATGGTTTTTATATCTTGTAAAGAAATTCTTTGGGGACATTTGATCATTTGAAGCTTGTAGAGACCGCTCTTCAGTCTCATACTCTATGGACAGCCTTCAGTTAAGAATTGTTATTTAAAATGGACACCTGATTGTGAGGGCCACACAAAGAACTTTTATTTATCATGATCCAATTCACAAGTTAGAGTTACTGGGAATGATCTGGCAAAATAGCTAAATGTGCTCAGTGGCTGAAAACAAAATTATGTTCTTTGTTCCCTTTTGTGATTCTCAATCATCGGATGTCACATGGAGATAAATGAGATGTGTGACACACACACCCCCAAACACAGAAAATAAGCATTGTTGAATATATTTAGAGAGGTAATCTACTGAGAATAATTTCCGTCTTATCTGAGCCTTGCTGCTAGGGGAAAAAGGAAATGAACTTAACTCTCCTTCCTACACTACATGCCATGGTTGTTAGTTTTATGTGTCAACTTGACAGGGCTAAGGGATGCTCAGAGAGCTGGTAAATGTTATTTCTGAGTGGGTCTCTGAGGGTGTTTGTGGAAGAGCCAATCCCTCACAACAAATCTCTTTCTATATATCTCTACATATCCTATTGGTTCTGTTTCTCTGGAGAATCTTGACTAATACACTGCCTGAGAACAGAGAAGACCTTGCACTGGAGCAGGGATAGTATCTTTGGGTGTCAGGAGACAGGATGAAGAAAACCTCCACCTGGAACTCTTTTGGGAAGATTTGGCTCATCCTGGAGTTAAGTTGACGTTTCTGGGAGTAAGAGGGTTGTGCATTGAGAGGCTGTGCTATGTCTTAATCCGTTGAAGGATAAGAGAACGCATTCCATGTGGAGAAGACATGAGTCATTCCAGTTGTCCCAACTAAGGCCCCAGGGATAAGACAGAGTTCATCCAGGATCAGGAAAGCCTCTTGCCTGACCTGTAGCTGACCTTAGACACATGAGGGAAACCAGCAAGTCCCCAAAGAACCATCCAGCTGAGCCCAGGCTAACTTGCCAACCCATAGGCTCCTACACTAAATAAATGATTATTGCTGTAAGACACTTAAATTTGGTTCATGATTTGTTCTGTAGCAGTAGCAGGGTTGAAGAGGTGGGAACCCCAATGAAGAAGAGATAGTGTCCCTGCATTTGGAAGTGTGGGAAAATAGCAATTGTGGAGGCCTATGATCTGGCACACTACTCCCTGTGGAGAAGTTCCCATGGGTGGGAAAAGTATGGCTGGAAGCTGTTCTCCAAAAACCCATCCTTAGAAGAAGCAATGATGCATCCTTGTAGCTTACCTGATGGGCAAGGTGATTAATACAAACACTTGGTACCTATAATCTTTATAGATCTACTCTTAGACTACTGGAGATGATTTGCCCAGACATACTGAGAGGCAGAAGTATGTCTGGGCAGTTATGTTCCCCAGCAGTTACCAGTAGACTGGTAAGTATGAAAACCCAGCTCCCTTGTCTCAAGGAGGGATAAAGTCTGACGTGTCATTTAAACTTGGAACTCCCCCACAGATTAGGCAGTGCTTGAGTCTGCATCTGAAATAAGGCCTTCCTCATGGCCTTGTTCCCTTCCCTCTCCTGTTCTCCCATCTTTTACCAGTTTCTTCTGGACCAGGTCCCTAATAAACAACTTATCCTAGTCTCGGGATCTGCTTCTGGAGAACTCAACCTAAAATAGGTAATTTGGGGAAAACAAGAGAAGCTGGTATATAAATTAATCTAACTCTGCACCTGGCCCTATCTGTTGGCATCAAATTATTCCAGTAGGCTATAAATAATAGAATTGCATTTGTTACCTAAGCCATTTATTAGCTGGGAATAAGAGTAGGTGGTAAAGCAACTATGTGTGCAGTTGGAAAATAGTTTCTGTTAATTTTCTATGCTCATTTTGTCAATATATATTTAAAGCATAGCATACAGTATACAGTTTTCACTTTTTCCCAATTCCTGATTCACACTATTTTAAGTCATTCGCTACTTTAGACTTTATTTATTTTTTTATGTCAAGAACAATAGAAGTTCTGTACAAAGCTACCAAAGTCATGATGTGAAGATTACAAATACTAGTGATAATATAAAAACTAAAAATATTATTAAACTTACACAGCCTGAGGTCACAATATTCAGAGCAGTAACAATGAACATGAAAATTAGACTATGAAGGAGGACATTACATTAATTTTTAGGAGCAGAGAGGAGCTGCCACCTAGGAAAATGAGATTGGACCCGACTTCTGCTAGAACCATCCCATTAGCTATCCCCATTTAAGTATGCCCAGCAAACACTTAGGAGCATTACAACACAAATAAGATGTTTAAATTAGAGCTCGTGAAAAGTGAGAAGATAATTGATTCAAGAAAAAGAGTTAATCACAGCCTCTGTGCCTCCCCCACATATCCTTAGTATTTTGTATGTCAAGATATGGAGAGGAAAAAACAGAATTGAGGTCTAGATTTTGTTTCAGATTTTAAAAAATTAGCTCCTGTAAATGCTAATTCAAACCAAGATGAGGCTCAGTATTTACATGGTGCCATTGTCAAAAACTGTCATCATCTTAAACTATTGCTGTTATATTAGATACAATGCTTGGTTTATAGCCTTATTTGGCACTACTTTGCTTTTGAGCTACTATAAATTTCATATCTCTCTGCTTCCTTCCCAACTGAAGGGATGAGGATAAATCCCATTTTATTCTGTGGAAACCTAAGGAATTAATTAAGTAAATATTTCTAGTTTTATTCTTGGAGGTGGTAGATAGGAAACCTAAGGGAATTTGGCTCTCCATAAAGTGAAGTCAGCTAGACCAAGTGTAGAGTTAATGATATCTGTTACAATATTTTCTGCTTAATTAGAAAACAAACTGGTATTCCTCAGGTTTTACCTTATACTCAGAACTCTGAGATTCTGGAGGAGTACATAAGTGTTTTAAGCTTTATCCCTCTCCTATGTGAGCCTACAATGTAGTAAATAAGAATTAATAGATGGTGGATTCTGGGATAGTTTGAATAACAAAAGCCACAAAGGCATAGGATACTGAGGTGCATCTTCTGTGCACACTTTGACTGGTAGTTGTGGCCTGGAATACTTTGTTAAGTAGGATCCAGAGGTGATATCTAGTATCTCAGCTTGAGTTACATGATTGACTACCAATAGGTGCTGTGGACAAGGAGAAGTGGTGGCAGGTGTGCAAACCTGAGTTGGTTTTTGATGGGAAAAGAAGAGCATTCCAAGTAGACAGTAGCAAAGATGAAAAATGAATTTGTATGTGTGTCGCACAGGAAAGGGACTGTGGGGACAGAGCCAGGAGCGCAGTTTCCAGGCTCTAGGCCTCACGTGGAAAGGTGCTCACTCAGGTAGTAAATGGCCATCAACTGTGATTGGATGGCCTTCAGCTGTGGCTAGTTGGCCGTCAGCTGTAACCAGTGAGCCATTGGCCACTAATATAACTGCCGTGGCTACGCTAGCAGAGAAGGGGGGCTAGCAAGAAGATGGTGGCTGAGCTAGCAAGCAACGGAGATTGCAGATTGCAGAGAGGCGGATTACTAGCAAATGAGATTGTTTGGCAGAGACAAGTGGATGGCGGGTTGCGGATCGTGTGGCTCCTGTTTCCTGTGTCTCCAACCCAGCCACCAGCGAGAATATAGTGGTATGACTCCACTATCTATGGCTTGTGGGTGTTCCTTTTTGGCCTCACCATATCCTGTGTTCTTATGTGGGGAGCGGGAGCAGAGACCCTGCAGGCCGCCCCGCATGACAGGGACCAATTTGAGCAGAGCAGAGAGTGTGTTAGTGAGAGGAGTCGTTGTAAAGAGGAATTAAATAATGGGGTCGGTCTTGAAAACCAGGAGGAAGAGTTTGGATCTGATGTGGTAGGAACTAGAGTCCTCAAAAATTTTACACTTTGCAATCAAAGTGTGACTTAAGGAAGGTATATCTGGTGATGCTATAAAGGAAACAGAGAGAAATGGAATGGATTTGGAGGCAGAAAGGACCATCTCAGAGCAATAACAAGGCTCAGGAGGCAAAGGATGGATCTGAGAGAGATTTTGATGGAGTCAGGAAGAGACTTGGTGACTTCATGTCCACAGAAAATGGGGAAACTGGCTCTTAACAGATATCAAAGTAGCATACAAGAACGTGTAATGGGAAAGCCAGACATAAAAGAAATCTTCCAAATTATGGATTATTTTTTTCTTCTGGCAGTACTCCCTATTCAAGTTTTCATATCCCGAGAGACAAAAGAAACTGATGAATTTACCTCCAGATGGGTGGAAGTACCGCCGTTTTCAAATTGTGATCCCTAGACCAGCTACACCGTATCACCTGGAAGTTTATGAGAAACACAGATTCTCTGGTGCAGCCCCAAACCAGTGAACCCCAAACTCTGGGAGTGGAACCTAGCAGTCTGTTTTCACATGCCTCTAGGTGATTTTGATGCATACTAAAGTTTGAGAACCTCTGAGTAGCAAAGTGCTTCTAAACCTTAGTGTGCATCAGAATCACCAGGAGCACTTTTAACACACACTCATGGGCTCCACTGCAGACGAGGTGGTTCTGGGCTGTGCTGTTGATGTGCATGCCTCTTGAACCCCCAGGTGGTGCTGCTGCCACCTGTGGTCCAGGCTGTGGACTTGGAGAAGTGAGGCTGAAGAGGCCACTGAAACCTCCTACTGATGGCCTCAATTTGCTGAATGACTTCCTTTTCCTGCATAATAGTGAACTTGTTGTCTCTTTTGTTTAGGAGGTTCATACCTTAAATTTTGACTATTGGTGGTGGTGATGTGTATGTGGGTGGTGTGGGGGAGGTGGTGCCAAGAAAGATAATAGTGCCTGCTCTGTAACTCATGTTAGGTGGATATCAACCCGTGATCCTTGAGAAATGGGTGTATTATGGGCACTTGAAGAAAATAACTTATATAAAAGTAGGAGAAATATCAATTAAGATGAGGACAATTATATTCTCATAGTATCTGAGTTTTGTTTTCCAACCTTGGTGGTGGAGGAGGGAGCCAGCATGGAGGAGTGGGAGGAGTGGGTGGGAGCTCTTTGTTGATGATTAAAGAATGAAGAAATGTGAAGCTATCCTGGCTGCCTTCTTTCTTGTGGTCTGTAAATACATAAGGAAGGATATTAGTGGATTAGTGAGTGTGTAATTGATCTAGTGAAACAGCCACATGAGCAATGTGGGCACATTCTAGTTTAATTTAGGAATCAGCCTTAGAGAAACGAAGCGTTGTCATGATGGAGGATGATTTGCAGCACACTTTAAAACACATCTTCTCTCAACCGTAGCTCACACCCGACTGACTGCACCAAACAAGTTGAAACTTGTCACACACTGTTATTAAGGTTCAACATGCCACTTCCCATAAACATCCCTGTCTTTTCGTTGGATGGCACTTGGTAACAGCATTCACCATATTTTGTGGTCACAATGGAAAAGTTCCCTGTCACACATCAGTTCAGGTATGACAATTTCTGTCAAATAAAAACATTACACTGTGTCCTCATCCACCTTTATTCACCAGACCTGGCACCATGCGACTTCCAGCTCTTCCCCAAAGTCAAAATGACCATGAAAGGTAGACCTTTTGAATCTATTTGGGACATCGAGGCAGCCACGACAGCACAAATAAAGACACTCACAAAAGAGGACTTGCAGAACTGCTTCAGAAAGTGGCAAGAATGCGGGGATAAGTGTGTTTGTTGTGAGGGGGAGTATTTTGAGGGGGTTGATGGCAATGTGTCTTTTACTGTAATATATATATTTTTTAATTTAAACACTCTCCATATCTTGTGATCACACCTTGTACACAGTAAAGGACTCCATCAACCTCTGCAAGACACAGAGCACTTGTTCTTTCTACCACACCACTCTAAGGTACAAATGAGGGCCTGTCCATGACAGCCTGAACTCTACTTAGCTACTTGACTCCTATTACTATTTGCCTTATACTCAAACAGTAACCCAGGGATCAAAGTGAATCCCTTCTTATGAGAAACCCTTCTAATTCTAGCTCTCACAGGGGACAGAAGCACTGTGGAGTCACCAAGTTTAAAATACTAAAGGTGAAAAATAAAGCTCACTCCAACCTCAGTTTCCTCACCTGCAAAATTGGAATAATAATCTCTTACAAGGTATGTCTGGGACACAAGAAAACTCTATTAACAATGGGTATTCTTAGTCTTATGTTTATTTATTATGGTAATTAATAGGCTGTTTAGTTGAAAGAACTAGGCAGACTACAGATTGATAAATACGCCTAAGAAATACTATATAAAATTAGGGAGCAAAAAGAATTTGATGAGTGTAGTGGACTGAATGATGGCCACCCAAAAGATATGACCACCTCCTAATCCCTGGAACATGTGAATGTTTCCTTATTTGGAACAAGGGTCTTTGCAGATGTAATTATGTTAAAGATCTTGAGATCATCCTAGATTATCTGGGTGAATCCTAAATCCAGTTGAAGATGTCCTTTTAGGAGACACACAGAGGAGAAAACAGATACAGAGGAGAAGGCCACATGAACACAGAGGCAGACATTGGAGTGATGTGCCAGAAGTCAAGGAAACCAAGGATCGCCAAGAGCCACAAGAAACTAGAAAAAACAAAGAAGGATTCTCCCCTAGGGTGTCCAGAGGGAGTATGTCTTTGTCAACACTTTGATTTTGGATGTCAGGCCTCCAGAACTATGAGTAGATAAAATTATGTTGTTAGAAGCCATCCAGTCCATGGTAATTTGTTACCGTAGCCACAGGAAGCAAATATAGTGAGTGAAAAGAATCAAGAGTATTTTGTTTCCTTCACAAAGAATTAGGAGCTGGCACCCAGACAAATCTTTACAGTAGGTAAAAATTTATCCTTGGCATATTTCCATCTCCCTAAGTGTGGTGATAATAATGTGGATGAGATTTCTTTTCAGTTGTGTCTGGCCTCATTTTTTCTATCAGCACCTATATTCCAGACTTCGGTAACTCTTCCTCTTCCAAGAAAAATCACTCTGCCATGTCCTACTCTTTCAAGTAGAAGCAAAGTTCTGAACAGGTCAACAATAATGCATACCATGCCTACAGCTGTGTCTTAGGTTAGTTCCCTAGAAGCAGAGCTGTGATGGAGATTTTTGCCTAAGTGATTTATTGAGGGGATGATCTCGGGAGAAAAGAGACAGGGAAGTAGAACAGGGCAGGAGAATAAGGTAAGCAAAAGATGTACGTTCACATGAAGTCTAACTTCAGCCCGATCCTATGCAGATTAAATGACACCAAAGCTTTTTTTAAATTTTTAAAAAAATTTTTATTAATAGGCTGTGTTTTTTAGAGCAGTTTCTGGTTCACAGCAAAATTGAGCAGCAAGTACAGAGAGTTCCCATGGAACCCCTGCCCCCCAAACACGTACTTCACCCACTATTGACATCCTGCACCACAGTGGTACTTTTGTTAAAACTGACGAACCTGCATTGACTCATCATTGTCACCCAAAGTCCATAGTTTACATTAAGGTTCATTCTTGGTGCTGCACCTTCTATGAGTTTTGACAAATATATTAATGGCAGGGATCTACCATTGTATTATCATACAGAATAGTTTCACTGCCTTAGGAATCCTCTATGCTCCACCTATTTATCCCTCTCTCCCCCAGCCCTTGGCAACCACTAACCATTGTACTGTCTCCATGGTTTTGTCTTTTCCAGAATATCATGTAGTTGGAATCTTTCAGTATGTAGTCTTTTCAGATTCGCTTCTTCCACTTAATAATATGCATTTATATTTCCTCCAAATCTTTTCATGGCTTGATAGAGCTCTTTTCTTTTTATTGCTTAATAATATTCCTTTGCCTGGATATGCCACAATTTATTTATCCATTCATCTACTGAAGGATATCTTGGTTGCTTCCCAAGTTTTCGCAATTATGAATAAATATGTTATCCATTGCAAGCTTTTTTGTGTAAACGTAAGTTTTAAACTCATTTAGGTAAATACCAAAGAGTGCGATTGTTGGATCATATGGTAAGAGTGTGTTTAGATTCTTGAGAAACTGCCAAACTGTCTTTCAAAGTGGCTATACCAATTTGCATCCCCACCAGCAATGAATGAGAGTTTCTGTTGCTGTATATCCTTGCCAGTATTTGGTGTTGTCAGCATTTGGAATTTTTGCCATTCTAATAGATACGTAGTGGTATTTCTTTGTTGTTTTAATGTGCAATTCTCTAATGACATATTATGTTGAACATCTTTTCATATGCTTATTTGCTATCTGTGTATCTTTTTTGGTGAAGTGACTGTTCAGGTCTTTTGCCCATTTTTTAATCAAGCTGTTTATTTTCTTATTGCTAAATTTTAAGAGCTCTTTGCATATTTTGGATAAACAGTCCTTTATTAGATGTGTCATTTGAAAATATTTTCTCCTAGCTTGTGGCTTTTCTTCTCCTTCTCTTGAGACACTAGAATTAAGGGGCCAAAGATATTTGCAAACAACACCTCCAATAAGAGGCTAATATCGAAATTATATAAGAAACTCATACAACTCAACAACAATAAAACAAATAATCCAATTAAAAAATGGGCAGAGGCCCTGAAGAGATGTTTCTCCAAAGAGGACATATAGATGGCAAGTAGACATATGAAAAAATGCTCAACATCACTAATTATCAGAGAAATGCAAATAAAAACCACAATGAGGTATCACCTCACACTGACTAGAATGGATATCATCAACAAGACAAATGATAACAAGTGTTGGACAGGCTGTGGAGAAAAAGGAACCCTCATACACTGTTAGTAGGAATGCAGACTGGTGCAGACACTATAGAAGGCCGTGTGGAGGTTCCTCAAAAAATTACGAGTAAAATTACCATATGACCCAGCAATCCCTCTCCTGAGTATCTATCCAAAAAAATCTGAAAACATTTATCCGTAAAGATATATGTGCTCCAATGTTCATTGCAGCTTTATTTATAGTGGCCAAGACATGGAAAGAACCAAAGTGTTCTTCGATAGATGATTGGATAAAGAAGATGTGGTATACATACAATGGAATACTATCCTGCCATAAGAAGAGATGAAATAGTGCCATTGGTAACAACATGGATGGATCTTGAGATTCTTGTGCTAATAAGTCAGACAGAAAAAGTTGAGAACCATATGATTTTACTGGTATGTGGTATATAGAGCTGAAAACAACAAAAGAACAAGACAAACAAATGAAGAAATAAAAACTCATAGACACAGACAATAGTTTAGCGGTTACCAGAAGGTAAAGGTGGGGGGGGAGGAGCAATAGTAGAAGAGGGTAAAGGGGGTCAAATATATGATGATGGATGGAGAACTGACTCTGGGTGATGAACACACAATGTGATATATAGATGATGTATTACAGAACTGTACACTTGAAACCTATGCAATTTTACTCTCTTTTGTCACCCCAATACATTTTAATTAAAAAAAAGAATTAAGGTGCTTGTGCTGCTATACCAACTACTCCAGCAGGCCACAGACAGTCACTTCCAATAGCTAGGGGCAGAATTGCCCTGGAGTAGAGTGCACATGTGGACCCCAGCAGCCAACACCAAAAGCATCCAGGAGTTATTATGCTCACCTACAAAGAGATCTGCAAAGATATTTGAGTGGGGCCCCAGAAGTATTTCCTGCCATATTCTGCTGAGAGAAGTGGTTCCATGCTGTTCTAGGGCATGAGAAGTCAGTTTTATACCCATACTGCCCACCTCCTTCCCTGTTACTTATACAGACCTGTTGGGTCAACAGTCCATAGGCTGGGCAAAAATCTGTCCGAACCAGTGAAGCGTTCACTATCTGGGCCAATTAAATTGTGTCTCAACAAATAGTTAGCATCTAGATGAGAAGCAGTTGGGTTCAGAGTGTTAGGTCTCAGATGTCACCTGCCTTACATTAATGGATGACCATGAGAATGAAATCCCATTGCTTGCTCCTGCTGAGAGGCAAATTAGGTGATCCCATTTCAAATATCCTTTTGCTTCTAGTCCCCATAAGGCTCAATCCTTGTAACCTGGTTTGGGGGAAACTCCTGAAAATTTTACTTGCTTTGTTTCCATGTTATTCTTACAATCAATTCTCATTACTTGAGTTGACCTGGATGGGTCTCTGCATCTTTCACCTAAAGGGGCTGTCAGTGTAAAATGGTGGGCCAAATAATCTGGAAAAAAAGAATTTGGACATTGTGTAAATGGATGGTGAGGATTAGAACTCCCCAAATAATCCATTTATTTAAATAAAAACATCAATACTTTAACTTAAGACACAGATTCATGGTTGAATCTTCAGGTAATCCCGAGAGATTAGGTAGCCATTTTTTTTCAATTATCCTTTCCAATGTGTCCATTCATTTATTTATGGGAGAAATATTAATTTAGCACATGTTCTTTTCCAGGCATTGTGCCACATGCTTGGGTTTCACTAATCAGCAAACCTAGACATATTAGATGCTTTCAAAGATCCTCTAGTCCAGGTATGGAGATAAACTATCAGATAATAATCCAACTGAGAGATTAACTACATGCTGAAACAAGAACTCTGAAGGAGAAGAAATCAGTTTATGGTTATGCTCTAGAAGACAGAGTTAAGCAAAGCTGCCCCTTAGGAATTGACAGGAGTTGATATGGAGGGTAAGTAGGGGTTTATAAATTTTGATTTTGGATAATGAGAGTATCACTTTGTGGTTTAGAGGACAGATGGGGAGGAGTAGAAAGTAGAGGTAAACTGGCACAGCATGGGGGCATCAGATGACTCTTGTTGGTCTACAATGGACACATTGATCATAAAAAAGAGAAGGACTCATGAAAGAGTTATTAAAGAGAGAAAATCTGCAGAGCTTGGTGATGAATTCGCTATCAGGATAAGAGAAAGGTAGGTGTTCATAAGAATGCCTAGGTTTCTGGTTTGTTTGACAGGAAGAATGGCGACACCTTTCCCTGGGATAGAAAACTCTGAAGGAAGCCTAGCTTTGGGTAGCAGGCATGCGAAGTTAGCGTGAATCATGGATTCAGTCTTTATCATGTTAACTTCGAGGGGTCTCTGAGTGAGATTAGTGAGCTACACCATAGATAAACAATCTTGGCGAAAGATTAAATATTGTGACATATCTGTGTATATATGTTATCTGAAACCAGGGGCCTGGATGGAAATGCATAGGGAGATAATAGCAAGGACAGTGTCTTCAGAAATGACAGTGGTTAAGAGCTCTGAATGAAGAGGATCCTACAAATGAAACAAATGGAGAGATTAGAGAGTAAGGAGGAAGCCCAGGGAATCCTCATATGGAATTCAAAGGGATTGAGGTGTCAACAAGAAGAGAGTGTTTGAATCCAATTCTGATGAAAAATCAAATAAGGTGAGCCCTGACGTGTTCACTGGATTTAGATACATAGAGGTTGATTGATGGTGAGAGAAGACAGATTGAATTAGATTGAGGAGTAGGCCAAGCTAATAGAAATGAATAGAGAGAATTTCTTTGAAAAGTTTTAGTGTAAACAGAATTTGGGTACCATTTAAATTAATAGCAAATAATTCTGACCAGTGGCCAAATATTTGCAAGATCTCAATTAAGCATTATGGGGGGCTTAAAGTATAAGATGGATGATAAGGTGTTATCTTTGTCCTCAAGAAAAATAAGAAAAATGCAATTTAGTTTTGGACATAAGACATGTAGCTCTGATGAGGATATAGAAAGAATTCATGAAGAGATGAAATAACATATTTACTGAGTCTTTACAACATTTCAGGCATATAATTTTATTTAATACAAATAACCTTGTGGATTTGGTAATTAGCATATTTGTATGATGATAGGGATACATATTTAATGTGAATAATTTTAGAAAATCTAGGTAAGGAAATGAAAGCAATATCACCTCCTACACCGATATAAACATGATTTGATGTATATCCTTTTAATAATGTTCTAAGAAAGTTTAAGTCGTTTTCATAGTGCCACTTAATTATAGGTTGAGAAGTCAGGATTTGAACGTTATTCTGTCTGATTTTAAAATTCCAACCATACTGCCTGATAGACGCATTCATAAATGTAAAAATACCTGCTAGACAAGTTGTATAAATTAGACATTTCTAAGAAAGAGGAGAATTTTGAATGAGGAGTGTCAAAAAAATTCACCCAGCAGCTAGGGTGTGAGCTGGGTCTTAAAAGACAAATAGGATTTAGATTGGGGACAGAAAACTACATCCTTCAGGCCAAATCCAGCCCACCCCTATTTCTGTACAGTCCATGAGCTAATAAGGTTTTCACGTTCTTAAATGTAAAATGTAAACAAGAAAAAAATAAAATGTAAACAAGACTATTAAACGTTCAGTAGGAATAGTCGGATTTTGCCTCTTGGTCAAAATCTAAACTATTCTGTATCTGACTTTTAATAGAGAAAGCCTGCTGACCTCCCATTTAGAGAAATATATGAGGAATGGGGCCCCAGGTGAAGACAATGCCCTGAGCCCAAGTCTAGAGGAATAAAACACAGCAGGTATTCTGGGGAAAGGGAGTGAACCAACTGGGAAGGAATGTGATGACCGAACTGTCTGCTGTGGTCAGACTCTAGTATTCCCTCATTACCAGGAAGTAAATAAGTATGGTTAATATTTTGTTACATAAATATTTGCATAATTATCTATCCAACTAGATTTTGAAGTTCTTCTGAGTGGCAATCACCTTTTTCTTACCTGTGTGCCCTCAAAGAGTCTTACACATGGCTGGTCACAGCTACAAGCTTAGTCAATGCTAGTTCATAAACAGCCTCATGCCATGTAGGCTGCTAGTTAGGACCAAGCTTTTAATCATCACCAGAATCCTTTCCTCTCTGCCCTTTCCATGACAGGATCGACTGTTCGTCAGTTAGCATATGCAGACAGTCACAGCCTTCCCTCAAACAGAAAACTGAGGGACAACAAACAAAATGCACCCTTCAATTGTAGCAAATGGTGGACGATGCAGCTGAGTGAAAGAAAATTCCCCAGCATCTTCTTGTGACTGACGTGCACCTAAGAAATATTGACAAGAGAAACGGTTGTCCAATTTGAGTGTGCAAGTGTGATCTTCTAGCTGGATTATGCTATTTTGAAACAAGACGGCCCTGCCCACGCTGGAAATAAGCTTGCAATAAATTCTGTTCGGAGCCCAAAGTTGAGCCCGGAGACCCCGAGAGGCATAATCAAGGCCATGATTGATGAGATGTCAGAGACTCTGAGTCACAGCGTGTGACACATCCAGTCACCAAGGGTCTGAGTGTTTGTCATGTCACAGCACAGGCTGCTGCCTGATACCTGGGAGAGGGATGTGCCTGACAAGGCCATCCCCGCCCCCCGCGCCCAGGCCGGTGCTGGGAGGAAGGCAGCGGGCATCTGCCATCGGAAAAGGCAAAATGGAGTCATGCAGGGGAAAGCAGCACGGGGTGGGGGGAGATGGCACATTCCCGATGCAAGGAGGGGAAAAACAGGTGCTCCCAAGAAGGCAGCCGCTGCTCCCCGGGGCCTGGCAGCCTGCCACACTGCAGAGCTGAGCGCACGCCGCCTCTTGGCAGCCGCATAACCACCACTGTGAAGCATTCTGTCCCCTCACAGCTCTGCTCTCCGAAGGACTAGAAGGCCTCCAGGAGGCGGAGATAAACCGACAAGCAGCATTGTTTTCCAGGAGAGGGGAATGCATTTTTCCCCACACCAAATGATTTTTAAGATCCTTGTCCTGTCCTCTGATCCTGCAGTTAAGGATTGACTTGCCAGCTAATGTCACATTGCTTTTCCTCTTGGCATTTGAGAGGCATGGATTGTTCTACCGTTTTCTCTTTCCTCTGCCAAATTTGCCTCTGAGGCTCTCTGGGAGGGTATTTGTAACTCCACAGTTCAGTTTGAAGAAGGAAAAAAGGAAAGCAATTCTCCAAAGCAAAAATGTGTTTTAACAAAGTATTATTATGTAAATCAAGCTAATGTCTCTAAATTCATTAGGTGTGTTGGAGGGTTAGTCACCTTGGAGGGCCTTGTGGAAATTGGCAGACATTTCCCTGATCCAGGCTGTGTGATGACCTTTATTTCTGCCCTGACCATATGCCCCATACACCTCCCTTGGGAGGGGCCACCAAGCAGATGCAGGCTTATCAGAATCCCAGAGGGAGAGCGCCCACGGAAAATGCATACCTTTTGTACCTTCTTGTACTGGCAGGCCCCTTTCAGCTATCCCCTGCCCCATGTCAAATCCCCAAAGCTAGTACCAGATGAACCAGAAAGGAAACTGAAGCCACCAAAACAATACTCGGTGGAGAGTTTCACAGTCATTTCTCAGATCTGGGACTCCAGGAACTAAACATGGGGAAAGTTAAGACAGATGGTTTCCATCTTTGCTGCTTTTTGGAATTTGGCAGCGAGTGAAGACAGCCCCTTTTTCTAGCTTCAGACAGAAAGCTGGAAAAGTTGGGCAATAGGTCTTCAAAGATACTTTCCTACCTGTTCCCTCCCACATGCCAGAGGGGTCCGGTCAGCCAAAGAACCTGCAAGGTTGAGTGAACATCTGTGGAGGGCTGTGCCTTAGGAAGCTGGGCCATCAGCTGAGCCTGCCAAGGTTGTGCATTCATCATCTAAACTGTTTTATTTTCTTCCCAATTTTGCTAATTTATTAAAGTATAATTTACATACAATAAAATGCACCGATTTTTAAGTATATGAATCAATGAGTTTTGACAATACCCCCACCCATCGAGATACAGAACAAGATATAGCACCACCCATCATTACCCCTTTACCCAGCACCCATCACGATAGAGAACAAGATGCACATAGACCCATCATTTCAACAAATTCCTGCATGCCCTTTTGCTTCACTCCCTCACCCATCAGAGGAAGCCACTGATCTATTTTCTACCACTATAGTTTGCATTTTCTATAGTGTCATATAAATGAAACAACATAGTATGTAGTCTTTTTTGTCTGGCTTTGTTTGCTTGGAACAACGTTTTTGATGTTCATCTCATAGGCAATATTAATAGCATGTTATCAGTAGCTTGTTCCATTTTAGTGAGCAGTATTCCATTGTGTGCCTATGCCACAACTTGTTTATGCATTTATCTGTTGATAGACATTTGAGCTGGTCCAATTTGTGGTTCTTATGGATAAAGCTGCACTGAAAATTCTTATATATTTCTTTGGATTGATATATGTTAGTTCTCTTGGGTAAACACCTAGGAGTGAAATTCTTGAGTCATAGGGTAGGTGAACGAACTTAACATTACTGGGAACCAAACAATTTTGCAAAGGAATTGTATCATTTTTCACTCCTTACAGCAGTGTTTAAGAGTCCCAGTTTATCCACATCCTTTCCAGTCCTTGGTATTGCTAGTCTTGCTTGCTTTAGCTATTATACTGGGTGAGAAGTAGTATCTTGTTCGTAGCTAAACTTTTTTCTAACAAGTCACTGTCCTGGCCACGATAATGCTGAATTCTAAGGGACTTTTCGCTGAGCAGTGAAAGGTAGGAACTGCAATAGGAAGAAGCTTTCTCTTAAGAGTCAGTCTACGTTTTTAAAATAAAACCTCCAAGCAACAAATTGAGTTCAAAATTCTTCCCCAGAAGTCTATTTCCTAACAGCTGTTTATAAATATTTACCTTCTCATTTTTAATGACAACAACGCATACAGCACAAATACCAGGCACTTTAAATTATAAATATTTATCACAGAGGTTGCCAGTTGTTTTTATGTAGGACACAGAGAACTCTGCATCTCCACCTACAGGTCTATGGAAAGATTTTCTGGATGAATAAGTGGTTAAGAACAGATGCCCTAGAAAATAAACTTCCTTGGTTTGAGTCTTATCTTTCTCTGCTGAGAGGAGTGTGTGTGTGTGTGTGTGTGTGTGTGTGTGTAAGGCAAATTATTTTGCCTCTCTAATAGATCATAATATCCTCCTTCATGCACTGCTCCAATAATAAATCTACCTCCTGGAGTTGTTACGAGTATTAAGTGATAATGCATCTCAAACATGAAGCCCACTATCTGGCACATAGTAAGTGTATAATAAATTCAAAACACTTATAAAAGCAAATTTGCAAAAAAGATTTACCCTCTCTCATCTTCCTTTTCTCCATCTAACACAACTGTGGCGCTGGTTTGGTATCTTTAGGGCCACCCAGAACTAATGTGCTGGGTTTAAGCGTCAATAGGCAGCTGATATATGACATAATTTCAGGCTTCTAAAGAAACTTTCTATGAAGAACTCTATCTCTAGAGAATAGGACCTAAACAGATTTGTGAAGCCCTGGACATTTCATGCAAAGTGTGCACTAAATTGCACAGGAATATATATTTTTGCTGGGATCTGTAGTTTGCAACAGAATCTCAAAGAGGGCTGGGATCTCAGACCCCTTTGGAGCCACTGCAAAAGAAGGAATGGCCATCAGAGGGTATGGAACAGATTTTGGGGAAAGAGCAGGTTAGTATTGAGTTTCAGCTCTGCCACAGATCAACTAATTGTTTCTGACTAAGTTAATCACTCGAAAAAGTTTCCACATTTTTAATAGAAATAATAATATCTTGTATCTTATAGGATTACTGAGAGGAATAAAAGAATGATATAATTTGCACCTGGGAACTGGCACCCAATAAGTGCCAAACAAATGTTACTTTCCTTTTCCTCCATCAATCTAGATTCTTAATAATAGAAGTCCTCCCGTGATGCTCTTTTCCTTCTATGCAGTGTTACGTAGACTTAGCTTGTTAAATTGCAAATGACTTTAGGAATGGCACTATATCAAGCTTCATTAGCCGTTCTCACCTTAGTATGAATGCATCAGATTGTTTCTTTAAAACAGAATTTTTGTATAAGGTATCAACAGACCACAAAATAGAAAATATAAGAAGGTAAAATTATTAGACATTTTATTATTGGACATTTTCCTTTAACAATAGTAGTAAAGTGATTGATAAAGTCCAGGACTCCTCCTTTGCATTTTTGTATCTTCCTGCATTTTTAAACTCTCTACTCATAGTAGCTCATAGATTTTTTTGTCTTTAGATATTAGAATCCCCTCCTCTTTTAACTCAGGTGTCAGCAAATTCTGGCACATGGACCAAACCCAGCCTATGTCCTGGTTTATAAATAAAGTTTTATTGGAACACAGACACATCCATTTATTTACATAGTATCTATAGCTGCTTTTTCACCATAAAGAATTGCTCAGTAGTTGTGACAGAGACCTCATGGCTTGCAAAGCCTGAAATTTGTACCATGTGGCTTTTTACAGAAAATCTTTGACTCCTTATTTAAATCCACATCTAGTTTCCGCTTGATACTTTGGGGATATGGGAGAAGGCAAGGGGATTCAAATGTCTTTGAGACATGGTAGAGAGGCTGGTCAGAGGCTGTGATCTCCTATTGGAACAGATCTAAGTCCAAGGTCAATTACTTTATCATAACTGACCATTGAGTACTTTTTGCTTATTTAGACTTTAAGATCTTACCAAAATCAGAAAGAAAAACTATTTGGATCAAAAAGAACTCCAAAAACAGTGGGTTTCAGAGAACTTATTTCTTTCAAACTTTTATTTTGTTATATTTATATCTTACATAAATCTCCTAAAAGAGTTTTAAGAGCTATAAATCAGGGACTGAATATAAGAAAAAAATAAAGATGCCAACATAAACTATGTGGAAAGAACAGAATGAAATTTAAAGAGTGAAAAAGTTTAAAGAATTATATATAATTTGAGCTGAACATTTATCCATTAAATGACTGTGAAACAATGATAATTAAATCACTGGGGAAATAAAGGGGGAGCTTTTGTGAAGGAAAGAAACTATTGGGGCAGGAAGATAAAAAAGGTTCAACTTTAACAAACATTACCTCAAAGAAATCTAGGTCTCTGATTCAAAAGGGTATTTCTTCTTTCTCGAACATGGAGATATTTTGATTCAAATCCGTTGGGGGCTTTGTTTTCAGAACTATCCAGAGGAAAAACAACCAACCTATCACTGCTGAATGTGGAAAAAGAAGGGGCTTAGGAAAAATAAGCACCGTAAGGAGGGAAGAAGACAGAGAGGTGACTAAACTGCACAGGTTAAGTCTACCAATCATAGCAGAGCTGGCCTAGGGCAGGGACAATACATAGAGAGATAGGGACTCAAAGGAACTGTCTTCTAAAACCACATATAAGGATTAGTAAAAGGATGAATGAATATCAGGAAAAGCCAGGGATTCAAAAGTGACTTTTCCATGTGGTATACATACACAATAGAATACTACTCTGCCATAAGAAAAGATGAAATAGTGCCACTGGTGGCAACATGGATAGATCTTGAGATTATGTTAAGCGAAAGGAGTCAGAAAGAAGAAGTCGCGAACCATATGACTTGACTGATATGTGGGATATAAAACTGAAAGCAACAAAGAAACAAGACAAACAATGAAACACAAATCCATAGACACAGACAATAGTTTACTGGTCAACAGAGAGTAAGGGAAGTGTGGGATAGTAGAAGATGGTAAAGGGGGTCAAATACATGGTGATGGAAGGAGAACTGACTCCGGGTGGTGAGCATACAATGTGATATATAGATGATGTATTACAAAATTGTAAACTGGAATCCTATGTAATTTTACTAACCATTGTCACCCCAATAAATTTTAATTAAAAGAAAAACTTAAAAAAAAGAAAGTGACTTTTCCTTAGGACTTTATAAACTCTGAAATTCTCTGTAGGCAGTGACTGAGAAGTTCTCCATCTCTTCATTTCCTTACACTGTGGTGGATGAACGGAGGATGCCCCTTGAAGTTTCTCTTCCTTTTCTCCCAATGAAACAAGGGTGAGAGCAAATGTAGAGTTCATTTCGCTACAGTGAAGCCAAGTTTGTCTTCTTGATTTAGATTCTGTGAGAGGAACTACTGCACATGGAGAGAGAGAAAGGAACAGATTAACACTATGAAAATGCAAAGACGCGTAGGATTGGCTTTACATTCATTTTAGGTTCCCTTTATTGAGGGGGACTCTCAGGGGAGATGTAGGTGGGCGAAGTGAGGGCAGCAAGTCAGTTAAGAGGAAGGGGTCAAAGAAGGATATGAGTCGAGCTTTTAGTCTCATCTGACCGTGAGCTACAGGGCATGAATTACATCACAGAGTAATTCCCATCTTGAGGCAAGGGACAACCAATTTGTGTCTGTACCCTAATGCCATAGGCTGAAATCATTGGCTATAGGCCACTCTCAGGGGGTTGGGGAATAACCTACCTATCTAATTATCTCACTCCCTACTTACCTACAGGTGAAGTAACTTCAGTTGTGTAAAGTCAATTACAAATAAAGGGCTACTCTGAGCCATAGCAGCTAATACTCACAGTAGCTGGGGAAATGACTAAAACAGCCTATCGAAGGCGGTTTGGGTGGGACACCAATAGCACCTACCATATATGCTAAGGTTTGACCACTTAAAAGAAATGAGTAGGTTACCCAGTATTTGATATAATGGAGGGAGAGTTTGGATGAGGGTGGACTCATGGCAGGGGATGGAATCAAGAAACATCCTATTCTCTTCCATCTAACCAAAGCATTGCCCTTTCTCACCTATCTATGTATTAATACATAGATAGAAGAGAATACCAGCATTACATCATTTATTTGGTGTACATTGTTTTTCTTCAGATGACAAAATTGAAGCATTGAAGCAAAGCAGTAGAAAGTATTACTAACATTACTACTTAGGTGTAGGTCCTAGGAATATTTTTATCTTTATAGATGTAAATGTATTTTCCCTTTTTCTAAAAGAAGGAAAACTATTCACCTTCACATGTTTCCTTTAGTTGAGATGAAAGTTAACACCATTCTTATTTTTTGCTCCATTTAGAAATGGTCTTTTTCTATTTTATACTTAATTGTAAAGTGGTACAATGAAAAATTCTATTCAAAATAAAAACTAATTGCAGTTGCCTTCTTTATTTCATCGATATGAAAATGCATGTTTTTCCACATTCTAATATTGCCAAAATCATGATGTATCTTGCTTCTTACAACCCAAGTGCGTCAGGTGAAAGTTGGCTCCTGCAGTGCTGCCCGTGCTTGTGAAAACATGGTCACCGACTCTATGTATCATGTCGATGCTACGTTCTGTTTAGTTGTCCTGAATACTGTGATATTGAAATGAAATATTTTAAAGGTAGAAATACACAAGAATAGAGCTCTGGGGTATAAATTTGATATTAACCAAGCAAATATTTGACATCGGAGGAATGAATGCAATTGCATATTTTCTTGCAAAGGCATACAAACTGCTGTGAGTCCATAAAGAAAGGAGGATCCTCACAAGTAGAATAGTAATGTCTTGTTACTGAGCGCCAAGCTAAAGCACACCAACCAGTGCAACTGAAGTCAGGAGAAATGGTTACATCCCTTGGAATATGGGAACATAAATAAATAAAGCCACAAGAAGCTGAAGTGACCAATGCGTGCATTGCATAGCACTGTCATAAAGGTACTATGTCAGTTTAATCGGCACCATGTTTTCTTCTTTTTATTGGTACAAGTGCATTTTGTAATTAACAGAACCTAACATTTCAGGAAATGTGGTGCTAGGTATTGGCGTAATTATTCTTAGGAGGGATTATTTTGGAAAATAACTTGATGGGTCATGAAATCAGTCTGATGAAATCATAAGGAATGTACCTAAAGTAAACGAGGTTAGATTTGTTCAGGTGCTGCAGCAAAGAAGAATAGAACCTGGGAGCATCTCAGGGGGATTAGGGACAGGGATTCTGATAGGATTTAGACTTTGGATGAATCTAAGGAGGAATTAAGGAAGCAGAGGCTGGTTCTACATTAGATAGTATCAAGAAATTAGAGCAAATTTTATCTAGGAGGCCGGAAGACCAAAATGAGGCTAGGATTGTCACTTGTAAAGAATAGCAGTTACTTAAGTCAGTCAAAAGGGAGGCTGTTTGTTTGGTCGTTGTGGTTATGGACGGGCCTCTGTCCTGTTGCAGATGTGAACATCATGTGGCCTCATCTGAGCTACACTTATATTCAGTTGGGAACATCCTGTCCTGGCTACCCGTGAGGTATGAGTAGAGTATGTGAAAAATTCACTGGACTTGGAGTTGAAAGTTTGGGTTAAAGGCCTCACATTTTTTGGATATGGGAATTTGTTCAGTTTTCATCACCTTTCTGAACTTTGGTTTCCTTCACCATAAAATGGATCTACTCATATATACTTGAAATGGTTGGTGAGAAGATAAAATGGGAGTATGTACGTAAATGACAAAACTAGTAAGCAAAAAAAAAAAAAAAAAAGTTGATTCCCTCTAAGTCATTTTGGACAGAAGGTCCAAGATGCTGGAGGACCCCAGACCTTGAGTAGAGGCAGAGAAGTTTGGCAGGATATAAACTTTGGGCTGCTAGGAGATTTTCCTGCAAATTGAGGAGCAGAAGGGCCATGAGGCTTGCATACAGCTGGAGAGTCAAGAGCCTGCCTAACGCATCTGAGATCAGGTTCTCCCAGAAGCAGACCCTGAGTCAAACAATCCTGTGCAAGTGATTTATCAAGAAAGGGCTCCCTGGAGAGGCCAGTAAGCAATGGTGGGAAGCAGGAAAGGGAGAGGGCGGAAGCCAAGCATGGGTGTGGTTTCAAGTGAAGCCTCAGCCACAGCTTGCACTTGCGAGGGGCTCTGGAGCGTAAGTTACACTTCTGAGTTTGTCCACCCTCAAGGCAAGAAGCTGGGCTTTTGTACTTCTGCAGCAGCCAGTCATGAGCTATGGGCTCCTTGGTGGGACAGCATCAAGGCAGCTGCAATACCCACGGTGGCAGGAGGCAGCCACTGGTAGTAGCACAGCTTGCAAATGCTGGGAGAATGAGTGCATTGCCAGTGAAAGCGCTCTGAGAACATCTGGATGAGGCATCAACAGTGTCCATCTGGGCTGAGGAAACAACTTCAAATGTGACTTTCCTGGATGTAGGATGTGTGGAAGGAAGTCTTCTCCGGCCCCTCAGTACCGTTGTGACATCCTCCGATGATCACGCTTCACCTGAAGAAGCAACTCTTCCTCCACGACGATCTGTCATTTCCTGGTGCGTGGCACTCATGGCAAGGCTAGCATTTCAGATGAAATGTGTCAGAGAAAATATTTAACACATGTCATGTGTGTCTGATGTGTCGCTGGAGTGTGGCCTGCCTACAGGAGCCCTTTAGGAGTAATGAGGCACGATGAGCCCGAGCAGATTCGTGCGGCAGAGCGCAGCTCAAGGACTGAACTAATATTATTACTGACCATAAGAGATGTGGGGAAGATGTTAATGCCACTGAGCATTACAATCAAATCTCAGCAACGACCAGTGAAGCAGGCTAATAAATGGGAGCTGATATGTGCCATGCATATTCATTCCGTCAGAAACCCCAGCTTTCTAGCTACAAGAATTTCAAAGGCTTCTGCTACAAGCACTGGGCTTAAAGACACACAGGGGAAAAAATGTAAAAGCTGGTAATTTTCTAAGAATATGCTGAGTCTTCTGCTGTTGTCTCCCTCCCTTCCTTCTTTCCTCCCTCTCTCCCTCCCTCCCTCCCTTACTTCCCACTAATGAAAATGAAAACATGAAGTGAAGATGCAGAATTGCTGCTACCGTGTTTCCCCGAAAATAAGACCTAAGCAGAAAATAAGCCCTAGCATGATATTTCAGGATGACATCCCCTGAACATAAGCCCTAATGCGTCTTTTGCAGCAAAAATTAATATAAGACCTGGTCTTATTTTCGGGGAAACACGGTAGGTAGAAAACTCCTCAGTGCTAACGCAACACATCTCTGTTGAATCAGGAGGGACCAGGAAACCAGAACAGCTTCAGCTATCACTTGTAACACGTTGTGTAACATCAGGCCCCCCAGTCTTGTTTTTCTGGCTTTGGGACTTGCCAGGAACATTTTGGAAAAATAAAAAGTCCTTGTCATCAAGAAGGAGGACGCCATGTGTGTGCACTTGTTAAAAAATAAATCTGCTCTCACCAAAAACCCATCCAGGAAAATCTAAGGAAAACCCTTCAGGAGAAATATCATTGCACCAGTGATTTTCATGTTCTGAGGAGCTTTCAGAAGGCATAGTTTCTTTAGAATTGGGGCATGATTTCCAAAAGTTTTATGTTTCTTTAAAAAAGTCCATTTTGGTGGACCTGTCTCCTTACCTCAGGGTTTAAGAGATGGGCTAACAGTATTTTCTATATGCTGTTTATGCCTCACTGACCTCTTTACCCAAGAAGCTGCTGCCCCCTGGAGTCCGGCAAAGGAACATACATGTACTCCTACACTTACCCAACGCACTCTGCTCCCAGGTGAAGTATATGTACTGGAAAATAAAAACTCAGGCTTTTCTTTGGCCAATAATTAAGCCTTCACATAACAATGTTCTTACAATCCATTTTCCTGTTCCTACTCACCTTTTTATAGATGAGAAACTCAAGTTCAGAAAGAGAACCAGAGTGCCACGAGCCTCTGCAAGTGCGCAGCACTGCTGGAAGAGTTGTGACTTCCTGTGACGAGAGCCTACAGTTTAAGCCAGAGGATACTGCTTCTAGCTCTGGCTCCTCCAGACATCAGGGGTATGGATTTTGAGAAGAGCAGGTTTGGAGATCTCTTGTACCACAGCAGCAGTTTCACCTGTGACCTCGTTTGATAGCACAGGAGAAGAGAACCCCATACTTACACTCTGAGTATGGTGAAAATTTTCCTAGAACCTCTCTTGGATTTTCTCCAAAGTGAAAGCTAACCTTCTCAGGCTCATGTTTGGTCCTTTCCAGGAGGGCCTCAACAGTCCAGGTTCATGTCCCAGGAGACGAGTCATGTGGGTCTAGAGCACTGCTTCTCAATCATCCATTTTCCTCCAAGAGCCCTTGGCAGATAGAGCTCTATGGCTCATTAGGAAATTATTGGTGGGAGAGGGACCTTATCCAATTATCACAGAAGCCAGGGGATGGTTACATTGAAAGATGGAAAGGAAAGGGAAGGGAAGGGAAGGGATGGGAAAGGAAGGGAAAGGAAGGAAAAGGTAGGAAAGGAAAGTGTCCACTGATTCTTGCTTTTTTTACCTCCAGAAGTATTGATTCAACATGGAAGCATAACTCTTAAATATTAGAATGAGTCATTAACTGCTTAGTATTTTAGAAGTGGTTGGAATCTCTTCTCCTACTATTAAATATTGGGTGAACATCTTCATGGAAATTAAATATTTCCTCTTCCATCTTTCCTTTCTGTTTTCTTTCCCTCTCTCCTGCCCTTCCTCCTTTGTTCCTTTCATCTTTCTTCTAGCAAAGGATGTTGTTGGGTTAATTAGAATTCTAACTCCGTCTTAGCTAGAGTAGATGAGTTGGCAGCAGTGAGCTCTGGGGAAGAGAATGTGGATGCCATGCACTGAGTAGCTCTGTCTCAATCCCCCTGCTGACTGAGAGCAACCCATAAAGTAGAAGGCACTGAAAAAGAGCACAGGGAAAGCGGAGACTGTAAATTATTAGAAGCAAAATACCTAAGTCCCTTTGTACCTCTTTCTTACAAGAATGCTACCAGCCAAGTACCTGACTATGCAATTTAAATTTGTTATGTTTTATACCTTTCTAAATATTCCTCACTAAAGCTTAATTTTGTAGGCAAAAGAATTGAGCCTTAAAAACACTGAAAAACTTTCATTCATTCATTTTGAAAATATTTGATGGATTTTTGTTATTGATACTTAATTGTCACAACAATAATTCAAAATGTTTATCCCATGTTTAGCAAGTCATCATCACATACCCTAGATGAAGGAAAACTGATAAGTCTTAATAGCTGAATGATTTGGGATGGAAAGGAGAGAGAAAATGAAACATAAAAAATTAAAATAAGTTATTAACAAGAGTCAAAGAGGATCCCAAAGTTTCATTATGACCCATGAATCAATGACTGTTGGTGACTTCTAAGGGCACACTTTCAGAAGCAGGAAGCAGGAAAGATGGTTAGTAAGGAAAGGATTTCTGTGGTCCAGGCCATACATTTAAGAAGTTTGCCTTCTTAAGGATGAACATAAATATGGAAGCTTTGAAGTGATAAAAAAAAAAAAAAAAGGAACTGGCACTATAAGAGAACAGTTTTGCGAGTTGGGAGGTCTATGGATGGAGCTGGGCTTCCTGTTACTCACTAGTCTTGACTTCCTGTTAAAACTCTATGGTCCTAACTTCCTGCGGGGAGGGCTGGGGCAGTGATATATATACATAGCACCTATCTTAGAAGGGGTGCAGAATGTTGCATGTGGGCGGCTGGCCAGAGGTGCACATTCTCACACTGCTGTGGTGGTTTTGCTTTTTCCTTTTCCCGAATAAACTCTTTTGGCGGACTACCTGGAAAATTATTTTGTCCAGTCAACAAAAGGGACAGAGAGAAAATGGGAGGTTGTAGACGTGCTTGGATAATTTTAACTGTCATTCATTTATTTTTGTTGTATGTCAGGCTAATACTGGATACTGGAGATATAGCAGTGAAAACAACAGACATAACTATCACCTTTATGAGGTATATCACCTTTTTAAAATTTAGCACTTTCTATTCACCCAAATGCATATTCATTGTAGTAACTATTTTGCATAGGGTCACATGCCACAGTTTTTACAAAGGTAAGCAAGATATAGAACTACCATCAATCAGTTTACAGTCTACGTCAATAGAAAATATAAATATCAATTCTTTTTTTTTTTTCTTGCCTCAGGCTTATTTGTACAAATAGCCCAGGAGGACACCAGTCCACCAGCCCCACGAAGACAGCAGCCCAAGGGTCACACCAATCCTCTTGTCTTCACATTGGCGGACAGAGGCTTCTACTCTGGAGCCTTCGTGGGAGCCTGGGTATCTTTGAGAGCTGGATGCAGAGATGCAGCTGTAGCTGCAGGTGCAGGTGCAGCTGCAGATAGGGCCTTGGTTTGAGCCTTGGCCTTGGTCTTTGGCCAGCAGAGCCTGAGACCCTTGGCAATGTGGGCTCGAGCACATTTCCCAGTGTGGGGACAAAGCCCCGGAGAGCAGTTTCCAGGATCTCGGCCTCACGTGGAAAGGTGCTGGCTCGGGTAGTAGATGGCTGTCGGCTGTGGCTGGTTGGCCAATTGGCCACTGATATAACTGCCGCGGCTGCGCTGGGGAGGGGGAGTCGGTCGATTGGCAGAAAAGCAGACAGCAGGTCACACGTCATGTGAATCCAGCCGCCAGTGAGACTACAGTGGTATGACTCCCCTACCTATGGCTCCGTGGGTGTTCCTTTTTGGCCTACCCACATCCTGCGTTCTTATGTGGGGAACGGGAGCTGAGACCCCCGCAGGCCGCCCGGCACGACAGCAAGCTTGGGGCAGGCGATGTGGGCAAGTCAGCTGATCTTGTGGCTGCTGCCCTTTGGGATCTTGGGCTTGACTTCCTTGGGCTTTACGAGGGGCTTGATAGCCTAACCCCTTGCAGTCATGGTCTTGGCATTGTGGGCTTGCATCTTCTTCAGGCCCTTTTATTGTACTTCTTGGCAAAGCACATGTTCCTCAGGAACTTGGAACTTGGTCCACCTTCTTAAGAGATTCATTATCTTTGTGACTGTGGTTTCTTGATGCCATTTCTGTGCCATTTTCGGGAGTGGTTGTACGTGGTGTAGTTCTTGGACTTGGCCAGGTCTGTACCCAAGCCCGTAGCTCCCAAACTGCTGAAACCAGAAGAGAAAAAGCTGAACTCAATTCTTAAACTTATGCAGTGGCTTCACTTGTGGTATCTCAAAGACTCTTCACAAAAAATCTTGTGAAGAATTTGGATAAGGATTATCATCTATTCATTATTATTATTTCTTAATAATGGAGGAATAAAACTGGAGCACAGTGGATTTTAGTGATTTACCCAAGTACACAAAGAATGGGAGGAATGCTGGACTGGCTCTGACTTCCTCTTTCCTTTAAATTATGCAGTCTCCCTTCGGCAAGAGTTCAAAGTCAAAATTAACAGATAAATAAAATTTTAAAAATATTCCTAAGGCTATTAAAAAAGATCACTTGGTTCAGAAAACAATCTTGTTTGTTGTAAATAAGGTAAGGAATCATGATAGAGAAGGCTGGAATGCAAAATTGAGTAATTTGCAGAGAAGCATACTCTGTTTCTAAGTGTTTATGGAATTTATAGGGACAGTAGGGGAGTCCATGTATCTCAGTGGATCAAGTTTGGGATTTTGAGTCAGATACTTTGAATTTAAATCCTGATCTTGAACTTCCTAGTTGAAAGACTTCAAGCTAGTAATTCACTCTCAGAGCATGGTGAAGATTAAATGAGACACTGTATATATAAAGCACTAATTACTAATAAGTATTACATATAACTCTTATTTTGGAAAACTAATGCTTTTATGGAAGGGAACATGAAAATTGGGGGGTTGGGTTTTCTTCTTCTTTTGCGCATCAAGCAGATGCACATAGATCAGTGTTTAATTGAATAGGGACTATAGCCTAGCTAAGCTAACATATAAAGCTGATCATCACAGTCCATCTCTTGTCAACTTGGTGCTCATACGTATCCCCTTAAACCCTATTTAATACCCAAATAAAGACAATAACAAAGACATACTTCCATCTAAAATAATGTAACTATCCTGTGTGCAACTGAAAATGCTCTAACCATTTCCCCAGAAGAGAATACAAAGTCCTTGGGTGATATTTACTCTTTGTCTTGCTATCCTCTTAAATATAGTGATGCAATGTTAAGTACTAATACATCGTATGTGATAAGGGGATAAAAAAGGGAAGAAAAAATATTTACTATACACACTGTAACATATACATTATGAAATCACAAAGACATACTCAATAACTATTAAAGTCTTAATTTCTGCAACTGGCCACATGGCTTTGGCTATATAGCTGGTATTTATAAGTGCCTTCTTCCACGACCTAGTGCCCTCACCATGCACCTCAGCTAGTCGTGGTTCTTTGCCTGGTGGTTCTTTGCCAGACTTTCATTCCTGAAGGGTCTGGGTCATTAGCAGTCCTGCCTTAATTGGGTTGTTGTAGTTTTCCATAGATTTTATCATAGGGCATTGTAACACTCAGAGACACCCTAAGGGATCTCCTGCATTCCAGACATACCCCTTTTTTATTTCCATTGTGTTATAGCAGTCCAATCTCTACTTGGTAATCAAGATCAATCTCCCTAGTCAGTACAGTAAATCCTTCTTTGCCTATTGATTCATAGGCATGAGTTCAAAGTGGCCAGGTGGCAGTCTCAGCTTCTGCTTCCATGGAATTACTGTTATGTCTCTTGGTAGAAGAATTTCTCCCTTTGGAACTAAAACTTCTAGTCCAGCATATCATAAGGTCGTGGGGATAGAAGGCAGAATTTTTGCTAGTGGGTCTCTGGGGGTAATAGTGAGTGATGTCACTTCCATTTTAACATCCTGATTCCTGGACCTGTCAATCCTGGCCATGAGACAACCAGCATCATATACTGGATGCTGATTTAGGCATTGACCCAGCTGTGCAAAATATTTCCACTTAGAGGAGACTGGAACTGAATCTTCAAAAGGCCATTCCACTGTTCTTTCAAGTAACTGCTTCAGCACAAGGGGGAACATGGCCAATTTAATGAGCCTGGGTTAATCGCTGCTGCACTTCGTTTGCTGTAAAGTGAGTTCCTTGATCGGAAGCAATGCTGTGTAGAATACCATGACAGTGAATAAGTAATTTTATAAGTCCACAGTTTGGGCAGAAGTATTGTGTACAGGAAAAGCAAATCCATATGTGTGTAAATGTCTATTCTAGTAAGACTGTACAAAATTTTGGCAACGTAGCAGGGTCTTTACTTCATGGGTTAGGGCCTCCTCTTCATTCAAGGAGCTCTGGGTCTGTAAATCGATTTAAATCTAGGAACTGATTGAGGACGCAAGATTCGAGTTAGTCTTCTATTTACTTGACCACTTATACAAATCAAATAAGAATTTAAAAGACTTCCCATCTATTTCTTTACAAGGGACACCATGATCAACTAGCCAACACCGTAGGTATCTGCTGTGTTTCCCGAAAATAAGACCTAGCCGGACAATCAGCTCTAAATACGTCTTTTGGAGCAAAAATTAACATAAGACCCCATCTTATTTTACTATAATGAAAGACCAGGTCTTAATATAATATAATATAATATAATATAATATAATATAATATAATATGATATACTGGGTATAATATAATATAATACTGGGTCTTATATTCATTTTTGCTCCAAAAGATGCATTAGAGCTGATGGTTTGGCTGGGTCTTATTTTCAGGGAAACCGTGACAGTGAGACTATTCTGATTACTGCTGTGATTCCACTGTTCATTATGGTAACCATGCCCTTCTCATCTTTGTCTATTAAATTGTGCCACGTGGACCTTGCCACCCTGGGATCTAGTTACCCCTGTTGTATTTAAGGATCAGAGTTTGGTGGCAGCCAGCAGCTCCAACTGTAATTCCTGATCTACAGAGAACAACCACAGTCCTCCTTAAATATGCTGTGATACCCCTCACAAATATATTTCTCCCCATCTTGATGAAAGAAGTGTCCCTTGGACTGTCCCAGGGTGGATGAGCAGGTCTTAAATGATAAATTTATTCTAATGTTACAATATCCCTAAGACTTTAGATACCTTCCTATACAGTATACAAAGGCAGTTTTGGCAATTCAGCTTCCTTTAGTCACTTTTTGGTCCATGTTTCAGCAAACCAGCCAAACAGAGGGGTAGAGCTTTTCTAACCCCAGAAGCTGCAACATTAAA
Source organism: Rhinolophus ferrumequinum (assembly GCF_004115265.2). Classification (NCBI taxonomy): domain Eukaryota; kingdom Metazoa; phylum Chordata; class Mammalia; order Chiroptera; family Rhinolophidae; genus Rhinolophus; species Rhinolophus ferrumequinum. The sequence continues at coordinate 32,319,848 of NC_046306.1, read as the reverse complement.
TGCAGAATCTCTGGTAAGAGGGTCTCTATCAATGTCTGGCCTGATCCAACTTTATATTCCTTACATCATTATGCCACACCCTCAGTAACCATTTCCACACATATTACCCAAATTTCTGTTTGTATAATTTGGGAAAATTATGCTGTTCTTTTGGTGTGCATTGTACTTCATCTCAGGTCACACTTTGCATCTCATCCTCTGAGGCCCGTTAAAAACTTGAGTCTAGTTATAGGTCTAGAAGCAAAGAGGAGTGGTGAGGGTAGTTCCTGAGGGGAACTACTTCAAGGAGAAACCATCAGATCTTCTTCAGACGAAGCAGGTTTAACCTCCTCAGACGGAAGTGCAATGTCCTCTTCTACTAGCAAAGAAGATGCAACAGAATTTAGGGATTCAATGAGCCCATTTTCACTGAGACCTCCCCATATGTTTACATTCCAAATTTCAGCATCCTTTTCTTCTCAATGACCTCATCTTAACAGGGGATATCCATAGCCTAAGAATTCAATTTGTATTCTAATTCAGCCACTCTCAGGACTAAACTCTGAGTTTGGTTTTAAGAAATATCAGCCCTGAAAGCTACAAGAGATTAAAGTTTTCTTTCAGTACATAGAAACTTTCAGATTATTTATGCAGAGAGTGAGCTCTGAGCTCATTTCCTTTCACTATTTTCTCCAGCGTAAGTAGGAACAACCAGCCAATTCCATCATATTGCTTAGTTTGACTAAAATGTTATACAGTGTCAAATACATGGTTTCCCAGAACCTTGCCATTTATATGGGTATTTGGTAAGGAGTATCCAATGGTGATGTTTTGTCCATCTCTATTTCTGCATCACACTGTGGATTATCAGTGCCTTCTTTAATATTGGAAATATTTATTAGTGCCTTTAAATCTAATGAAACAAGAGAAACCATTCCATAAAACTCAGAATCAATTCAGAAAACTCATTCTTAAGATTCTGTCTCTTTCAAAACACTTCTAGCATAAAAATTGTATCAGTCAGGGTTCCACAAGAGAAACAGAACCAATAGCACACACACACACACACACACACACACACACACACACACACACACATTAAGAGATTTAGTGCAAAGAATTGGCCTATGTAATTATTGGGGCTGGCTAGGCAACCCCATATGGTGGGCCATCAGAAAGAGAAGGCTGGAAATTCTTAAGCACAAGCTCAGAAATTCTGTCCACAAGCAGAATTTCTTCCTTCTCAGGGAAACATCAGTTCTGCTCCTAAGGCCCTTTAACTGATTGGGTGAAGCCCACCTGGATTTTTGAGGCTAATTTATGCAACTTAAAGTTTACTGTTTATAGATGTTAATCACATCTATTATATACATTCACAGCAACGCCTTTCATGTTTGGTTGAATGATTGGGGAGTATAGCCTAGCCAAGCAAACACATAAAACTGACCATCACACTGTCCATTAAAGATGATTTTTAAAAGTAAAATTCTGCCCATTCTTTTCTTCAATTTTTGTTATCCTTATTTATAGTGTACTTATTTTTGAAAAATATGTATCAAGATAGAAATTTGTTAGTTGACTCCATAGTTACTTAGTGATCCATGTGCCCAGCTCAGCGCTGCATACCATATTGTGTGCATCTTGTTTCACAGGCATTAAAGTCCATGTGGAGTCTGATTCACCTGAGCATTCAGCACGTCCTGGAAGAAGGAAGAGTTTCACAAAAAAACATCCAGAAGAGAATGGAAAATGAATGACTATCGAATGTGAGCACAGTGGCCAGCTCAGCAGATATATATTTTAATACATCAGGACATTTTTTTCAAAGCCATTTACTTTCCTTACCTACTTGAGAGTTTCCTATCTTGTTACTCAGGTGTTATCTCTTTGTCCAATCCCATAAAAGCCAAGAATTGGTCCTGTGTTCACAGTACTCATGGGATAAATTTGCTGCTATCATCTCTTCTTCCTCCCATTATGACAAATGTTATTCCTCCCAGCTCCTCACTCCCCAGAGGCAGCAGGGCCTAAAAAAGGTGGCATTTTTCTCCTCATCTTTCTCAAGTTCCTGTGGTTGACACAGCAGAAGGAATAGGAAATACTGGAGGAAGTTAGCAAGCCACGTTAATTCAGGCTCAGCAATTGTTGCTAGAATAGTCTATGTTTAATTCCATGCACACATGAGTGGCGTAAGCTAGGTTTTGAAGCCCATACCTCATTAAGGACATATATAGAAAACATCTAAAAATAGTAATTTTTGAGCTTTTAGTTTTTAACATTCCCTTCTTATCATGACCTTTTCAATTTTCAGTAAGAGGCATCTACATTGCCTTGAGGATAAGTAGATCATTAGAGAAAAAATGGAAAAGAAGAAACAGTCAATGTTCAGCTTTCTGATTTCCAAAACAGTCCTTTAAGAATCAAAAGGAATGACTTGAGAGAGACAGGGCAATGTTTAGGTCATAATCATAGAACTAGAAAGAGAATAGAGAGACTTCAGGTCAAAATGACATCTTTCCTCCAATCATACTCGCATAGCAAGAGGGGAAAAATATATACATAGTGAGACGTGGCTGGACTCAGTAAAAGACAAGCATTGGCACAATAAGGAATAGAATAGAAAAGCAAAATGGTGGGTAGAACAGAAGGTAAGACTTTGTTAATTACACTTTGAATGTGAAGTAGGCAATAGTTACAGGAATTTTGATTACTTCCAGGTAAAGAGGACAGATGCTTAGGTAGACCCCTCCCCTTTTTGATAGGGAGGTGAAATTCTTCTGCCAATCCTTTCCTAGGGATAGAATTCCTAATTAATGGTAGCCTAAGAAAGGCAGGGACATAGACATATCTGCCTGACCAGCAGCTGTGGCAATTGGGCCACTCATCTCAGCATGGATTTGCCACACTCCCAATTTGACTGCTGGTAATAGAACCTAGCCTCAGTAGGGCCAGATGAGACAATTGTGAAGCCAGAAACAAACAGACAAGCAAAACAATTTATTGCAAAACAAATAAAATTTGGAAAAATAGAACATTTTACCAAACCAAAGGAAGGCAGAGAAAGAGAAATACAACAATAAGGAAAAGAAAGGGAAAAAAAGGTGATAGAAATAAACTCCACTAAACTCATGGAAAATATAAGTAGATTAAACTTCCCTATTAAATATTAGTTTGTAAAATTGAATTTGAAATAGGCTGCTTCCATAAGACAAAAAAATACACCTAAAACAACACCACATAGAAAGATTTTTAAAAGGCATGGAAAACACATACTGAGAAAAAAAAAAAAAAAAAAAAAAAAAGCCGTGTAACAAAAGTAATATCTGTTGAAATAAAATTTAATGCACCATTACTACAATAAAAAAGATACTGATATCATATGATTACGAAAAAGGAATAAGCCAATAGGCAGCTATGCTAATCATGAAGCTGCAGGCAATCAACAACATAACCTTTAAGCTAATAAAAATAAAACTCGCCGAATTATAAGGAGAAATTAACAAACCAAGAAACATTGGAGATTTTAACAAAACTCTATCAAAAAGGCATAAAATAAATTGAAAAAAATGAGAATGCATATAAATGATTTAAACCACAAAATTTATAACATCGATTTCTTCTATAAGAAATAAGGTCTGGGAGACATCATCAAAATGATGGCTTGAGGTGAGCCTCTGTAAATCTCCCCTGTAAAAAAATTTACAACTAATCAAACAACAATAACTCCACAAAGGACTCCCTGCACAACAGACAGGCAAGATGAAGAGGCCCACTACTGACTTCACCTAAAGGTGGGTGAATCACTCGAGTGGGGAAGGAAGGTAGGGAGAAGTGTGGAGAAGGAGCGCAGGACGCAGACTTAGCTCAGTGGTCTGAGCTCGTTGTATCCCAGAACTACTGCAGCTGCAGGAGAGGGAAGAACTCGGACTGCTAGGGCTCAGTTTATGGCCCACAGGGCTGAGGGGACAGAATATAATACAGTTGAACCCAACACTCATGACAGAGACCTCGAAGAAAAGACTGAGGGAAGAAGGCTGAAAATGGTGGTTTAAGCCCTCACTGCCGAGAAGAGACCGGAAGCCTTAGGCACTGAGAGCCTTAGGCTAAGCCCTCCTTACCTTCCCAGAGCTCACCCCGCCCCCACCTGCCCGGTGCTAGAAGTGGAACAGTAGCAGTGTCAGATCAAAAGAACAGAATATTTGCTGTTCTGAGAACTGTGGACAGCAGACACAGATTCACAGCCCAGCTAGTTCCGGCAAAGGGAGGGAGCTGTGGAAGAAAGACCAGCTGTGGTGGTGGTCGCTGCCATTGTTCTGGGCCACCTCTCACAACTCACCCCACCCCTGGCCCCACCTATCTGGGCGGATCCCTGCAGGAGAAAACTGCTGAAACATACAGGCTCTGAATCTGGTGCAGGAAGAGCTTTGGAACTTCAAAAGCTCTCCGCATACCCACATGGACACTGCGCCCTGTGACCCAGTTGAACTATTAACGGAGGAGAAGCCCATCTCCCAGGGAATCCCCCCGTTGTGTGAGAAGCTGGAATAGTGCAGAGAAAACATAGCACTGCCGTGTGAGAGACAAAAAGGCTCCAGTCAGAGAGAAAATAAAACATTCTACCAACAAGTACTGGAAAACAAAAGAAAGACCTCTTCCTATCAACCTGTTGCAGAAGCCTCTCCTGTAGATGTCTAGGAAGAGAAATAATAAATCAGTAATTGCTATAAATAACCAAGGCAACAAGACAGGTCAGAAAGAAAGTGAAAAGTCTCCAGAAAAGGAACTTAAAGATAGGGAAATATGTGACTTAAATGACAGAGAATTCAAGATTGCAGTTCTGAAAAAACTCAATGAGATGCAAGAAAACACAGAAAGGTAGTTTAATGCACTCAGAAACACAATCAAAGAACAACATGAGCATTTTATGAAAGAGATTAAAATTTGAAAAAAGAACCAAATAGAATTTCTGGAGATTAAGAACTCAATAGAAGAAATTAAGAATGAAATAGCCAGCTTAGGTAGTAAAGTTGACCAGATGGAGGAAAGAATCAGTGACATCGAACATAGAAATTTAGAAATGACATGGATGGAAGAAGAAAGAGACTTGAGACTTAAAAGAAATGAAAGAACTCTACAAGAACTTTCTGACTCCATCAGAAAGACCAATATAAGAATAATGGGCATACCAGAAGGAGAAGAAAGAAAGAAGGGAACAGAGAATATATTCAAACAAATTGTCGATGAGAACTTCCCAAACTTGTGGAAAGAACTGGATCCTCAAATCCAAGAAGCAAATAGAACACCTAATTAACTCAATCCCAACAGGTCTTCTCCAAGGCACATTGTATTGAAACTGTCTAAAATCAATGACAAAGAATCCTCAAGGCAGCCAGGGAAAAGAAGACGGTAACCTACAAAGGAAAGCCCATTAGATTATCATCATATTTTTCAGCAGAAACTCTACAAGCCAGGAGGGAGTGGAACCAAATATTCAAACTATTGAAAGAGAGAAATTATGAGCCAAGAATAATATATCCAGCAAAGATACCCTTTAGATATGAAGGAGGAATAAAGACCTCACCAGACATACAGAAGCTGAGGGAATTCTCTAACACACGACCTGCACTACAAGAAATACTAAAGGAGGCTATTTGATGACCATCTACAGGGACAATTTGTGGCAACTAAATCATAAAAAGGGGGAGAGTAAAGGCTTGAACCGGAATATGGGAATGGAGAAAGTAAACATGCTGAAGAAAATGGAATACTCTAAATATCAAACTTTCTTTTACATAAACTTAAGGGTAATCATTCAAAAAAAAATCCAGAAATATATACTGTAATAAAAGAAGAAACAGAGGGAAACATCATAGAATACCACCACACAGAAATAATAGATAACAACAAAAAGGCAAAGAAACAATGGAGACACAGCCTTACCAGAAAACTAAAGATAGAATGACAGGAAATCCTCACATATCAATAATCACCTTAAATGTAAATGGACTGAACTTACCAATAAAAAGGCACAGAGCAGCAGATTGCATCAAAAAACTAAATCCAACCATATGCTGTCTCCAAGAGACACATCTCAGCTACAAGGACAAGCATAGACTCAAAGTGAAAGCGTGGAAATTGACACTCCAAGCAAATGGTACCCAGAGAAAATCAGGTGTATCTATACTGATATCAGATGAAACAGACTTCAGGGTGAAAAAGGTAACAAGAAACAAAGATGGACATTTCATCATAGTAAAGGGGACTATAGAACAAGAAGACATAACAGTCATCAATATTTATGCCCCCAATAAGGGAGCACCGAAATATACCAAGCAAATACTAACAGAAATAAAGGGAGAAATTGACCAAAACACAATTATATTGGGACTTAAATACATCATTGACAGCTATGGATAGATCATCCAAACAGAAAATAAATAACAAAATAGCAGCCCTAAATGATTAGATGAAATGGACATAATTGACATATATAGAGCACTTCGTCCTAAAACATCAGACTATACATTTTTTTCTAGTGTACATGGTACATTCTCAAGGATAGACCATATATTGGGACATAAAATCAGCCTCAACAAATTTAAGAAGATTGAAATCATACCAAGTATATTCTCTGATCACAAGGCTTTGAAATTGGATATCAACTGCAAAAAGAAAGCAGGAAAAACCACAAATACATGGAGATTAAACAACATACTTTTAAAGAACGACCGGGTCAAAGAAGAAATTAGAGGAGAGATCAAAAGATACATAGAAACAAATGACAATGAAAATACATTCTACCAAAATTTTTGGGATGCAGCGAAAGCAGTTTCAAGAGAGAAATTTATATCATTACAGGCCTATCTGAAGAAACAAGAAAAATCCCAAATAAATAACTTCATGTTACACCTTAAAGAACTAGAAAAAGAAGAACAAATGAAACCTAAGGTCAGCAGAAGAAAGGAAATAATAAAAATCAGAGCAGAACTAAATGAAATAGAGAACAAAAAGACAATAGAAAAAATTAATCTGACAAAGAGCTGGTTCTTTGAAAAGATTAACAAAATTGACAAACCCTTGGCCAGGCTCACTAAGAGAAAAAGAGAGAAGACACTAACAAAATCAGAAATGAAAAAGGGGAAGTTATCACGGATACTATGAAGGGCTATATGCCACCAAATTCAATAATCTAGAAGAAATGGACAAGTTCTTAGAAACATATAGCTTTCCAAGGCTGAACCATGAAGAACTGGAAAATCTAAACAGACTGATCACCAGTAACGAAATTGAATCAGTCATCCAAAACCTTCCCAAAAGCAAAAGTCCTGGACCAGATGGCTTCACTAGTGAATTCTACCAAACCTTCAAAGAGGATCTAATACCAATCCTGCTCAAACTCTTCTAAAAAATTGAAGAAAAGACAGTACTCCCTAACTCATTTTATGAGGGCAACATTACCCTGATACCAAAACCTGGTAAGGATAACACAAAAAAAGAAAACTACAGACCAATATCTCTGATGAATACAGATGCAAAAATCCTAAACAAAATTCTAGCAAATCGAATACAACAATGCATTAAAAAAATTATTCATCACGACCAAGTGGGGTTCATCCCTGGGGCACAAGGATGGTTCAACATCCACAAATCCATCAATGTGATACATCACATAAACAAAATAAAGGACAAAAATCATATAATTATATCAATTGAAGCAGAAAAAGTATTTGACAAGATACAACATCCATTTATGATTAAAACACTTAATAAAATAGGTGTAAAAGGAAAATACCTTAACATAATAAAGGCCATATATTACAAACCCTCAGCTAATCTCATGATTAATGGTGAAAAACTGAAGCCCTCTGCTCTACGTTCAGGAACACGATAGGACTGTCCCCTATCACCTCTGCTTTTCAACATAGTGTTGGAAGTCCTCGCCAGAGCAATCAGGCAAGAGAAATAAATAAAAGGCACCCAAATTGGGAATGAAGAAATTAAATTGTCACTGTTTGCAGATGACATGATGCTATATATAGAAAACCCTAAAGACTCTACCAAAAAGCTATCAGAAACAATCAATGAATACAGTAATGTGGCAGCTACAAAATCAATGTACAAAAGTCCATTGCATTCCTATATACTAACAATGAAATCTCAAAAAAAGAAATACAAAAAATAATTCCTTTTGCAATTGCAGCAAAAAGAATAAAATACCTAGGAATAAACTTAACCAAGGATGTGAAAGACCTATATGCTGAAAACTATAAGATATTTTTAAAAGAAATTGAAGAAGACACAAAGAAATGGATAGATATTCCATGCTCATGGATTGGAAGAATCAACATACTTAAAATGGCCATATTACCCAAAGCAATACACAGATTTAATGCAATCCCCATCAAAATCCCAATGGCATTTTTTAAAGAAATAGAACAAAAAGTCATCAGATTTATTTGAAACCACAAAAGACCCCGAATAGCCAAAGCAACCTTAAGAAAAAAGAACATTATTGGAGGTATCACACTCCCTGACTTTAGCTTGTACTACAGAGCTACAATAATCAAAACAGCATGGTATTGGCAGAAAAACAGACATATAGACCAATGGAATAGAATTGAGAATCCAGAAATAAAACCACATAAATATGTACAGATAATTTTTGACAAAGAAGCAAAAAACATACAATGGAGAAAAGACAGCCTCTTCAATAAATGGTGCTGGGAGCCACGTGCAAAAGAAGGAAACTGGACTGCTATCTGTCACCATGTACCAAAATTAATTCAAAATGGATCAAAGACTTAAGCATAAGACCTGAAACAATAAACTGCATAGAAGAAAACATAGGTACTAAACTTATGGACCTTGTGTTCAAAGAGCATTTTGTGAATTTGACTCCAAAGGCAAGGAAAGTAAAAGCTAAAATAAATGAATAAGACTATATCAAACTTAAAAGCTTCTGCACAGCAAAAGAAACCATCAACAAAATAAAGAGGCAACCAACTGAATGGGAGAAGATTTTTGCAAACAGTGCCTCCGATAAGGGGCTAATATCCAAAATATACAAGGAACTCATGAAACTGAGCAACAAAAAAAAACAAACAACCCAATTGAAAAATGGGCAGACGACCTGAAGAGACATTTCTCCAAAGAGGACATACAAATGGCAAATAGACATATGAAAAAATGCTCAACATCACTAATCATCAGAGAAATGCAAATAAAAACCACAATGAGATATCACTTTACCCCAGTCAGAATGGCTATCATCAACAAGACAAATAGTAACAAGTGTTGGAGAGGCTGTGGAGAAAAAGGAACCCTCATACACTGTTGGTGGGAATGCAGACTGGTGCAGCCGCTATGGAAGGCAGTGTGGAGGTTCCTCAAAAGATGACGAATAGAATTACCATATGACCCAGCAATCCCTCTCCTGGGTATCTACCCCAAAAACTCTGAAAACATTTATACATAAAGACACGTGTGTGCCAATGTTCATTGCAGCTTTGTTTACAGTGGCCAAGACATGGAAACAACCAAAATGTCCTTCGATAGATGAATGGATAAAGAAGTTGTGGTATATATACACAATGGAATACTATTCGGCGGTAAGAAAAGATGATATAGGACCATTGGTGACAACATGGATGGATCTTGAGAGTATAATGCTAAGGGAAATAAGTCAGACAGAAAAAGCAGAGAACCGTATGATTTCACTGATATGTGGTATATAAACCAAAAACAACAAAAGAACAAGACAAACAAATGAGAAACAAAACTCACAGACACAGACAAAAGTTTAGTGGTTACCAGAGGGTAAGGGGGGAGGGCGGTGTAGATGATGGTAAGTGGATCAAATATATGGTGGTGGAAGGAGAACTTACTCTGGGTGGTGAACACACAATGGGATTTATAGATGATGTTATACAGAATTGCACACCTGAAATCTATGTAATTTTACTAACAATTGTCACCCTAATAAATAAATAAAAAAAAAAGAAAGAAGTTCTGAAAATTAAATCCGCGAACTTGCCACCGTGCACTTACATTGGCAACACTGTACAAACAGCTCAGTAAGGTTTCATAACCTTGGTATATCAGTGTCTCATAGCTGTGTTCGTGGCAGTGTCTTGCTGAGTGGTGTTCATTATTGTTGCTGCATGTTTTTGTATGCCACCACAAGAATGTCTGAGCTTGAATTAGAGCAACGAACAAACATGAAATTTCTTGTTAAACTTGGCAAGAGTGGAAGTGAATTCAGGGACATGTTAGTCCAAGTTTATGGGGATAATGCCATGAAGAAAATGGCAGTGTACAAATGGATTAAACATTTTCTTAGGGGAGAAAATGTCTCACTGATCAAGAGAGGTCAGGGTGGCCATTAACAAGCAGAACTGGCGAAAACATTGCAAAAATTCATTGAATTGTATGTGAAAATCGTCGGCTGACTATGAGAAGCATAGCAAACCAAGTAAACATTGATAGAGAAACAGGAAAATGTTAACTGAAAATCTTGGCATGAAAAAGGTGTGTGCAAAAATAGTCCCGAAGGAGCTCATGGATGGACAAAAGCAAAAGAGAGTCAAAGTTTGCCAAGACCTCTTTGAGAGGCAAGACAATGTTTTGGGCTGTGTTATCACTGGTGATGAAACATGGATGTACCAAAATGACCCTGAAACAAAGCGGTGAAGTGCAGAATGGAAGACAACCAATTCTTCACAAAAAGTCCGTCAGTCCAAATCAAGAGTTAAAATGATGTTGCTAACCTTTTTTGATATCAGAAGGATTATTCATTATGAATTTGTACCAACTGGACAAACAGTTAATCAAGTTTACTATTTAGAAGTGCCGAAACAGATGTGTGAAAAAGTTGGATGACCTGAACTTTTCACCAACAATTCATGGCTCTTGCATAACGACATAATACCAGTTTACAAGGCACTGTCTGTGAGGGAGTTTTTAGCCAGTAAACAAATAACTGTATTGGAACACCCTCCCTGCTCACCTGATCTAGCTCCCAATGACTTCTTTCTTTACCCAAGGATAAAGGAAATATTGAAAGGAACAAATTTTGATGACATTCAGGACACCAAGGGTAATACAATGACAGCTCTGATGTTCATTCCAGAAAAAGAGTTCCAAAATTGCCTTGAAGGGTGGACTAGGCACTGGTGTCAGTGCATAGCTTCCCAAGGGGAGTACTTCAAAGGTGGCCATAGTGATATTCAGCAATGAGGTATGCAGCACTTTTTCTAGGATGAGTTTGTGAACTTAATTGTCAGTTTTTCATATAACTACCAACATCCCATACTCAAATGTGAATGAGGCCTTTTCCAGCCGACCTCTTGGGACCCCTCCTTAGATTCTATGCTCAGAACTCTACCTATTAGGGACTGAATGTTTGTGTCCTCCAAAAAGTTCACATGTGGAAGCTCTCCCCCACAATGTGATGATATTACAAGGTGGGACCTTTGGGCGGTAATTAGGATTAGATGAGGTCATGAGGGTAGAGCCCTCATGAATGGATTAGTGCTTTTGTAAGAGTCACTGGAGAGCTTGCTTGCACTGCCATGAGGGAAGACAACAAGTATGCAGTCTGCAACTGGGAAAAGGGTCCTCACCAGAACCCACCCTTGCTGGCACTCGTTGAGAACTATGAGAAAAGAATTTTTGTGGTTTATATGCCACATAGTTTGTGGTGTTTTGTTATAGCAGCTCTAATTAAGACCCTATGCTACTGCCTTTTACTGCCCTTTTCCTTTTGCAGCAGTTGCCTACCCCCCACCAATTCAAGTAAGATGTAAGACTCCCTTCTCTTGCTTCCCTTTCCTTCCCACCACATTTATTTAGTGTACTCTACCAGACACTGTGTTATACATTGTGTATACAGTGGTGAACAAAATAGGAACTGTGCTTCCCCTCATGAGTCGTAGAACCTATTTGAGGATTGATAAACACAATTGAATATATAATTACAAATTCTGAAATGTGCTAGAAAATGATTTTGTTATTTGAAAGAGACAAGAACATGGCAACATGCTTTTGTTTGAGGGCCCAGGGAACTGCTATTGAGCTGATTCTGAAGGATGATGAGCAAAAAGGAGTTGCCAGGTGAGGAGAGGTATAAGAGCTTTACAGGCTGAGGAAATAGGTTTTCTCAGTTGTCAGAAAACTTTTCTTCCCAATAGGAAGGGAGGAAGATATCTTTCTTTGTTTTACACACATGAAAGAAAACTTGGTGTATTTTAAATTATGGGAGTCTCAGAATTTCTACTCAAAACCTTTAGATGTTTCTCAGAGTGCTCTTGACATCTAAATTTCATAAAATAAATCAAAGACCTAATTTTCATATTTACATGTCTCTTTATAACCTTTGTATGCATATTATTTCTATTGAGTGTTTGTGATAATCATATGTTATTTCTTTACATTTAAGAATTTCACCAGTATGTGTTACAACTGTATCTTTAATTAATGTTTCCCAGGTCAGGTCTTTATTTATCTCAAGATACTTTTTCACTGTGTTTAATTAATTTGATTTGATAGAACTGCTTGTAGTGTGCTCCTTTCTTCTTTTTCTTTTAAAAGTAACATTGATTAATTCACATTTTTACTCTTCATTTGCTGCTATGAAATTATATTATAGTCTCTCCAATCATTTTTAACTTGACTTCCTTCTCTCCAAATTTTGGTAGTAATTCCCAAGCATTTAATGTAGGATCAATTCTTCTCTTTATGGAGTAGCTACCTTTCTTCCCTCCAAGAATTATTGTCCACATAGATCAAGTGATCTCCAAACTCCTTTTCATACTCTATTCTCACCCTATTACCATCATTGGTTAGATAATGAAGGGGCAGCTGTTTCAAAACAGGATCAATAGAGTTTTCTCTCTCTTGAGAATTTTTAAGTGGGATTTAAAGTGACTTGTGGGCGCTAACAGCCTCTGAGTAGTTTCCAACTTCTGCTTTTAGACCCTTCTCAGACCTAACAAGTCACAGAGTCCACAAAGCCCCCTGTATCTTACTAATCAATTACTTTTGAATGTTTATATTTGTACAATTGTGCTTTTGTTACTTGCGGTCAAAATAGTTTGCCTAAGTCCAGCTATTAGGAGGAATTATTTCAATCTTCTTAAATGGCTGCTCACTCTAACCTACATGTAGTGGATTAGGAAAATTTTAAAGAATTTAAAATTGATGAAAGCCACTTTTTTCTGCTTGAGCAGCAGAAATTTGAATATAAGTTGCATAAAATGAATACTTACACATTGCAGGTTTGAAAAAGAAAGATAAAGGATTTAAAAAGCGTTATGAGACTTTTCTTCAGCTCTGCACAGCCTTTGATGTTCATGATGTTCATGAGTTTGTTAAATCCCAGTCAGGTAGACATAGCAAAGGGGGAGAGGTCTGTTGTTTCCTACAACAATGGTCATTTCCACTTGGTCCAAAAGACACTATTTTTTTTTTTTAAATCAAAAGTTCAGGAATAAAATAAATGTTTTTCTTATGTGTGTGGCGACAGAAGCCAAAGACATTTAGATTAAAGTATGCTGATAATAGAATAAAGTGAGATGGAATGGTGAAGTTAAGATCAGCACGTTTTTAGTCCAGTAATTGGTGACTGTGAAGTGTATCTATTGAAGTTCAGGCGATTACTGAGTTTAAAAAGGAATATGGAAAAGAGATAAAACATTGCTTTGTGGCCAAAAGACCAATCAGAGATCTCTTTAGTGAATTTGGAGCCTTGAAACCCATCATTAGTTTTATATGGAAGGTAAAGTCTTGATACAGAAGTAAAAAGCACAGCATAAAGAAAGCAGAACATGAGATGATCCCATTTTGGAGATTCTCATGTTTACATAGACAAAGAGAGGAAGCAAAGGATCATATTTGTATTTAACAGTTTCTTAGTATTAAATAATAAAACTACCATTAGTTAAAATTTGTGTGACACAGGAAATGCCTCTTAGAGGAAAAATAATAACCTCAAAGGCTTATATCAGAAAAGATGGAAGAATGAAAATTAATGAGCTAAGACTTCAACTTCAGAAGAAGCAACAAAAAAAAAAAACAAACAAAACTAAAACTGATCAAAACAAAATAAAGCATTATAAAGCTTTCAACTGATTGGTTGAGGCCCATCCACATATGGAGGGCAATCTGCTTCACTCAAATAAGTCCACTGATTTAAATATTAATCTCATGCATGTATATCTACATACAAACATCTAAAATAAAGTTTGACCAAATATCTGGGCACTGCAGCCCGGCAAGTTGACACAAAAAATTAACCATTACATTGATAAAACACTTAAAAGAATTTTCTTTAAAATCATAACATGGCAAGCATGCCTACTACTAACATATCTGTCCAGCATGTGCCACAGTTTCTAGCCATTGTAATAAAACAAGAAAAATAAATCAAAGGTAGAAAGTGTAGAAAGGCTAAAACCAAAATTTAATGGTAGCCCCATGATATGATTATCTCAAAAAAAAGTTGCTACTGAAAATGTATTAGATTTAATAAGAGTTTAGTGAATTTTCTGGATATAAGATCAATATGTAAAAATTATCCATAAGCAATTACAAAAATGCATGTATATACTATATATATATTTAAAAAGACGTACACAATAGCAGTAAATATATTTGTTACATAGCAAAAATATTTCACAAAAGGTATAGAAGATTGTTATGTATATAATTGTAAAACTTTAATAAATGGCATTAAAGAATAACTACATATGAGGTCTGACATTTAAGTTCGTGAACTTGTTGCAACAATGTTGCTAACCGTTTTTTATATCAGAGGAATTATTCATTATGAGTTTGTACCAACTGGACAAACTATTTGGAAGTGCTGAGAAGGCTGTGTGGAAAAGTTAGACACCTGAACTTTTCACGAACAATTCATGGCTCTTGCATCACAATACACCAGTTCACAGGGCACTGTCTGTGAGGGAGATTTTAGTCAGTAAACAAATAACTGTATTGGAACACTTTTCCTACTGGATGATAGCTCTGATGGCCATTCCAGAAATAGAATTCCAAAATTGCTTTGAAGTGCTGACTAAGCGCTGGTGTCAGTGCATAGCTTCCCAAGGGGAGTACTTCAAAGGTAACTGTAGTGATATTTAGCAATGAGGTATGTAGCACTGTTTCTAGGATGAATTCACAAACTTAATTGTCTGACCTCATATATGGACATGAACATACTGTTTTGATGAATAGAAACGTCTTGTAGATGCCATTTGTTTCCAAACTGATTTATAGATTCAATATAATAAAATCAAATATTTTAAAATTAAAATGTGTTAAGCTCACTGTAAAATGTATATGGAAGAGCAAGGGCCCAAAATAGCCATAAACATAATTTGCACGATAGGTGTGTGTGTGTGTGTGTGTTTATATATCAATCTGGTATCGTCATTATCACAGGAATGGACAAATATAGGCACAAAACAGAGGCCCAAACACATGTAGACTCATGAATCTGAAAGCTGACATGGTTCAAACTGGTTCAGCAGATTAATGGGGAGGTGACCATTCCTGTGAATGAGTAAATTCCTTGAAAATGAATTTCACAGGAGAAGAAATATAGATGGTACATAAAAATGAAAAGATCATCATTTTCATTAATAACTCAGAGAAGCACAAATAAAACCCTAAAACAAATATCATTCTACTGTCATTAGTCTCACAAAACTTTAAGTCCTACTGTGTTCCTCGAAAATAAGACCTAGCTGGACAATCAGCTCTAATGCATCTTTTAGAGCAAAAATTAATATAAGACCTGGTATTATATTATATTATATTATATTATATTATATTATATTATATTATATTAATTATTATTGTATTGGATCATATAATCCAATTATTATATAATTGGATTATTATATTTTACTAAAATTTTGCTTATTTTACTTATAGTAAAATAAGACGGGGTCTTATATAATTTTTGCTCCAAAGGACGCATTAGAGCTGATTGGCAAAGTTTTATTTTCAGGGAAACATAGGACCAATACCATATTTTGGGAAAGATATGAAGCAAAGGAAACTCTCTTGAGTGCTGATTAAAGTATAAATTGAAATTATGTTGTAAAATAATTTGACATTATCCAGTAATGTGCATATCGTGTAATGGTTCCATTCTATTCTGTTCCTAGGTATCTGCCTTAAACTCCTGCACGTGTGTTCCAGGGAACATGTACAAAGTGTTTAGACCAGCATAGTTTGTAATAACACAATTCTGCAAATAATTCACACTAGCTTTCTACTACTGCATAAGAAATGGCCACAGATTACATGGCTTAAAGCAATACCCATTTATTATTTCAGTTTCTGGGGGTCAAAAGTCTGCACTTGGCCTAGCTGAATTTTCCGCGTAAGGTCTCATAAGGTTGGAGTCAAGTTGTTGGCTGTGAACTGGGGTCCACTCTCAGCTTCAGAGGTTGCCAGCAGTTGCTAGATGGCCCTCTCATGCTTCAAATCTCTCTGACTTCTTTTAAGGGATCACTTGAATAGATCAGGCCCACCCTTGAATAGTTCCCTAACTTAAAGTCAACTGATTAGGGGTTTTAGTTACCTCCAAAGTCCCTTCATAGCAGCACCGAGCTTAGTTTTTGATAGAATAAATAAAAGAAAGTATGTGCATACCAGGGCTTGGAAATCTTGGGGGTCTTTCTGGAATTCTGCCTGCAACACAGTCTAGATGTTCAACATCATTATAGTAGATCATTAGATTTTTTTTTATAATAGTTGTATGACAGAATAACTTACAGCAGTGAAAACAAATGAAGTTGAGTTACATATATTTGGATGAATGTCAAAAATATGTTGATGGAAAATTTTAAATAATATTACAGAATGATTTCACTTATATAAATGCCAAAAATATGCATAATTACATACAATTTAGATTTATATTACATATAGGTGGGGAAACTCTAAACATAATGAAAATTATTAACACAAATTTAGGAGATGTTTCTGGAGTGAAGGAGGGAGGGGGTATAATTAGGGAGAACAGGGATTTAAAATTACTATTAATGGTCTATTTCTTAAGATGGTTGGTAACTATTATAAATTTTCTTAAAACACTACATATTTTATACACTTTTGTATGGTAGAGTTCATATTAATTTTTTAAAAAATAAAAGTAAATATGTTGAAAGAAAAGAATTCCATTTACAAAAGTAACAAAGGTATAAGAAATGTGCAAGTTCAATATAAAAAAATCTGTTGAATAGCGTAAATGATGACTTGAATGAATAGAAATGTGTCTTTTAAAAAATAAGATCCCATATTGTAAAGATGCCAAAGATAGAGTTTAAAACAGCAAATTTGTCAGCATCTTCTATTAAATTTATAGTGTATGTGTGACTTTCAGTTTAATACAAATGCAATGCCTCTTCTCATTTTCTAATCTTTCCTTGAGGAATGAATCTAACCAGTAATTTGATATCATTTTGTTGCCCAGCTGGAGCAAACGTGCAGAGTGATGTTCTTCATGACACTGCCCCATGGGTCCATCCATGGCAGCATGTTCCGCTGTATGCGATGCATTTAAGGAGCATGGAGAATAACTGGCCCCCTCTTTTCTACTCTGATTTCCCAAATCATGTCTGTGGATATAGAGTCTTCACAACTGACTTCCCAATTAAGAAAGTGACATGTTTGGAAAGGATTTTAAATGACAGTGTTTGTCAAGCTGTTTGTTTAGTGAACTCTCTGGTTGAGCTGTTACACAAGAACTGTCTTAATTAAGGTTAATTGGTGCATAATTAGAGCTGCTGCTGACATAAAAGATTCCACTGGTGGTAAAGTAATGAGAACCCTTAGTGTCTAGACTCAAGGACAAAGCAATCACAATAAGCCATATTTCAAGACACTCTGTCTCCAACACAGGGCTATGGTCCAACCTGTTTAGAAGAGCACAACTTGTCCAAACTTTTGGGAAATTCTCATGACCTTTGCATAAAGCAAGTCTGATTCCAGCCTCATGGTAGTTAGAAAAAATAGAGAAAAATAAATATAATGGTGGGCTGTTTATTATTCTGAACTAGGTTAAAATTTAGCTCAGGTAAAAAATCAACCAGCTCTACTTTCTCTCTGTTCTTATCTTCTTCTCTTGCATAAAGGGGGAAGTAAAATGGGTGGGAAGATCAGCAGAGACAACAGAAGCGATATTGTTCTCAATATTGGAGAATGGACTAGAAAAAATGTGGTATACTGTCCCCCAAGTCTGTCAGGGGCACCACAGTGCAGACCCCAGATTTATGTTAGCTACAAACCTGGGTTTCCTAGTAATGACGGCACCAAACACCAAAATGAACTCCAAGGGAGGTCATTAAATTGCTTTTCCCTGTTATTTTTAAAAGCAAGATGAAAGCATCTAGCAATGGCTGCCTTTTGTAAGAATTTATTTGGAAGCTCAAGATTGATGAGAACTTCTATAAGGAAGGAACAATTTTTGTTCTTGTTTTTGTTTGCTTTTTTTAAAAAAATTTCCAACCCTTTGTCGTCCAATGTTTTTGTAAAATACAATATAAAATAGTCAATAAATAAATTTAAAAGGACATAAAATACAAATCCAAATATATTAATATAAGATTCAATTGACATAAAATGATTCAGCTGAATTATAACAAAAATTTATTAGTAGTTTTGGAAATTTATGTGCGAATCTCGGTGCAGAACCATAAGAAATAGTTTGGATTGGGGCCCTATCGTTCCGCTCCAGAGGCCCATGTGATGCCCAGGCCCGATGCGCTCCTAGAACACTAGAGATTTGCAGTGCAAACATGAGACCACTTGTCCTTATGGCCTCAGGTGGTCCCTCTCCTGCAGAGACTTTGGGCCACAGCCCTTCCTGGCACCTGGCCTGGCCTCTGGGGCGAGGCTCCCCCGAACTGTGCCATTGAGGGGCGGAGGGGCAAAGAATCCATGAGTATTGAGTTTGCGTGACAGGTGCTGTGAGCGAGACTTCTCACCCAGGAGTCTGGGAGGAGGAGCCTCTGGCGCCCGCACCCAGGTGTTTCTCATCCCAGCACTCCCCTGCTGCTGTTCATAGAACTGAAGTCCCGCGAGTTTGGGCTTCCTTTGGGAAGAGCGGTCAGGGCTGCTCACTTGGGGTCTGATTCCGCTGTTTTCCTAGCAACTTCTGATGCTCAACTCATCCCAGCCCATCTTCCTGCCTCTGCATCAGGTCCTGCAACTGCCGCAAAGTCACACGGCACATTTTGCGGGCTCTACATGCGCCCTGTTTGAAAAAGAAAAAGTGCTAGTGTACGAACCCCACGTTGAATACAACTGGACCGGGTATGTTTAAATATTTCCTTCTTGGACGTTTTGAGTGAACGGCACACCAGTTCTCTCTTTCTCCGGGTGGTTATTGCTTAATACTGTTTTATAATGTATTTTCCATCTTCATCATGGAGATTTGAAATCCCCATAAATCCTTAAAGCTTTTTTCCAGGCCAGATGTACTTACCCTTCTGACATATTTAGATATTCTTCCAAGGATATTTTAATGCTTGAGACATAAGGTTTATAGCCCATTAAAGAAAAATTAATAGGTGCTAACAGGCACATTGCTTTTGTGTTCAGTTCGAATATGTTGGATTTGGGGCAGATGACTCTTTGATAAATTCGGTCTATTATGTTTTTCCCCTACAACTGATAATGTTATGTTTAGATGATGTGGCAAGCTTGGGATCAGTTTCCTCCTAAGTGGTTGGGCCTTGTCTGTCTGTCATGTTCACCTGGAAATTGAGCCTCTATATGGACACTCAGTCCAGGGCTTTTCTTATGTGGTAATAATGGTCACTGAGTACAAGAAAACTGGCCCTCTCACTGCAGAGTAGGCTAACAGAAGCTAACTAACTAGAGTAAGGAGCTTCACAGGCTACCTGTGGGTCTGGCAGGTGAGGCACTGTACTTTTTAATGGTGCATCATAATTTGGAAGACTTTGGATCATAGATACGTGCTCTGAAGGCCAGGATTTCATGTATCATCTGAAAGAGGTGGCATGTTACCTCTTTTCAAGAGAATTTTTCATTATTCAGAACAGTAGTGTATACAGACTTTAGGTCAGCTCCCATCAAAATCAATTCTGTATACCATCATTCTGTAAGAATCAGCAATTTACAAGTTTTCAGGAAATTGAAAACTTAATGGCTTTGAAGGCAGCTCAGGATTTTCCCATTCCTCTGTGTAATCATTAAAAATAACACTTCACGGTGCTGGACAGCAAACATGAAAGGGTGGATGCATTAGCTGATTCTGTTTTATTCCATGACACTCCAACTATTTATTGAGCAAAATTCTGGTAACTTTGTTCATCATTCAACCATTAAAACTACAGTTGTAGAGTAAGAGACATGAATGATTATTCAAGCTTTTCCGTTATAATTAATCCATGTGTAAGATAAGAATTTTTGGTCAAAGCATTTACCTGAAGGGAACATTTTTAAAAGCCATTTTATTGTTAATTTTTTCAAATGAAGCTTTCGGAAAAGTTACCCTAATTTCTTGTTTTCTCCTCAAATTATAAGGGAGTCAAATTATTATAAGTTGGATGCTGACACAACTACCAAGAATTAATCAGTATACGGCGGGTCTACTTACCAGGTGTTTTATATATGCAAATTAAAAACTTCTAATTGGTGTGACCCAAAGAATGCCAATAATTGAGTCAGAAAGCAACTTAGGTTCTTGGCCATTTAAAAGCACATTTTCCTAACTGACATTACAATGAATAGAAAATGACTACATGGAGTGTTTCTTTTTATAGTGTGGAGAGAGGAAACTGTTAAGTTGAACTACATGAAATTGCCATTATTATGTGTCAAGAATAATCAAATATTTGCAACATCATCTGGCTCAATCTAACAGATGATGTAGCATGTGTTTTTAGATGATTTTTAAATTTTGAATCAAAAATGATTCTAAAACGAGCAAGATGGATACTTTTGGTAGATGGCTGAGTTTTCCCGGAGAACAAGTTATTTTCTTAAGAGCAATTTGAAATTAAAGTGGATCTGCTCATGTGGAAAAAAAAAAAAGTGGTTTAATGAACTCTAGCTGTGGCATTTGGAAACAAAGTGATTCCTTTTCTTGATATTCAAAATGACTTTCTCAAGAAAGAGTAAAGTGAGTCATCATTTGGGGTATTTTTCCCCTGGTTGTTGAATTCAAGATACAAAAATATTTTTTCATAAGTCTTTGTATTGATTTAAAGATACACAAAGTTTTGTATAAACCTTCGTATTGATTTTTATTCACTAAAGTGGGTAATCATGCTGAACTTCTCCGTTTATTGTTGATTCAAGATATAAAAAAACTGGTTCTGTGGGCAATTAATATTGCTCATGGACAATCCCAATTTGAAAGAAGACCTACCCTCCTATAGCCACACAAATGGGGTTCCAAGGAGACATCAAACTCCAAGTGATTTTATTTAATCTAACTCTCCATTGAGTTTGGATGTTCAGAAAGTAACTTGCATTCAAAATTTTGCCATTGTCGGCAGTAATTTGACTCTTTAAACATCTGTGTTCTGTATTGGAATAACGTATTATGCTGTATTTGAGCACAAAGCAGCCATGTGAATGTTTAGACAATGGTAAAGCAAATATGTCTCTGATTTTACATCTCCAGCATTATTCAAGTTTTCATAGTACTAATTTTCAAAATATGTACATTTATATACTTAACAAAAATTCATTTCATTCCAAGCTAGTAAGCAAACTCTTAAGAATTACACACATACTGCTCTGTGCTTCTAAAGTACTACTTATCAATGTCCAACTCTATTGTCACATTTTATTCTTAAATGCATTAATCTTATTTCAGCATCCTTCAAGGTCTTTCCTATTTATCTTCCATTATAAAAAACAATTTATTTATCCATACCAGCAGTGTGCCAGGCTCTGAGCAAAATGTTGTGTATGTCTTAACTCATTTCATTGTCTCAACTCCATAAGTAGCTGCAATCCCCATTCTCAGGTATAAAAGATCATACACCTACTAACTGCAGGACGTAGTTTGAAACCAGTCTTTTCTCTATCAGTGTAAGAGTTGCGCTGAAATGCACACTGCAGGAATAGCTAGATGTTTTGAAATGTCTACGAGTAGAACATTTTAATTGAAGTCACCTGAGAATTTTGCTAAAATGTGGATTCTAATGCACTGTATTGGGATGGAGCTGGAGGTTCTGCATTTCTAACAAGCTCTCAGGTGATGGTGCTGATCCATGGATCACACCTAAAAGATGCTATACATGAGTATGCCCCTTTATTGGAGTACTTATCACACAGAACTATCTAAGCTAGTGTGATGCTTTGTCTCTTTCCAGAGGGCAGAGCCTGTGATCTGCTGACCTGACTGAATGAGAGCAGGAAGATTTTAACTGAGATGAGGCCCCCTCTCTACCTTAGGTTATCCATTGACTAGACTTTGGTTTGCAGGGATCAGTTTATTGGTCATGTAGTAACTTAATATTCAAAATGTTACGTTGTGAGCAGCAGCAGCATCACCTGAGAACTTGTTAGAAATTCAAATTCTTGGTCCTCACTCCAGACCTACTACATCAGAATCCGCATATAACAATATTCCTGGGTGATTCCTGTGTACACTAAGGTTTGAGATGCACGGATGTAGCAGAAAGCAGCAGTCTGAGAGAAGATCCAATTGACTGATAGATTTTGATGGGAACGTGGAGAAGTTTGGGAAAGAAAGTCAGATTTTTATTTATGGGTTAGTAAAGAGAGGAACGTTAAAGAGAACATGAGGATGCTGGCTTAACTGAACCAGAGCTGCAAATCCAAAGCTACTGCTTAGAGTAGAAAAGAACTATTTGGCTAACAATTTTAACTCGGACACATCAGGCAATTCACAGAGGCTCAGCAGTATTGCCCTCAGGGCCAGAATGCCTTGTATAGTGGCTTCGCTGGCAGCATAAATGACTACCCACTGCCAGATCCCAAAACAAGAGAATTTGTAGCTCAATTCAACTGTAACCACTTCTATCACTTGGGTAAATTTGCATTCTAGCCCAAGGAAGGTACATATGTGGAGTTAAAATTGTTTAAGGAAAAAACACATTGAACTTTCTCTTTTATTTTCACTCCTTTGTAGAAACCTTTCTCTTAAGAGCACATTGCCTTAAACTGTAGTGTCAATAGGACCAAAAGCGGCTAAGGAAGAAATAGAAGCCAACGGCTTGCAGCTCCTTCCCTCTTCCTTTATTATGATACTAAGTACATTGCTGTTATTGGTTTACACACGGTATTAACTAGCATCTTCTGTGTTATAAACCATCCCAAATAAAGTTTATTTAGCTGAGGATTCTAGAGAAATTGTGCAGTTCTTTTGGGCTTAGTTGGCATGTGTTTGTGGTCAACTGTTGGCCTGGCTGGGGGCTGGCTGTTCAAGGTGAACTCTGTAGGCCACATCTCTGCTTTATGTGGTCTCTCATCCACCAGCAGACTAGTCTGGGCTTGCTCATATGTCAACAGCTGGGTTCCAAAAGAGCAAGCAGGTGTGTGAAGTCTCTGAGTCCCTGATTAGAACCAGCACATAGTCACATATGATACATTCCAGTGAAAGCAAGGCAGTTGGCTAGCCCAGACTCAAGGTGTAGCGAATAGACAAATCAGTGCTTCAACATCACATTACTACTGCTGGGAATACAGGGCGTGGAAGAACTGCCCATTTTTGCAATCAGTCTATGACATAGGCCTAATGAAGGGTCAGGAGACTTTCACAGGCAGGTACCATGTTTTATTCACCTTGGTTTCTCTAGTGCCATATTGGTGTTCTTAGCACCTGACACAATTTGGCATTTAATAGCTGTATTAGAAGCAGTTTAATTTGTTTTGTTTGATCCTTATACAGGCTTTGAAATCTCTGATTAGAATCAAAGTTCTGTTAAAATGTAGTGATTACCATACTCACAAACATTACCTGATTACCTGACTAGGAGAAACATTTTTTCAATTGCATATTTTACAATTTATAGAAAGTCATGGAAAAGAAGTTAGAAAACATAAAATTTAAGTAATTGTTGAAAATAGTTCTTGCCTCACTTAATAAAAATTTTGACAAACATTTGCCCAAATATATTTATTACAAAATTATTTTGTT
Source organism: Rhinolophus ferrumequinum (assembly GCF_004115265.2). Lineage (NCBI taxonomy): Eukaryota > Metazoa > Chordata > Mammalia > Chiroptera > Rhinolophidae > Rhinolophus > Rhinolophus ferrumequinum. The sequence continues at coordinate 32,295,718 of NC_046306.1, read as the reverse complement.
TATGAGGACAAATATTGTGAGAACAATAAAAGTATAATTCTAAATTTAAAGGACTATTATGATATATCCACGTGACAGAATATTGAACATCCATTATAAAGACATTAGGGGAAATATTTATAATGTAAATATATTTTAAGTTATGTAATACATTCAACATGTATCATGCAAACATTTATATTGACTATATTTATATTATAAAATAATAAATATATTTATAAATATTACTTATATAATATATACATATTATCTATGCAGTTATATGTAATATAACAAATATTCAATATTATCTTATATAATGTAGGTGGAATAAACATATAGGGACTATGACTAAATGCAGGTGTGGAATACCTGGGCAGATGAGCTAGTTATATTTTTACTTTTACATGTTTTTTTTCTATTTTCTAAATATCCTTCAATATAAATATATGTTATGCTTAAAATAAAAAAATAGCTGAAAGAAAACGGAAGGAATATAATCCCTTATCTTTGTATCTCTTTAATTCCTTATAAAAACTCTTCCTAACAGCACAAGTTGCTATATGGGTCATTTAATTCATGCCCTTAACTTCTAGTAGTATCACAGCAAAGTTGTCTAGAAAGTTCCATCCAAGGAACAAGGTCAGTGGTTTAAAACCTTTGCAGTCATGGAAATCTACTGTCCAGGAAATCTTCATTGAGACGAGCATGTGGGTCTCAGCCATCAGAATAGCAGCTGTGGGATCAAAGGCCTAGTGTTGTGACTTTACTGGAAACGTTTAAAATCAAGGATAGTCTTAAAGAGGAAATTAGAAATCACACAGGAAATGTGTGGAAGGGGTCAAGTCTTGGTGAAAGTGAAGGATGAGGGTGAGAAGGGTCACAGGATGCCAGCCTTATCTCAGAAGCCATGTTATGAATGGAAAAGGATGCAGATGACCTAGGGTGGGAGTGGAACAAACTCGGCTCACTCAATTCCACATGTCAATCAGTAATGGAAGGGGAACTTAGAGATGACTATTAATGAGGACGGAATCCAGAGGTGGTTTCAATTTGGAGTTATTATTATGATATAATTGCTCCTTGGGCTGACTTGCAATGGAGAAATGCCAGTTTCATCAGCATCATTATTTTTAATCTCAGTCAAAAGATCTTTTCTTTCCTCATCTTTTTCCTCTCTCCTTTTTCCTCCATTTAAAAAAGTTTACCTTTTCTCCTTCCTCTTTTTCTTCTTTCTCTTCTTCCCCATGTCTCACCTCCCAAGTCACTGCCAATTTCCAGCACAAGGAATAAATTCACATTGATGGATGGATGAATCCCCAATCATGGTTTTAGTCATCCTTGAGTGTAGCTACCCTCCTCTAATAGGCAACAGTCATTCCTACTTTCCTACTCACTTCCACTTCAGGATTCTCTTCTAAATAATTTTAAACCTCTCCACTTCATCCTTCTTTCTTCCCTAACTTATAAACATGGGATGTCAGAGATTTTCTTCAGGCTGTTCATTTGAATATTAAAACATGTCAGCAGTGTGCAACTGCCTTTAAATTTCAGCTTTCATGGCTTCTGCGTTTACTAAATTAATAGTCAGCACTTCCACAGCATTTGTGGTTTTCAAAGTAGTCCACAAACATTAATTAATGCTAATGCTACCCTAAGAGAATGGTATAACTAGCTAACTGACTGAACTTTATCTCAAATAATTTTTAAATGGTTTTCAACTTGAGAAGGAAGTTGGAATAAATGCACAAGAATGTATAGCATTAGCTGTCCTTTGCTGCCTCCTAAAAGTAATGATGCAGCAAATTGAAGTGAATTATCCTCAAAAGGATATTAAGATTTGATCTACCTGGAATTAATCATCTCTGAGAATTACCTGTTGCTTAAACTGCATCTACCAAAGCAGTGCTTGGAATAAATATCTAAACGTAAAAATAGTTCATAACCTGGGTGTCTTTTCTTTCCTAGGAGTCTAATCATTCTGCTTTCTTAGCTTCTTACCACTCTATGCAAAACAAAAGATGAACAGAATAAAAATATAGCTTGCCCTGAGGTCGAAAAATAAGCATATATTTAATAACTACTAAGTGTCACATATACTGTTTAGTTCCAGGGGAAGGGAGAAAAACAGTGAAAACAAAACAAAATAACAACCTGCGGTTCTTGCCTTAGATTAGCCTTTACTTTAGGCATGAAATCAAGCTAATGTAAAAGTGATAAACAATTACTAGGCTTTGGGTCTACAAATGCAGTCGGGGGGGGGGGAAATAAAAATCTTTGTGGACTGGAGGAGCTGGGTGAGCATTCAAGGAAGAGTTAGACCTGGAGTTGGCACTGTTAGATGGTGTGGTGGGTTTTGACCCACCCTAATATTTAGGGAGAACGGATAGTTCTTGAGCAGAAGGTAGAAAGGTGAAAGAACTCTTTTAGTCTGAGATTCATAAAGTAGGGTGTCCTGTAGGTTGGATAGATGGGACATAAGCTTGAGGATTTGGTGGGAGGTAGGTAGGGCAGAGTAGTTTGAGAATAGCAGTGCGATGAAGAGGTAAGCGTTGGACTCAGGTGAATGTGAGTTCAGATCTTAGTATTTTGTAGATGGGTGGCCTTGAGAAAATTCTATCCCTCTTGAGCTTTCACTTCCTCATCTATAAAGGGGGATGATGATTGTTATACATAATTTGTAATGATGTGAGTCTTAAATTAGGTAGTACATGAAAAAGCTAACCGGTGGAAAATTACTGATACTGCAGACTATAAAAGAGTTATATGAACAGTGATACATAACATTCCATGTGAGTTGTTTCCATGGCTACAATGTAATCCCAAAACATGTCAGTCTAAATTCTAAATGAAACCAGCTGCACACCGACCTGCATTGTGTGTGCTTTTGTTTTTATGTTTGTTTCTTGAATGTTAATGAGAATGAGTTGTACATGTAGTCTCACATGATGGGTATGTAGCTTAATCTGTGCTAAATTTGCAGGGTGTTTAGCTCATGTTCTTTGGCAGATGTGGGAGCTGACCGGTATATTAAGAGTGCAAGCATCCCTATCCTCCTCAAATATCTTGAAGGAAGACTTTGATATTCCACTGAGGAAAGACTGAGAATGTGAGCAAACTAGCTCTGAAGAGTTAGGGAAACCCCAGATGACATCTGACTCCAGAATTCTTGTGCCAGTGCTGATAACAAAGCAAAACTTCAATTCATGCTTGTTGGCTTGCCTTTACCAAGTCTTCATCCTCATTTCTGAAAAGGAGATAAGATTTTAGATTTAGGCATGTGAATTCTGACAGCAATGAGAATCATGCTCATTCCCTATGGGTAACGAAGTTTGAGAACCTGATCACACCCTTAAAATGTATACCTTAACTCCTATTCCTGAAGCTGTGTTTCTCTCAACCATCTCAACTAACTCTATCTTTACTGTTATCCATCTTTGGGTTATTCAAGGATTCAAGTACAAAGCAAGATTTATACTCTGTCCTAAATCTGTCAGCAGCAAGTGTTCAGCAATACAAAGTACCAGATAAACAACTTGGAGTAATAACTGAGATTTAAGATACTGTTGGAAAAACTTATGATATAGTCAGGATGTTTGCTGAGTAAAACCTTTTTTTTTTTCTATGTGTAAAGAAAATTAAATCAGTTTTTTTTCCCCTCCCTGGGATCAATCTCATCTACTTACGTTTAAAAATAAAATCAAATTTGAATTTCATATTTCAGGTTTCCTACTTGAAGGATCTCAAATCCTTGGCAAAGCTGTATATTACTACGTGGCATCATAGGGAAGAATATATAAATTATAGAGGCACCAGTTGTTTAATATTTAAGGTGAACTTATCCAGTGTTGGCCTTAAGGATAGAGTATATTTCATTGAGGATTAATCTAAATCCACAACTCATACTTTACCATAGCCCCAAAATTTGAATAAATGATCATGAAAATTCAGGAGAAGTAGACAGATGTGACTTTGTGCTTATTTTACTTAAGTTAGGTATCTTGAAAGTGTAGAAAAAGTGCAACTCCCAATTCCACATTCTCAGCCATTCCATATCCTGTGAAATCTTAAAGTTCACTCCATGATTTCTATGATTCCTAAAAACTTAGTGTCTTCTGTCTCTAAGGTTCTGTTTTCATCTACACCCCACACCTTGTTGACCCCAAAATGAAACGCTTTTAATTTCCATAAGACACTATAATAAAAAAGAAAATCATACAAAAATTTACTCACACATAGGATGGAAATAGTTTTACTCATGATTTGGGATCCTTGGAGAGGTTATAATTCACACTGCACATCACGAAAGCTACGGATCATTAACATAACCTTTATTGTTTTTTCTCTCTTCCCTGTCTCATTGCAACACTCCATGCCTCCTGAATAACTTCCTGAAGAAACTGCTTGCTCCCAAATTCTGCCATGTTTGCTTTTGGTGAAATCCAGTTTAAGACAATATTATCCTAGCTCATAGACAGGTATTATAGGTCAAGTGGTTGTGAGAACTAAATGAGGTAATTCATGGAAAACACACTAACAATATTGTATGCTTAGCCCTCAGTAAAATATTAGGAATTAATGAAATCACTAACGTGACTCAGTTCCTTTGCTTTCCATTCTGTGAATCTCCATTGTAGATTCAAATTTGGTGAAGGAAATGTGACTGGATTAGAGTATGTCACTTGTCCCACTGTCAGAATTATGAAACTGTGACTGATAGCCTTCTGAGGATGGCATGGGAGAGAAACAGCTTACTGTAATTTAGGAAGGGCAGCTGGGAAGAAAAATGATGTCCCAGCTGATTCTGTGCCCTATTCTATGTATGAGGGAATGAAGGCTCAGAAAGATTCTGAGGTCAAAAGAAATGGCAGCGTGAGGTGAGCCTCTTGAAATCTCTCCTGTAATTTACAACAAATTGAACAGCTATAATTCCACAAAGGGCTCCCTGCACAGCAGATAGGCAAGACTAAGAGACGCGCAATTGAAAGCATTGAAAGGTGGGCAAATTGGGCTAGAAGGGGAGAAGGGAAGGGAGGAGTGTGGAGACGCGGACCCCATGGGTGCAGGACACAGACCTAGCTCAGAGCTCCCAGCTCCCTGCATTCTGGAGCTACTGCAGTCATGGGAGAGGGAAGAATTCGGACTGCTAGTGCTCCACTTATAGCCCACAGTCCTGCCTGAGGGATCAACATATAACGTGGCTGAACCCACAGCCACAGCAGAGAACTCGGAGCAAAGACTGAGGGAAGAAGGGCGAAAACAGCAGTTTAAGCCCTCATTGCCAAGCAGAGGATGGAAGACATAGGCACAGAACCTGGTAGCCTCCTCCCCCCTCCCAGAGCTCGCGACACCCACACTCTCCCAGTGTTAGAAGCTGACCGGTAGCAGTGTCAGATCAAAATAACAGAATATTTGCAGTTCTGAGAACTACAGCTGACAGCCACAGATTTGCAGCCCAGCTAGTTCCAGCAAAAGGGAGGGAGACTTGGGTGCAGGACTGGCTGTGCTGGTGGTGGCCACCATTACTCTGGGCCACCTTTCACAACCTGTCCTGCCCTCGTCCCCTATCTGGGGGGATCCCTGCAGGAGTTAACAGAGCCACTAAAACACACAGGCTCTGAAACTGGTGCAGGAAGAGCTTTGAAACTTCAGAAGCTCTCCACATCCCCCAATAGAGGTGGTGCCCTGTGACCCAGGCAACCTGCTCGCAGAGGAGAAGCCCACCTTCCAGGGAATACCCCCGTTGTGTGAGAAGCACAATGCAGTGCAGAGAAAATACAACACTACAGTGTGAGAGAGAGTAAAAGGCTGCAATCAGAGATAAAATATTCTACCAACACCAACTGGAAAACAAAAGAAAGATCTCTTCCTATCAACCTGTTGCAGAACCCACTCCCTGTAGATGCCTAGGAAGAGAAATAATAATTCATTAATTGCCATGAATAACGAATGTAACAAGACAGCTCAGAAAGAAAGTTAAAAGTCTCCAGAAAATGAACTAAAAGATATGGAAGTATGTGACTTAAATGACAGAATTCAAGATTGCAGTTCTGAAAAAAACTCAATGAGATGCAGGAAAACACAGACAGGCAGTTTAATGAATTCAGAAACACAATGAAAGAAAAAAATGAACAGTTTACCAAAGAGATTGAAATTTTAAAAAAGAACCAAATAGAATTTCTGGAGATTAAGAACTCAATAAAAGAAATGAAGAATTAAATAGCCAGCTTATATAATATAGTTGACCAGATAGAGGAAAGAATCAGTGACATCAAAGATAGAAATCTGGAAATGACACATATGGAAGAAGAGAGAGACTTGAGAATTAAAACCAATGAAAGAACTCTACAAGAACTTTCTGACTCCATCACAAAGAGCAATATAAGAATAATGGGCATACCAGAAGGAGAAGAGAGAAGGGAACAGAGAGTATATTCAAACAAATAGTCAATGAGAACTTCCCAAACTTGTGGACAGAACTGGATCCTTGAATCCAAGAAGCAAACAAACACCTAATTACCTTAATCCCAACAGGCCTTCTCCAAGGCACATTGTATTGAAGCTGTCAAAAATTAACGACAAAGAAAAAATCCTCAAGGCAGCCAGGGAAAAGAAGACGGTAACCTACAAAGGAAAGTCCAGTAGATTATCATCAGATTTTTCAACAGAAACTCTACAAGCCAGGAGGAAGTGGAATCAAATAGTCAAACTATTAAAAGAGAGAAATTATGAGCCAAGAATAATATGTCCAGCAAAGATACCCTTTAGATATGAAGGAGGAATAAAGACCTTTCCAGAAATACAGAAGCTGAGGGAATTTTCTAACACATGACATGCACTATAGGAAATACTTAAGGAGGCTATTCAACCTGAAACAAACAAACAAACAAAAAAAGCAAAAGAATACAAATCCATGAGTAGTATTATGAACAGACAGAAGCAGGAAAAGGCAATGCCTGTACCAATAGGACACTATACACTTAACATACAGGGTAAAGAAGGAAAAAAAAAATCTCTTAATAAAAAAGAGGAAAGAGACAACTTGCTACTGCAGTGCAGAAATCAACTCACAGCATAAATAAGGATAATTTGTGACAATAAAAACATAAACAAGGAGAGAGTAAAGGTCTGAACCTGTACAAGAGAATGGAGAAAGTAAGGATACGGAAGAAAATGGAATACTCTAAATATGAAACTTTCTTTTACATAAAATTAATGGTAACCACTAAAAACAAACAAACCAAACAAACAAACAAAAACACGCAGAACTGAAATATATAACATAAAAAAAAGAAGAAATAGAGCGAAAAATCATAGAATACCTCCACACTGCAATAATAGACATCAACAAAAAGGCAAAGAAACAATGGCGACACCATACTACCAGAAAACCAGAGATAGAATGATAGGAAATTCTCATATATCAATAATCACCCTAAATGTAAATGGACTGAACTCACCAATAAAAAGGCACAGAGTAGCAGATTGAATCAAAAAACTAAACCCAACTAGGGTTTCTGGGTGGGAATTCCTGCCTGTTCTCGTGAAATTTTTCTCACTTTCCCATTCCTGAATCCCAAGAAAAGTTGGTCAGGAAATCCGGAGAATTGGCTCCTCGAACCCTGTAATACCCACAATGGGAAATAAATGTATTTCTCACAATGTATCTCCTAGATAATTTTCCTATTTACCCTAGGGTTTCCGGGCTAGAATTCCCGCCTCTTCTCTGGAATTTTTCCGCTTTTTCATTTCCGAATCCCATGAAAAGTTGGCCAGGAAATCGGGACAATCAGCTCCTTGAACCCAGGTGGTTGGTAGTATCGGCTGTCACTTTGTGGAAACGATTCATCGTGGAGAACAGAAATCAGTTTATATCTCGGGATTCGGGAATGAAAAAAATTCCTGAGAATGGGCAAGAATTCCCGCTCGGAAACCCTAAACCTAACCGTATGCTGCCTCCAAGAGACACATCTCAGCTACTAGGACAAATATAGAAAGGGTGGAAACTGACACTCCAAGCAAATAGTATTCAGAGAAAAGCAGGTGTATTCATACTGATATCAGATGAAACAGACCTCAGGATAAACAGGTAAAAGACAAAGATAGACATCTCATAATGATAAAGGGGACTATACAACATGAAGACATAACAGTCATCAGTATTTATGCCCCCAGTCAGGGAGCACCGAAATATACCAAGCAACTACTAGCAGAGCTAAGGGGAGAAATTGACCAAAACACAATTATAGTAGGGGACCTAAATACATCATTGACAGCTATGGATAGATCACCCAAACAAAAAAAACAAATAATGAAATAGCAGCCCTAAATGACACATTAGATGAAATGGACATAATTGACATTTATTGAGTGCTTCATTCAAAACATCAGATGATATATTCTTTTCTAGTGTACATGGAACATTCTCAAGGATAGACTATTGAGGCATAAAATGAGCCTCAGCAAATTTAAGAATTAAAATCATACCAAGCATATTCTCTGATCACAAAGCTTTGAAATTGGATATCAACTGCAAAAAGAAAGCAGGAAAAACCACAAATATGTGGAGATTAAACAACATACTTTTAAAGAACAACTGGGTCAAAGAAGAAATAAGAGGAGAGTTTAAAAAGATACATAGAAACAAATGACAATGAAAATACATCATACCAAAATTTTTGGGATGCAGCAAAAGCAGTATTAAGAGGGAAATTTATATCATTACTGGTCTGTCTCAGAAAGAAGAACAATCCCAGATAAATGACCACACATTACACCTTAACTAGAAAAAGAAGAACAAATGAAATCCAAAGTCAGCAGAAGGAAGGAAATAATAAAAACCAGAGCAGAACTAAATAAAATGGAGAACAAAAGGACAACAGAAAAAATTAAGGCAACAAAGAGCTGGTTCTTTGAAAAGATTAATAAAATTGACAAACCCTTGGCCACACTCACTAAGATAAAAAGAGAAAAGACACAAATAAACAAAATCACAAATGAAAGAGGAGAAATTACCTTCGATGCCACAGAAGTACAAAGGATCATCCAGGAATACTATGAAGAACTAAATGCCACCAAATTCAATAACCTAGAAGAAATGGACATGTTCTTAGAAACATATAGCCTTCCTCGACTGAATCACGAAGAACTGGAAAATCTAAATAGACCAATCAACAGTAAAGAAATTGCCGAAACCTTCCGAAAAGCAAAAGTCCAGGACCAGATGTCTTCACTAGTGAATTCTACCAAACATTTAAAGAGGATCTAATACCTGTCCTACTCAAACTCTTCCAAAAAAATTGAAGAAGAGACAATACTCCCTAATACATTTTATAAGGCCAACATTACCCTGATACCAAAACCTGTTAAGGATAACACAAAAAAAGAAAATTACAGACCAATATCTCTGATGAACACAGATGCAAAAATCCTAAACAAAATTCTAGCAAATTGAATGCAACAATGCATTAAAAAGATTACATATCACGACCAAGTGGGGTTCATCCCAGGGCCACAAGTATGGTTCAACATGTGCAAATTGATCAATGTGATATACCCCATAAACAAAAAGGACAAAATTATATGGTTATATCAATAGATGCAGAAAAAGTGTTTGACAAGATAAAACATCGATTTATGATTAAAACACTTAATAAAATGGGTAAAGAAGGAAAAGTACCTCAACATAATAAAGGCAATATATGACAAACCCTCAGTTAATATGATAATTAATGGTGAAAAACTGAAGCTCTTTGCTGTATATTCAGGAACACGACAGGGCTGTCCCCTGTCACCTCTGCTTTTCAACATAGTGTTAGAAGTCCTAGCCAGAGTAATCAAGCAAGAGAAAGAAATAAAAGGCATCCAAATTGGGAATGAAGAAGTTAAATTGTCATTTTTTTGCATATGACATGATGCGAAAGACTACCAAAAAGCAGTTAGAAACAATAAACGAATACAATAAAGTTGCCAGCTACAAAATCAATGTACAAAAGTCCATTGCATTCCTATATAATAACAATGAAATCTCAGAAAAAGAAATTAAAAAAAAAAACACATAATTTCTTTTGCAATTGCAACAAAAAGAATAAAATACCTAGGAATAAACTTAACCAAGGATGTGAAAGACCTATATACTGAAAACTATAAAACATTTTTAAAAGAAATTGAAGAAGACACAAAGAAATGGAAAAACATTCCATGTTCCTGGATTGTAAGAATCAACGTAGTTAAAATGGCCATATTACCCAAAGCAATATACAGATTTAATGCAATCCCCATCAAAATCCAATGGAATTTTTTTTTAAAGAAATAGAACAAAAAATTATCAGATTTGTATGGAACCACAAAAGACCCCGAATAGCCAAAGCAATCCAAAGATAAAAGAACAATGATAGAGGTATCACACTCCCTGACTTTAGCTTGTAGTACAGGGCAACAATAATCAAAACAGTATGGTACTGGCAGAAAAACAAACAGAGACCAATGTAATAGAATTGAGAATACAGAAATAAAACCACATAAATATGGACAGATAATTTTCAACAAAGAAGCCAGAAACGTACAATGGAGAAAAGACAGCCTCTTCAATAAATGGTGCTGGAAGAACTGGAAAGCCACATGCAAAAGAATGAAACTGGACTGTCACCCTGTACCAAAATTACCTAAAAATGTATCAAAAACCTAAAAGTAAGACCTGAAACAATAAACTTGGTAGAATAAAACAGGTACTAAACTTATGGACCATGTGTTCAAAGAGTATTTTATGACTTTAACCTCAAAGACAAGGAAAATAAAAGCTAAAATAAATGAATGGGACTATATCAAACTAACAAACCTTCTGCATTGACAAAATAAAGAGACATCCAACTGAATGGGAGAAGATTTTTTGCTAACAATGACTCTGATAAGGGGTAATATCCAAAATATACAGGGAACTCATACAACTGAAAAACAAAAAAACAAGCAATCCAATTAAAAAATGTGCAGAGGACCTGAATAGACAGTTCTCCAAAGACATACAAATGGCCAATAGGCATATGAAAAAATGTTCAACATCACTAATCATCAGAGAAATGCAAATAAAAACCACAATGAGATATCACCTCACCCCAGTCAGAATGACTATCATCAGCAAGACAAATAGTAAGTGTTGGAGAGGCTGTGGAGAAAAAGGAACACTTATACGTTGTTGGTGGGAATGCAGATTGGTACAGCTGCTATGGAAGGTGGCGTGGAGATTCCTCAAAAAATTAAGAATAGAATTACCATGTGACCCAGCAATCTTTCTCCTGGGTATCTACCAAAAAAATCTGAAAACATTTATCCGTAAAGATATATGTGCTCCAATGTTCATTGCAGCTTTATTTATAGTGGCCAAGACACCATAACAACAAAAGTGTCCTTCGATAGAGGATTGGACGAAGAAGTCATCTATATATAATGGAATACTATTCTGCCATAAGAAAAGATGAAATAGTACCATTTGTGAGAACATGGATGGATCTTGAGATTATTATGCTGCACGAAATAAGTCAAACAGAAAAAGTTGAGAACCATATGATTTCACTGATATGTGATATATAAAACTGAAAACAACAGAGGAACAAGACAATCAAATGAAGAAACAAAAACTCATAGACACGGGCAATATTTGAGTGGTTACCAGAGGGTAAGGGGGAAAAGGGGTGGTAGATGAGGGTAAAGGGGATCAAATATATGGTGATGGAAAGAGAACTGACTCTGGGGAGTAAACACACAATGTGATAGAGAAGATATACCTGAAATCTATATATACTAACAATTGTCACCCCAATAAACTTCAATTATAAAAAAAGAAAAGAAAAGAAAGATTCTGGGATTTGCCAAAGTCACACAGTCATCAAGTGGTGGAGCAAACATTGTATCTGCCTCCTTTGATTCTAGATTTTGTATTCCTTCTTCTACAATGTTAGTGAAAAACAGAGTACTGATTATGATTTTGCACTAACTGCAACATTGAGCCTGACAATGGACTTAATGTGCCTATCCCTCAATTGCCAGCATTAGTGAAATTGTTTCTCCATTGTGATATTTTGCTTCATGTGAGTTGGAAAGAAATTAAGATACTGATTTTCCAAATCTTCCACAAGTTATTGGTGAAAAATAAGTATGAAGATTTCCAATGGCTCTGAAATGTTGACAATCAACAGGCGTTACAGTGACACTTACCACTAAAGAATTTCTTTGAGCATGGAGAATAGATGTTAAAAGGTAGTAAATTCTGTGTAGTGGAATCAAGAAGGAACAAAGAGTTTAATTATAGGGCAAAGAAAGATAATAAGGATTATAGTAAAATGTGTTTAAATACCAGCTGGAGGAAGAAAAATCTGGCATGTAGTGACCAGTCATAGTCCACTTTACTATTATTACTTTTGTATGGGAAACCTTGGTCAACTTAAGACAAAGAAATAGTCCCAATGGCAAAGACTTTGGGGCCGCCATAAATCACCCTAAATATCCCCATTTTTGATAGGTCCACCAGCCAACGTGTTATTTTTGAGTTCAAAGGATAGCATTAGTAATATGTAAAAAGGCTTTAGCCTATTCATGGAATGGGCACTATATATAAATCTAAAATAATATAGTCCCTGAGAAACAATCCAACTGTTTAGCACATAAAAACTTTCTGGATCCCAAGAACAAATGTCACCAGCTGAGGCTCAGTTCAGTGTAGAAAAGTTGTTGTAAAATAAACTATGGGGCTATGACCTCATTTCACAACCTACCCATAATAAATTCACCTTAGAAATTCTATAAACAACAAAAGCTACTAAAATCTCGCGGAAAGACAGATAAAGTGACCTTTTTTGGTAATCAGATGCTATTATTTTTAGGACCTGTTTTATAGAACAATTTTCTGTATTTTTGCAGTAAAGCAAATTATTTTGACCTTTGTGTACCTAAGTTTATAAAAGAAAATAAAATCTTATTTTTATCTGTAAACCAGACTTTGGGGGAACTTTTGACTATGGTTCTTAATTTGTACTAACTTGGCAGTGAATAGATTGCTTTTGATCCATGTTGAATCTGGGTAGTCACCATTTTTTAGTTTTCAGATAATTAGTTAGATTTCAGATAATTATTATACTTCTCAACTGCAAAGGATAACTAGCTACATCTACAGTCCTTTCAAGATCGGGAAGAAAAACAACAAAAGCAGTATGGCTAGTAAAACCTTAATTAACTCAATTACTGAAGGCACGGAGAAGTTTATATTTAGATTTGAGGATAAACAACAGTTAATCAGGAACTCAATTTTTTTGCCCATTTTTTATAAATTAAATGCTCTGAAATCTATTAATTTAATAAGTATATTGTAATGATCCACTGGACTGTTACCTTTTAATATAGTGCAGGATTGTCAGGTAAAAGCATATGGGTTTGGGCTTAATTTATACTTACCCAAAGTCATGCCTCCGAAGATTTTGTAAAATTGTAGTAATACATAGCTCACACTTACATTGTACTTTCTGTGTTCCAGTTACATTTCTGAGTTTTGTGTGGGTATCTCTATGTGTATGTGTGTGTGTGTGTGTGTGTGTGTGTGTGTGTACACAGAGGGTGCCAAAATATGTATACACATTTTAAGAAAGGAAAACTGTATTAACATTGTAAAAATATATATTGATAACAAAAGATGAATATGAATACAAGTCACATTTGACTTCTGCAATTACAAGAGGTGCTCAGAGTGGTTACCATCAGCATCCAGACACTTCTGATTACAGTGAACTACTGCTTGAGCAACGTTGACCAAAGTGTCCACTTGCATACATTTTTTTGGCATCCCCGGTATATAATATATATATATATCTATATATATCTGTATATATCTGTATATATCTATCTATCTATATATATACACACACATTTATATATTTATGTTTATATATATAAATACATTTAATCCTTATAAGACCCTGGAAAGCAGATACTATTAGTAACATACTCATTTTACAGATGGGGAAACTGAGGTACTGAGCAGCTAAATATCCTGCCTAAGACTACATTATGTGGAAGAACGAGGATGGGAATCTCAGCACTCTGGCCTCAGAACATGTGCTCTTAACCACCACACTATTCTGAGGTCAAGCTGGTCTGTACTTAGTCAGCTTTTTCTTCTAAGAGATAAATACCTAAAATAACAACTCTGAATAATTGAGGTGTTGTGGTTTGCTAGTGTGGGACAGGGTGGGCATAGATTAAATCTCCTTCTGTAATAAGCTTCATGACCTAGGGCAAGTCACCTGGGGCCTTGGAATTCTGGGTTTTTTTGTTTGTTTGTTTGTTTTTGTTTTTGGGGTTTTTTTTTTGCCATGAATTAATGGGATTAGTCTAGACCTGAGCTGTTCATTATGGTAGCCTTTAGCCTCCAGTGGCTACTGAGGACTTGAAACATGGCCAAATTGAGATTGTCCTAGGTGTGAAACACACCAGGTTCCTAAACCTTACTATGCAAAAAGTAATTTAAAATGATAGTGTTTTTTGTTTGTTTGTTTTAATCTTGGTTGTGTGTTGAAATGATAATATTTTGGATATACTGGGCAAAATAAAATATGTTAAAATTAATGTCACCTGTTTATTTTTACTTCTAATGTGACTATTAAAAACGTCAAAATTCCATAAGTGATTTAACTTTGTGGTTCACGTGATATTTCTATTGGATTGTGGTGGTTGTACCAATAGTTCCTGTCCACACACCCATTGATAATTTCCAAGTGAAGTACCCCTATAGGCATAGGCAAGGAGATATGCTCAATTCCAGAAACAGCTTTAATATCAAGATTTTCTCACTTGCTCAAGAATATTTTAGAATGCAGGTGCATGACATGGACATTATAAAGATAACTCAAGTCATTAAATAATTCCAAGTCATTAAAAAAAAGTTATTTGCAAATGTTTCTATTTGTTATTGGAAACAAATTATTTGGTCACAATTCAAACTGAGGTATCAATCTGGTGTGTCAAGATATGACAAGTATCCTAGATATTTTTAATAATCCTTACGGTTCTGAGATTCTGTAGTTCTATTCTTCTAGAAATCCAGACATGGACTTTCTATAACATGAAAATGCAAAGGCATAGCACACAATATATTTATAAGTTGGGGAATGTCAGGAGCACTGCCATTTATTTTCTTTCTTAAAGAAGAGCTAATGATCTCGGAGGCTGCCAACAGTGGACTCACTGGAGGGAAACTAAATGGCACAATCAGGAGCACAGATCTAGTATACTTCTCTTGCTTTTGCACTTCTGCTCCTGGGTTTGCTTGCCTCATAAACAGCTGTTTTCACTTGCAGCAAGGTGTGGCGAGAGCAGCTGTCTTCCCAGTTTCCACTGTCCGTGCTTGTTGGAGGAAGGATACCTCGTGCAGCTGCCCCAGCATGTCCTGAGGATAATCTGATAGTTTGCTTTTGTCCCTGCATTGTTCACCTTGGATGATAAAGATCAGGTTCAGGTTAAAAGTTTTACTTCTTCATAATTTATCACCTTAAAGTTACTGTGAGGTGATACGTGGAATATAGGTGTCAGCAATCAGAATTAAGATGATAATAGTAACTCAAAAAAGAATTCCTAGACTTTATTTAAATAATATTGTGAATCATTTCACTAAATCTGTACAGTATACTAGAAACGTATCTCAGATAAAAGAAAGATTACGTGTTAGCCAGCCTGTAAGATGACCTCCAATGGTCTTCACTTTCTGTTGTATATGCCCTGTGTAATTCCTTACCGTAGAGATGTCCAGCATAATCAGTGAGATATTGCAGAAATGACAGTATGTCTTCCAAGGATAAGTCAGAAAAGATATTGTGGTTTCTGCTTTGTTCTCTTGGATCCTTCATTCTGAGGGAAGCCAGCTGCCATGTTGTGAGGACAAACAGGCTTATGGGAGAAGCTCAAAAGGAGGGGAATTAAGGCCTTTTATCAACAGCCAGCACCTTAGAGATAGATCCTCCAACCCCAGTCAAGCCTTCAAAAGACTGCAACCCGACCCAGCTAAATTGCTCTTGAATTCCTGTTCCATAGAAACCATGTGAGATAATAACTACAGATTGTTGGGTGAAGCTGCTAAGTTTTGGAGTAATTTGTTATTCAACAATAGATAACTAATACACATAATGTTCATCCTCTTCAGTGATGGTTCATGCGCAATCAAAATTTGAGATTATCTGAATTTTAAAGCTAGTATATCCCAGCAGTCATGGGGCAGGGACAGATCATTTGTAGTCTGGTATGCTTCATAACTAAAAGTACTATTGACTCAACACAAAGGAAAGTCATGTTAACTTGTGAATCTTCCTGTATGTGTCACTGCCTCACTGCCAAACAGAGCACAATCATGTGCCAGGTCAGAGCTAGCAATTTAGCTTAATAATTCCAGCTTGCAACTTGATTTTATTTAATCGTGGTATATTATTTTGTGATTGAATCATCTGAAAATACTCTTCCTAGCACTGGAGTCATGACAGACATTTATGACAGAGCAAAGATGCCCCGTTGGTTGGTAATGTTGCAGTGAACCCTTTGCCCCCAAAGCCACCTCTTCAAATCTGGCCTTGATAATAAATTGCTCTGTTTTCCTGATGATACTACAAGGAGTGTTCAAAGCCCAGTGCATTTGCGCTTTCACCTGAATTACTGAGCACATAATTCATTTCCCACTTTGCCGAATTGCCCATGCGATTGGAACTATTTTTTTTTTCTATTTACGATGTTCTGTATATTCTTCTTATCCTAATTTGACTCTTTTTTTCAACAGGAACTTTAACCTGGCATCTTTTAAAAAAAAAAATTGTACTGAGAAAGAAACTGAGGGTTTTTTTTTAAAAAAAAGACTTTTATTAAAATGTAGTTAACATGCAATAGTATATTAGTTTCAGATATACACGATAGTCTTTCAACATTTATATGCCTAAAGAAGTGATCACCATGGTAAGACCAGCAACCATCTGACACCGTACCGTGCTGTCACCATACTAATGAGTGTATGACCTGTGCTGTACATTACATCCCCATGAATTGTTTTATACCTGAAATTTGAACCTTTTATTCCCCTTCACCTTTCCCTCCCTTTAAAATTTTTCAATTACAGCTGACACTTCATATTATATTAATTTCAGGTATAGAGCATAGAGCTTAGACATTTATATAATTTACGACATGATCCTCCTGACTCGTCTAGTACCCACCTGGCACTATACATAGCTATCATTTTATTGACTATATTCCCTATGCTTTACATAACCACGACTATTTTGTAACTACCAATCTGTGCTTCTTAATGCTTTCACCTTTTTCACTCCGCCCCCCAACCGCCTCCCATCTATCACCCTGATAAATCTAGTACCCATCTGACACCATACAGAGTTATTAAAATATTATTGACTATATTCCTTATGCTATACCCTATATCTCCATGGCTATTTTGTAACAACCAATTCATACTTCTTAATCCCTTCTTTTTTACCCATCCTCTATCCCTCTCCTATCTGACAACCATCAAAATGTTCTTTGTATCTATGAGTTTGTTTCTGGTTTGTTTGTTTCTTTTGTTCTTTAGAGTCCACATGAAATCACACTGCATCTGTCTGACCTACTCCACTCAGCACAATACCCTCCAGGTCCATCCATGTCACCACAGATGGCAAGAACCCATTCCTGTGCGTGGCTGAGCAATATTGCATTGCATATATGTACCACCTCCTCTTTATCCATTCATCCATCGATGGACACCCAGGATGCCTCCACATCTTGGCCACTATAAATAATGCTGCAATCAACACATGGATGCACATGTCTCCTTAAAGTAGCATTTTAAGTTTCTTCAGATCAATACCCAGAAGTGGGATTGCTGGGTCATTCTTTGTCTCTTGTTATAGCCTTTGAAACTGAGATGTCTTTAAAGCAATGTTTAATGCATGAAAATTATCAGCTATTTTAAATTTCCCAGCCTGTTTGGAAAGTATCAGTTTGATTCATAGGAGTCAGCTTTTCTCCACTCTGTAGAATGATACTGTCTAGGATGCAATTTTCATGTATGATATTGTAGCTATAAAAAAGTCTCCAATCATGTATGATACCTGAAGGAGAAAAAAATTCTTAGAGTAACAATGTCAATTTGGCATTTGTTCTGCAACCTTAATGTAATAAAAGTCTCTCTTTTGGGCAGAGGCTCTGTCATGCAAATGTTGGCAAGAAAATCTATCATTGACATCTTCTTCTTTATGCCCCTTTTCAGAACCACTCTTTCTCCCTCCTTCCTCCCTCATCAGGGTCCCCTTTCTCTTCCACATCACCCCTATAACCCTGCTATGGCTCATATGAACCCCTGGTCCATGCTTCCTGACCTTACCTCCCAATCAAATTTCTCCTGTCTTAGCATTGTGGTTTGCAAAGGCTCTTTATAGTGAGATCCTTACAAAGTCTTATATGTTCCAATAGATAAAAGCAGTGTTGTTCTATATATTTATTTGCAATTTCCAGTTCATTAGATTTACTAATTATAAATATAAATAATTATAAATTCAACCAGGAGAGTATTAAGGATGTTGCCTGAACAGAGATATAAAATCAGGGCTTACTGGTGGGATTTGGAGTCTTACAGCAACATTATTATATAATTTTTCTCATTTTCTAAAATACTTTTGCATATGGAGTTTTAATAAATCCTGATTCAAACAAATAGTCTGTGACAAATGGTAACAGGTTTGTCACACTCTCCTTGAAATATCAAAATATACTTTAAACATGTCCACAAATTTGAAAATGAAGTAAAATAACATTTTTTTCAAAATATAATTATTTTAAATATCTAATTATTTTAAATCATTTTGGAGCAATGGAAAATGCTTTTCAAATACGTTTAATACCAGAAGATTTTCAGCAATCTCATTTTTAAAAACTTCTGTCAGTGTTCATCACTTCGGCGCTATGCTCTAAATTTTAGAAAAGTCAAATTCTATCTTTTTTCTGATATTCTATGAAATGTTCCATATGTTAGATGATTTTCTGTAAGGCCAAATAGAGTGAATTCAGCTAAGGGAAAAGGAAACTACGGCAAGATGTGCAAGGTTGGGCAGCTATGTTCACTTTGAGGTTCAGTTAGCTAATGGAATCTCTTTATACTTCAGGAATCATTAACCCCATCCAATGGATCTGTCTGAACGTGTGTCTAAGCACAGGGATCAACTTCAAAGGAACTGCTTTTACTTTGCTCTCACTGAAGTGTCCTTTCACCTTGCGGCAGCCAGTGCCCAGCTACAGGTCAAGGAAGAGTCAGTGAGGTACTGGGAACCTAGCTCATATTCACCCTGGGATTCAGTCCCTTCCTCTTCTCTACAACTTCATTGCCTCCACCATCTCCTCTGGCACCTTCCCTCTTCTCACTCAAGTTCATTAAGTCTTGGCCATATGGACTCTTACCTCAGAAACCTTCACCCTATTATTACATATAGTAGATCATCCAGATAAACTTACTGCAAGAAACAGAGTCCCTGTGTGTATGCACAAGACATTGCCTCCTCATCCTCTATTAATACTTTATGGATAAAGGTATACAGGATGTACATTTTAGCAGACACAATTTTAGTAACCCCTCACTGTAAGACTGCCTATAAATGCCTTTTTATAAAGGCATATAAAGGTATATATACCTGTTTATAAAGGTATATAAAATTTGTATACCCTCATTCATGTTAGAGAATGCACAAATATATAATTGAAAAGTCACCCTGTTATAAAAGTGACAACATTGGTACTATCATCCAACACTTTTGACAGATATTAGCATCAAAAGTTAGTGCTCACTTAAACACATTTCAGCAATGTTTTGATGAGAGCTTCCACTCCTGTCATACTCTGTGTCGATGCTTTTGCACCATCAGAACAGGTAATATGATCTATAAGTGCTGAATTATATGTTGGCAAATTGAAAGTGGACATAAACATTTAATAATATTTTCCCCACTTATATGTCCAGTATTTTCCAAAATCAATCTTTCTGATGTTCATCTGAAAAAACACACTGCTCAAAGAATAGTGCCGAGACGGCCATAAGGTCAGTCCTCTTTGTGTTCAGTTGAATTACATTTAAAATGATAAACTCATTGATGGAATGTATTGGACAAAGGTTGTTGGATGCTCCCTGTTACCATCAGGCAAAGGTGGTGACTGCATGTTGCTGATGTTTGTCCGTGTAGGCTGTGTAGCATGTCCTTCCCCTCACATTGCAGTAATTCCTTTGAATGATATTATAGTGTTTTATTTTTTAAAATGTAAAAGGTATTTATAGTGTATTATAGTGTATTTTACTCCTCATGTCTAAAGTCTGCATATTTTTAATATACAGTTGTGCATTTTTATGCTGAAAGAGGCTGAAATCCTTTTTTTATATATATTTACTGTGTTTGCTGTAAATATGGCATTGTAACTTGGGAAGGGATATAGAAGAAGGTGGAAAAACTTCACCACATAAAACTCAGTGAATGCTTGGGCGTTTTTTTATCACCTTAAAATGGTGAAACCAAATGCTTAATGACTATTCTTGTTCTCTGTTTTCTTCTGGAGACTCTTGAGAATTTTTGCTACAAGGATCACCAATGTTACCCCCTTTGGCTGAAAATCCCATTACTAACCATATAGGAGAATGTGTCATTTCCTTGTGTGCCTGCTTGACCTCTCCATTCTATCAACAAATTTCTTTTTGTGTTTAAGTTGTGATCCATTTCCAGGTGAAAGAGTACTTTTATCATCTTCACCTGGAATATTATGATAACATTTATGAATATAAATGATAGATCAAAGCACTAAAAATTTGTAAAGGCTAAAACTGACATCATCATGGCAGAAAGTGTTCTGTGTTCGCTTAGTGCATAATATCCTGCGCTGGGAGCAGAGACGGTTATGCATGGGACCCCCAGCATGTGAGGGAACACGGTGAGCATGAGCTCCTGTTGAGAATTCAGGTACAATTGATACATGCAGACATGCTTACTCCTGCAAAAAAATTACTAGGGCAGAATTTAAACATTCTCATCTATGACCCCCTTACTAGTTGAATATATACAGAGGGATAGTAGGAAACTTTTAGAAGTTAGCATAAAATCTAGTTGAACTGGCAACCTGGCTTAAGTTGGTGGTCTCCAATGTGTTAAAAATTTGAGTAGATAGGTTATTAACACATTTGAGTAGATAGGTTATTAAATTTATGCTTTAAAATATTTTAAAATAGAGTTAGAATCAAATATATGCTGGGTCCCTATAGCATATTCTGACTGCAGTTTGATAACCATTGCTTTCGTGCAACTATCTGAGCTCCCTTTAGTTAACTCAATATTGATGTATAAATGCCTGAAAATGCATTAACTTCCTTATTTATGAAAGAAGGCTTGCTACTCCAAATAGAACTTAGATTGGTAGTATTGAAAAAAATATAAATGATTCTAAGAATCACCCATAAGTTGGCTAAAAATGCGATGTCCTGCACCACATGCTCGTTGATTTGGATTCAGTACATCTGGGCTTGATCCCAATAGTATATTTTCAACTGCACTGCTGGGGCTTCTGATACAAGCTGTATATCCATCATATTTTGAAAAATACTGTTCTAGAAATTCTAGTTATCTGAAAGATAGCCAGTGATGGCCATTTTCCCCTGAGAGCTGTTTGAATGTTTTTCCTTCTAGTGCCATAAGTTCACTTCAGGCTTTTCTGTGAAATAGGGAGGTTGAGTTACTGTCGCAGAACTCTTTCATTTCTTGTGTCAAGATAGCTGGAAGTGGCCTTTTAAAAAGACAGGTATTACAAAATCCAGAGAAACCTGAAAAAGTTAATTAACTTTATCACTACAATTTTTTTTCAGCTGTCAACTAACAGTGTTTCCACAAGGAGAAATCCTTCTGCATAGTAGTAATTCTTTTAATCAGAGTGACAACAATATAAATTTGATGTGTCATTCTGCTTTATTGAACAAGTCTTACCAGCCACCTATGGGGTTACCCCTAAACAACAAAAACAAGAACACCCTCGTGAAGACTTTGTCAGTATTGGGATATGATACTGGTGAGTAGGCAGGAGCTCGCTGCCCACTCCAGTGCTACTTATGTTGGAAATCTTCATCTTTCTCTAACTTAGCTAGACAGTATCTGGGCAAGACTGCTGCTGGAACGCCCCCTCTCCACTCTACTTCCCACTACCATTTATTTGGATATTTTTCTCTCTTCATTTGCCTTTTGCTAGGAGAAGGCCTTACATATTATGTGCAAATTGTTTAATTGAGAGATACAGGAAATACCAGGGGTGTAGGGAGGTGAGATAGGCCAATACCTGGTAGAGGCTGTGTTATCAAGCCGGTTAGCACTCTGGGCAACTGGAGCTGTCTGAAAGTCTAGGAGACTGAAGTACAAGCTCCAGGGTTTGCCTGCACAGAGGAAAAGGAGCTGGGCTAGATAACCATTAAATTCCTGTACTACATGGTTAATGGCTGCTTCTAGAAGCTGTTTTGACTTCCCTTTTATGTCAGTGGAACAGGCTTATTAGACAGAGAAATTCACCAAAGCCAGAAAATTAAATTTATCCTAGAATCTCCTACTAAAACACCTCTAAAGGCAAACTCAGGTATGGTTAAAAGTGTCTTATTATGAATAACAGAAAATGTCACTGTCACCTCTATCATTTAGGGAATTAATTACAAGAGTTGCAGGAGCTCTGTTTGAGGAACCAGGGAAAAAGACCAAATGCATTTTTTTTTAATTAAAGTTTATTGGGGTGACAATTGTTAGTAAAGTTACATAGATTTCAGGTGTACAATTCTGTAATACATCATCTATGTATCACATTGTGTGTTCACATCCCAGAGTCAGGTCTCCTTCCATCACCATATATTTGATCCCCTTTACCCTCACCTACGACCCTCCTCCCCCGTTACCTCCTGATAACCACTAAACTATTGTGTGTCTATGAGTTTTTGTTTCTCATTTGTTTGTCTTGTTTTGTTGTTTTTGGTTTATATACTACATATCAGTGAAATCATATGGTTCTCTGTTTTTTCAGTCTGACTTATTTCGCTTAGCACTATAATCTCAAGATCCATCCATGTTGTCACAAATGGTCCTATTTCATCTTTTCTTACCGCCGAATAGTATTCCATTGTGTATATATACCACATCTTCTTTATCCATTCATCTATTGAAGGACATTTTGGTTGTTTCCATGTCTTGGCCACTGTAAATTAAGCTGCAATGAACATTGAAGCACATGTGTCTTTATGTATAAATGTTTTCAGATTTTTTGGGTAGATACCCAGGAGAGGGATTGCTGGGTCATATGGTAATTCTATTCGTCATTTTTTGAGGAACCTCCACACTGCCTTCCATAGCGGCTGCACCAGTCTGCATTCCCACCAACAGTGTATGAGGGCTCCTTTTTCTCCACAGCCTCTCCAACACTTGTTACTATTTGTCTTGTTGATGATAGCCATTCTGACTGGGGTGAGGTGATATCTCATTGTGGTTTTTATTTGCATTTCTCTGATAATTGGTGATGTTGAGCATTTTTCCGTATGTCTATTTGCCATTTTTATGTCCTCTTTGGAGAAATGTCTCTTCAGGTCCTCTGCCCATTTTTCAATTGGGTTGTTTGTTTTTTTGTTGTTGAGTTGCATGAGTTCCTTGTATATTTTGGATATTAGCCTCTTATCAGAGGCACTGTTTGCAAAAATTTTCTCCCATTCAGTTGGTTGCCTCTTTATTTTGTCAAAGGTTTCTTTTGCTGTGCAGAAGCTTTCAAGTTTGATATAGTCCCATTCATTTATTTTAGCTTTTACTTCCCTTGCCTTTGGAGTCAAATTCATTAAATGCTTTTTGAAACCAAGGTCCATAAGTTTAGTTTTCTCCTATGTTTTCTCCTATGCAGGTTATTGTTTCAGGTCTCATGCTTAAGTCTTTGATCCATTTTGAATTAGTTTTGGTACAGATAGCAGTCCAATGTCATTCTTTTGCACGTGGCTTTCCAATTTTCCCAGCACCATTTATTGAAGAGGCTGTCTTTTCTCCACTGTATATTTGTTGCTTCTTTGTCAAAAATTATCTGTCCATATTTATGTGGTTTTATTTCTCAGTTCTCAATTATATTCCATTGGTCTACGTATCTGTTTTTCTGCCAATACAGTGCTGTTTTGACTATTGTTGCCTTGTAGTACAAGCTGAAGTCAGGGAGTGTGATATCTCCAGCATGTTCTTTTTTCTTAAGATAGCTTTGGTGATTCGGGGTCTTTTGTGGTTCCAAACAAACCTGATGATTTTTTTGTTCTACTTCTTTAAAAAATGCCATTGGGATTTTGATGGGGATTGCATTAAATCTGTATATTGCTTTGGGTTATATGGCCATTTTAACTATGTTGATTCTTCCAATCCATGAGCACGGAATGTTTTTCCATTTCTTTGTGTCTTCTTTAATTTCTTTAAAAAAATGTCTTATAGTTTTCAGCATATAGGTCTTTCACATCCTTGGTTAAGTTTATTCCTAGGTATTTTATTCTTTTTGCTGCAATTGCAAAAGGAATTTTTTTTTATTTCTTTTTTTGAGATTTCATTGTTAGTGTATAGGAATGCAATGGACTTTTGTACATTGATTTTGTAGCTGCCACATTACTGTATTCGTTGATTGTTTCTAATAGCTTTTTGGTGGAGTCTTTAGGGTTCTCTATATATAGCATCATGTCATCTGCAAAGAGTGACAATTTAACTTCTTCATTACCAATTTGGATGCCTTTTATTTCTTTTTTGCCTGATTGCTCTGGCGAGGACTTCCAACACTATGTTGAAAAACAGGTGATAGGGGACAGCCCTGTTGTGTTCCTGAATGTAGGGCAAAGAGCTTCAGTTTTTCATGTTAATTATGAGATTAGCTGATGGTTTGTCATATAGGGCCTTTATTATGTTAAGGTATTTTCCTTCTATAACTATTTATTAAGTGTTTTGATCATAAATGGATGTTGTATCTTGTCAAATGCTTTTTCTGCATTAATTGATATAATCATATGATTTTTGTCCTTTATTTTGTTTATGTAATGTATACATTGATGGACTTGCATATGTTGAACCATCCTTGTGCCCCTGGGATGAACCCCACTTGGTCGTGATGAATAATCTTTTTAATGCATTGTTGCATTCGATTTGCTAGAATTTTGTTTAGGATTTTTGCATCTGTATTCATCAGAGATATTGGTCTGTAGTTCTCTTTTTTTGTGTTGTCCTTACCAGGCCTTATAAAATGAGTTAGGGAGTACTGTCTCTTCTTCAATTTTTTGGAAGAGTTTGAGCAGGATTGGTATTAGATCCTCTTTGAAGGTTTGGTAGAATTCACTAGTGAAGCCATCTGGTCCAGGACTTTTGCTTTTGGGAAGGATTTGGATGACTGATTCAATTTTGTTACTGGTGATAGATCTGTTTAGATTTTCTAGTTCTTCATGGTTCAGCCTAGGAAGGCTATATGTTTCTAAGAACTTGTCCATTTCTTCTAGGTTATTGAATTTTGTGGCATATAGTCCTTCATGGTATTCTTGGATGATCCTTTGTATTTCTGTGGCATCCGTGATAACTTCCCCTTTTTCATTTCTGATTTTGTTTATTAGTGTCTTCTCTCTTTTTCTCTTAGTGAGCCTGGCCATGTGTTTGTCAATTTTGTTAATCTTTTCTAAGAACCAGCTCTTTGTCAGATTAATTTTTTCTATTGTCTTTTTGTTCTCTATTTCATTTAGTTTGCTCTGATTTATATTATTTCCTTTCTTCTGCTGACCTTAGGTTTCATTTGTTCTTCTTTTTCTAGTTCTTTAAGGTGTAATGTGAGGTTACTTATTTGGGATTTTTCTTGTTTCTTGAGATAGGCCTGTAATGATATAAATTTCCCTCTTAAAACTGCTTTTGCTGCATCCCAAAAATTTTGGTAGGATGTATTTTCATTGTCATTGTTTCTATGTATCTTTTGATCTCTCCTCTAATTTCTTCTTTGACCCGGTCGTTCTTTAAAAGTATGTTGTTTAATCTCCATATATTTGTGGTTTTTCCTGCTTTCCTTTTGCAGTTGATATCCAATTTCAAAGCCTTGTGATCAGAGAATATGCTTGGTATGATATCAATCTTCTTAAATTTGCTGAGGTTAGTTTTATATCCCAATATATGGTCTATCCTTGAGAATGTTCCATGTGCACTAGAAAAAAATGTATAGTCTGATGTTTTAGGATGAAGTGCTCTATAAATATCAATCATGTCCATTTTATCTAATGTGTCATTTAGGGCTGCTATTTCATTATTTATTTTCTGTTTGGATGATCTATCCATAGCTGTCAATGATGTATTAAGTACCCTAGTATAATTATGTTTTGGTTGATTTCTTCCTTTAGTTCTGTTAGTAGTTGCTTGGTGTATTTTGGAGCTCCCTGATTGGGGGCATTAATATTGATGACTGTTATGTCTTCTTGTTGTATAGTCCCCTTTACCGTTATGAAATGTCCATCTTTGTCCCTTGTTATCTTTTTCACCCTGAAGTCTGTTTCGTCTGATATCATTATGGCTACACCTGATTTTCTCTGGATACCATTTGCTTGGAGTGTCAGTTTCCACACTTTCGCTTTGAGTCTATGCTTGTCCTTGTAGCTGAGATGTGTCTCTTGGAGACAGCATATGGTTGGGTTTAGTCTTTTGATCCAAAAACTGCTTCTCTGTGCCTTTTTATTGGTGAGATCAGTCCATTTACATTTAGGGTGATTGTTGATATGTGAGGATTTCCTATCATTCTATCTTTAGTTTTCTGGTAAGACTGTGTCTCCATTGTTTCTTTGCCTTTTAGTTGTCCATTATTTCTGTGTGGTGGTATTCTATGATATTTCCCTCTGTTTCTTCTTTTATTACAGTATATAATTTCAGTTCTGGATTTTTTTTATTTGAGTGGTTACCATTAAGTTTATGTAAAAGACAGTTTGATATTTCGAGTATTCCATTTTCTTCAGCACGCTTACTTTCTCCATTCCCATATTCCGGTTCAGGCCTTTACTCTCCCCCTTTTCTGCTGAAAAATTTTTTTACGTTTTGGTTGCCACAAATTGTCCCTGTTGATGGTGGTCAAATAGCCTCCTTTAGTATTTCTTGTAGTGCAGGTCGTGTACTAGAAAATTCCCTCAGCTTCTGTATGTCTGGAAAGGTCTTTATTCCTCCTTCATATCTAAAGGATATCTTTGCTGGATATATTATTTTTGGCTCATAATTTCTCTCTTTTAATAATTTGAATATTTGGTTCCACTCCCTCCTGGCTTGTAGAGTTTCTGCTGAAAAATCTGATGATAATCTAATGGGCTTTTCTTTGTAGGTTACCATCTTCTTTTCCCTGGCTGCCTTGAGGATTCTTTCTTTGTTGTTGATTTTAGACAGCTTCAATACAATGTGCCTTGGAGAAGGCCTGTTGGGATTAAGGTAATTAGGTGTTCTATTTGCTTCTTGGAATCGAGGATCCAGTTCTGTCCACAAGTTTGGGAAGTTCTCATCAACAATTTGTTTGAATATATTCTCTGTTCCCTTCTCTCTTTCTTCTCCTTCTGGTATGCCCATTATTTTTACATTGCTCTTTCTGATGGAGTCAGAAAGTTCTTGTAGAGTTTCTTCATTTCTTTAAGTCTCAAGTCTCTTTCTTCTTCCATTCATGTCATTTCCAGATTTCTATCTTCGATGCCACTGATTCTTTCCTCCATCTGGTCAACTCTACTACCTCAGCTGGCTATTTCATTCTTAATTTCTTCTATTGAGTTCTTAATCTCCAGAAATTCTATTTGGTTCTTTTTTCAAATTTCAATCTCTTTGGTAAAATGCCCATGTTGTTCTCTGATTGTGTTTCTGAGTTCATTAAATTGCCTTTCTGTGTTTTCTTGCATCTCATTGAGTTTTTTCAGAACTGCAATCTTGAATTTTCTGTCATTTAAGTCACATATTTCCCTATCTTTAAGTTCCTTTTCTGGAGACTTTTAACTTTCTTTCTGAGCTGTCTTGTTGCCTTGGTTATTCATGGCAATTAATGATTTATTATTTCTCTTCCTAGACATCTACAGGAGGGGGGTTCTGCAACAAGTTGATAGGAAGAGGTCTTTCTTTTGTTTTCCAGTATGTGCTGGTAGAATGTTTTATTTTCTCTCCGACTGCAGCCCTTTTTTTCTCACACACTGTAGTATTATGTTTTCTCTGTAGTATTCCAGCTTCTCACACAATGGGGAGATTCCCTGGAAGGCAGGCTTCTCCTTTGTTAACAGTTCGCCTTGGTCATAGGGTGCCGTGTCCCTGTGTGCATGCAGAAAGATTTTGAAGTTCCAAAGCTCTTCCTGCACCAGAATCAGAGCCCCTGTGTTTCAGCAGTTCTGTTTACTCCTGCAGGGATCCGCCCAGATAGGTGGGGCCAGGGGCGGGGTGAGTTGTGAGAGGTGGCCCAGAGCGATGGCGGTGACCACCACCACAGCCAGTCCTGCCTCCACAGCTCCCTCCCCTTTGCCAGAACTATTTGGGCTGCAAATCGGTGTCTGCGGACCACAGTTTTCAGAACTGCAAATATTCTGTTTTTTGATCTGACACTGCTACTGTTCCGCTTCTAGCACTGGGCAGGTGGGGGCAGGGTGAGCTCTGGGAGGGTAGGGAGGGCGTGGCTAGTCTCAGTTTCTAAGGCAGTGGTGTCCAAACTGTGGCCCGTGGACCAAGTGTGGCCCGCAATCCATTTTTTATTGGCCCGCAGCAAATTCCAAAAATATATTTAGTTTACTTAAACCATGTGAGGCAATATGTACTTCACCTCGAGTGAGTGGCCCGGCTGTTTGTGTATTTTTCCGCATATGGCCCTTGGTAAAAAACGTTGAAAAATCTTTGGACACCCCTGGCCTAAGGCTTCTGTTCTCTCCTCGGCAGTGAAGGCTTCAACCACCGTTTTCAGCCTTCTTCCCTCAGTCTTTGTTCTGAGGTCTCTGCCGTGAGCATTGGGTTCAGCCATGTTATATGCTGTCCCCTCAGCCCTGTGGGCCATAAGTGTAGCCCTAGCAGTCTGAGTGCTCCCCTCTCCCACAGCTGCAGTAGTTCCAGGATGCAGCAAGCTTGGAGCACTGAGCTAAGTTTCCGTCCTGCGCCCGCGGGGTTCTGTCTCTGCACTTTTCCCTTCGGTCCTCCCCCTGCTCAAGCAATTTGCCCACCTTTAAGTGAATTCAGTAGTGAGCCTCTTTATCTTGCCTGTCTGCTGTGCAGGGAATCCTTTGTGGAATTATAGCTGTTTAATTTGTTGTAAATTCCAGGGGAGATTTTCAGAATCTCACCTCATATACCATTTAGATGACATCTCCCATATTTCTTACTAGATCGTAATATTGCAACTTCTATTAAATTGGTTATGGAGATTAATTCCCCCAAATAACTTCTGGAATCTACTCCTCCATTTCAGTTCTTCCCCTGCTATGTTGTTTGGGGTTCTAAGCACCTTTCATCTAGGTCATTGCAGTAGCCGTGTTTCTTTTACAGCCCCTTCTGAATTTTTCTCCATGTTTCTCCCAGTGATATTTTTCTTGTCAAACTATAAAATCCTTCAAACATACAAAGTATATAAAAATAATAAGTACTCATGTACTCATCATTTACTTTAAAAATATACTAATGGAGCTGACTTCCTCTGCATACTCCCATTTCTTTATAATTTTTTACATTATTTATAAGCTTATACATATAATTATAACATTACATATTATAAAATTATAACTCTTTGTAATTTTACTACATATAATTGTATCACTAAACAGTATGTAGATCTTTTGTGTGTTTGAAAACCTTATAGAATTTATATTGTTCTGAGTATCTTCTAAAGGTTGATTTTTTTCATTTAATATCTTTTGAGATTCTATGTTGATCAATATATTTTCAGTTCTTATATTTTTTCACTGCTGCATAATGTTCCATTATGTGAACAAAACAAATTATTCATTATTTTCTTGATGCACATTTATTTCTCTTATTTACGAGGTCTGACAATTAAGTTCCCAAACTTGTTGCAAAAATGTTGCTAACCTTTCTTGATATCAGAGGGATTATTCATTATGAATTTGTACCAACTGGACAAACAGTTAACCAGGTTTACTGTTTGGAAGTGATGAAAAGGCTGCATGAAAAAGTTAAGATGACCTGAACTTTCTGCCAACAATTCATGTCTCTTGCATCATGACAATGCACCAGCTCACACGGCACTGTCGGTGAGGGAGTTTTTAGCCAGTAAACAAATAACTGTATTCGAACACCCTCCCTACTCACTGCATCTGACCCCCAGTGACTTCTTTCTTTACCCAAAGATAAAGGAAATATTGAAAGGAAGACATTCTGATGACATTCAGGACATCAAGGGCAATAGGACGACAGCTCTGATAGCCATTCCAGAAAAAGAGTTCCAAAATAGGTTTGAAGGGTGGACTAGGCACTGGCGTCAGTGCATAGCTTCCCAAGGGGAGTACTTCAAAGGTTACCATAGTGATCTTCAGCAAGGAGGTATGTAACACTTTTTCTAGGATGAGTTCGTGAACTTAATTGTACGACCTTTGCATTTATTTTATTAATTCAACTGCAGCAAGTTGTACATTTTCCTGGTACATGTTTGTTTTTGTCTGTGCATGGTAGTTTCTTGGGGATGCCTCTAGAGAAGTGAAATTGCTGGATTTGAGGGATAAGGGTCTTTAACTTGACTAGTATTGCCAAATTGCTCTCCTAAGTGTTTCCCTACATTTAATATTCTATCAATAAAATATGAGAGTTTCCAACATTTCACTTCTTTACCAACAGTAGGTATTGCTGGGTAAAATAATATACAATTTAATGTTTGTTTCCATCATTTACTAGTGATGTAAAGAATCTTTTGAATTTGTTGTCAATTCAGCTTCTTTAAATTTCTTGCTCATATCTTTCATCCATGTTTTACTAGGTTATTGTATTTCTATTATTGGCTTTTAAGATATTTATATATAGATACACATGCAGGTGAAATAATGACCCCCAAGGATGTCTCTGTCCCAATGTCTAGAACCTGTGAATATGTTACCTTTCATGGAAAAAAATAACTTTGCAGATGTGATTATTAAGTTAAGAACGTGGAGATGGGGAGATTATCCTGGATTATCTGAGTGAGAGCAATGTAATCACGAGTCCTTAAAAGCAGGAGAGAAAGGCAGAGGTAGGTCAGAAAGATGAGATGGAAGAAGGAGAGATTCAAAGCGTGAGAGGGACTCAACCCACTATTGTTGTCTTGGAAAATGGAGGAAAGAATGTGGGGGTATCTAAAAGCTGGGGATAGCTCTGAACTGACAGCCAGCAAGGAAATGATAACCTTAGTCTTACAAATACAAGGAACTCAATTCTGTCAATAATTTTAACGAACAAAGAAACATATCTAGAGCTTCTGAAAAGGCACATAACCCTGTCAACACTTTGATGTTAGCCTAGTGAGACCTGTATAATACTTCTGGCTACAGAACTATAAGATAATTTATGTTGTTTAAACTACCAAATTTGTGGTGATTTGTGATGGCAGCAATAAAAAACTAATATATGCATATAAAGGGTACTACTCCTTTGTTGTGTATATACTTAGCTTATATTTGTCCCAATCTGTGGACATCTCATTGCACTTTTTAAATGGTGTCTGTTAATGCATAGACATTTTTAAATACAATGTGAGGCTAGAATCATCATTTCTTTTTTCTCTGTTGTTTGTGCATTATAAAAATAAATCCTTCTTATATACCAAGGTTATAACATTTTCTACCCTCAACACTTAGACATTTAATCCAACTGGAAATTTTTGTTATATGGTTTGTATTAGAAATGCAGTTTGTTTCCAATGGATAATAATTGCCCAAATGTTATTTACTGTTTGATCCATCCTTTTGTCACTAACATGCACCTCCATCATAGATCAAGTTGACCTGTCTGTAGTTCTGTTTCTGAGTTCTCTATTTGGTATTTTTGTCTCTTTTCCTATTTCTACACCAGTAGTATAATATACGAATTAGAATGCCTTTATTTTAATAATTGTTAGTTTGTAGACTGAGACCCCCTACCTACTTTTTCAATTATCTTGACTATCCTTGGTCCTTTACTTGTCCTCATGAATTTAAAAATAGTTTTCAAGTCCCTTAAAAACCTGTTGGTATTTTTATTGGATTGCATTGAATTTATATATTAATTTTGGGAGAACTGACATTTTTACAATATTGAGTTTTTCCATCCATGAACTTTGTTTATCTCTCAATTACTGAAGTCTTCTTTTATGTCTTTGAATGCTATATTATAATTTTATCTGTCTTGAATAAGATTTATGAACATTTTATATAATGCTTTTTAAAAAGTATGTTCTCAGCTGTTAATTCCTGGTATCTAGAGACTTTGTATTTAGTAATATTCCTGAGCTATTCTATTAACTCTACTAGCTTGTGTTGAGTTTCTTATGTTGACAATTATAGCATCTATGAATAATGAGTATTTTGTTTATAACATTTATATTTGAAATTCTCTTTACTCACTTTAATAAGCTCATATTAGGACCTCTTTTCTCACTTTAATAAGCTCATATTAGGACCTGTCGTACAATATTAAAAAGAACATTCATAGTGAGTGTCTTTATCTTGCTGCAGATTTTAAAGGAAATACTCCCATCATTTACTTATAAGAATATATTTGTCCACTCAGGATTTAATAAGTTTTTTTTTGTTGTTCTTGGCTTGCAAGTATTTATTTTTTTTAATGAATGGATGTTTGTTTTATTAAATTATTTTTCTGCATCTGTTGAAAATAATGTTTTTCTTTTAATCAGCTTATATCAAATTACATTAAGAGGATTTTTTTTTAATGAAAAAGACCTTTGCATTCCTAGAGTAAACCCAACTTTCCCTATTGGTGTTTTTATAAGTATGTATTAGTGTCCATGTATGAGAAAGCAAGATTTGCTTTGCTTATATTTTATTTGGATTTTTTGTGCCTATGGTCATAAGTGATATTGGTCTGAGGTTTATTTCTTTGTACTATGAGCTTTAAATTTGCATGTCAATATTATATCAACCTTAAAAATAAAATAGAGGGAAAGAAAGTGAATAATTGGAAGGAAGGGAGAGAAAGAGAAAATGAGAAAAAAGAATGACAGAGGGAGTGAAGAGAAAGAACAAAATGAAGCAAAAATAATAAAATATTGATCATTATTGAATATGGGTGATGGGCATATGAGACGTCATTGTAGTATTCTCTCCACTTTTGGAGAAATAAAAACAAATGAAATTTTACTTGAGAGATTTCTAGAATAGTTTTATCTGTAGAGTTGCCATAGAATACAATTTCTAAAGAATACCTTAAGCATATTTCATTTCTCGAATACTTCTTTTCATCTTTCATAAATGTTCAACTCTTCTATGGAAATAGACTCAGATTCACTAGGTAGTTGAAGGTATTTGCAGTTGGATCACACATTTGCAAAAACTAATACTGAGTCTGAGTTGCACAAATAAACTTTATTAATTTCGATATCAGTTCTAATATTCCTCCTGGGGGTGCATTCTGCTAGTTTGCAATTCTCAGTTACTTCTGATTTAAACTCATGATCTCTCCTGTTTTCCAACTTCCCTTTGCTCCTCCTCAAATGATATGTCAAGAGAAGAATTTTGTGGAGTATTGGGGGAACCCTTAGAGACATTTATTGTCTTCAAATCATCAGTGGTCTTTGTCATGGGTGATGGTCTCTTTTGGTTCCTGGACTGATACCTGCTGAGTTGCAATTGGTCTTGCCCTTGCCTTGTGAACTGTTTTTCAGGCATCCACTGATGACTGGGTCCAACCTTTTGCCTCTGCTGTACGGTATATTATGGTTTCTTTATCACATGATCAGTCCATTGCCACACATCTGTGCCCCCCTCTCTGAGGCACAGAGGAATTTCTGGGCTCTCTAAGTGACGTCTAAAGACCACGAAAAAACAGAAGATCTTCAGGCTTAGCCTGTGTAAATACTATTTTTTCAATACATTTTTGATAAGACACCATGGGAGCTCACGTGAATTCTTTTAGAAAAGTTCCCTCCCCATAAGGCTGCACCTGTGAAATGGATCATTTATCCTTCTCCTGATGTTACCAGATTCTCCTATAATTCTATAGGGGTTGATGTATTTAGTGGATACCTTTCCCTGTTTCTTACCTTGAGGACCTGTGTTCTATGCTGAGAAGAGGGGCACAGACAGGTGCTTTTAGCCTCTTCATCTTCCTTCTTTGTCATCCTAGAAATCATCTCAGTGCCCCAGAAAACTCTTTCTTTATGCCTGTTCCTCCAACTAACCATTAATTCTCTAGCTACTAAAGTCTTTTAGTAAATAAATCCCTTTCTGATTAATCTAGAAAAGTGGATTTTATTTACTTTAAAGCTCCTGACCTATACCAAAGTCAATCTTCATGGGGAGAAAAGTCACCGTTTTCTTCTAAGACTAAAGTCCTTGGTCAAAATGACATTGTAGAGATTTCTGGTTTATGTTTACAAAGCCAGCTATTTCTATAGGCCACATTATTTTGCTTTTAGGTTAGTAAAATCTGGAAGTTATGTTCTTTCTATGGAATGATACTTCCCTGCTCCTCCTCTATTTTTCTCTCTGAGTGTCTGCAACAGAAACGGTGAAATTACTGGAGATTTTCCACCCTTTTTGTCCATGGAAATGTTTGTAGCTCTCTTTTGCTTCCTGGTGTGCTTACAGCAGAGGCTGCAACTATAGATTATGTGGAAAATGGAAGAGGTAGAAGGAGAAGAATATAATTGAATAGAAAAGATAGACTAGGGAATAAAGTTTCTATTTTAATTTAGAAAAGATTGAATGATAGATTATAACTTTTTTCTCCCCAAATATGTATGTACTATACTTTCTCTTAGCTAGGTTCTGATTAAAGGTTGCTTTACAAAATATAAGATAATCTTACTCAAATGCTCTTAGCCTACCTAAATTTAAGTTAATGGTGACTTATATGAGTATATCTATATATTTTTGTATATTCATACAACTGTATGTTGATTAGAGCATTCTTATCATTACTTACAACAAAATGGTGAAGAGCACAACTTATGGAAAGAAGCTGCCTAGTTTTTTAATTCAATTAGTTTTATTTTTTATTGTGGTAAGATGTATATAACATTTACCATTTTAACCATTTTTAAGTGTACAGTTCTGTGGCATTATGTACATTCCTATTGTTGTGCAACCAATCACCACTATTTCCAGAACATTTTCATCATCCCATAGTGAAACTCTATACTTATTAAAGAATAACTCCCCATGATCCCTTCTCCCCAGCCTGTGATAACCACCATTCTGCTTTATGTCTTTAGGAATTTGATTACTCTATTCCACATAAGATGCTATTGACTGTAATTCTGTTTTTCTATTTAGTGAGGAAGAACTACTTTATTTTGTATTGTGAAACACATTTATTAGGATTTGGTTTTGCAATTTTAGCAATTACTTATTAGATATGTATTAAATTATTACATGTTAAAAATAAGTGGAATCATACAATATTTCTCCTTTTGTGTCTGGCTTATTTCACTAATCATGATGTCTTCAAGGTCATTCATGTTGTATGTATGTGAATTTTATTCCTTTTTAAGGCTGAATAATATTCCATTGTATGTGTAACATTTTTAAAGTATATTTAAAAATTTTTTTTCAATTACAGTTGACATACAATATTAGTTTCATTATTAGTTCCAATATTCGTTTCAACATTAGTGTATAACATAGTAATTAGACATTTATATAACTTATGAAGTTATCACCCCGATAAGTTTAGTGCCCATCTGACACCATACATAGTTGTTACAATATTATTCACTAATATTCCTAATTCTATACCCTACATCCCCATGACTACTTTGTAACAACCAGTTTGTACTTCTTAATCTTTCCCCTTTTTCACCCATCCACCCAAAACTCCTCCTATCTAGTAATCATCAAAATGTTCTCTGTATCTATGAGTGTGTTTCTGTTTGTCCATTTCTTTTATTCTTCAGATTCCATTTATAAGTGAAATCATGGCATTTGTCTTTCTCTGCCTGACAAACTACACTCAGCACAATACCCTCAATACCCTCAATACAGATGGCAAGATTTTGTTCTTTTTTATGGCTGAGTAATATTCCATTGTGTATATGCCCCACCTCTTCTTTATCCATCTATCCCTTGACGAACAACCAGGTTGCTTCCATATGTTGGCTATTGTAAATAATGCTGCAATAAACATATGGATGCACATGTCCCTTCAAAGTAGTGTTTTGGGTTTCTTCAGATACATATCCGGAAGTGGGATTACTGGGTCCTTCTTTGTCTCTTGTTATAGTGTTTGTTTTAAAGTCTATTTTGTCTGGTATAAGTACTACTATCCCAGCTTCTTTGTTTGTTTGTTTCCATTTTCATGAAACATGTTTTGTCATCTGTTTACTTTCATTTTGTGTGTCTTTCTATCTGAAGTGAGTCTCTTGTGGGCAGTATATGTAAGAGTGTTGTTTTCTTATCTACTCAGCCACTCTGTGTCTTTTGATTGGAGCATTTAACCCAATTATATTTAAAGAAATTGCAGATAGATATGTAGTTATTATCATTTTATTATTCATATTTTTATCTTCCTTCCTTCCTTCCTTCCTTCCTTCCTTCCTTCCTTCCTTCCTTCCTTCCTTCCTTCCTTCCTTTCTTCTTCTCAAAGAAGCACCTTTAACATTTCTTGTAATACCAGTTTGGTGGTGATGAGCTACTTTAGGTATTTCCTGTCTGGGAAACTCTTTATCTGTCCTTTGATTTTAAATGATAGCTTTGCTAGGTACAGTAATTTTGGTTGTAGGTACTTTCTTTTCATCACTTTGAATATTTTATGCCAATATCTTCTGGCTTGCAAAGTTTCTATTGAGAAATCAGCTGACAATCTTACGGGAGCTTCCTTGTAGGTAACTAACTGCTTTTCTCTTGCTGCTTTTAAGATACTCTCTTTGACTTAAACCTTTGGCATTTTAATTATGTGTCTTGGTGTGAAACTGGGTTCATCTTATTTGAGACTCTCTGCACTTCCCAGGCTCATATGTCTATTTCCTTCTCCAGGTTAAGGAAGTTTCTCATCATTATTTCTTCAAATTGTTTTTTAATTCTGTGCTCTCTCTCTTCTCTTTCTGGTACTCCTATGGTATGAAGATTTATCAGTCAATGCTTGATGTTGCCCCAGAGGCACATAAAACTATTCTCAGTTTTTTGGGGTTTTTTTGGATTCTTTTTCTCTTTTTGCTCTTCTTTTGAGTGTTTTCTGCTACCTTATCTTTCAAATCTCTGATTTGATCCTCTGCTTTATCTAATCTAATGTTGATTTCCTCTACTGTATTATTTATTTTAGTTATTGTATTCTTCATTTCTGACTGGTTCTATTTTGTTTTCTATCTCCATTTTTATGTTTCCTATATCTTTTTTGAAGTTCTCACTGATATCATTGAGCATCATTATAACCAGTGTTTTTAAACTCTCCGTGTGGTAGGTTGCTTGCCTTCATATTGCTTAGTTCTTTGTTGGAGCTTTGTTCTGTTCTTTCAGTTGGGACATATTTCTTTGTCTCTCCATTTTGGCTGCTTCCCTGTGTTTGTTTCTATGTATAAGGTAAAGCTGCAATGTCTCCAGGTCTTAGTAGAGTGGCCTTATGTAGTAGGTGTCCTGTGGGGCCCAGTGGTGCAGTCTCCTTGGTCACATGAGCCAGGTGTACCATGTGTGTCCTTTGTGTGGGTTGTGTGTGCCCTCCCATTGTAGTTGAGCCTTGGTTGGTATTTACATGGCAATGGGAGGGATTGGCCCTCAGGGTGATTGGTTGTGAGAATTGGCTGGGACTATAGTGGTGGGGCTGTTATGCAGGGGCTGACCCTATGGAGCAGGATTAACTTTAGTGAAGCTCTGATGACTACCCAGTCTGCAATTTGCATGTGTTATTTGTGGAGGTGGTTGGGTGGTGCTCTGATGTGGTCTGAAGCTGGCCACTGTGTGTATTAGTTTTGGGGCCTCTTGGGAGGAGCTTTGGTGCCAGCTGGCATGCTGGTACCTGTGCTCCACCTGGGGCCGCTTGGTATGACCTACAAAGTGACCTGCAGATGGTTGACACTTGTGTTGACACTTGCCTGGGAGAGGATAAGCTGTGAACTGAGGCTGCCTGTTGCTACCGTGCTTCCCCCCAAATAAGACCTACCCCAAAAATAAGCCCCAATTAAGATTGTCAGCCAGGTGGACGCATTTAGTACATTATGATGATGTTCCAGAAGTAGATGGCATGACTGTATTTGAGTAAATGTAGATTGTTGTACATGAAAATATAAGACATCCCCTGAAAATATCCCCTAATGTGTCTTTTGGAGCAAAAATTAGTATAAGACTCGGTCTTATTTTCAGGGAAATATGGTATAAGACCTGGTCTTATTTTCGGAGAAACACAGTAATGCCGGACTTGGGCTGTTTAGCAAGAGATATCAGGCATGCATGCCATGGCTAGATGCTGCTTGTTTGGGGTTTGTGAACCTTTGATAGATTTATAGGAATGTCTGCAGCAGGAACCAGACAGGCCGTTTGTATGGGAAAGCTGAGATATCCCTCCCAATTTTTAACTGCCACACATGGGGATTGTGGGACCAGCCCATCAGCATCTCTACCTCTCCTACCAATCTAGAGGTGGCTTCTTCTGCATATCCTTAGTTATAGGACTTCTGTTCAGATAGAATTCAGGTGTTTCTTGGTGATGGTTGTCTGTAGTTTAGTTGTACTTTTGATGTGGTCATGGAAGGAGGCAAGCACAGTATTTACGTACTCTGCCATGCTGACCAGGGCTCTATGCTACCTTTTTTTTTATCCATTCATGTTGGTGGACATTGGGTTTTTTCCATCTTTTGGCTATTATGAATAAAATAATGCTGCTGTGATCATAGCTATACAAATATCTGTTTGAACTCCTGCTTTCAATTCTTTTTTGTATATACCCCAGAAGTAGAATTGCTGAATCCTACATTAATTCTGTTTAATTTGTTAAGGAACTGCCATATTGCTTTCCATAGCAGTTGTGTTATTTTATATTTTTGCCAGCAGTGCACAAGTGTTCCAAATTTCTTACATGTTTACCAACACTTTTTTTCTGTTTTTTTTTCTTTTGTTTTGTTTTTGATTATAGCTATCTTAATGTGTGTGAAGTTGCATTGAAAATATTTTCTGTATGCTTGATGCTTTGGCATTTGCCATCTGATCCTGGAAAGACTACCCCCCCCCCAAGGGATAGCTAATTCCTATCCCTTGTGAACACACTATTGACATACAGACTAACCAATCCAGAGTCCATATCCCCAAGCATCTTCTTTATCAACTCTCATACACCAAGCCAATATTCTTCCTGCCCTAAATTACCCAAGGTCTAGGAACTGGAAAACTAGGGATTATCTCTGTAGTCTAGAACCTGCTGAAATCACTCAAACTGTGCGATCCTAAGCTTACTCAGTATATATACCCTGCCTTGGCCTTTTCTTTCCAGGAAAATCCCAATAAAGACTCTTGGTCTTGCTCTCTCCTCCCCTCCTTCTGTCTCACCTCAGTGCTTCCGCATGTGGCCCTGAATGGCATGACATACTTCCTATTTCTAGAAATCTGAGTATAAACTTCGTGACTATCATTTCTATGTTTGTGTTTTATTATACCTCATTAAAACAAATCCCAGGTACATTTTTAGAAGTGTTATCTCATTGTGGTTTTGATATGTATATCCCTAAGGATTAGTGTTGAGCATTTTTTTTTTCTTTTTACAAGCTTATTGGTTATTTATATATCTTCTTTGGAGAAATGTCTATTCAAGTTCTTTGGTTATTTTTGAATTGAGTTGGGTTTTGTTGTTGCTATTGTTGTTGTTGTTAAGTTGTGGTTCTTATTCCAGTATCAGGTATGAGAGTTACAAATATTTTCTTATTCTGTGTGTTGCCTTTTTGCCTTCGATGCACACACTTTTTAATTTGATAGCCTTCAATTTATCCATTTTTCATTTGTTGACTGTGCTTTGGTGTCATATCCAAGAAATCATTGCCAACTCCAAAGTCATGAAATTTTTCACTATGTTTTATTCTAAAAGTTTTATAGTTTTAGCTTTTATGTGCAGATTAATTTTTGTTTGTGATATTTAGTAGAGGTCCAACTTCATACTTTGGCATGTGGATATCCAGTTTTCTGAGCACCATTTGTTGAAAAGATGGTCCTTTCTTTACTGAATTTTCTTGGCATCCTTGTCCAAAATCATTTGACCTTATATGCAAGAGATTATTTCTGGGATCTCTATTTTATTCCATTGGTCTATATGTCTGATCATATGCCACTACCACACTGTTTTGATTACTGTAGATTTATAGTAAGGTTTGAAACCAGGAAGTATGAGACCTCCAACTCCGTCCTTCTTTTAAAGATTGTTTTGTCTGTTTGGGCTTCCTTGACATGCATTATGAATTTTAGGATAGATATTTCTGTTTCTGCAAAAAATGTCCTTGGGATTTTAATGGGGGTTGCATTGAATTTATTGATTGCTTTTGGGTAGTATTGGCATCTTAACAATACACTAGTCCCCACTTATCCACAGGGGATACATTCCAAGATCGACCTCCAGTGGATGCCTGAAACTGCAGATAGTAGGAACACTATATATAATTTTTTTTCCTATACATACATAGCTTTTCACTTAAAAGAACTTTATGGCTTCTCTTTGGCAGATCCAAATTGCCAGCATCGCTACTGTTGCACTTTGGGACCATTATAAAGTAAAATAAGGTTACTTGCTAAGCAGCAGCATCATGGCACTAATGGTGGGGTGGTGAGTGTTAAAGCCAGGGGGCAAATGTACAGCACAGTGGCAGCTCAGGTCTCATAGATGACTAGGCACTGTGTCATCATGACCACAGATAGTGGGGCACAACCACAACTCAGTTCCCTGAGGTCAGGTCTCAGTGGAGCGACAGATTGAACCCCAGGGAAGACACACAGTGTGGGGCTCAAGGTGGCACCACCAGCTGGGTTCAGCTTCAGAGAAGACAGGTGGTAGTAGGAAGAAGGTCCTCAGTAGCAAAAGCTGCAGATATCTGTGGTGGTGATGAGGATTCCTGGGGTCCTGCTTCTCCTCTTTACAGGGTGATGTCCCTCCAAGGGGATCCCTCTTAGGTCTGAGCTACTCCAGACTGGGAGATGAATGATGTAGGTAAAATGCTTCCTATGCTTTTCTATGTGACCATCCTCAGTTTTGTGCTCCACAGAGTTTCTGATGCTGCTTTGTTATAGTCCAGAGCTTCCCCAGAGCTATTTTCATAAGTTTATAGTTATTTATTCATTGTTTTTGTTTTTTTTTGGAGGAAGACACGTATTGGGACCTCCTAGTCTGCCATCATGCTGATGTCACTGAGCTTTTTTTTTTTCTTTCACTTCCAATACATTGTCTAAGACCTCTACTACAGTGTTGAATACGTCATGAGAGTGAATATTCTTTTCATGTCAGTGATCTTAGTGGGAACACATTCTATCTTTCTTTATTAAGTACATTATCCATGGGTTTTGGTTTTTTTTGAAGATGTCCCTTACAAAGCTTAGGAAGTCCTCTTCTATTTCTAGTTTGTTGAGCGCTTTTATTAAGAATGTTAGATTTTGTCAAATGTATTTTCTCTATGGAGATGATCCTGTTTTTATCGTTTTGAATTTTTTAATATGGCGAGTTATAGTTTTTATTACTTTTTATTTTTGGTATAAATGTCATTTGGTCATGACATATTATTTTTCAGATATTGTTGGACTAGTTTCTTAAAATCTTATTTATAATTTTCACATCTATGTTCATGAGAGAAATTGGTCTATAATTTTCCTTATTTGTAATACCTAGTTCTGGTTTTAGTATCAGGGTAATGCCAAACCAAAGTACCACAAATTTAGTTAAAATAACACTTATTTTTTTCAGATTTTCTAGGTCATAAATATGGGTATGGCATTACTGGATTCTCTGCTCAGCATCTATCTTACAAGGTGGAAATCAAAGTGTCAGCTGGGCTTAGCTGAGGTCCTCTTCCAAGCTTATTTAGAGGAAATCAGTTCCTTGCAACTATTGGACTGAGGTCCCTTTTTTTTTCTCTTAGCTATTCACTAAGGGTTGCTCTCAGGTACCAAAGGCCACCCTCAGATTCTAGCCAGAAGGTCCTCTCATAACATGGTGATTTAGTTCTTCAAAGACAACAGGAGAATTTCTTTCTGTTTAGAAAAGATTCAGTACCTCTTTTATGGCCTTACATGATTAGGTCAGACCACCTGGGATAATCTCCCATTTGATTAACTCAAAGTCAGCTGGTTAAGGACTTTACTTATATCAGCAAAATCCCTTCAAATTGACATATGATATAGTCTAATCATAAGTGATACCACATAGTCACAGTCTCACCCACACTCAGTGATTGGGAATTATATAAGAGCACGATTTACTGGGGCAGGGGGAGGGGGGAGGGTGAAGGGAGGGGGGCTGGGCGGTGGCGGTCGGGGGACGGGGGGTGGGCGGCAGTCATCTTAGAATCCTGCGTACTACAGATTGCAGGAAAATAGTCTGAAAAAATACACTCCAGTATAATACTGGTAATATATGTTATATTAGAAATGTAATGGGGTGGGCTGAGTAGATGGGAAAGAAAGGGAGAGGTAAAAAAAAACAACAAAAAAAAACAGCTATAGAAAAATGGGGGAAGAGCCACGTTATAGGTAAACATGTAGACTACAAAATTCACTATATGATGATGGTATAAAAACGTAACCCTTTGAATATGCACATGGACTAAGACTGGAAGTAATATTAAGAAAATAATAATTAAAAAAAATTGTCGTAACTTCAGGATGGAATTTTGGTTGATTTCTGCCTTGAATTTTATTTTATCATGTTTCCCAGAAAATAAGACCGGGTCTCCTATTAATTTTTGCTCTAAAAGACTCATTAGGGCTTATGTTCAGGGGATATCATCCTGAAAAATCATGCGAGGGCTTATTTTCCAGTTAGGTCTTATTTTCGGGGAAACATGGTAGTAGGAAGTTTTCAGTAAAGCAAAAAATAAATAACACAAAGAGAACATTTTTATACCCAGTATCAATCCTGAAAGCCAGTTCCTACAAGAGATAGTAGAAGTTCATGGACAGAATTGTTCTTTTTTTTATTTCAAGTGTTTTTCTTATGCAGAGTGTTCAAGTTTAAAGCAGATAAGGGACAGTTTCATGATGGCAGAGAGGTAAAGGATCCTTGTGAGAACTCTATTTCTAAAAGATAACAGCCAAGCATGCCTTTCATTTTCCTTAGGATGCCACACCTTTGACATAATCTAGT
Organism: Rhinolophus ferrumequinum; assembly: GCF_004115265.2. Lineage (NCBI taxonomy): Eukaryota > Metazoa > Chordata > Mammalia > Chiroptera > Rhinolophidae > Rhinolophus > Rhinolophus ferrumequinum. The sequence continues at coordinate 32,252,249 of NC_046306.1, read as the reverse complement.
TCATCTCATCCACGAATGCTAGAGTGAGGTTGGATCCTAAAGCACCTTAAATTAGAGTTTAAGAGTTATCTGAAGATGCAATTGTATTTTTGTTTTTATAGACTTATGGGCGCCTTGATTTGAGTAAGAATGTCTTCTCTTTTTTTCTCCACAAACATTATATTAAGCTGTCATTCACAGCAACAGCAGTAATACTGCTGCTGGAATAACTTGGATGACAGATGCTCTCAAAAAAAAATCACATCACAACAGATCTTTTCTTTTGATGTGTTCAGTATTTCCAGATCCATCTTAAAATGACAAATGACACCATTTGTGCAGCGAACTCTGACATTGTTGTGAATTCAACTGTCCCTGGTCCTGTATAGTTTTTCTTTTTTTCCCCTGGCCTGCACGGTTGATAATTTCAAAATGCTTTGAACTCCGTCAAAAACAACTCCCCAACTACTGGTATTTGAGAATAATCTCTACATTTCCCTGCTCAGCCATGACGCTGAGCACTGACGAGTGCAGTTGTGGAAAATCATATTCTGGAATTACTACTTTTTAAAATTTATCATGCAATATCCTTCAAACACCATTATCATTTAACATAAACTGAAGCTTAATAATAAACAATCAGCTACAAAATTTTTCTATGACCACAGTATCATTTTACTGTATTTAGAAACCCACTGTGAATTTTTACAACAATGACATACCAACATGATGCTTAGCAATTTTTCTCAAATGCAGTTCATAATTGGGTATAGATAATCTATGAATTATAAAGTAGCCATCCACAATGCAAATTAACTACTATGTCCAGTAGAACAGAATGTATAGAAAAGTATAAGTAATATTTTTCTGTTATTTTGAAATTCCCATTAGAGTTTTACATTTCAAAAGTTATTTTTTTCTTTCACTGAACAGTATTCAGTTTCTAATTTGTTCTACAATAAATACACTTTGTGTGGTATTACGGTACGCAAGTGAACACTACAAATAGGATCCTTCATGGAACATATAATAAATGTCTCCTGCAGAGGCATTTAGCAGTCATAGGGTATATGTAAGTTATGTCATGATTTTCTACTAGCATTTGGTGAGTATCCACTGGTGCATTTCATTGGACAGGCAGTCAACATTCACTAACTGGTATGTGCCAGGCACCATGCTGAAATCACATAAATACCTAAGGAACTTAAAAAGCAGCAGGAAAGAGAACCCTAAGTGTAATTGTACTTCCACATGATAAAATATGTAAAATGTAATTACTGAAGAAAATAGAGCATACTCTTCCCTGTTCTATGTATGTATCTATGCATGTGTGTATTTATGGTGTGTATGTATGTATCTAGTTGTTTATCTACCTATCTATTTATTGGTGGGGAAGCAAGACAAGATTTCACAAGGAGGATTCCACAAAGGAAGCCTTGAACTCTATCCAGGAAATGAAAATGGGACCCATTTTATATACTGAAGGTTGGGGAAAAAATAAGTTTCTGAAAGAGAAAAATGTTTAGGTCAGACATAGATCATACATGCAAAGATTAATTGCATGTCTAGCATATCCCAGGTGTAAGACACAATCTTGGTGTCAGATGCCGTTGGTGCTCTTCTGTTTCCCCTTCATCCTTACCATTCCCAACCCAACTTCCCCCTGTCCAGCACTCCTCTCTCTTCGCCTGAGTGCTTTCTCTATTTGCTAGAGCCTACTTTGTCCATGCACATCGCTGGAGACATTGGGAAATAACCTCCATTCAAAATCAGCTTGTAACCGATGATAGATAGAGGTTGGTGGGATAAACATCCCAGCTCCCTTACCCCTGGGGTAGGATAAATGTAAGGTGTGTATTGTAAACAGCTTTCCAGAATTTCCCAGCAGGACAAAAATCTAATTGTTCACAGTGGTAACCTATTTGACAATGCACCCCTCTGGCTTCTCTGAGTCATTTCCACATTCGCTAAGGGGTCCTGGATCATTTCCCAAATAAACTACCTGCACTTAAGTGTTTGTCCCAGGGTTCTTCTCTGGGAAAACTCCACCTAGGACACTGCCCATTCCTCATAAGCCACAGTTTCTGCCTTTAAAGAGCTTTCAGTCAAGTGGGGCCACCCTATCATCTCATTGTTCTCGCAGTACCCAGACCAAATTTACTATTAGAATCAACACATAAACTATTACACGATTAAAATGCCCACAGACATATATATCTGAAAGTACTTCAAAGGTGATTTTTTTTTCAATTTTTTCATTTTTCTACCATTGCAAGAACCTGAGTCCAAAGTTACTGACTTCCAGGCTAAGGCTTGCACCATATAGTGAAGCTGCACCAGGACAGAAGGTTAGCAGAATATAAGCAGGTGTGATTAAGATTTCTGATGTCTGTATCCATTGTTGCCTAACAAATCACCTTGAAACTCAGTGGCTTAAAACAGTTATCATTTATTGTCAACAAACCTATGAGTCAGGTGGGTGGTTCTGCTGACCTGGGTGAGGTTCAGCTGATTTTGGCAAGTCTTATGTATGTATGTTGGTCAGCCAGTAGTAGGCTAAAGGCTTGCAATTGGCTGGGCCAGTGGGAATAACCGATCCACATAACCTCTCATCTTCTAGCAGGTAGAAGCTCAAGCTTGTTCACATGACATAGGCCAGGGCCCAAGAGAAAAGGTAGAAATGTGCAAGGACTTTTGAGTTCTAAGTTCAGAGGTAGAAGAGAATCATTTGTGCAGCTTTTTATTGCTTAAAGCAGGCCATAACACCAACCTAAATTCAATAGGTAAGGAAATACCTCCACCCCTTGATGGGAGTTGTTGCAAAATCACTTTGCAAAAAGATGTGACTACATGGAAGGAAATATTTGCAGTCATTTTTCTTGCAAACACCCTATGACTTTCTGACTAGTGTGGATCTAAGTGTGGTCATGCTTATCAGATGGCCAGGATACTTTATAAAGCAGAGAGAAAGGTACTATATCAACTACATTATAAGTTCCTTCAGCCACTCTACAGCCTATTTTCCTGTTTTCTTCCCCTTGGCCATTTCCTGTTCTAGTTTTCTAATATTTCAGAAATTCTAGTTTCTAATATATTTATTTTTATTTTCATTAGTGTTCTTAAGCTGTACATTAACCTCTTAAGTTACTTGAACTATGGAGCAGTCATTAGAAATATTACGACATGTAAAATTGTATTCTCTAATTTTTATAATTACTGATAGGGAAACCACATTGTGAAAAGGATTGCGGGTAACAAGACGAAAGGCTGTAAGTGTGTAAAGACTGTCAAGAAATAGCATCTTGCCACCCGTTGGAACTTCCTGAAATTCCATCATCCCAAAGCATTGAACAAACGACTACTGTGCACGTCTCTGTGTAAATCTCTGTGCTGGTACCAGTGAGGGTAAAATGAACTGTTAGGCAAAGAGACATCTCCACATGCCAGAATTGAACGGAGCCTGTCTCTTCACCTAGTTTTGTCAAGTTTTCCATCTGCCATCAGCCTCATCTCAGTAATGATGGGGCGATGTCTGAGGCTCAACTCAGGATCAGGATTTAGAGCCACGAGAAACCTTTGAATTTATCTAACTCAACATTCAGACCTTTTGTCAGGTAAGCTCTTTAAAAAAAATTACACTGTGCATACAGTAATGTACACAGATTACAATTTAATCGTTCAATGTGGGCCTCAAATGAGCATACCAAGTGAGACAGAACCCAGAACAAGAAATAGAAAATTACCAGCACCCCAGAAGAGCACCTCATGCTCCCTTCCAGTCACTACGTCTTACCCCTTTGTCCTGACTTCTGACAGCATAGATAAGTTTTGCCTATTTGAGAACTGTTTATAAGTAGAATTTTACCATTCTCTTTTGCGCCTGGCCTTCCCACTGAATATCGTGCCCGTGAGATTCATTCATATTGTTATGTATTCATATATAATTCATCTTCATCATTATTTCACATTCTAATACATGAATAGATCACAATTTATTTGTTTCTATGGTTTATGGTACTTGGGTTGTTTGCAGGTTTTGACTGTGAGAAGTTACTCCACTGTGAACCTTCTAGCACACGTCTTTTGGTGCATATAAACTCATATTTTTATTGTGTATCTACCCATGAGCAGAATACCTGGGTCACACGTATGCATGTGTTTGGTAGTAAGTTCTATCCAAAAGTTTTCCAAAGTGGCTGTACCAATTACAGTCCCATTGAGGGTATGAATTTTGGGGGGCAATTCATTCCATAACATTATGAACTCCCTATTTTTTTACACTTCTATTTTAAAAATAATTACAGATTTACAGGAAGTTACAAAGACATGTACAGAGAGGTGCTGTATACCTTTCATCCAGCCTCCCCCTAATGTTAACATCTTGCATAATCTGTTTTGTTTATTTGTTTTAATAAGAGACATGCTAAAAGGGCAAAATGATCTGGTTGAGGCCTCACAGGTAATGAATTCCAAAGTTATAACTAAAGAACAGGTTTCCCAATGAGTCATGAAAAGCTGTACAAGCTCTCTTTAACATCATCTTAAAGTTTTAAAAAATCCCTCTATGTTTTTTAAATTATGTAGTCTATACGACCTCTCAGTAAACTACAAAGAATATTTACCGATTTTCTAGGATTTAGGGGAGAGCTTAGCATTGAGCCTTATGCAGGATCAGTGGTCAGCAGATGGTAGTTAATGTATTATTAGTTGCAACAGCATCTAATGTAATGGGTGTTTTCGTCTCTGTTTCCTAGAAGAGGGACGTGATACACAAAGAGGTGATACGATTTTTCAAAAGACCAAATTGGTAAGCCAACAGAGCCGGACTTGAATCTCTGACTCTATACTTCTATCAATTGCTGATAGTGATGACTTTCTTGATAATATACAATATATTGTTCTCCTTCCCTTCCCTGTTTCATCTCCCTGCTCTCCTTCCAGTATTTCCTGGCAGCACGTCCCAAATAAAGCACTTGTACTACGTAACATTCTTGCTCAAGAACTGTCTCTGGGGGAATCCAAGCTACAACACTCTTCCGCACTATATTTTTCTCCTTCCATGCATCTCCCTAATTTCTGTTCTGATCCCCAAAACAGTTTCCAAAGAGTGGTTTCTGTGTGACACTTTCAGGCCCCCTCCATTTTTCCTGACAAGTCAGCATACGCATGATCAGTTCTCTCTGCAGGATTGATCTTTTCTGTGGCCACCAGCTTCATCTTACGGTTTTTATCTGGATTAATTGCTTGAAGGACTCTAGCTTGGAAAGATTAGTTTTTTACTTGACCCTCCTACGAGGAAATATTTGTATATTACAGGAAGGTCCGCTCTCATTCTTTGACCTCAACTAGTCCAAGAAAAAAAGAGCTTCAATATCAGAATAAAGGTCAAGCCTTCTTCAATTATAGCTAATACTTAAGCATGAGAGTTTATAATGATTGTATCCATATCAAGAGTAACTACAAATAGATGAGCATATAGCATTCCAATATACACCCTAATGATTTATGGACCACAAATGTACTGGAATATTGCTGTTTAAATCCAACACAGGAGAAGAGGCTCAGCAATTACAAGGACAAGCTTAGAACAAAAGCCATTGCTAAGCACTCGTCAGGCAGTTAAGATTAACATGGGATAGCACAACCCTCCATTAGTTACTCATCAGCAAACACAGAAAAAAATGAGAAGCTGTATTATAGCTCTTTGGTGTATTTTTTAAAATGAGAAAATAGAAAAGCACAGAGACTGAGCAAGGACCCAGGGTGATACAAACAGCTAGGTTGCTGAACTGTCAAACACTAAGTCCTATCAGTTTTAATCAGTTTTTATCCACCAACAAGCATCACAAGGAATGTGAAGACACCAGACACGAATTCAGTCATTTCAAACTTTAGCGTGCATTAGATTCACTTAGGGGGCCTGTTAAAACAGATTCTTGTGCTCTGTCACCCAGAATTGCTGATTAAGTGGGGTTGGGAAGGGGGCCCTGAGAATTTGCATTTCTCACAAGTTCCCAAGTGATGCTGATGTTGCTAGTCCAGGGAGCACATTTAGAGAATGGTTGCACTTCTGGAATAGACTTTCTTTCTACAATGGAGCTCAGATGATACTCACGCAATGACCCTGGTCTGCCCCACTGCCAGACACGGAGCTGTTATTGCTGGAAGCTCAAAGCTTAATCTTCAGGCCTAGGCAGAGATCATTAGAGAGGGAATGCCAAGGAATTCGGTTTCAAAACTAGGCTGCCAGGAAGAATTTGGATGTGCCAGGATCAGAAAGAAGACTAAAGGTTAGAATGCTGAGCCCAGCAAGTATCAAGGTTCTTGTTCTACTAACCAGTTTGCTTTCTACTTGACAACAAGGGGAGAAGAAAAGTTTGTCATCCTAGGTAAATACTGAATTATGAGGAATAAAGGGACAACGTTAAAATAACCTCATTCTTTTTCCCTCCAATACCTATACTTGAATTTTCCCCATAATGGGTATTTCTGATGAGTGCTTGGACATAACCCCATTCCAGGAATACTCTTCTTCCCCCTTATTTTCAGTCATCCTTTGCATCCTCTTGTTTTCTACTCTAGACCTCTGTTGACTTAATTGTGAAAAGTTCTTTACCATTTCTTTTGTTTAAGTATAACACCTCCATTCACTAATACTAGGTGGATTGTATATAATGCAAATATCTTAGACTTTATAATTTCACATAATTGATTTTCAAATCCTGCCTCTGCAATTCACTGGCTTTAAAATCTTGACCATGTTATTAAACGTTGAGCTTGGTTTCTCATCTGTCTTACTCAGCTTGGGTTCCCATAACGATACCACAGACTAGTGGCTTAAACAACAGAAATTAATTTTCTCATAGTTCTGGAGAGCTGAAGTCCAAGAACAAGGTGCTGGCAAAATCAGTTTCTGGTGCAGACTCTGTTCCTGGCCTGCAGATAGCCATGTTCTCATGGTGTCCTCACCTGGACTTTCCTCTGTGCATGGAGAGGGAGAGAGAGAAAACCTATGAGGATGGAGAAATGTCTTTCACTTTAGGGTTCAGGAGACTTAAGGAAAGGATGAAGTGTGCACGTGCATGTGTGTGTTTTAAAAGTATTTGGTATCACCTGGAACCGAAAAAAGACATTAGTGGAAAATATAGTGAATTCTATAATGTATTGTGCCAATGTTAATTTCTTAATTTTTGTAAGTGTATGCAATATTTAAAATTTAGGAGAAGCTCGGTGCAGGGTGTACAAGAAATCTTTATACCATCTTTGCTGCTGTTCTGTAAAAATACCTCAAAAGAGTTTTTTAAAAATATAGCTCTAATCAGGAAAGGGCTAGAAAAATTGTGACAGTTTTTAATAGTTTGTGTGGACAAACATTTGTTCAGTGAAGACAGGTTTGTTTGTCCTGCAAACACTGAAATGCATTCTAGAAACAAGTTGTGGCAGAGAAATGCTATTTGTTCACCAAAATCAATTTCATCTTTCCTCTGGGCTCAACCTTACATTGCATCTCCCAGCCTCCTTCTCAATTAGTTGCAGTCATGTGACCCCCACCTGGTGAGAGGAATGTGATCATCAGTAAAATATAATTCTTCCAGGTTTGGACCATGAAAACACCGTAGGGGAAAGAGAGTGAGCAAAACAGAAGGAAACTGGGTCCTGAATGACCATGTAAGGCTGCCATCCAATCATACATTCATTTTGGGCGTTGAGGGAATGAGAGACTTGTGGGGGAGCTGAATCACTGAAATTGGATATTGAACTGATGTACAAGTCTGAGCACCATGCTGTGGAGTTTAACTGGACAGTACTGTTTTTGGTTAAAGATAATTTAGCTCTGGAAAAAAATCTCAAAGGAGGTAAGTATTCCCAATATAAAATTCCATGGTGTTTTGAAATGAGATATATTGTTTGAATAGGTACATTCTGGTATTTGTATTTTAATGGTTTATATTCACATATAATTTAAAGACTGTAAGCATCATGAAGGCAGGGACCATGACTGTCTTATTTTTGGCTGTATTCCCAGAATTTAACACAGTGTCATGCATGCAGTAAAATTTGATTGAATCAAGAAGATATAGAAATAACTAAATGACTGTTTGATTGGTTCATGCAGAATAAGGAGAGAGTTTTTCATTGTATATTTTGAGACAAACATGGCAGTGAGTCTGGTACTTTTGTAATTGAAATACATTATTTTATATCTCAAATGTATTTGAGTTAATAAGAGTAAAACACATGGTGCTTTTAGTCCCATGCTATGTATTGTCTTATAGTGTAAAAGTTTTTGCCTGGCACAGTCAGTACTAAATAAACCTTTCTTTAATAAATGAATGTTACAAACACTAGTCAACTGTCTATTAGATTGGGATTATGTGTAAATAAGGAGTTCATTTTATATTGCTTTTAGATACTGATGATAACTGAAGTTACAGTTAGACTGGACACCATAACTGAACTCATATGTGGTATGATCAAACAATACAGTGAATGTTTAAATAAAAATAACATTTATTACAGTAAAAGGCACACTGCCATGAATCCCCCTGAAATACCCCCCCTCACTTCAAATACACTAATCCCATTATTCTTGACACTTTCTGAAGCAGTTCCAGAAGTCCTCTTTTGTGAGTATCTTTTGTAGCACTGTCGTGGCTGCCTAGATGTCCTGAATCATTTTGACTTTGGGGAAGAGCCAGAAGTCACAGGGTGCCAGATCTGGTGAATAAAGTGGATAAGGACACACTATAATGTTTTTATTTGACAGGAATTGCTGTATACCAGAAGCGATGTGTGACATGGAGTGTTTTAATGATGGATGATTTACGGCACACTTTAAAACACACCTTCTCTCAACCATAGTTCACACCTGACTGACTGCACCGAACAAGTTGAAACTTGTCACACATTGTTATTAAGTTTCGATGCACCACTTCCCGTATTGAAAATCCCTGCCTTTCTATTGGATGGCACTCAACAGCAGCAGTATTCACTTCCGTATTGAAGATCCCTGCCTTTCTATTGGATGGCACTCAACAGCAGCAGTATTCACTGTATTTTGTGATCACAGTGGAAAGGCTCCGTGTCACACATCACTTCTTCTGTAATATGGAAGTTTCTGTCAAAAACATTATGGTGTGTCCCCACCCACCTTATTCACCAGATCTGGCACCATGCGATATCTGGCTCTTCCCCAAATTCAAAATGACCGTGAAAGGAAAAGGTTATGAATTGATTCAGGACATCACGGCAGCCATGACAGCGCAACTAAAGATGTTCACAAAAGGAAACTTCCAGAACTGCTTCTGAAAGTGACAAGAACATGAGATAAGTGTGTTTGAAGGGAGGGGGAGTATTTTGAGGGCGATTAATGGAAATGTGTCTGTTACTGTAATAATTTATTTTTAAATGTAAACATTCACTGTGTGTTTTGATCACACCTTGTATACGTGTATGTGTGTGTATGTATCTTCTACAAGGGCACATTATAGGCTCTAGATAAAATTTAATTAGTGATTGACACAGGATAGCATTGGAAAAAGCTTAAATCTTGTTTACACTGAAAAAACGTTCAGCTTTTCATCCACTGGGTTAAAGTAATTAAAAGAATAAGGATGAAAAAATTACCATGCAGTTCTCAGAATGAATTAGAGTAAAATTTTCCTCTACAATAAATCCAATTATTACAAGAAGATCCATGTGCACTCTTATTTGTTAGCACCCAATATTTTATTCTAAAAGAAAATAAGCCATGAGGTATCCTCTTGTGAGATGTTGACATTCTAGTTTTGGCTGTGTGCAGCGTTTCTCAGAAACTAGTAAAGTTAATTTCTAAACTCTCCCCTTTAAATTACAACTGCCAAGAGGCAAAATAAAGAAAATAGACAATAGAAGTATATATTATAACTAATGAACTAAGAATGCATCTATATTAATAAAGTCTTCTAATTAACAATTCCACTAAGGAAAGTAATATAGGATGGAAGAATGGAAGTACATGAAGCAATTTCATTCTGAAGTTGAAATAAAATTATACTAAAGTAAATACCTTTGTGGCAGGATAATTACAGATTTATGAATTTGTGTTTTTAATCCACTGCTATGTAATAAGCAAACTGAATGAGGGCAATAGTGTTGTGTGCTCTGTATTCCTATCCCAACCTTACCAACACCCATTCCAATCAAATAGATGTCATCTCTCCTTTGTTCCCTTGCCTCAGTTGAAACTTGTTTTAGAGCAAAAAGTAAATACCTCTAAAAAAATATCCTTTCTTGTTTTATGTTTTAAAAGCAAAAACTCCGGAAAATTATGCAAGGCACCCCTAAGAAGATAGACAGGCATTTTAGTTGGAGGAGATGGAGTTGAGTGCTAGTCAAAGAGAAGAGTCATAAATAAATGAAGGAAAAGGAAGTTTCCCCAAGATTAGGAAGGAAACTGAAATCTGTGGGTCCAGAAAGAAGCAGTAATCCAAGGTCCCCCTCCCCTATCTCTACATCTCCCCAAATCATCGGGAGAACAGAAAGAATAGCTGTGTGGTGCATCTAGGTGGTTGGATGGAGTGGATGGGACTTCACAACTCATGAAAATTCTTGTCCCAAGGTACCTGGAAAACTCCAGAGCTGTCAGACTTCAGGGACCAGGTTAGCCGTAAGACAATTAATTTACTGGTTACTGGTATATGCTGGAGATCAGCATGTCATACCCAAGTGTTCTGCGTAGGATCCCATTTAAATACCATTCAAGGCATTGCCAAGTGTGAGAGTGGAGGGAATGAAGCAGGGTGAAGGGAGCATTAGGGGATAGCTTGCTCATAATCAATAAGATTTAATTTCCCCCAAGACTTGAAGTTAGATTTGATGTGATTGAAAGAACACAAAGAAGTGTGACATTTCTTTGACTTTGAATCATAGTGATTGCAAATTCATACCTCCTACATCTTTATATCTATATGGTATATTAGCCAATAATGCATTTTACTTAAACTAAATACTGTTTTTGATCTCAGAGGCAATTCTTTTTTTTTAATTTTTATTTATTTTTTTCAGGTGTACAAAACAATGTAATAGTTAGACATTCGCACCCCTCACAAAGTGATACCCCCCCCCCAATCTACTATCATTCGGACATTGTATACAAGGTTGGACAGTTCAGTTTGTGAACTCATCCTAGTAAAAGTGCTACATACCTCACTGCTGAATATCACTATGGTCACCTTCCAAGTACTCCCCTTGGGAATCTATGCACTGATGCCAGCGCCTAGTCCACCTTTCAAAGCAATTTTGGAACTCTTTTTCTGAAATGGCCATCAGAGCTGTCGTCATATTATCCTCGATGTCCTGAATGTCATCAAAATGTCTTCCTTTCAATATTTCCTTTATCTTCAGGTAAAGAAAGAAGTCATTGGGGACCAAATGAGGTGAGTAGGGAGGGTGTTCCAATACAGTTATTTGTTTCCTGGCTAAAAACTCCCTCACAGACAGTGCCGTGTGAGCTGGTGCATTGTCGTGATACAAGAGCCATGAATTGTTGGTGAAAAGTTCAGGTCTTTTTCGTCTAACTTTTTCATGCAGCCTTTTCAGCACTTCCAAATAGTAAACCTGGTTAACTGTTTGTCCAGTTGGTACAAATTCATAATGAATAATCCTTCTGATATCAAAAAAGGTTAGCAACATCATTTCAACAAGTTTATGAACTTAATTGTCAGAACTTGTATAGCTATTACAATTCCATTGACTATATTCCCTATGCTGTACTCCACATCCTGTGAATCTCTCTTTATATATATTAATATTTAATTATAGTTGATATTCAATATTATTCACTTCAGGGGTATAGAGCAAAATGTCCATACTACCTCAGGCAATTTATAGATTCAGCACAACCCCTATCAAATTACCAATGACATTTTTCAGAGAACTAGAACATATAATCCTAATATTTGTATGGAATCATAAAAGACCCCAAATAGCCACAGCAATCTTGAGAAATAAGAACAAAGTGGGAGGTGTCACACTACCTGGCATCAAAGAATACTACAGCTATAGTAATCAAAACAGCATGGTATTGGTATAAAAACAGACACATAAATCAATGGAACAGAATAGAGAGCCCAGAAATAAATCCATGCCTATATGGTCATTTAATCTACGGCAATAGAAGCTAGAATTTACACTGGGGTAAAGACAACCTATTCAATAAATGGTGTTGGGAAAACTGGACAGACACATGCAAAAAACTGAAGCTGGACTTCCTTCTTACACCATATAGAAAAATAAATTAAAAATGGATTAAAGACTTAAATGTAAGACCTGAAACCATAAAAATCCTAGAAGAAAATATAGGAAGTAACTTTGTAGACATTACCCTTAGTAATATTTTTACTGATATATACCCCTGGGCAAGGGAAGCAAAATAAAAAAAAAAATAAAAAAAAAACCATGGATTACATCAAGCTAAAAAGTTTTTTCACAGCAAAGGAAACCATCAATAAAACAAAAGGCATCCTACTGAATCAGAGGCAATTCTTAAAGCAGGAAATTCATGTGTGAACAGAAATTTTCTTTGAGTAATAAATTGACATCAAAGCTGTTTCCAGTTACTGGTGCCATTTCCAAATTAAACAACCTTTTGGTGATTACAGTTCAGCTGAATAGAAGAAAAAGGGATAGAAACGTATTTTCTATTTTGCCATCTAAAATACATACTACTGATGGATTTAATTATCATGCCCTATTTCTTTTCAATTGACCTATAGCCTAGAATGTATATAAAATGATGGACTGAAGTATTTTCAGTGATGAAGCATCATCTTAGAATTGAGATACTTATCTTAGATCTAATGAACTCCAAATACTTCTATTTTGCCATTCATTAACTTCCCAACCACAGGTGTTATGTTACTGTCCCCCATTATTGATCTCTTCCTGGAATCACACTTGCTGTGCATTTACAGCTCCTTCCCAACCCATTGATGTTGAGCTTGACCTTGTGAAGTACTTTGGTCAACGGAATGTTTGTGGATCTGCTGCATGAAGATACTGAAATGTGCTCTGTGACCGAACTTGACTCTTTGTGCTCCTGCCTTTTATCATGAAGAGAACCTGCCCCTAACAGCCACTAGTCTAAGAAGGATGAGAGCCATGTAGATCATATCTGGACCCAAACTACAGTCCGGCTCTAAGCCTAATTGTCTCCCACCGAGATCAGCCAGATCCCAGCTGACCTGAAGGCATAAAAACAAAAAATAAATGTGTGTTTTTAGCCACTGAGTTTGGGATACAGCATTATATTGTAAATAGCAGACTGATGTATCTGTCCAGTCTGTTCACTTCAGTAGATGTCTAAGCTGCCTGTGGTGCCGTGAATATTTAGGATAATTCGCCTTGTCTATTTATTCTTTATATAGGACCCGGGGAAATCTATATACTATGGCTTCAGTTTAGCATCGAACAGGCTTTCACTTGAGACTTTAATTCAGCATTTAAAATCAATTTATTTCAAGAAGGAATTTATGGCACTGTGAGAAGGAGTGAGATTTAAACTTTAGTTAGATATTATTCCAAAGGTAAGACAGATGACAATTAACTATAAAAATGCAGAAAGGTAACATGCTTCTTGAGATGTACAAGCAATGTGTTCTGATTATCACTTAATCTGGCCCTTATAAAAATAATTTTTAAAAGAGTTAATAGATGGAAAAGGGAAGAAAGATGTTTTCAATGGGAAGAGCATTAACTTACCCAGTGTTTATTTATTTTCTCACTGAACACAAGTTTAAAAAGCACCTTCCATGAATCTGGTGTTAGTGATATAGGGGTAAGAACACAGTCATGCCACCAAGTTGCTTGGCATACATGGCAAGAGGAAGAAATAGACTGGGGAGGAAAGAAACCAACTGCTTTGGATGAGATGGGGCCCAGTTCAGAACCCAGGAGCTGAACAGTTGACAACATTGTGTCCACAGATCTTTGCAGCTTCAGGGAGAATCATGAAACCATTGCTTTTATGTGACATGTCCCAGAAAGGATTCCAGACAGTTGTCCAACTCACAAGTCAGACTAGACATAAGCTGGTAGTAGGAGGACTTTTCATGTAGCCAGATTCCTTGGAAAAAATGTATGGGGAAGAGTGTTTATCCCCAGGGAAGAAAATTTCCCAAGAGATCCACAGGATAACAGCACTCAAGTTACTGGGACAGTTTGGATTGGTGACTAAACAGCCTTGTGTTGGTGTGCAGGGAGAGAAAGCAGTTAAAATGGACAAAGACAATTTTAGTTTTGATTTTTGATGAATAATACGAACAAAATAGTTTAAAGAATTGGGGGAAAAGACTGTAAAGTTTATTCAGTAGATAGAAATACTTCTATAATGATGCATAGCAAACCATCCCAAAAGTCAATAGTTTAAAATAATAACCACTTACTGTTTTTCAAAAGTTTATAGGTTAGCCTGTTGGTTCTGCTGATCAGAACCAAGCTGGCTGATCTTGGGTGGGCTCAGTCATACCTCTGATGTCACCTATAGGTCAAAAAGGTTGATTTGCTGGTTTGCTCTGGGCTCACTCATATCTATATATCTCTATCTCTGTGTATCTGTATCAATCTGTCATCTATCTATCTATATCTCTATATATGTCTCTATATCTATATATCTATATAGATATATGGGTACTAATCCCTTCATAAAAAGAGACACCAGAGAGCTTGCTGTTTCTCTCTCTGCCATGTGAGGACACAGCCAAAAGGCAGCCATCTGAAAGCCAGGAAGAATGCTTTCACCAGAACCCGACCACGCTGGCACCCTGATTTCAGACTTCCAGCTTCTAGAACTGTGAAAAAATTAATTTCTGTTGTTTAAGCCATCCAGTCTATGGTATTTTGTTATCAGAACCAGAGCTGACTAATACAAGGGGCATGGAAACGGAGGGGTAGAGAACTAGGGTTCCTTTTGCAGTCGTCTACTACAATGACCAACTACTATCCATTCCCTAATTCATGACCGACACTGTATTAGGCATTTTACCGACTTGATGACAGTAGTTCTACTAAATGAGGAAAATGAGTCCCAAAGATGTGAAGCTTGTGTACGATCACCAGATGTTAAGTGGTAGAATTAGAATGGTAGTTCTTACTCCCTAAAGGATATGCTCTTTCCACTGTTCTTCACACTGCTTCCCTGAATCGCTGGCTCCCAAGTGTCCCCCAAATGATTTACCAATTGAAACAATTCTACCACAGCAGGAATCTGAAAAGTGAAATGAGAAGACTAAGTGGTCTGAGATTGTCATAGTTGGCCTGGCCCATGCTGGGAATTCTTGACAGGCATGAAGGGTGACCTGAGGTTGACTGAGTAAAATGAACCTTTTATATGGGGGTAATTATCATCTGAGGGGCCAAATCCAAATCTTAATGTGCAAGGGGGCCTAGTGAATTCTGGTCCCAAGGTTAATATTTGCAAGAGAATGACAGTGTGACTGCTAAGCAGGGACAATCCTTGCCCTCTAATGAGATGTCTGTATCATATCATATCATACTGCCATCTGGTTGATGTCAGGGCTGCTGAAAATAGGATCTACTGCAGTGAAAGGGGTTGCAGGCAAGAGGCGAGAGGTTTGCAGTTCCCCTAGCTAACTAGGGTTCCGGATTGGGAGCAGGGAAGAGAATTTTAAGTTGATACAAGCATGGACATTTTCTGTTTTCTTTGCTTGGCTATAAACACCTTGAACAATGTCTGGTACATACAGACATGAACTAAGTATTTGTTGAGTCATGAAGATGATATAACCTGATACAGGGGGTATGCAAAAGACTAAATTATTATAAGTTCATGGCACAGTGAGTAAACTTCAGATATTTTCCAGCCCCTAGTTGGTAAAAGGGGGGAAACTCCAGCTATCCATCAGGGTTTCTTAATCACTGATTCAGAAACCAGCACTGATTCTCAAAGTGTGGCCTGCAAGCTACCAGATGAAAAAGAATGTATGGTGGTTGCCTTTTGTAGCTTGCATTTCAGGCAAGCTCTCCAAAGATGGCCACTAAAAATTGTGACCTACTTTGGGCAACACTGAACTTCCGTATAGGAGGTTATTAGTGCTATCAACTAAACCGGGGGTGTCCAAACTGTGGCCTGCGGGCCAACTGCAGCCCGCGATTCGTTGTTAATTGGCCCGCAGCAAATTCCAAAAATATATTTAGTTTACTTAAATAAACCAGGTGAGGCAATACGTAATTCACCTCGAGTGAGTGGCCCGGCTGTTTGTGTATTTTACCGCATAAGGCCCTTGGTAAAAAAAACGTTGAAAAACGTTTGGACACCCCTGAACTAAACGAACTGCAGACTAGCAGCATCATTAGTAGAAGTTCATTTCCATGCTCTGCTCCAGACCTACTGAATCAGGATCTCTGATGCTGAGGCCCAGGAATCCGATTGTTAATGAGCCCTCTACATAATTCTTGTGCGCTAATTTTGAGAAGCACTGACCTGAAAGAAACCGGTGAGGTCCCATTGAAATCATTAGTAGTATGTCAGCTTCCTTTGAATTTTCTCTGCTATTGCTGTGTCGTAGAAGTGAAATTGATCATCCAAGGCACAGGCATTACTTATTTTTTACTAAAGAGTAAAGGGAAATTAGCATATATCTGGACAGACTTGGTCTGTTCTTGGTCACCAGTAGACTAGTTCTTTTTCTTGTATAAACTGCCTTTGAATTACTGTGAGGAATTCAGTAATATTCAAGGGGGTTGTATAAAATAATGTGTTCCAACGTGGGTTTGGGGTGTACAAATCAGGAGACCTTGGGCAAGTTCATCTCTTCAGTGTCAGTTTATTTACCTATAAAATAAACAGCATTCACCTCTTAAGATTGCTAAAAAGATTTAAAAAGGGAATGCATGTAATGCACACAGTACCATGAACGTTCCATGCTAAGTGCCCAATAAATGTTAGTTGCTATCATGATTATTGTAACTACAAAAACCATTAAAATATGATGTACTGCCCAGGAGACTTTAGTTATATAATGGGTCAGTGTGAGTTTATGGCACAATATACTTATTTTTAAAATAGGATCACAGATATTGATGATTAAAATATCAAAATCACATCACTTTTCATTGGGCACATCAAATTTTGCTTTTACCATATAGTTTGAATTTAGGTCTCTTGATTCACTCTGGGTTCAGCAACATTTGGGGGCAGAAATTTCTTTCTGATGTACCTTCAACATGACACAGGAGATCAAGCAGAAATGAGTAATAAAGAAACTCACTGTGTGAGAAGTGACACCGGATGATACATTTGTTAATAAGTCGATGAATGTTGTTCAGCCCTGAAAAGAAACAGCACATGAAGCAAAGCAATAGCTTTTGTAAAACTCTGCACACCCCTTTAAACTATTTTCTTTCGGCTCCCAGGTTCTAAAGGAGCGATTGGTATGCACAATGAGAGAAAAGGCATGAACCCAGTAGGTAATGATGAATCCAGCCAATGGCCCTCTTTTCCTTCTCCTTTCCACCCTGGTTTTACTGATGGCTTAAGAAAGAAGGCATAGCTGCAGCCTCCAGTGGGAAATAAAATTCTTTCAGGCCCCAGGCAATCCTTCTGTTAGGAAAGGTCGAGGTCAGGCACCAAGAACATCAAAGTAGAGAAAGGTCTTTGGGGTAAAGAAAGAGATTGAGATTGCATGCCTGTGAAGAATGAAAAGGAGGGAATCCAGGAGAGGGATTGCTGGGTCATATGGTAATTCTATTCTTAATTTTTTGAGGAACCTCCATACTGCCTTCCATAGCAGCTGCACCTGTCACCCCAATCAACTTTAATTTTTTAAAAAAAGGAAGGAATCCAAAATCCATATTCTATGGTTCTATATTGAGAAACACACTGCAGATTTCCCCAGAAATGTAATTGACTGTTTTACTCCTAATTTGTATCATCTGAAATCCCTATCTTTTTATTATTAAGGTGTTGGTATAGAAAATCAACTTCTGAGCAAGTTTGCAAACATTTGTATTCCTTCATTATTTTGGAATTTCCCCCAAAATACCAAAATGGATCATTCAGATTCAGAGATTCCCATCTTTCTGAAATAAAATAAATGCACCCCAAAACATCATTTTTAAATATCTGATATAGCAGTGTGGTGAATGAGTTGGATCTATAAATGGCTACAGTCTTTAAAATTTTGTCGACATTTTTAGTGGTAAGGTACATATAGAATAAACCCCGTTGGTCCTGTTAGAGTTTCATATGAGAGAAAGAAACATTAGAAAGAATAGTCTAATAATATTGTAAGGTTTCCTGCCAGTGGTTTTGTTTTGTTTTGTTATGCTTTGTTTTGTTTTTTGTTTTTAAACAGTGAGGCTGTTTTTGAAAATGATCAACCCCTGGGTACCATGTGTTCAAAACATTCAGTATTTTATTTCTGTGTAGAGTTTTTTTTTTTTTGACAAACTATTCTTTTGATCTTTTTCTAGTGATGGGGGGGGAAATATATATATATATATATGGATTTGTATATATATATGGATATATATATATATATATATATGGATTTGTCTGTCTGATGCTTTATATCATAAACTCCCTGGATTCTTGGGAAGGGGATGCTTCATACACAACTGTCATTTAGAAGACTAATGATTTCTACCTTGGAATTATGACACATAACTGCCAGCATTGATGTCACCATAGTATATAAAACATTTTTGGTTTGACACAGTGAATATATGTATAGTGAGATAGCATTTTGTAGTTTTACTTATATACAACAGCCTATATCAAATCCAAATTCATTTGCAACCAACCTATTTTTGCATTCCCATACATGTTGACCCTTGAATAGATCCCCACAAATGATTTCCAAGACCTATGCTCTCCGGTGTGTCGAGTAAGATCATCTCAAAGTTCTTTGTCTGTGGTATACTCAGGGAGCAACTGAAGGCAAGCCAGAGTTACATGGTAACCAGGATTTCAGTTAATTTCAATATCATTAGGAGTGGCTATTGGTGGAAGGAGGCAGAATTGGGTCCATGGTGAGGGGACTCTTTACCTTACTTCCCCATGATTTTAGATCTTTTTTTTTTAATAAATTGCTATTTTGAGTAACTAGTTATTAGGTAGAATAGGAGAAATTTTAGCAAGTTTTACAAGACCCCAGAGCAAGCAACCTGTTCAAGCCCCAAAGCAGAACATTCAGAAAGAAAAGTCGGAGATAGAGGTGAGTGAATATTTTTCACTGACTCTGTATCCTTATATAAGTTACACAATCTCTGTCTTCATTTTCTCTACTCATGTGGCAGCCATGAATATGAGCCTCTCAAATTTGTGACTGTGTGTTCAGTGGGACATCCACCAATGGATGCATGAGAACAGCAGAAATATTAAAGGAAGCCCATTCCAGGAAGATGTAAAGATCCTCTTATGGGTTATTTAGTTTGAAGGTTCTGTGGTAGGCAGAATAATGGCCCCTTCCAAAGATCTCCACATCCTAATCCTCAGGACCTGTTAATATGTTACCTTACATGACCAAAGGGATTTTGCAGATGTGATTAAGTTAAGGATATTGAGATAGGAAAGTTATCCTGGATTATCCTGGTGGCCCCGACGTAATCACAAGGTCCCTCATAAGAGGGAGGCAAGAGGGTCAAAGACAGAGAAAGGAGATGTGAAGACAGAACAGAGATTGGAGAGAGTGGCACAGTGGTGAATTTGAAGATGCTGTGCTGCTGCCCTTGAACATGGAAAGCCACATGCTAAGGAATATAGATGACCTCTAGAAGCTAGAAAAGGTAAGCGTGCTCTCCCAGATCCTCCAGATGGAATGCAGCTCGGACAACAAATTGATTTTAGGATTTCTGACCTACAGAAATGTAAGGTAATACATTCGTGTTATGTAAGCCAGGAAATTCATGGTGATTTGTTACAGCAGCAATGGAAATCCAGTAGGGACTCCCCCACTGGCCTTAGAATGGGCACTGCCAACAAATACCCTTCCACCCAACCTTATTTCTTCCCTCTCTCCTTTATCTGGGGTCTGGTGGCTCCTTCAGCCTCCTCTGACTCCTAATTTTCTTTCACAGGAATTTTCCCTAATAAATCTCTTGCACATCTCATCCCAATTTGGTGTCTGCTTCTTAGAGGACCTGAACTAATTCACTTGATAAACTTAATTTGATGATTAAAGGCATATAAAATGCCTACCACATGGTTTACGTATTCAAAAGTGTTAGATATTGTGATTATTAGTTACTGTAGCACCAATAATATAGGGCAAAATTCAGTTAACCAGTTCCATGGACAAATTCTTGAAAGTTTCATAGTTCACTTGCTTACACTCAAGCAATTAAATTTTCTCCAATCATTTTGGTCCCTTGTACCGCGTCAGTTCCGTAGTTAGCACTTCTAGTCCAGCATGAGAGTAATCTCCAGACGTTAGTGTTAAAGCTGTAGTTGTTCAGAGCTGCTCTGAATATTTTGGTAGGTCTACTTTTGGGGCTCAGATTTAAGGAGGTTATTGTTGCTAAACATCTAGGTCTTAATCCAACTATTATCCAGCAGAAAAGCTGGTAGTTTGAGAAATATCTACTTCAGTTCTGCACATCTCTATAGCTGGTTCCAAACTCAGGCAGGGAGGAGAATATGTTTGGACATTAGAAGAAAATAATAAAGTTTTTGTCTATTGTGGCCTCATGAGTTTCACTTAATCAATGTAATTGCTGAATATGACAGAAATACCATCACATATCAACACTGAAATAATGGAATAGTCAATGAATATTATCAGAAAAATTGCTTTTATATACATGAAAAAATATGAAATTAGTCATACCACATACAAAAATCAATTTCATTTGGATTATATGCTTTAAATGTAAAAAACAACGCTCTAATAAATACAGGTTGAGTATAAATTCCTCCTACCCTGCCATCACTCCTCTTTGCAGTGTAATGATGATGTTTTACCCATCAAGAGTCTGTGGCTTTCCTATCATGAATTTGGACTAATCTTGTGGATGGCTTTGAGCAATAAATAGTAGTGGGGCTGATATGGATGACTTTTAAACAGTCCTCAAGAGACATGAAGCTTATACCTCCACTACTTGGACCCAACCTGCCCTTTGAGAAAGTCTGGGCTAGCCAGGGGGAGAGACCATGTGGAGGAGAACCAAGGTGCCCCATGCAAAAGCCCCAGCCCACTCCTAGACATATGAATGAGGCCATTTGGAGCCAGCTATTCCCCAGCCGACTTGCCAAATGACCCTAAACACATGAGTGAGACCAGCTAAAACCACAGAGAGAAGAGATGAGCCCTACCCAAGTTGCCAATTCACTGAATTTTGGCAAACAAAAGGTTATGGTTTCATGCTACTGAATTTGGGAGTGATTTGTTATGGGTGATTTGTATATAACTGATACTATAAATCTTCTATGCTTCATAGGACACTCTACACAAAGTAAAAGATAAGCCACACTGAGACAACATTTAAATGAATATAAATTGTCGAAGACTTACTACCAAAGAGACATAAAAATGTTGACAACTCAGTAAGAAAAGGATTAACAAATTAAGCTTTCAGAAAGGATCTGAACAGGAAATTCATAGGCAAGGAAAAGTAATATTCAGTAAATAGATGAAAAGATGCCCAATCTTAGATGTAATCTAGAAAATTAAAACAGATGAAAAACACTTTCATATCAATTCATTCAGTAAAAAGTGTACTATGACAAATTTTGCTAAGAAATGGAATAATGACTGTCTCTACACTAATTGTGGTTTAATAAATGGGTATCATCACTGTGGAAAACTGTCAAAGTAAAATTGACAATGCATATTCTAGAAAATGTTTTGTCAATGAGCACAAGGAGATATAAGAATTATTGCTGGTGCATTATTTACAAAAGCAAAAAATGGAAACATTCTCGATGTGTTCATCAAGAGGATGAATGTTATGATGAAGCACTATACAGAAGTGAAAATGAGTGAATGGATGCTACATCTAGGGATGTGAAAAAAGATCATAAAATTTAACATTGAAGGAAAATGGTATATATGCCATTTTAGTTTTTTTTTTTTTAATTAAAGGTTATTGGGGTGACAATGGTTAGTAAAGTTGCATAGGTTTCAAGTTTAAAAGCACAAAATAGAATTCTTTTATTTGATACATTGGAAGAAAAGTTATTTAAAAATGAATGGGAATGATAAACATCACAGCTAGTAGTTGCTTTGGAGGAAGGAACACATAGAGGAAATGGGTTGAGGAATGAATATTTAATACTTTATAGCTTAAGTTGGTTGTTAGGAACACAAGGCTCCAATACCTTATTCTTTCTAAGTTCTGTCTCCCTGAGTTATTTAACTAAAAATACAGAAAAATTAACAAGCAGCCCAAGTCAAAAATGAAGATTTGCCTTAGTTTTTTGAGAAGCTACTGATACCCAAGAAGGTGTAGAGACACAGTATTGAAAGTCCTGCCAACTTTCAACTCTACTTACCCATCTTTAAGATCCAACCTGATACCAAGGCAGTGGTCTATTTAAAATCTTTAATAGAGTTAAGAATTAAATGGATTTTTACCAATATCTGAAAAGCTGTTGACATGAGTTAACTCATTTGACCTTTGCCCAGGACACAATTTCCTTGACTTTTATTTGTTGCTGTGTGAAGGTAAATATGCAGGAAAATAGTTTAAAGATGTTTATTTCTTTGACTGACAGACAAAACTAAGAGCTATGAAGCCTGACAGTGGAAAACATGCCTCTCTTTCCTGTTTTTCACACCAGTAAAAAAAAGCAATCAAAATTTTTTACCTGAAGATGAGCAAGAGATCCTATAAAGAAAGAAGATGGAGCATTTTATGTAAATACATGAGATTATCTTCTATGCATTTCCAACAGAGTCAAAATAAATAAATGTTCTATAAATTAGAGCAGCTCTCTGATTTTAAGCATGCATTCTTTTTTTTTATTAGTGTCAGGTGTACAAAACAACATAGTGATTAGAAATTTATCACCTCACAATGATAACCCCAATACGTCTATTACCCATCTGACACTGTACATAGTTATTACAATATTATTGACTATATTCCCTATGTTGCATTTTATATCCCCATGACTAATTTTTTCAATTATAGTTGACATTTAATGTTATATTAGTTTCATATTGATTAGACATTTATATAATTTATGAAGTGATCCCCCTGTTAATTCTAGTATCCATCTGACACTATACATAGTTTTTACAGCATTATTGACTACATTTCCTGTATTGTACTTTACATCCCCGTGACTATTTTGTAACCACCAATTTGTACTTCTTCATCCCTTCACCTTTTTCACCAGCCTCTCAAGCCCCCTCCACATCTAGTAACTGTCAGTTTGTTCTTTGTAGCCATGAGTCTGTTTCTGTTTTGTTTGTTAATTTATTTTGTTTAGATTTCACATATAAGTGAGAGTGTATGGGATTTGCTTTCTCTGTCTGACTTATTTTACTTAGCATAATGCCCTCTAGATCCATCCATTATCACAAATGGTAAGATTTCATTCTTCTTTATGGCAGTAATATTCCATTGTATCTATGTACCACAACTTCTTTATCCAGTTGTCTATTGATGGGCATTTTCAGTTGTTTCCATATCTTGACGATTGTAAATAGTGCTGCAGTGAACATTGGGGTGCATATATCTTTTCAAATTAGTGTTTTGAGTTTATTTGGCTAAATACCCAGGAGTAGAATTGCTGGGTTATAAGGTAGTTCTATTTTTAATTTTTTGAGAAACCTCCATACTGTTTTCCATACAATCTTGAGAAAGAACACCAAACTGGAGGTATCATGCTACTTGATAGCAAACTATACTACAAGGCCATAGTAATCAAAACAGCATGGTATTGGCATAAAGAAAGACACATAGATCAATGGAAAAGAATAAAGAGCCCAGAAATAAAGCCATGCCTATATGGTCATTTAATCTATGACAAAGGGAGCAAGAATTTACACTGGGATAATGACAAACTATTCAATAAATGGTGCTGGGAAAACTGGACAGATAAATGCAAAAACAAAACAAAACAAAACAAAACAAACTGGACCACCAGTTTTGCTTTGGTTTGTTTGGAATAAACTCAAAATGGATTAAAGACTTAAATGTAAGACCCAAAACCAAAAAACTCCTAGAAGAAAACATAGGCAGTTAACTCTCAGACATTACCCTTAGTAATGATTTTACTGATATATCTCCTTGGGCAAGGGAAACAAAAGATAAAATAAATAAATGGGACTACATCAAACTAAAAAGCTTTTGCACAGCAAAAGAAACCATCAACAAAGTGGAAAGACACCCTAACTGATGGGAGAAGATATTTGCCAATAACGTGTCTGATAAGGGGTTAATATCCCAAATTTATTAAAAAAATAAAATTCATACAACTCAACATCAAAAATAACAAACAATCTAATTAACAAATGGGCAGAGGATCTGCCAAAGAAGACATACTAATATACATATGAAAAGATGCTCAACATTATGAATCATCAGAGAAATTGCAAATTAAAACCACAATGAAGTATCACTTTGCACAAGTCGGAATAGCCATCATCAATAAATCAACAAACAAGTGTTGGCGAAGATACGGAGATAAGTAATTTACATGATGAAAAAATTGAGTTGTAATTATTACACTTTACTATTGTCTGAATGAATTTACAGTGAGTACAACTGAAAAAGAAAAGGTATGGGGAAAGGATCAAGTGTGGGGATTTCCAGAAGACCTGCAGTTATGAGAAACTTTGTACAAAGGATATCCTGGGTCATAAGAAATCAGTGCCACAGTTGCAGTGAGATCTTGAGGTTACTTGTACTGACTTGTCTGAGTTGACAGCTGTTCACTATCCCTGAAACATGAATATAGATGTGGCATGGAAAGGAAGTGGCCTCCAGTCTGGACTGGCAGAATTTATGGTCAGCTGTAGCCAGTGTCATGAAGCCATTCCCAAAAGCCTGACTGTACTAGGTAGGAAAACAAGTCAGAGGCTACTGATGACCCATAGGACAACACATGGACTGTAAGACAATGCACAGGATTGCAACTGAGCTACACCCAGAATCTTCCTCTATACTGAGAAGCTCTCTTAGAAAAGAAGAGGGTAGGTGATACAGTTATTATAGGGACTGTTGACTTTAAATTCATAGACTATTTCTATGGAAAAGACTAAAGACTCTTTAAATAAGGAAATAGATTACTATGAAATGGCAAGTTACTGACGGTATGTTTGCCATTTGTGTGTGTGTGTGTGTGTGTGTGTGTGTGTGTGGTGATAACTACACACCATTTAAAATCAACTCTCCCAACAACTTATAAGTATATAATACAGTATTGTTAACTATAGTCCATTATGCTGTACATTAGATCTCTAGAACTGATTCATCTTATAGCTGGGAGTTTGTACGTTTTAACCTACCTCTCACAATTTCCCCCAGCTCCTGGCAACCACTATTCTACTTTCCATTTCTATGAATTTTGGCTTTTTTCAGATTCCACATACAAATGAGAACATACAATGTTTGTCTTTCTCGTTCTGATTTGTTTCACTTAGTATAATGCCCTCAGTCTCCATCCATTTTGTTGCAAAAGGCAGGATTCTTTCTTGTTATGGCTGAATAATATTCCATTCTCTGTATATACCACATTTTATCTAGTCACTGTCAATAGACACTTAAGTTGTTATCTTGGCTATTCTGAATAATGTTGCAATGAACATTGGGGTGCAGATTACCTCTTCAAGATAGTGATTTCTTTTCCTTTGGATATATACCCAGAGTGGAATTGCTAAGATCATATTGCAGTTTCATTTTTAGTTTTCCAGGGACCTCCATACTATTTTCTATAGCAGTAGCACCATTTTACATTCTCACCAACAGACACAAAGATTCCCTTTCTCCATATCCTAGCTAACACTTGTCTGTTGTCTTTTTGATAATAGCCATTCCAGCAGGTATGAGGTAATATTTTACTGTGGTTTTCATTTGCATTTCCCTGATGATTACTGTTATTGAACATCTTTTCATTTCCTGCAGGCCATTTCTATGTCTTTGGAAAAATGTTCAGGTCCTCTGCCCATTTTTGATTGAATTGTTTGTTTTATTACTCATTCAGTTGTATGAGTTCCATATATATTTTGGAGATTAACCCCTTATCAGATAGATGGTTTGCAAATATTTTCTCCTATTCTATAGATTGCCTTATTTTTTTTACTCTTTCTTCTGCTTTGCATACTTTTTACTTCAGTACCGTCCCACTTGATGATTTTAACTTTTGTTGCTTGTGCTTTTGGTGTCATATTCAAAAAACATCCTTACCAAGATCAGTGTCAAGGAGCTTTTTCTCTATGTTTTCCTCTAGAAATTTTACAGTTTGTGATCTTACATTTAAATCTCTAACCCATTTTGAGTTCATTGTTGTGAGTTGTGTAAGATAGGGGTACAATTTCATTCTTTTGCATGTGAATATTTAATTTTATCAACATCATTTATTGAAGAAACTGCCCTTTCCCCATTCCATATTCTTGGCTTCCTTGTTAAATATCGGTTGACTCTGTATGGATGGGTTTATTTCTGGTCTCTCAATTCTGTTTCATTTGATATATACATATATGTGTGTATATATATATATGTGTGTGTGTGTGTGTGTGTGTGTGTGTGTATGTATATATGGATATATATGGATAAATATATATGGATACACACACATATACACATACGAATACACACACACACATATATATGACTCCATATATATATCAGAGATATGTGTGTGTGTGTGTGTGTGTGTGTGTGTGTGTGTATGATGTTATGCCAGTACCATACTGTTTTGATTACTATAGCTTTACAATAAAGTTTGAAATCAGAAATTGTGATGCCTCCAGATTTTTCCTTCTTTCTCAGAATCATTTCTGTTATTTGGGGTCTTCTATGTTTCCATGCAAATTTTAGAATTTTTTTTCCATTTCTGTGAAAAATACTGTTAGAATTTTAATAGGGATTGCACTGAATCTGTAGATTGCTTTGGGTAGTATGGACTTTTTAACAATATTCTTCCAGTCCATGAACACAGAATATCTTTCTATTTATTTATGTTTTCTTTAATTTCTTTCATTAGTTTCTTGTTATTTTCAGTATACAGATCTTTCATCTCCTTGGTTAATTTTTTTCCTAAGTATTTTATTGTTTTTTATGATATTATGAGGGATTGTGTTCCTTATTTTTTTTCAGATAGTGTATAAAAACACAACTAATTTTTCTTTGTTGACTTTTGTATCTTGCAACTTTACTGAATTAGTTTATTAATTTTAAGTTTTTTTGTTTTTTTTTGGTAGAATCGTTAGGGTTTTCTATATATAAGAAAATATTATCTGCCAACAAAGATAATTTTACTTCTTCCATTTCGATGTGGATGCCTTTTATTTTCCTTGCCTAAGCTCTGGTTGGGACTTCCAGTACTATGTTGAATAGGAGTGGGTACTCTTATCTTTTTCCTGATATTATTGGGCAATTCTTAAACCTTTCACCGTTGAGTATGATGTTAGCTGTGGGTTTGTCATATATGACCTTCATTATGTTGAGATGCAAATCTTCTATACCAATTTGTTTAGACTTTTTTTTCATCATGAAAAGATTTTGAACTTTGTCAAATGCTTTCACTGAATCTATTGAGATGATCATATGATTTTTATCTTTCATTTTGTCAATGTTGATTGATTTACATAAATTTATTGACTTACATAAATCCCCCTTAATCGTGGTGTATGGTCATTTTAATGTGATGTTGAATTTGGTTGCTAGTATTTTGTTATGAATTTTTGCATCTGTATTCATCAGGGATATTAGTCTGTAGTTTTCTTCTGGTGTCCATATCTAACTTTGGTTCAGGGTAATTCTGGCCTTGCAAAATGAGGTTGGGAGTATTCCCTCCTCTTCAGTTCTTTAGAAGAGTTTGAGAAGGATTGATATTGATTCTTCAATAAATGTGTTGTGGAATTCACCAGTATGACCATCTGGTTTTTGGCTTTTCTTTGACCACCTCAGGACTTTTTGCTCTCCAGGACATATCCAGCTGCCAGGAGGGCTGAGGCAAGCACAATGTCTGGGAGGCTCTTGAGTTGGTCATTGATTATATCCTCTGAATTGCTATGTTAAAGTCCCCAGTTGTTACTTTCAAAATGGCAGCTATTTTCCATCAAAGGTGTTATTATCTCTGATCCTTGGAGAATTCCTCACTGCTGCTCTGTGCACTCTTAAATGTCTGTCCCATATTGTGGATCTCTGATATTTAAAGAGTAGATGCTCTGTGAAACCCTCTCTCTCATCACTGATGAAACACTACCACGGTGTCTCCTTGCAGAAAAAGCTGCCAGGAACAATGAAACTGATACCTTTCAGTGATTAAAGCCGTGGTTGTTACTTTTACTTTTGGCTTGTTGCTTTAATCATCTACTTTGATATGGGTCACGAGGAATAGGAGATAGGAAAGATGGCCAGATGTTATGCATGTTATAAATCCTCTCTTATGAAAAATGCACATATACAGAGAGGTTTATGTGCTATTTCAAGGGTCTAATTAGATATATCAAACATCTATTGCTACAATAATACCGCCCCAAAACTCACCGACTTAAAAAAATATATTAGTATGTATGGAAATAACGGTCAGCTGGGTGATTTTGCTGATGTTGGGTCAACTTGGCTGAGCATGTCTTTGGGTCTTGGTCAAGACTTATTTACAAGTCTGGTCATCTGGGATGACCTTACCTGGGGTAACTGGCTCAAATCCACATGTCCCATTCTGGAATAGGCTGTGATAGGAATGTTCTTTTGGCATTGCATGGGTATAAGAGAGGAAGGAAAAATGTTTAAGGGACTTATTCAAGTCTCCGCTCATGTTAAGCTTGTTCATTTCCCATTGGCAATCCACATAGCCAAGACCAGAGTCAATTCACATAGACAAACAGAGCCAAGGCCAGTTTGAGATGGCACTGCCAAAGGGCATGGTTGCAGAGAGGCCATTAATTGAGGTCATTAAAGCAATCATCTGTGTAGACACACACTATAGTCATGCACATACACACATATTATTAACAAGCATACATGTGTACACGTAGTATGAACATGAATGCACACACACCTGCATATGCACACATATACACACACTATAAACAAAGGTATAAATACTACTGAAGAAAAATATCATTTTGTTCAAGGTAATACCACATTACATTTCTGTTCACAGTCCCCTCACGTTTTTCAAAAACTTGGCGAGTGGTACCACTGTCCTATGTCTAGATGTACAACTGGAGGCTTTTAATTGACTTACAGATTCAAATTTTGAATCAAAGTGTGATAAATGAAAGACATCTTTCAAAGATTAACTAGCCCAAACCCTCCATCTTGCAAATGGAATCTTTGGCCCAGAGACCCTTGGTGACTTTCTCAAGCTCACACAGCTTATTAGATGTGGGGATGAGACTAGACTTCTTGTCCCCTAGTTCTAATTTTGTGACTGGCTGTACCACAAAACTTCTTTCTAAGGGAGCTGATAAACTTTTGATGTGGAACATAATTTAAGTATGCACATGTGCCATCTTTTACTACCACTCATACAGAATATAGGATTTGTTACATTACTCCCTTTAAAGAAATGATTAATGTCTATGAATGAAGTAGAGAAATGTTCTGTTGAGCATGCTCAAGGAACAAAAATGTGATCATCCATCAAAGAATTGCTCACTATTGATAACACAATTCTAGGAAGGTAGAGGTAGGAGGGAAGGTCCCATAATCAGGAGTTCAAAAACTACCTGGCACAGTGACTGCTGGAAAAGAATCATTTTCCAGAATTTGGACCCCGTAATAAAGTTATTCTTAATTTCTTGAAAGATATTGTCCCCTTTGAGAAATATAATAATACAAGCTTTCCAACTTTTTTTTTTTTTTTAATTCAAACACACACAGTATTTTGCATACAATTTCAAGTACTTCATGCTCTCCCTAAGTGAGTTAATCTCTAGCTGGCCAAACAAAAACCTCTCTAAGTATTTCAAATAAAGGGAATTTAATAAAGAGAATTGGTTACACAGATTCTGGAAAAGATAGAAAAGCAATACAAAACAGAGGTGCTTGATGAGCCAAAAGGAGGGAAGAGTGATAGAATGAGAAGCTGCCGAGATCCCTGGGAGGAAGCCCAGTGAGCTTCACACACTAGTCTGTGGTTGGAGAGTCTGGGATGTTGCCTTTGCTGCTAAAGGAGACACATACAGAAATCAGAAACCAAAGGACATTCACTTCTTCCTTCCTCTCAACTTCAGCTATATCACCAGGCTCTCCCATAAGTGGGAACTGGTCAGATATCACTTTCAAGGAGGCTTGGAAAATGTGGTTTGAAGACTCTTAACTGCCTACAGTGCAGAACAGAGCAGAGATGGGTGGAAATGGGGTTGAGAACAAATAGGCAAATGACCATCACAGTAGCTAAAGCACAAACAGCAGAGTCAAGCAGGGATATGTGAATGTTTCACAAAACTCCAGGGCATTAGTAATACTAAAACATATGTGTCTGTGAGTGTGTCTAAATTCCAACAACAAGCTCCATTTTGGCTGCTGATGGTATACTAATATTTAATGAATACTAAGTCTGTGACTAAGTCACAGACTTCAGTACCTCATTAATATATTCACAACTGTTACAGCCTAATGACTTTTTATTTACTTTATTTCTTGAAAATCTAAATATTAGCATGTTTTGTATCAGACATATTTGCTTGCAGTCCCGAATCGGTTATTTACTTAGAGAAGTTACTTGACATCTCTTAGGCTCAGTTTCCTTAGTTGGACAATAATTAGTTTCCTTAGTTGGACATCTATAGTTTTTTAGACTATTTAAGGCAGTGTAAATAAACCGTAGCACAGCATCTGGTGCATATTTGGTATAATAATTATTGATTCTCCTTTAAGAACTTTGGTGAATTTGAAATCTTGATTGCAGTAATGGTTACAATTTTTCATTCTTCCCTGTATATATGACCTTTGCATTGTGAATATGCAGCATCTTCTATAAAGAGGTGAGATTTATTTCTCTACACTTTGAATGTGTGATTTGCCTTGACCACCTAAAATGTGACAGTGAGACAGTGCTCATTTTGAGCCTGGGCCTCAAGAAGTCTTGCACGTTTCCACTCACTTATTTGTTTACTTCTTTTTTGGTTTGAGGTGTACAAAACAACGTAATAGTTAGACATTTACACCTTTCACAAAGTGATAACCTCCCTTCCTCAATCGACTACCTTCTGACCGTATGTAGCTATTACAATTCCATTGACTCTATTCCCTATGCTGTACTCCATATCCCTTGACTATATATATATATATATATATATATATATATACACATATATATATTAAATATATATATTAAATATATATAATATAAATATATATATATATATTAAATTATAGTTGACACTCGCATTTTTAGAACCTTCTTTAGCCACCATCATGAGAACCAGGCTAGAACTAACCTAGACTGTTGGAAGTTGAGAGAGTATCATGGAGCTGAGATGAGTCAACTGATTCAACCAATTAAGGCCACAGACATGTGAGAGAGCACAGTCAAGATCATAAAGATAACACCCAACTTACTAGCCAATTGACCACAGTTGTATGAGCAAGATTGTCATAGGACAGCCAGTCTCCAGCCAATTCATGTGTTGCTTAGCTAAATAAATATTAATTGTTTTAAGCCACTAAATTTTATGTGGTTTGTTTTGTGACAATAACAGCCACTGATACAGTGAAACTACTTCAAACATGGTAGTTATACCTCTATAATTAAAAAACCAAAAGAACTAGTCACGGTATAACTTCTTAAATTTCCCTATCTCCTCTTTATCCTTTCAGACCATGTGCCAAACTGAGGTCATTGCCAGGCAAAGTAGTAGTGTTTACCTTGTGACTGTAGTTTGCTATATGTGGGGCGATAAGCAGGATTTTTAGAATGACTCCAGGAGCTTTCTGATGGCCTGACCATGGCTTCCTGCTTAGATTCGAGCAGTAGAGCTTGCCCAAATCCAGCTTCTTGTGCTCCTGTGCTATTTTCCCATTAGGAGTTGCTGAAGTTTCTCGTGAGCCCATAAGGTTTCAGGAGCCAGGTGGCTATCTTTCCTAGAACTCATAATATTATTTAAGCTGCATGCTTGTTGTTAGTTTTCTGAAGGCTTGATTGGGGCTGGATGATTCTAAAGTGGCTCACTCTCATGGCTGGCAGGTTAGGGCTGGTTGTTGTCAGGAGGCCTCAGTTCTGTTCCACGCAAACCTTTCCACAGACTTCTTAAATGTTCTCACAACATGGGAGCTGACTTCCCCCAGAATGAGTGAGAGACAGCAAGGCAGGAGCTGCAGTGCCTTCTGTGCCCTGACCTCAGCAGTCATGTGTCCCCATTTTCACCACATTCTTTTTGCTAGGAGTGAGTGACTAAGTCTGAGAATTCAAAGAGAGCATCATTAAGCTTCACATTTTGAAAGGAGGAGTGACAATCAGTGGACATATTTTAAAACTATTACATCCGATAAATTCAGATGGCTTCTTGCCTGAATTCCCTCCCTTCCCCACTCTCATGTTTGTACTATAAGAAGGTGGGGTAGCAGAAGTGCCTAATTTCCCTACCTGTGAGATAATGGGAGAATAAGGGATCATACACTCTCCTTGTTGACCCTTAGCTTTGACATGTACCCAGCATAGCCTGTCCTCTGCTCCATAATGAATTGGATGTCATAGTAATGCTTGTCCCATCTTACCACTTATGCAAAAACATACTTGGTCTCAAGAACCATTTGTTACTTGTTCTAGTGGGACTTAATATTCTACAATGAACATGCCACAAGTACCAGATTACTGATACTGGTTTTGACATTCCAGAGTTGAGGGAGTGGCAGGGATATGATATGTAGCTATTTCTCTTGTTCTATTTAATCTCTCTCTTTACACTAATCCTTTCTTTCCTTCCTCCATCAATCAGTTCTTGAGCACTCGCTCTGTGCCAGGTGCCGGGAAGTTAGAGTAGCAGCTCAGTCACTGCTTTTCAGGTATATACTATCTAAAGTTTGGTACTAGAAATCTGCCGGGATGTTTATTTAAAAGGAAGATTCATGGAACCTATTCCAGACCTATTGAATTCAACCTATTGGGAGGCTGTTGGAAAACACTTTTAGTAATTTTGAGGACTATTGGCTCTTATGTGGTAAAATTCTGTTATTGGTACCTTGATGGTAGTTTTTGACTTGTATTTTATGAATCGGTGGTTCTCAAACTTTGGTAGGCATCAAATTGCTAGGCCCCATTCCCGGAGTTTCTGATTAAGTAGTCTGGGGTGGGGTCAATAATCTAGTTCTAATAAGTTCTCAGCTAATGCTGATATCGCTGACTCAAGGATCACACTTTGAGAACCAACAATATAAATACTGAATTGTAATATTTTTCAAAAGTTGATGTGTATTTGGTCTAATCAGGTCTAGCTAAAACACCCAGAGTCATAGGACTTTGGAGATAAAGTAGACTTTGCTGATAATGATGCCCAATTCCTTCCTTTGATACTTGAGTTAAAGGTTCAGTGACTTTGCCTTGGCCATTAGACAAATCAAAGGAGATGGAGAAAGATAGCTGAGGGTCTCTATCTCCTAGTCCCATATGCTCTCCATTGATCATTCTACTTAAAAACATGTATCTTTATGTACTTCTAAAGCCAAATTATCAGAGTTATAAAGGGTAATCATCCCAGCTTAAATCAACAGGGTCAGAAAGGATGATGAAATTAGAGGTTTTCATAAAACTGAATACAAAACAAGAGGTCATCTGCCTCATAGTTAAAATGCATGCTGAAGGACTCATTTTGCCTTTTTGGGTATCTTAGCTAAGTCATAAGAGGAGCAATTTCTTTTTATGAAGGATATTAAGAAAAGTACTGAAATGTGAAGCTATTGTAAACAAAGGAGTAGTTTTAGTTGCAGAGCCTGTGACCAACTGCCAAGAAAAATATTAACATAGAAACATAGTCTGAGAGTATATGAATAGAGACATTTCATATAAATATTCAGCACATGGCCACATGAGGCAAGAATACAGGAAAACCTTCTAAAGTGTGTGGCAGCACTGACCCAAGGGCAATATAATGACTGTGTCCAGTTTGTTGTTGACTAAATAAGAAGAAGTTTGATTCATCACAGATGAGCAATAATTGTCTTCATAACTAATTATTTATATCATAAGGCCATCTGTGATGTTCTCATGATTTCCAGAAGAGTATGCACTCAACTTGAAAGAGAGGAGATCTTGCTAGTTTAGAAAGGACATCTGGAAGGATTTGGAATTGAAAGGCTTAGCAAGACAAAGTAATGCTGCTTACAGATGCCAAAATTGAAGCAGATCTGTGAGTAACTGCATCTGGTCTAGACCCCTGCGTTAGGTTGGGTTCCTCCGAAGTAAGTCCCTGAGGCAGGAATGAATGCACAAGCATTTTAAATAGGCAGTGCTCCCAGTGGGAAGCCAGTAAGGGAGTAAGGGAAGCAGAACAGGCACAGAAAGAAGTCAAGCAAGGCTAAAATCCCAAGGAGGGAAGATTTACTTGACCCCACCGGAGAACTAGAGTCCTCAAAGTTGTCCTGAATCTGCAGAGCTGGGCTTTTATTCCTTACATCTGACAGCCACTGGCCAAAGGCTGCCTCCGGCACTTCTATCTTTGTATGAACGTGCAAAGTGCTCCAGTAGCCCACATAAGTCCCCTGTAAGGGAGCCACAACTTCTGGGAGTTAGAAGTTAAAGACATTAAAGCTGAAGGAGGGACACACTAAACATGTTACAATTGTTCCTAAGGGAACTCAGCAAATCCACGTCAGAACCTGAACTCTGTCCAGAGGCATAAATTTCAGAAAAATTATTGAGAAGTTCCTTCACTCACACATAAATAATATTTTCCAATATAGCTTTACATGGTAACAGAACTGATATTTTGATCTCCATCTGATAAATCCCTACATTTCTTTTTTCTCCACTTATTTTTTTTAACCTCCTTTAACTCTTTTAACTCTTTTAAATATGTATCAGAGGATCTCTTTTGAAATTGCTATAGTGGAACATGTCTTCTTACAAAATGTCCTTATATGACACTTGCAAGTATACACACTTGGGTGTCTCTTAGACAACTTCACCTGCTTATCTTAGAGTCACACCTCATTTCAGCACATTCAGAAATCATAAACAGATTGCCAAGGATCAGTGCAGCTGTGCACCACACCCTACAGTATGTCTCCCTCCACGAGTGTTTAATGTAGAATTCTGGCATATAGAGCCATTTAAGTCATAGGACAATGTGTTGTGTCATTTAATCCTGCACTATTTATCTAACAAGTTGGAAATAAGAAGTAAAGAAAAGGTATGAGAGCCATCTTCTGGAAAAATCTGTTAACAACCATGTAGGATTGTGTACCTCTTCTACTGTATTCCTCCTCCTGCACCTCTGCCAAAACTGAACCCACAATCTTTTTCACCAAGCTTGCTCCTTCAAACATGACTTACCGTGTTTCCCCAAAAATAAGACCTAACTGGACAATCAGCTCTAATACATCTTTTGGAGCAAAAATTAATATAAGACCCAGTCTTTTGTTATAGTATATAAGACTGGGTCTTATATTATAGCAAAATAAGACCGGGTCTTATATTAATTTTTGCTCCAAAAGACGTGTTAAAGCTGATTATCTGGCTAAGTCTTATTTTCAGGGAAACACAGTACTTCAATGAAAAGAGGATCGTCCAAGCAGTTACCCCATACAGAACACTTGGAATCATCCCAGGTTCCTAGGTCTCTCTTATCCACACATCAGTCTAACCTGTATTTAAGTTCTCCCAGTTATATCTTTGTCCACTTCTCTAGTTCCCACCACCAATGCCTTTATATAATTTCTCACCATTAACTGTCTGAACTACTGATCAAGCCTCCTATAAGGTCTCCTACCTCTAGTATTAACTCTATCTAATCCATAATTATAATGTTGTAGAGTTCT
The DNA here is from genome assembly GCF_004115265.2 of Rhinolophus ferrumequinum. NCBI lineage: Eukaryota > Metazoa > Chordata > Mammalia > Chiroptera > Rhinolophidae > Rhinolophus > Rhinolophus ferrumequinum. The sequence continues at coordinate 32,216,174 of NC_046306.1, read as the reverse complement.
TAGTCTCTCTAAATATAAATTTGATCATGTGCTGATCCTCTGATTTAAGTGATTACATGCATCCGATTGCGGATGGCTGGTAATGACTCCCACATCCTAATTAATCTCTGGAACATGTCAATGTTACTTTATTTGCAAAAGAGATCTTTGCAGATATAACTAAATTGAGGATCATGAGATGAGATTATTCCAGATTGTCTGAGTGGGCCCTAACACAAGTGTATTCATAAATTAGAGGCAGAGGGAGACAGATTCATAGAGGAGAAGGCCACGTAAAGACAGAGCAGAGAGAGATGGGGCCACGGCCAAAGGTTGCTGACAGCTACCAGAAGCGAGAATAAGCAAGGAAGGGATTCTCACCTAGAGCCTCCAGAGGGAGTGTGGCTCTGCTGACACCTTGATTTCAGACTTCTAGCCTCCACAACTGTGGGAGAATAAATTATTGTTTTAAGCCACCCAGTCTGTGGTTAATGTGTTACAGCCGCCCCAGGGAACTTAATAGACCCATTGTCCTTAAGATTATGATCAAACTGTTTATACGTTATCCCAGGCCTTTGGTGCTCTGGGTTCTGCCTTTATTCCTAACCTAATCTTTCATCATTTCCGCAAATGAACTCTGTGCGCTAGTGATTGGGAATGACTGGAAGGTCTTGAATTGTGCCATTTCCTTCCTTAACTTCCTGCAATTACGTATGCTCTTACAATTCTCTAAAACTCCCCAAATCTTCTTGATATAATAATCAGTGTAAGTGTACTAGAAAAATTCTGTGTGTGGAATGTGACCTTTCTCATGAGCTAGAGATGGGAGGGAGATGTGGATGTAACAATCTTAACTTTTAAAAATGAAATTAATTATATACGGCAATTGGTATAAAAATGCATTGACATATGTGTGACTTATTGTCACTCAAACACAAATGAAAATTTATCCTAAGTTTAGTTTATACTTACCAGATTTATAGTTATTATGCTAAGTCATTCTGAGGGTGATGGTGATGTTTCAGAAAGGTGATTTTTCACATTTTTCAGCATTAATCCCTGCACATGACGTGGCCAGTGTAGATTATGTCGGGGTCCAACCTGCATCCTTTACCAGGCTGTGCACTCAGGCCCTACCTGCTGAGAGTCTTGGCTGTTTTTCCCCCTAACTTTATTAAATATAATTGACATACAACATTGTGTAACTATAAGGTGTAAAACATATTGATTTAAAATAATTACAAGGTATGATCAAACAATACGGTGAATGTTTAAATAAATAAATACATAAAAATATGACGGTAAAAGACACATTGCCATTACTCTCCCTCAGACTGCTCCCCCTGGCATCAAACACACACCCCATCGCGCTTGCCACTTTCTGAAGCGGTTCTGGAAGTCCTCTTTCATGAGTGTCTTTAGTAGCACTGTTGTGGCTGTCTCAATGTCCTGAATCATTTTGACTTTCGGGAAGAGCCAGAAGTCATATGGTGCCAGATCCGGTGAATAAGGTAGATGAGGACACACTGTAATGTTTTTATTTGACAAAAATTGCCATATACCAGAAGCAATGTGTGACACGGGGTGTTGTCATGATGGAGGATGATTTAGGGCGCACTTTAAAACACACCACTCAACCGTAGCTCACACCCGACTGACTGCACCAAACAAGTTGAAACTTGTCACACACTGTTACTGAGGTTTGACATGCCGCTTCCTGTGTGGAAGATCCCTGCCTTTCTGTTGGATAGCACTCAGCAGCAGCATTCACTGTATTTTGTGATCACAGTGGAAAGGCTGTGTCACACATCACTTCTGGTATGGCAATTTCTGTAAAATAAAAACATTACGGTGTGTCCACATCACTAGATATGGCACTGTGCAATTTCTGGCTTTTCCCAAAAGTCAAAATGACCGTTAAAGGTAATGTTTTGAATCAATTCAGGACATTGAGGCAGCCACGACAGTGCAACTAAAGACACTCAAGAAAGAGGACTTTCAGAACTGCTTCCAAAAGTGGCAAGAACGATGGGATAAGTGTGTGTGTGTTCAAAGCTATGGGGATTAGTTTGAGGGGAATTAATGGCAATGTGTCTTTTATTGTAATATGGTTTTTAAAATTTAAACATTCACTGTTTTTTTTTAAAAAATTTTATTGGGGGAATATTGGGAAACAGTGTGATTTTCCAGGACCTCTCAGCTCCAAGTCAAGTCGTTGTTCTCAATCTAGTTGTGGAGAGTTCAGCTAAGTTCCAACTCAAGTCATTGTTTTCAATCTAGTTGTGGAGGGCGCACTTACTGGCCCATGTGGGAATCAAACCGGTGACGTTGGTGTTATGAGCACTGCGCTACAACCAACTGAGCCACCCAGCCACCCCCTCACTGTATTTTTTTTATCACACCTTGTATATATGTGTGTGTGTGTGTGTATTTGTGTGTGTGTATTTGTATGTGTGTACTATTATGTATTAATATATATATGTATGTATTATTGCAATATAATTACTACTATAGTCTTAGCTAACCCTTCCATCATGTCACATAATTACCATTTCTTTTTTGTGGTGAGAATATTTAAGATCTATTCTCTTAGCAACTTTCAAGTATATAGTACAGTATTATGTGTATAACAATAAGTGAATACAGGTTAATTTATACAACATATAAATTAATATACAACACAGTACTTATTACACTTTAACAAATATTGTGTTACATATAATTACAATGCTGTGCATTAGATCCCCAGAACTTACTCATCTTCTAACTGGTAGTTTGCACCCTTTGACCAACATCTCCCCCATTTCTCCCACTCCCCAAGCCCTTGGTAACCACCGTTGTGCTCTCCTTTTTCACAAGTTTGGCTTTTTAAGATTCCACATATAAGTGATATAGAGTATTTGTATTTCTCTGACTTATTTCACTTAGCATAATATTCTCAGAACCATCCATATTGTAACAAATGGCAGGATTTCATTCTTTCTTATGGCTGAATAATATTCCATTGTGTTTGTATGTGTATATATTTGTGTACACACATACACACACACACACACACACATACACACACATACACATCTTCTTTTTTTCATTCTTCCTTCTGTTGATGGACACTTAGGTTGTTTCTATATCCTGACTATTGTGAATAATGCTGCAATAAATGTGAGAGTTCAGGTATCTTTTTGATGTCCTATTTTCATTTCTTTTCCAATTGAAAAATGGGCAAAGGACTTGAATAGACATTATTCTAAAGAAGAACATTCAAATTACCAACAGGTACATGGAAAGGTACTCAATATTGCTAACCATCATATAAATGCAAATCAAAACCACAATGAGATATAACCTCACAAGTGTTGGGATGACTATTATCAAAAAGACAAGAGGCAACAAGTGTTGGCGAGGATGTAGAGAAAAGAACCTTTGTGCACTGTTGGCTTGGAATGTAAATCGGTATAGCCACTATGGAAAACAGCATGGAGGTTTCTCAAAAACTTAAAAATAAAGTATTAGCTGTACAAGGCTCACTGTCCTGTCTGGCCCAGCAACCTGCATCTAAAGACTTGACTGACAAAGAGATACAAAAGACCAGCCCCTGTGCTTCAGTTGGAACTAGTTCTGTGGTGCAGTATAGTGTGGTCCAGTGTTTCCTCTGGGATCAGCTGAAGCTTTCTGGCTGAGACCATATCCTCAGAGCTCAGCTCCTTCCTCTGTCCCATCTGCTCCTTTCACTCCATTTCTTCTGAGAGCACTACCTCAAGAAATCACTTACGCTCATATTCCCACCTGAGACTGTGCTTCTAGGAATTGTGACCTGAGACAGGCAGAATTCCAGACTTTATTACTGCCAGTTTTTATAGCCTGCATCCAGAATCAGCTAAGAATTGTACAAAATCTGTTATTTAACACACTGTCATTTGTTCTATGGTAATAAATGTAGAGGGAGCTTCAAAGAGTTTGAATTTCCTAAGAAGTAAAAACTCCTTTCTACACAGCTTTTTATGAAATGCATCAATGAGTGTGTGAATGAGTGAGTGTTTTAAAAATATAAATGAATTGTATAATCTGCAGGGGTAGTTTCCCAAAAGTAAAGCTAAGTACTACCACTCCTAGGTGAAAGTGTATCACAAAACAAAGAGTTTGAAACCCCAACTCTCCCTCAGTTAAGCATCCTACTACAGCATCAAGGCTGAACTCCATTTCCTCTTCCATGAGGCTTCTTCTAGATGTTGGCTAAATCCCATTGAAAGAATTTTGCTCTAAGAGATCTAAGTTACTGTCGCTGAAATATGAATGTTTTGTATGTTGCAAAGAAGTCAAAATGACTGATAATAATATGAAAACAATCCCATTGTTAAAGGCAAAATAGTCCTTAGGGGAAATTCAGCTTCAGAATTTGAATGGAGAAAGGGAAAGGTGGAGGAGCTCTGAGCAATAGACCTAGAGAAGAAAAACCGTTCCCTTCCTGCCATGTGTAGTTTGTGTTACTTTGAGGAAGTCATTTGATGACATCATAATACATGTCATAATGCTTGTGCATTGTGAAAGCATGGTAAAGTACTGGGAGCTTTAGAAATGTTTTTTATTATTTCTGTGTTCCATGGCTCAGAGAATTATTTATCTGCTCTTTTTTTATTATACTGGAATTAATCAAACTTTAGGAGAGCAAGTGAGTATTGTAGAATTATTAAAAGTTAATTTCTATTTAGTTATATTAATATTTCTATTTAGTTATATTAATTTTAATTAATTTAATATTAGTTTCTATTAATAAAGCTCTTAAATTTAAGGTATAAATTCATCCTAATATCTACACTAACCAATTAAAATTTCCATGTTAATAACCTTACATTTAACTTGAAAATAAAATTATATTTATCGATCTCTATAGTTTATTACACATAAAGAAATTAGTTACCTCCTAGGTGCCAAGAACTGTCCTAAGATGCAAAGCATCATGCATCTTATAGTCGAGAAGAAAAAGAGGCATTATCCTGATACACACAAAAAGGATTATGTTTTATAAATTGTGTCGACTTTTGGAAAGAACAGAATGTGAGAGAAAGCAGAAGAATATTCTGATATATGATCAGATATGGCCTTTCTGAGGAACTAATATTAGCTGAGGTCTGCATGACAAATTGAAATAGGCCAGGGGAAGGTCTGAGAGAACAAGTTCTTAAACAGGAAGAACATCCTCTGGGATGGCCCTGAATTAGGAAAAGTTGTATGCAGTGGACTAATGGAAAGGTGTATCAGAATCAGTGTGTATTTTAGGGTAAGGAATTATGGTATAACATTATAGAAGAGTAATCAGCCAACTGTTTTGGGCAAGATATTAAATCTCTGTGTCTCAGTTTCCTTATCTGTAAAATCAAGCTAGTGTAATATCTGCTATTAAGTTGACATCAGTTAATATACATAAAGAATTTAAAAATTTGCTCTGTGTATAGTGAATGATTGTACAAATTTATTGTTATTCATATAAACATAACTTGTTATTTTGAAATTGTTGACTCAGTAATTAGTGACAGCTCAGAACATTTGATTATGTTTAAAAGCATAATGCAAATATTTTAAATCTTGGAGCACAGCCCAGCTGACAGAAATTGGTAGAAAAGAAGGGGGAAGAAATGTAGGGAAAGCAGTCTTAATAACTCATCTCACAAAAAAAAAAAAAAAAAAAGATGGCATAAGAAACGGAGAGTCAAGGAAGCTATTTAAGTTACTAATATAACCACAAGGAACATGAAAAATGGTAATGTAACTGTTGAGAAGAGTTGGGAAATGAAGATAGCAGTGGACAATAAGTGGGCTCAATCTTCATGTAGCTGAGAACAGTGACCATCTACATCAGTATTACCCAACTATTGGTACAAAGAGCTGAGACAACCTGTGTCAACATGACTTAGTTGTTTTTCCAAGAAAAACTTTTCCTGAGAAAGATAAGATTATTCATCAATAATCAACTTTATTATTACATTCAGGAAATTCTAGCAGATCAGTTTTTCTGAGACAACGTTAGCTTACTTGGGAAAACATCTGGCTTGTCAAACATTTTCTTATCCGCACTCATTTTAAGACCTTCACCTCACTATGTAACAATTAATGTCCAAGCCCAATTGCTTAAACCATTCAAGTGTAGACATCAAGAACCTACAAAAATACCTTCTGACTGTCCCCTGAAAGACACTGCTGAAACTATCAAGGTAATGTTCTCCCTTACTGCACTAATTTTTAGTAAATATAGCTTTGTTTTATTTAGTGGTTGTCTGGCAATATTCTGGAGGAATTCAACAAAACAAAAAGTCAAAATGTAAGGTCTAGTTGATAATTCAACAGACACTGGTAGAAAATTACTATTTTGTAGATTTGAATGAAGCACCAGTAAATGTACAACAGAAATGGAAATGGTCACCTCAGAAATGAAACTTAGAAACAGTCTCCTCAAAAATTGAATTAAGGCAGAAGAGGATTGCTTTTCATCCAAGATTTTATGCCTTATTTCAATTTGACATGGATTTTGCTTTCACAGAAATTAAAAAGTTACACTAAGTGAAAAGATAGAAATGATTGGAAGTACAAAAATCAGCACTAAAGTATACCTTAGTCATCCAGAAGGTGGCACCGTGTGGGCTCCAAAATTTTGCCCAATTTAACTTGATTCTGCTGACTCAGCAGAGTATCTGGCCCATAGTAAGTATTCAAATTCATTAAACATTTATGAAAATGAGCTTACATTTGAATCACACAACAGTTAAAAATGCTTTGATATTTCTAGTAGTTAAGATGCTGTTAACATGGTCTGTTAAATTTCAACTGAATCAACTGTCAATTTTGGGAGACCCTCCTTTGGAATCAGGAATAAAGTGTATATAGAAGAGAAATGGAGAGAATAAGCCTACTTATCTGTCTTTTTGAGTTCACTCTGAGCCCATTTTTGAGGATTCAGTGCTGCAAAGTAAGCGTGTGTGGCAGTTAAGGGAGCTGCACGGTTCAGATCTCCCTTTAAAAGAAAACCTTCCATGAGGCATATATTAGCCAACAGCCTCCAGCTGCTGTACCTTTGGAAGCCACAGCATCATTCATGCGGAGATGACTCTCCCTGGGCTTTCCCTGGCCTATTACTGAGTACAGCGAGGAAACAGAGCCAGATTATCCCTGCCCGAAGCAGGACTCTTCCAAACAGGCAGTCCTTGCTCTCCGGCTGCCCACTGGCCCAGCAGCTGGTCAGAGCCATGCTATGGTCTGAAGCTCATCCTGCCCTTTCCTCTCCCTTTTCTCTCTCCTTTCACAGGTATCAGACCTAAATTGTGAGCCAAAGGCTTTCCCTCCCTACTGCTGTTCCCTCCCCTTTCTCTTCTTCACAGGAATTTCCCCCAGTAAATCTTCTGCACATCGATTTCTCTATAGGCATCTGCTTCTCAGAAGACATGAACTAACACGTGTATGGAGTCAAGGAATGAGCTTATGGTCATAAGGGTAAAGCAAATATTTGCCTCCCCTTTGTGAGGGTTGGAACTATGTCCCATGGCCCCTTCTCTCACTTCCTACAAGGAACTTCAGCAACCTCTTTGGAAGTCCTTTTGAACTTCTGCCGGAGAAATGGAGCGGTAGGGCTCTTACTTTGCCATGCCGCCTTTTCTGGTCAGCACAGAGGATCACATCCCCACATAGATTATGGACATTGGGCAGTGCTCTGTATTTTAGTAAATTTTCTAAAGAAAGCGAGCACCTGTGCATCAGTAGATAGATGAGTCCGTGGTTCCATAAGAAAGAACAGCTTGCGTTACATGGATTGTGAGAAAGACACAGTCCTGTGTGGGAGGTGCCACCCTGGTCAACAGGGACATGTGACACTCAAAAAGGGATTGCTTTGCTGCCCAGCTGCAAGGTGCACTCAGCAGGTAGCCACACTGGTCAGCTGTGTGCTTTACCAAGGCAGGGTGTGCCTCACTGAATTCATGCCTTCCTGGGGCTGCCCACAGCTCGAGACTGAGTGACAGGGGTAAGAAGGCCTGGCTGTGTTCTCTTATCAGGCACAACTCTGAGGACGGTAGGTACTTACTCCAGACTTCCCACCTGGGTTGGCACGGCTTCCCTGAATCTTTCTTGCAGTTCAGCTTTTCCTCAGCATTCCACAGGTGTTGATCATGAATAAGCCTCTTGAACCCCAAACACTGTTTTGGCATCTGGTTCCAGAGAATCCAACCTGCAACAGTCACTGAGTGTAAATGTGAAAGAAAGGAAAAACCAAAGAGAAAATGTAAATGAATTTGAAGGAAAAGAATTTCCAACATGTGGGGAAATAAAAGTAAATATTGGTGTATTGGTTTCTTAGGAAACATTGTATAACCTTGGGAGCTACTTTGCATTATTAATGCGTGCAGTGTTACAGAACAGAAAACAATCACCGGCCCACAATGTCCAACAACACAGATACAACATGCAAGTTTTTCCTAAGACCTAAACATATTCCTTTGCATGAAAGATACTTGTGGAGCCTTCATTTACCATGTATGTGGGAGCATGAGAAGAAAAAGAATCACTTTCTGTCTCTGAAAAGTAGGCTCTGATAGTGGAGGAATGTGAGATATTTTTAGTGAATATTAGAGGGACATAGATAAGCTGCCAAGTGAAATCTCACAGGACTAGCATATTCCAAGTGGTCAGAGAGAACTCAGAAGACAAATTCTCCACATTTCGGCAGAGATTAATTGGGAATGGGAAATGTTTAGGTCACTCCTGTCTCTAACCTGAGAAAGAGAATTCTGTTAGCTGCATGTTGCAGCAGCGCAAACAGGTGGCAGCATGGTTTCATGGTTAAGATGGTGCTCGGGGAACGGGGTTGAGTGTAGACTCTGTCATGGCTCTCTCAATTAATCAACTTCCCTGGGTCTCAGTGTCCTCATCTGTAGAATAGGGTTTTAGTAACTACCTTTAAAGGTCATTGTAGGGCTTACATACATGTGTTTGGGCAAAGCCTTCCAAATAGATTGGCAAATGGTCAGTTAGCCGAGGTATGCCTCATGGAGGAGTACCTTGGTTAAAATCTTCTGTGTTAACTACAAAACCATCAGGGAACCCTGAACACTCAGAAGAGTGGATTCTAGAGGGAGATGGTTATGTTCATGGGGTTTAATCATCTGTGGTCCTACCGAGGAGGACAGAGATACCTATGGCACCATTGCATATGACCTGTCCTTTAATAGCTCTCCTTAATCCTTGCAGTTATTTGTCTTAGTCTCCACTTCATCTTGTCTGTGATGATGACTCCTCTTCGAAATTATAGATAATGGGGGCTCAAATAATTATAGATACTTAAAAATATACTAAATTAGAATGCTGGAAAATTTAGTGCCCGCCTTCCTCACACACATATCTGATCAAAACATTTCCAGGACAGCATGTGTGCCAGTGCCTTAGCTCTTACTTTTGAAGAATTCCCAAATGCAGCCAGCAGATGGCGAAAGTTGATTATATTTTAACGGAAGGAAAGCTAGGTTTTCAGTAGTTTCTGGAGGCACCACTCTTCTCATTTACTTTTTGTTTGTTGTTTTGTCTTCCTTTTCCTTTCAATAAAGTCAAGTTTATATGTTGGGGCAGAATTCAAAGCAATCATGAAAGTAACTATAAGGAAAAACACAACTCAAACCAGGGCTTAAAGTCTTCAAAAGCATTGTTGTTATATTTACTTTCAAGCATTTCGGGGGGGGGGGGGGGGGGGGGACAAGCTCTAGAAAGGGGGAGGAGTAAAAAGGCAAATATTCTGGACAATCGCCCGAATGTAGGTAGCTTTAATAATATAGCTGTTCATCTCTGGAGTACTCAGGGATACTGCTTCCAACATGTGTTTTATTGTATTTTACTCTCACATGTAATTATTGGCCAAAAGTTGTGGGCTCAACCTTTAGAGAATTCATTTTACAGATCATAAATGTTCTAAATGTTCAGTTCTTAAACACAGAAAATCACAAAGCAGAGTGAATTCCAGGGCTGAGTTTTGCTTCAGGTTATCTATCCACAATCTTCAACTGTGTGCCTTCAGATGAGATGCCAAAGGGTCACTGTGTCTGGACTTGGTAAGAAAAGCCATTGGAATGTTTCATTTCTCTCTGGACATAAAGCTGCTTTGTGCACTAATGTATTATAATACTGGGACATGCTGTTGTCCATGGAGCAAAAAGAAGGGCAAAGAGGAACACAGAAAAAATTAATATAAGCCAAGTGTATAGTTATTTGTGAATGTCAATGTCAGGATTAGGGAAGTTTACAAAATATGTCAATGGCAGAAAATAAAAATTGTTCACATGCTATTTCCTCACTTTAAAAAATCACATTAAGGTGAAAGAGCCTTAGCTGTTCTCGAAGTGTTAAATTTTAAAGTATTTTATTGCTTTAGAATTTTGACACCACAAAAGAGGATACCTCTATTTCTAAGTACACAAAGTGAAGTTGGAAGGCTGAAGACAAAGAGCAGAGGAAGTTTGTGTGCGCACATGTGTGTAAAGAATATTTGTCTTTGCTTTGTGCCACAGATCCTAGGCATAGCTATTTTGTAAGCTATGGCTCCCCTGTAAAGCTCACTTATTTCTATACATAAATGAAAGGTGTTTGTGTCCCTACCAAAAGACCCTTCTAATTAGCTGTCTAATTATTCTCATCCAGTTGGCACAGGTATTGAAAAACAAAACAACATAGATAAAATACATGAAAAACATTTTTTAAAGAAAACTTTCAAAATTAATTTGTAATTTTATTCCAACTAATTCCAAATTAAACAAATTTTTAAGTCAGCAATAAAAAAATACACCTCTAACATCCGTTTATTTGTGAAAGTATAAAGACTAGCTGTGACTACATAAGGGAAAAAAAAAGAAAAAAACCCTGAAGAAAGTCACTGTAAAACAAAGTTTCAAAGCAACTCATTTAAAAATAACTTCCAAATATCTTTAAAAAGCTGAACCTAAAAATATTCTTTAGAACATTGAGTGGATTTAATCAGTTTTTTATAAAAGCAAAACAAAAATGCAAAGATTTGAATACAGTACTACTTATTATATTAGTGTGACAGTAGAAACCATCTAAAAGTTTAAAATCAGGAAAATCATTTAGCAAATGAAGGCATATTCATTCATGAAAATGTCTTATTGCCAAAATAAGAAATTGACATGATAATTTGTTCTTAACAGCATTTAAAATCGTAAAGATATATATATATATACATAAATTCAGAAAAAAAATATCCATAGCATCATTCCTAAGTAGTTCTATTATGGACAATAGGTGAATTTTCTTCCAGTCTTGTTTTCTGTGATATTATTTTTTAATTTACGGTTTTTACATTCATACTGTTTGTACATACTAAATATATAAAAAACAAGACTGGAAGAAAATTCACCTATTGTCCATAATAGAACTACTTAGGAATGATGCTATGCATATTTTTTTTTCTGAATTTATATTTTCCCCCAATGTTTTATGGCTTGATGTACATGTACGCAGTTTAACTTTTTCATAGTTCTGTTTCCAGCCTCAGTTTATTATTTTGCAAAAGGAAGGCATTCTGGTATCCCATGGATCTATATCATAACAGCCCTCTGAGTATTAAAATATTTTTAAAAATACTAAAAATGATTAGTGAGAGTTATACGAATTTGGGGATAACTTAGTAATGATAAATTTGTTATTAAAATAGGACTCTCATTTAGGGAGAAAATATGTACTGTTGGTGATGTGAAAGGAGAAATAACAGGTAGCTCATTCTTTCCTTATCATAAACTTTTCCCCTCCCCCAGATAACCAGGGTGTCTAACTTGGGACCCTGAGACAGTTATTCCTTTAGGTTAAAATACTTGCCTCTAGAACCCTCCTTAAAAGTAAAAGTCTAGCCTCATAGAGTGCCAGCTCTGTGAGTTTTTTGAATCCCAAAGAGCAGCGTGACAATGGTAGGGGAGGGGAGGGAGGCCTAGGGTTTAGGGAAGGGAGCCTCTCAATGGGTGTGATAGAGGAGGTTTTCCCCCTATTCTTCTGCCCTAGGCAGTTTCCAGATAACACTGTTTGATTACAACCTGTTACGGAATACAAAGTATGTGTGTCTGATACTTTGAAAGGCCCAAACTCAAAACATCAGAATTTGGAATAAGGAAAGGCTTATTGATCGAGAAGACACCACCCAAGAAGATGGGAGACTTAATGGTGTCTCAAATCCATCTTGCTCACTGCACCAGGCCAAGGGTTTTTAAGGGGCAAAAGGGAATAGGTATGTAGAAGTACTGGTGGGGCAAGTTTTAACTGGAGGACCTTGGAACTTGGCCATTTATGGTAAAAAGGTGGGGAATCAATACTGGATCTTCCTGAACAGTGGACCCTTGGTATCTGAAAGGGTTCCGGTGTTCAAGTTCCAGTTATGTCCTGGTCCCGTGGGTGGGAGGAGGGTGAGACTGGTTCTGGGTGAAGCTGGAAGTAAAAGTTCTCTCCCCTGCGCATGCGTTGCCTGCATGACTGACGGTTTTGGTCTGCTGTCTCTGAAAAGCAACTCAGCATCTCCTTAGCTGGTTCTGCTGTTATAAACCCACTCCAATCTGCTCACTAACTCAAACACAAATACACCCAGGTCCACTAGCCTGGGCCTCAGGGGAAACAGGACTGCCTTATGAGACTAAGGCACCCTGGCCCTCAGAAGTGCCAAGCATTATGCCTTTACTTCCCTTGCCCTCCTCTCTCCTCTGCTCTGCAGAGAAGTCACCCCCCAGGCCTTTGCTCCTGGCAGAAGCTTGGTCTGGTTGCTGGTGGAGAGAGCAGTTGCACCACAGTCAACAGCTAAGAGAAAGGGGGGAAGGCTTTGATCAGAGTACTGGGCTCCATAATTGTGGCTACAAGGCAACATTATTGGCCTTGGATCATCTGCTTACTGCCTCCAGTGCAGGCAATAAAGAATTGACTATATGCCACCAAATGAAGATCCACTAATTCTTAGTAAATTGTCCAGGGGCCTCCCGTGTCCTTCTAAACCTTTTGTGTGTACTTTACCTCCTGCCTGTATTAACAATCTGTGAGAAGGTAAGGGACAGGCGCAAAGCTCATTCAGAGAATTTTCTATGCAAACCCAAGAAAGAGAGACCTATTTGCAATTCTGGCAGGAGGGCTTCCCCCTTCCTGCTCCAAGCCTGTCATTCTTTGTCCAGTTTCCTGGGCTTTTGTGGGGCCCATACAACTATTTGTCTTTTTTGCATAGAGAGGAAGGCAGGAGGAGCAGCGTGAGGGAAGAGAAGAAAGGAAAGCACAGTTATGGCTTCTAGAGAGTGTGCTTAGGACCCAGTCCTCTTGTTTACGGGTTTGTGGAGTATTTGCTCCTACAAATTCCAGCCTGATTTTGCAATTCAAGTAAATAAGCATTGAGTGGTTTGTAATAAGTATTATTTGTGCTGCAAAATAATCCCAGAATACACAACGCTTATCATACTCTAAGTGCAATCGTGATCATCGAGAGGAGTAAAATTCAGCATTAACATATTGTAATGTATACTAAAGCCGGTGCCCAATCTGTGACCCCAAAACCTAGTGAAATTACAGGCTTTTCCCTCTCCTTTTTCTAATACATATTTTATAGGATCACAATGGATGACACAAATGTCTAGTAATTGCTGAAATTTATAGAGTATTTGAAAGAGGGCAGAGAGAATACTGAGGATATACACCAAAAACAAATTTTTAACTTTATTCATTTGAATCTCTTGTAATCAGGTACAGAGCCAAGAATTAAAATCTTTCGAAACAGTCCTAAATTGGGATCACATGTGTTTGTGTATAAAGCACTTCTGTGCATTATTGAAACCTTTTTGTCTTCAATGCATATGCAAAGACAATCTTAAAGATGTGTATTTATAATATAAACACGTTTTAGATATTTATCTTGCACAAAAGCACCTATAATTTCATACGGCTTTCTGTGTGTGTGAGTGTGTGTATTATTTTTTAATTAGTTTTGGTGCCTTGTTAGGTCTGTTTTCCAATCTCTCGCTCTCTCTTTTTAAAACAAGGCAGCTAAATTGCCCTTGAACCAGTTTCAGTCTTGAAAGATTTAGTAAACAAAAACACTTTATAACGCTTTCGGTAGGAGTTCTTAACAGATGTATTCTTCCTCTTGAGGCTTTCCCCACTGTTTGATCTTTTCCTACAAAGCAATTCGTTATACTATGATGGGCAAAAACACAGGCAGGATAATTATGCTGAAATGGGCCAGTAGCCAAGACACTGCATCCGTCCTTCAGGACGCTAGCTGTCATCCTTGTAAGGCTGCTGTAGCTATTGTGGCTATGGTCTGCTAAGAGATCCAGGGAAAGGACAGGAGAGGATGGCTGTTTAGATTAGGCGATGGGTCAGAAGCTTGTAAATGGGCTGAGTTTCTTTAAAGCTACTGGAACAAGTATTAACCATGACCATTAGGGAACAAAGCATGGAGTGAGATGGAGGAGGCAGAGATATTATCATAGAATCAGGAAGCCTGGTCAAGCAGAAATTTTGTTTTGTTTTCGTTATTTAAAGTTACCAGCTGCTCTTTCTAGAGTGAAGTCACCAAGTCAACATGGAGAACTCAACTCTTCCAGCAATAAGCCCCTGTTCCTCTGGGTCGTCATGGAAAAGGACTTTTGGGGGGACTTTCACATGAACATAGGCAGGTAGAGTCCTGACACCCTCTCTGATAACCTCTGTTGCAGGAAGGTGGAAATACCTTTCATCTCCAGTTTCTGTGCCTACCCCTACTACCCTTCCTACCTCCCTGCCATTTGTTATTAAGAGCTGCAACACTGAAGGCCAAGGCCTTACTCAGTCAATACAATGGTTAGCGATTGAAGATACTGCAGAGTACCATAGTCAACCAGGACTTCTGACATTGAGCGATGCACAGTGGATTGAACGGGAGTGGAATCTGGCTTGGTTTCCTTCAGGAACACTGGTTTTTGTTCTGCCAAATATGACTGTAGTCATTTTCTATTACTCTGTTACAAATTGCCGCAAATTTAGTGTCTTGAAACAACATGAATGTATTAGCTGTTTTCATGGGTCAGTAGTCCACACATGGGTTACCTGAGTCCTCTGCTCCGGTTCTCACCTGGCTGAATCCAAGGTGTCACACAGGGCTGCTATCTCAGCTGAGGTTCTCTCTCAAGTTCGTAGGTTGTTGGCCAAATTCAGTCATTATAGGTATAGAATTGAGTCCTTCAGCTCCTAGAGGGCTCCCACTTTTCCATACAAGGTGGCCTTCTTCACAACTTGCCCATTTTGTGTCTTCAAAGTCAACAAAAGTCTGTTGAGTCCTTTTCTGACCTGTACATTCTCTTTTAAGGGCCTTCCCTGATAAGGTCAGATCCAACCACGATAATCTCCATCATTAATTTAGAGTCAAATAAGTGGGGAACTTAATTATATCTACAAAATCCCTTCACTTTTGCCAGATCACGTGATTAATCACAGAGTGGTATCCTATTGTAGTCATAGGTTCTGCACACCCTCAAGGGGAGGGTATTATACACATACCCCAGAGGGTCGGGGTCTTGAAGAATTTTGCCTGCCACACTGACTACAACATTCCCTTTATTTCCAAGTTCAAATTTAATGTTCTAACCAGCATATTGCCATTTGGTTTGGATACCCTAACTAGATATTATAAACATTTCATTATCCAGTAATAAAAGAAATTTAAACTAGCAATTCCTCAACTGGAATAATGTCACATTCACTGAGAATCCTTATAATGCCATAGTTAATTGCAAGTTTTGTTGATGTCACGTCACCTTTATTCAGTCCAACTTGTGTATATCAGAGAAGCCTAAAGACATGAATGAGACATGAAAGTCACTTTAGATATATTTAGTTTAGTGGTTTCAAATTTGGAGGGTATTAGAATGTATGTGTGTGTTGGTGTGTGTCTATGTCATCCCACACAAAAATACAGATATGCAATGATTTCAATAACATTTTAATAACCTTGTATTTTATTAATCACAAAAACATCTAAAGACATTTAAGAAATAATTGTGTATATGTATATCTCCTAATTTATTATAATATATAATATATATTTTACACATATAAAAAATCTTATTCATTCTATCATCAGTTCTTAGAACACACAGATTTTTATACTGTAAATGATAAATCTGTACCTGCCTAGAGAAGGATTGATTTATTCTAGTTTACAAATGAGTTATCATTAAATAAAAGTATAAGGATGGGTGAGTTATGTCATGGCCTCAAGGTTCATGAGAAAACTGAAACTAGAGTAAAGATCTCCAGGTCCTGTAAAACTATGAACACGTCATGCTGCTTAAACTTTGAACCGTATAAATCTAACTCTCTCTGCTCAAAGAAAGTCTACAAGTTGATAGATCTTCTTTGCCTGGTGTGTTCGAAAAACCACTCTCTACCCACAGTACAGTAAATCCGACAACTTAATGTTGTCAATAGGTTCTTGGAAACTACTACTTTAAGCAAAATGACATGTAAGGAAACCAATTTTACCATAGGCTAATTGATATAAGCAAGAGTTAACTTCCTATGGCGTATTTCTAGTCACAAAAGCATCACCAAATTTCTAAAAGAAGACCCAAAGCACTTCTAATATTAAACATTGAAATATGAGCTATATATACATTTAAGAAAGATTGATTTCTTTCAAGCAAGAGAATGATTTTCTAACCCGCATATTCCAGTTCAGAGTCTCTGGTGGCCAGAGCCTCTCCCAGCAGTTCAGGGCACAAAGCAGAAACCAGCCGTGGACAGGACGCCCTTCCATTGAAGGGCACTCACACGCACCCACACTCACTCACACGTAGTGTGAGTGACACTCACACTGGACAACGTAGACACGCCAATTCACCCAACGTGCACATCTTTTGAATGTGGAAGGAAACTGGAATCCCTGGAAAAAACCCACATAGACATGAGGAGAACGTGCTAATTTCACAGACAGTGCTGGCCAGAAATCAATTTTTTTTCTACATCAACTTTATAACAAAATGGCATTGAACAAAATATTATTCAAGGAAGTGCTGTAGTTGGGAGCAGAGAATAATTAAGCAGGCAAGACAGAGAAAGATAAAACAATTTCAAGTTCTCCATGAATGAGGTTTTCCTTCATAATTTTGTCGGAAGTGAATTAACTGATTCTAAGACAAATTCAGATTCAATTATCATTGGAAAACATGCTTTAAAGCAAAATGCAGTGACAAATCTCCTTGGATAATGTAGAGTTTGGGATTTTGCATATGGCTGGTCTCTTGTCCAATCAAGATGGAAAATGAAGATTTAATTATAAGTCCTAACGTATTTTTAAATAACTCTATTGAGATATACCTAATTTACACCATAAAATTCACCTATATTAAAGATTTTCATTAATTTACTGAGTTTTGCAGAAATCATCATAATCTACTTTCAGCACATTTTTTATCGCCCCAATAAGATCCCTCATATTCATTAGTTAATCCCCATCCCATTCTTTAAGCCTTCTCCCTGCCCTAGCCCCATTAATTACTAATTTACTTTCTGCTTCTATAGATTTGCCTGTTCTCAACATTTCATATGAAAGGAATCATATTATATGTAGTCTTTTGCATCTTTTTTCATTCACTTAGTATAATGTTTTTGAAGTTTATTCATGTAGAGTTTATCAAAACGACATTCCTTTTTTATTGCTGAATAGTATTCCATTGCACAAATATACCACAATTCGTTTAATCCTGATGTTCACCAGTTCGTGGATGATAGATTTGATTCCATTCTGCCTGTGGTGATAATCCTATTATGAACATTAGAATGCAAGTCTTTTTGTAGACATATGTTTTTAATTTTCTTGAGTAGATACCTAGGTAAATTATGCGGCAAATTAAAGTTTCACTTTTAAGAAATGCCAAACTGTTTTCCAAAGTGGCTCTTCCATTTTAGTTTCTGTTCTCATCAGTAACAGTTAAGGTTTCTGTTTCTCTTCACCTTTAATAACAATTTACTTTTTATTTTTAGAAATCATAATCATTCTAATATATGTGAAATGGCATCTCGTTATGGTTTAAATTTGCATTTCCCTAATAACTAATGATGTCGAGCATTTTTTTGTGTGCTATTATTTATTTATCTATTTTCTTTGATGAAATGGGTATTCAGATCTTTTGCTTATTCTGTAACTGGGTTATTCATCTTATATATTGATCTGTAAGAGTTCTTTGTATATTCTGAACATAAACTTTTTTATCAGATATATGCTTTGCAAATATTTTCTTCCAGTCTATAGCTTGTCTTTTTACTTTCTTAATGATATTTTTTGATGCACAAAAGTTTTGAATTTTAGCAAAGTCCAATTTGTTTCTTTCTTTTATGGATCTGTGTTTAATGCCATATGTAAGAAATATTTATGCAACCCAAGGTTTTGAATATTCTAAAAGTTTTATACTTTTATCTTATACTTCAGGTCTCTGATCCATTTTGAGATAATTTTTGTATATGGCGTGAGGTAAAGGTCTAAGTTCATCTTTTGGTATGTGGATATTCAGTTGTCCCAGGACAATTTGTTGAAAAGACTATCCTGTCTCCATTAACCTGCTTTGTTACTTTTGTGGAAAATCAATTGATCATAAATACAAGGCCCAAGCACCACTTTTGAGTGTGACTTTGATTTTGCCTTTGAAACATGGAGATGTTCTAGGGTCTGAGCCCAATAGGACAGTGCTAGGAGGATCTGGAGGTTTCCGAGCTTCTATGTGCTTATTTCCTTCCTTGTCCTCATTTGTTATTGGGGTAGTCACTGGCACCACTAAATCTGTGCAAAAGACGAACATGATTTCATATATATATATATATATATATATATATATATATATATATATATATACACATACACACACACATATATATATACACATATATATATACATATATATACACATATATATATACATATATATATACACATATATATATGTACATATATATATATATATTTGTTTTGTTTCTAAATCAGCTTCTAACATGTTAGCATACACCATCCCAAAGAAAAAAATGTGATCACAAAATGTTATTATTTTAAAGACTTTCCTTCCAACTTTGGAATAGTTAGAGGCTATGTCAAATACGATAATGTTTGTGTAAAATGTTTCAAAAACCATAAAATGCCAAACAATTGTTAGAAATTATCATTATTGCATACAGGGAATAAGAGTAAACAGAAGCAACAGTAATGCTTTAGAGCGCTTAAATGGACAAAATGAATGACAATGTCAACATTAGTAGGTAAAAACCAGGTTTGCAGATAATCTACCTTGGGTTGTTGAAAGTTAACTTTATCTGCACTACCTAAAATATTAAAGAGCTGGGTCAGGATCAAAGAGGTTGTGCTTCCTTCGTTGGCTATAGGGGAGATAAAGTTGTCTTAGTAATCAGTATGTTCTCTTGAAGTGAGGTAGAAACTTTGCCCTAAGATATCGATTTCTCTTGTTAATGTATGGCCCTCCATCATAGGTGTAGGTGGAATTAGCAACTGCTTTTATAATGCTGAAAACCCCAGTAACCTAAAATCTCTCCGCTACACGATGAGATAGTTACTTTGCTTGAAATTTCTAGGATTAGAAATCACTTAAGGACGATTTATGAAAGTGTACATATTTGTAGTGAGTCCTACTTAGACTTAACAAAATACTTTGCTAGGATTATAGCCCTTATTAATCACCCTTATTATCTATCGTCATCCAGCAGATAACTAAGTCCAAGAGGTTTGCACATAGGCCAGATCAAATTTGGAAAAAAAGTAATCAGGGGACAGTGGTAGAAGACTGTGAAGATTGCTGCTGGAGTGGGTAATATAGAGATGGGTAGGTCTGAGCAATTCGCAGACATACAAAGGGTACTCCTGCCCTGGAGGTTGGGAAAGAGATCCCAAATGGAGGGAGGGTGGAGACTGATGGTTGTGGTGTATTCCTATAGCAGAATCTATCCTCTGTGAAGCCTTGACTCTGTATCAATGAGACATTAATATTTTCCACTGGCAGACCACTACAAGTTCTTAATTCTTGGACTATTCACTGTATCATTTTATTTAGTGTTTCTCAGGCACCCCATTCCTGCATCCAAATCCTAGCTGTTTTGTGACACTATTTATTAACTTTCATTGACCACAGCTCTTCAAGGATGCTTTGCGTGCTCTCCATTTTACAGAACAGAGAGGTTCATAGTCTTGCTCTAATACAGAGCATTAGAGATAGATCCATGATTATAATTATAACTCAGAGACCTGGAAGCAACACAGCTTCCAAAAATCCTGTCTAAAAAGCTTGACTATCAGAAACTTGTGAGGAAACTAAAGCCACTGGAATTTCACAATGGCCCGAAATTCACTCCCTAAAATAACTTTCTGTGAATATTTAGGCAGTTGATGCCTAGAGTCTGTGGGCTCAGGAAGATTGGCGGAATGTAGCAATCATTTTTTAGTTCTCTTAGTTCTAAGGCTCCCTGTAGATCTGTTAATAAATCAAAGCACATCTGGGGAGTAAAGAGGCAAAGGAAGTGGGGAAGGGCTCCAAGCTCAGAGATAAAAATTGCCAAGAAAGAGTCTGCCCTTATAGAAGGGAAAACAAGGAGCAGGAAGACAGAGGAGGGAAATAATAAACAAGAGGAGTTTTCATGGTGCCCTAGTGTGACACACAACAGGGGCTGGAAAACATTCAACATTTGATATTAGAGAAGAGAAGCAGGCAGGAAACACATTCTGAGGATAACCTTACCACCTATTGCAAAGGCTTCCATGCTGGTCTCATAGGCAAATGCAAAACAGCTTTCAAGGGCCAGTGCCACACACCCCAAATGGTCTTCTCACCAGTATCAATGGGCTAGTCATGCTGGAGCAGGCTTTGCACTGGTCCCTTCCACACTGCCCAGAATCAGCTCCTGACCATCCACTCTCGCCCCTCTGTGTCCTTCTATTTATCATGCCATTAAGATCCCTGTATGCTGACAATTCAACAGGGCGCTTTTATAGTTATCCATGTATATATGTACATGTACATAAAAATTCCCAAGTGTACATGTATATAAAAATTGGAATGAAAAGGAGCTATTCTCTTTGATTTGGCCCAGGTATCCTGATTGCCTTCTGTTGGGCTCATCTGATTCTGTCTTGGCTCTAAGTATTGCAGCAGGTACATTTTTATGGCTGACTTGGATTCCCTTCTATTGCACCACCTCCAGCATTTTTCTCATGATAGCTTCTTTTGGCAGCAATTCTTAATCTCATCCAAGTTGCTTCTTTAGTGACACTGGATTCTTTGGCTGGTTGAGCCAGGTAACCACATTCAGCTGAGTGAAGAGACGGGGAAATTTAGAAATGTTTACAAAGGCATTGGTGCCTTTTATTACCTATAGATCCTTATGGTTCTACCTTTAGGCAACATCCCTTCTCTTAGGTCCCCACATGTAGCTAAAGTACCCAATCATTCCTCAAGCTTTGGTATCTGGTTTACTTCCTTTCCACACCTCCATGATCCATCACCATCCTGATTATCCTCATCAGAGGATAGATTCTTCTCTTCCTACACTGGATCAATATCTCGCCACTTAAGCCACACTCTACTAGGATCACACTCAAGGACCTTGGCACAGGTTGGGAAACCTTAAACTCCAATAATCCAATTTCTGACCATAATTATCCTTATATTTTTCTTCTCCCTTTGTTCTGTATAGCAGGTTTTCCATGTATCTTAAGACTTCTGTCGTGCAGGGCGGCCTGCGGAGTCTCAGATCCTGCTCCCCTCATAAGAACGCAGGACATGATGAGGCCAAAAAGGAACACCCATGGAGCCATAGGTAGGGGAGTCATACCTCTATATTCTCACTGGTGGCTGGGTTGCAGACACAGGAAACAGGAGCCACACGATCTGCAATCCACACTCCGCTGCTTGCTAGCTCAGCCACCATCTTCTTGCTGTCCCCCATTCTCTGCTAGCGTAGCCACAGCAGTTATATTAGTGGCCAATGGCTCACTGGTTACAGCTGACAGCCACTAGCCACAGCTGATGGCCAGCCAATCACAGTTGATGGCCATTTACTACCTGAGCCAGCACCTTTCTGTGTGAGGCTGAGAGCCTGGAAACTGCTCTCTGGGGCTCTGTCCCCACAACTTCTAACTATTTAACTCCTATTATTTCTCTAAGTCTACTATTTCCTTCTTTCTGTAGCCCACCTCTCCTCAGTGAACACTTGTGTTTCACTTTTTGTGAATATTCTTGCAAATTCAGCCATCCATTCATTTACCCTTCCTAAAAAGCTGATAAATACCCTGGGGAAAAAAAATCATTCAGCTGTGTAGACCTCTGTTACTAAAAATTATGGCCTTGGATCTCCAATGAGCCTTCATTTTGATTTGAAAGATCTTTTACACAACTCTAGGTTTCTTGCTTCCTCAGTTACCCACAAGGATATTCTAAGTTGTTAGCACTCCTTTCGTTCTCACCTGCCTTTCACTGATACCACTTGCTTCAGGTGACTTTGTTTTTCCTTTACTGACAAAATGAGAGCCATCAGGCATAAATTCCATCAGTGTTCCACTTTTCCATTTCAGAGAAGAGAATAGCTTGTCCTGAAGCTCATCCTTTAATTTGCATTGTGGATCCTGTACCTTCCCACATCACCTCCATTATCTTGCTTTGTTATCTGTGTTTTGATCCTTTTTCTCCTTTCCATTCTTCTCCCCAACTCTAAGTACACTCACATTTATCCTATTTAAAATAACAGAAAACCTTTCTTACTACCATAGTCCTATCTTTTTTTATTCTTTAGAGCAAAGATCCTTTGAAAAGATTATTTATATTCTTTTGTCCACACAACCTTTCTAATTTGCTTATTTTAAACATTTTCTATTTTTAGCAAATCAATACATGCATACAAATTTAAGTTTAATAGTATACGTGGATTGTAATGAAAAACAACATTCTCTTGATTCACATCCCACCCCCACTAGTCCCAATTCTCAAACACTTTTATCTATTTCTTCAAGTCCTCATCTCCAAAAGCATGCTTCCGTTGAGACTCCCTTCCTGTCACTGTTCTTGTTTCTTCAGCATAATCTCTATCTATGTCTATCTACATTTCTTTTTCTTTCTCTGAGAATACTAATTTGTTTTTTATGGAGGTAGGGAGGATTGCTCCTGCTAGTCTCTGTTTGACCATTCCTTTCTATGTTTTCTTCTCTCTGCTGTATTAGTGGCTTTCCACAAATGACTGGTGGTCTTCCGTTGTTCATTTGCATTTAGGAATGAGTTGCTCATCAGCTCATTTCAAATTCTATGGCATGGACAGACTGTGTCAACTGGTCATTGATTGGGCAGGGATCTATGCACAGCTCTAGGTTGGGGTGAGGAGGAGGCTCAGACATTTTGTTGAAACAGAATCCTTCAAAATCCAACTTGTGCATATGTCTAGTCCCTAGCATTCTAGAACCATAAGTAGTCAAATGGGCTTGGAGATCCCATCACTCAGTATACTGACATTTTCTTGATCAAGCTGTTCCACATAAATAGGGTTTTTTGCCCATATTATGATCTGTTACTCCGATTTTTGAGCTTTTCATGGTTCTGTGTCTAAGTCTGTTTGAATCGCTATAGCAAAATACCACAGACTGGGTGATTTATAAATAATAGGAATTTATTGCTCACAGTTCTTGAAGCTGGAAGTTCAAGATCAGCATGGTCAAGTAAGGACCCTCTTCCAGGTCACTGACTTCTTGTTCTATCCTCACACGATGGAAAGGGCTAGGAAGCTCTTGTGGGGTCTCTCTTATAAGAACACTAATCCTATTCATGAGGGCTCTGCCCTTATCACCTAAACATCTCCCAAAGGCTCTACCCCATAGTATCATCCCTTTGGGTGATAGGATTTCAACATATTAGCATTACGGTGACAGAAACATTCAGACCATAGCAGTATTGAAATAACTTTTCTCTCTTTGGCAGTTGCTGTTTACTTTTCTCATCTCTGTTGACTCTTCCACCTGCTTTTCATCTTCCAGAGTTTTGTTGACAACTATAATAACTTGTTGTATCCTTTCCTGTACTTTGCTCTCTTAGTACACAATTTTTAACTTCTTAACTCTCATCACACGAAATATAAGCAGAGAGTAAATTCTTACTCTCACATATTAAAGAAGCAGAAATAAATATATATCATGTTTAATCTACCATGTTTAACTGGAAATCTCCCAATTCACCGTTTAACCTGTTATAATCACATCTCTGTCTCCATTCTCCATGAAAAAGCCAACAATGTTCTAATTCCTAAGCCCAACTGACAATTTTAGTTTTTTTCTTACTTGTCCTCTTCAACTAGTGTCCGCTTTTTTATAAAACTTTCCTTTCTCTTGGTTTTTATTAAACCACTCTCTTGGTTTTTCCTCTTTCCTTTTTCTTCAGTATTTTCAATCTAATATTGCCTACCTCATAAAATATGATTTTATCAGTGTCCTATTCTTGGCTCTCCCTCTCTTCTTTCTCTAAATGTCATACTTTCTGTATACTCCAATCAACCTCTTCCATTTTCTTTTTCATAGTCAAAAGATGACTTTGTTTTCCTCCTCCAAAAAGACAAAAGAAACAATTAAATGCGTACTCCTGCAGCTTTAGGTTATACATTCTGAAACCCAATCTGATCTCTATCCATTCTTGCTTCTATCATTTTGTTATGTTTCATTTATTATAGGTACCCATGTTTTTATCTAAATGCAATTCTTTACTGCCATTCTGGTCTCTTCCCCTTTCACAGTCTCAGTATTTAACATACTATTGATTATATATATTTTTAATCTCTTATATCTGTAACCTTTTCAGAGAACTTCTGACATCGGCATATTAACATGGTCAAGACTTTCCTATCTTAAAAACAAAATGACACCAAATCCATTTTTCTCTATCTACCAAAGAATTGTTTACACATTTTGTTCTCATTTCCATACCTCCACTCATATCACAGCATCCAACTTTAATTTCAATGTCATTGGTGCAAACAAGCATATTTCACAAGTCACAATGACCTCCCTGTCACCAAATCCAGTAAACAAATTTCAGTTTCTGTCTTAAGTAAGTTCTCAGTAATATTTGACCCTCTTGACTCTTAATTTTTAAAACAGTTTCTGGCCTCAGCTTCACATTCTTGATTTTCATCCTATCTTCATGGCTCATCCTTCATTGCCTCCTTTTTAATCTCTTCCTCCTCTACATAATCATTAAATATTGGAGTTCGTGTTACTCCATCCTAAGTCTTCTTGTCGTCTCACACAATATGTTCTCCCTAAACAGTCACTTATTCTCTCGTGGCCACAACTATGTACTTAAGGCTTTTACTTAAAAAAAAAAAAAAAAATCTCAGGTTAAGTTAAAGGAAGAAAGCACCATTTATTAACTGATACACAAAGCTGTATTTATTACTCAATTAAGAAAGGGAGAGTTATAATTTTTAGACCCAGTCTCTCCAAACAAAGCCGACTACTGATTTTACATTGCATTTTTAGGAAGTATACAGTTCAGAGAATAGGTTGACATAGCTATAGAAGTATGGTTGCTTGGAGAACACTGCTGTGAATTTGTTCACTTTCCAGTATGTTCACTGGAGTGAAGCTCTTGCCAAATGGCTGTCTTTCTAAAGAAGGGCACTGTTGTTCATTGGCTGGCTTTCAAAAACCTGTTCTCTAAGCACATTATAATTGATTAATTAAACTGATTTAAAATGGTTATAATGGTATCTTGTCACCATGGCTACAAAACAATAAGTCTTTCCAAAGGAGAATGGGAAATTAAATTCCTCTTTGAGCCATTAAAAAAACAACAACAACAAAAACAAAAACACTGAACTTCAAAAACCTAAACATGTATTTACTGTTCCAATTTGGCTATCTCAATAGTTCTTAAATTCAACATGTCCAAACCAAAATGTGTGTTCTTCCTCCTGAACTTGAGCTTTCTCTTGAAAGACACATCTATCCATCTAGATCAGGATTGGAAACTTTTTCTATAAAGGGCCAGAAAATAAATATTTTAGGCCTTGCAGGCCATACAGTTAGTTGTGACAACTCAGCTCTACCATTATAGTACTAAGGAGCCAGAGACAATATCTACACAAATGGGTGTGATAGTGTTTCAATAAAACTTTATTTACAGAAATAAGCAGTAGGCAGAATTTATCCCATGGGCCATCGTTTGGCCATCACTGACCTGGATGGTCATTAATATAGGACTTATTTTGGATAACAATGGGCTAGAGGACAGAAGAAATACGAGTGCTAATACACAGAAGCACAAGAATTCAGAATGGACTGAATGAGAGGAATGAAGGCAGATGATCAATGATGGAAGATCATCTTCTTATTCCCTCTACTCCAGACATTCCTGCCTTTGTTCAGTTCTTTATACCACTTTCACCTTAGGGCATTTGGATATGCTGTTCCTTCCTTCTGAAATGCTCTTCACTCAGCCCTCTTTTTCTATGTAGTTCCCATCCACCATTCAGATCTCAACTCAATTTTCATGACCTTATGAAACATTCCTTCTCCCTACATATCAGAGCAGCCAGCATTTTTCCTCACCATGTTTTACACTCTAGTGTCCTTCAGAGATTTCATCATACTTTATAATCATATGGTTCTTTGCTTTAGATATAATCATTTGATTTAGATCTAAACATTTGATTTAGAGCTAAACGTCTTCCTACTCTGTAAACTCCAAGAAGGCAAGGATTATGTCCGTTTTACTAAATACAGAATCTCTGGTTCTTTGTGATAGAATGACCTTCAAGATGCACACAACTTGATCTCTGGATCCTGTGAGTATGTTAGCTTACATAGCAAAAGAGACTTTGCAGATTTAATTAAGGTTATGGCCCAGTCGATTCATATGACTCCTTAAAAGCAGAGAAATTTCTCTGGCGACACCTCAGAGGAGAATGACAGCAGAGAGGTGTGGAAGAAAGGAAGTCAGAGAATTAAAGCATGAGAGGAACTCCACAGTTGCTGAAGGACGCCATACGGAAAACATGAGAAAAAGTGCAGGCAGCCTCTAGGTGGAGACCACAACTTGACAGCCAGCAAAGAAATGGGACGTTCAGTCCTACAACCATAGGAGCTGGATTCTGCCAAGTACCTGAATGAGCCTGGAAAAAGATTCATCCTCAGGGGCTCCAGAAAAGAACACAGGCCTGCCAATACAGACACCTTGATATCACCCTTGTGAAATGTGTAGCAGAGGAACCAGCACAACAAACCCAGCTCCTCTGACCCAGAGAACTGTGAGATAATAAATGTGTTTTTTTTAAAGCTGCTACATTTGTGTAACTTAGTACCACAGAAAACTAATATACTCTTCACATGGGCCTGACATGTACTAAGTGCTCAGTAAACATTTAACAAATGGCTATACAAATTAAAAATCTAATTTGCTTCTAAGAATTCAAGTGCTACTATGTCAAAGTTGAGTACTTCCAGCGCAAATCTGTCTCCTGGACTCGTATGTCTAGTTGCCTAACAGAGAGATCTACCTTTATGCCCCATAGACGCCTCAGACTTAATGTCTATTAATGAACTCATTCCACCATTTATCCTGATGGTCTATCATTGATCATCTCCCTTCACTACTGTCGTGCAGGGGATCCTGCCGACTTCGCCATGTGTCATGCAGGGCAGTCGGCAGGGTCTCTGCTCCCGCTCCCCACATAAGAACGCAGGACATGGTGAGGCCAAAAAGGAACACCCACGGAGCCATAGGCAGGGGAGTCACACCACTATACTCTCGCTGGCGGCTGGGTTGGAGACACAAGAAACAGGAGCCACACAATTCTCAACCCTCACTGTGCCGCTTGCAGACTCAGCCACCATCCTCTTGCTAGCCCCCATTTTCTGCTAGCCTAGCCACGGCAGTTATATTAGTGGCCAATGGCTCACTGGTTACAGCTGATGGCCAACTAGCCATAGCTGATGGCCATTTGATCAGTCGATGGCCATTTACTACCTGAGCCAGCACCTTTCTATGTGAGGCCGAGAGCCTGGAAAGTGCTTTTTGGGGCTCTGTCCCCACACTACCCTCATTCAATCCATTCTTAATTCCCATGATTTGTCTCGGTAACATCACATATTCTTTTTATCCTCTATCACATTGCTTTTTCTTTTTTAAGGTTCAGGTATACAAAACAATGTAACCCCTCATGTATAAAGTGATAACCCCCAATCTATCTCTGTGACATCGTATATAGCTGTTACAGTTCCATTGACTATATTCCCTATGTTGTACTCCACCTCCTGTGACCATATACATACATATCTCTCTATATATATATGTGTATATATATGTATGTGTGTGTGTGTATATATATATACATATATATTATATATATAAATAAATTTATATATATAAATTTAAATAATTGACATTCAGGATTATTCAACTTCAGCTTCAGGTGTACAGCACAGTGGTCAGGCATCTACACAGTCTATGAAGTGATCTCCCTAATAAGTCCAGTGCCCTTCTGACACCCTACGTAATCTTTACAACATGATTCATTATATTCCCCAAACTGTATTTCACATCCCCATGACTATGTTGTAAGTACTAATTTGTACTTTCTAATCTCTTTACCTTCTCCCCTATCCCCACCCGCCTCCCATCTAGCAACCAGCAGTTGTTTTTTTTTGCCTATATCTCTATTTCTGGTTTTTTTTGTTTATTTATTCTGTTCTTTACATTCCACATATAAGTGAGATCATATGGTATTTGTTTTTCTCCGTCTGATTTATTTGACTTAACATTCTCCAGAGTTCATGTTCTGACTAAGCTGTGACTATATAAGACTATTTAAGTCTTTTATCTATTCTCCATCCTTTTCTCCCTCTTTCTAGGCTACATGTGCCTATAGATCTACCTATAATATTCTCTATCACAGCCTCAACAGCCTCAGGCCACTATGGGTGGTGCTGCCCTGCTGGGGATTCCGGGCTCCCCTTTCAAGATGCAGCCCAAATATCATTTTTCTCTTTAAATTTTTCATGCGAGCTTCAGGCCTTACCCACACATCCAGACAAAATTGAGCCTTGCCTCCTTTGCACCCCCTTCTTTTCTGTTCAGATTTCTATTCCCCATAACGTATTATGAAACTTATGTGACTGTCTTACTGCCCTGGACTTCATTCAAGTGTGCCTCACAAAGCCTGGCAGAGGGCCTGAGGCTAGGCCACATGTGACTAATGCTAGAGGAATGAGTACACGAACGAATGAGTTCTCTTTCTGCCTGGCTTCCTGTCTGTGAACAACTCTAGACAAGTGTACTCAGAACAGCAACAGAAGCAGCCCCTGGGAACTTATTAGAAATACAAATTCTCGTTCTTCTTCCCATCCCCCACCCTTCATTAACCACAATCTCTGAAAGGCAGGCCCCAGAATCTGTGTTTTAACAAGCCCTCCAGATGATTCTGATGCACTCTAGTTTGGGAACCACTGTTCCATAATGTTCCTCTGGCTTACTTTTAAAGAATCCAGTTGAATGCTTCTAACTTAGCTGAGCTTCCAACTGCACCCAACAGAAACAATGATTAGAGAAAAGGAGAGTAAGGTGAGACACCCCGACCCTAGACATTAGAGCTCCAGTACCTGTCCATAACTAGGAATCAAATAGGCCAAAGTTCAGATACAGCAAAGGTCTGAAGGTAAACTGAGAATCACTTTTATGCTCTGGAATTCAAATTGAGGCAGCACATTTTTGTGGCTTTGCTTTTATGTTTAAATGACACCGCTGGAATATTGCCTTGCCACAAAGGCTATTAGAATAAAGGGGAAAAGGGTGGAGATATGTTTTAAGAACTCCAGAGGGTAGGCTGAAGTATCTACATGATTTTCCCTCCAACAGTAGATTCTGGCCACAGAGAAAAGTAGGAAAATCCAGAACTAGTTTCTTTTTCTCAAAATCTGGCTAATTGACTTCTGGACCCTGAACCTGACTTGTGTGGTCCTGGTATACTTACAAGAGTAGTTTTTCATGACTCAGTATCATTATCAGTGGGGCACATTAAACAATGCAAATTGGGAGGCAATTGGCTGTAGGGACAAAAGGGAACCCCTAACCTCCTTCCCCAAAACTCTGCATGTGACAAAGCACAGGATGAGATTTGGCCAAGAGAATAACCACGTGCCTCTCCCTTAGCTTTTTCTTACAAATAATGGTGGTGTGTATGTGTGCGTGCATGTGCTCTCACACACAAGTATTTCTCTAGGACTAAATGTTTGTTTTGTTTTTGCTATAGACAGTAGCAACAGAAACACATACTTTTTTAATCTATAATTTTATAATGAAGTAATCACAAATGGTGAAAATAAAATCTCTGAAAGTTTTGCCTATTATTGATTTATCTGTTCAACTTTCTTCTTTCTTCCAAGCAATATTTATATAACACTCTCTGAAAAGCAATGCTTGTAATTGTACCCAAGTGAATCTTTGTAGTTTTCAGCAATTCCAGGAGGCAATGGAGGAGTATCAAGCCTTTGAAAAACAGACTGCTCCATCTAAGTAATTACACTCACTTGGCCTAAATGAGGCTGCTGTGGAAAGAACACTAGCATTCCTCAGATCAAGGCATGCTATTTTCCATTCTTTGGGATTTAAACATATTCTTCTAATCAAAATATTAAGATTTCAGAAATATCTGTTTTGTTCTTTTAAGTGGGGTTTTTAGGCATTTATTTTCTTTAGAGATTTGTGTACAAATGTTTGGATATAGAATTAGAGAAAAGCTTTATATGATTCTAGAAAGGTATTGCTTTCTCAACCACCTAAAATAAGTCCATAAAATTTCCACTTGCATATATTTTATTTTTTCCCTAGATAAACAGATTTATTTAGAATTACTGCTCTTTGTAAACTTTTAAAAATATTTGTATTAGTTTCAGGTGCACAATACAATGTAATAGTTAGACATTTATATATTTATATTTCTATCCCTCACGCAGTGAGAACCCCCCTTCCCCCATCCACTACCCCTCTGACATGGCATATAGGCATTGCATTTCCAATGTCTCTATTCCTAATGCTGTACTCTTACTTCTTGTAACTATATATATATAACTATATATATATATATATAGTTATATATGTATATATAGTTATATATATAGTTATATATATAGTTATATATATATATACACATGAAATTATAGTTGACATTCATTATTGTTCAACTTCAGCTTCAAAACTCTAATTCAAAAATATTTATGCACCCCTATGTTTATTGCAGCACTACACACAATAGCCAATGGAAACAACTGAAATGCCCATCAGTAGACGACTGGATTAAGAAACTGTGGTACATTTATACAATGGAGTATTACGCAGCCATAAAGAAGAATGAAATCTCACCATTTGCAACAATATGAATGGACCTAGAGAACATTATGTTAAGTGAAATAAGTCAGACAGAGAAAGACAAATTCCATATGATCTCACTTATATGTGGAATCTAAAGAAAAGAATAAATGAATGCACTAATCAGAAACAGTCTCAGAGACATAGAGGAAAAACTAAGGGTTCCACTTGCATTTAAAATTGTGCTAATTATCTTCATGATAGTTGTTAATTATGGTGGCCGTTGTCTTGAGTTGGCCTACAGATTCAACAATACCTCCAATGATTAGACATTCCTTTTACGAACATCTGGATAGCTAATGAATTAGCTTCAGATTCAAGATTATTTTTTGATGAGATAACTGTCTTTGCTTTCTTTGCAACAATCAAGTGTATTGGAGAAACATGAACAGATTGACTTACAATGCTTTGTATATTACCAGAAATAAATGATGAAAAAATCCCTTTGGAATTTTGCAGAGAAATCAGGCTTACAGGTTTTAGGCTATCATCATTCAGAACTCCAAGTTAGATTGGTTCAGTTGGCCGTTATACCCCAGAGAGATGGTGTCTTTCTATACCACACCTCATCGTGACACCTAGAAGAAGACCAAAATACAGAAGTTATTTTATCTGGGAGGAAATTCAGTGGCTAAGGAGTTTCGCCATTTTTTCTTCTTTCCATTGTGCTCTAAAAATAACAGATTTTTTTTTCTTCTTTTAGTTACTGTTTAGTTACTCACTTGGGAAGTTGTGATGCGGACCACAATAGAAATAACTCACACCATTAATTTCTCAAGGCAAAATTTTTTTGAAACATGAAATGGCTGTTTTCCATTTTTTTAAGCAAAGTTCAGGGCATATTCTCAGTTCTCAAGATGGCTCTCTATTAATACAAACTCCTAACATCTTTGTTTTCTGTCATTTTACTTTTATTATGCACTCTTGTGCCCTTTGAGCAATTCCCACAAGCTATTCTTCCTCGTTTTTTGTTGTTGTTGCTGTGACAATTCCTGCAATGTCCCTACCTTCTGTCCATCCTCCTGCCCTGATCCACAGCCAAGAAAATTTCCCTGGGTGAAACGTTAGCCTCTGGACCCTACTTTTGGCCTGACTTCAGGTTTGGACAGCACTAAGAAGAATCTATGCACAGGTGCTCTTCGGGACAGCTTCTAGCCAGTGACAGTGAACCCATCAAGTCCTGCAGGGTATAGACTACTGTGAATACTCGTCCAAAATATATAAGAACAACCTGTTGATAATGTTCCAAATTAACTTCTGACTCCCTGTCACGCACGGCGGCCTGCGGGGTCTCAGCTCCCGCTCCCCACATAAGAACACAGGACATGGTGAGGCCAAAAAGGAACACCCACGGAGCCATAGGTAGGGGAGTCATACCACTATAGTCTCACTGGAGGCTGGATTCACACGACATGCTATCTGCTGTCCGCTTTTCTGCCAACCGACCGACTCCACTCGACTCTCCAACCAACGCAGCCGCGGCAGTTATATCAATGGCCAACTGGCTAACCGGCTACAGCTGACGGCCAACTAGCCACAGCCGACAGCCATCTACTACCGGAGCCAGCACCTTTCCACGTGAGGCCGAGAGCCTGGAAACTGCTCTCTGGGGCTCTGTCCCCACACTCCCCAAGGAAAGTTCTTAGGAAGACTGGAACCAAAGTATCATTTTTTTTTTTTCTGTAGCAAAAACGTAATGCATGTAAGACTCTAGTTTAGATACATGTTAGCATTTTAAAAGAGGACCTTCATGGGTCAGTGTGTCAATATCAAGGAGCAACCTGAGGGAGGAAATTCAGGGGAGGGGGAGGCAGTTGAAGCAGATATTATTGGCAAGGAGGGTATTCAGATCAGCCTAGACAGAGCTTCTCATTTGTCCATGCCCACATATAACAGAACCTCCTGAGAAGATGAAATAAGAAAACTTATTTCATGTTTAGTTGCACATTAGAGATATAAATCTAATCCAGCAAGATAACCTTGTGGTTTTCACACTGCTTGATAGCTCTTCCCATTTCTCAAGCTGTAGGCTGTGCCATGTAAAGGGGAGGCTCTTTTCCTCTATTTCTCTGGTATACTTACTTCAGTCTTCCCATCCCGAAAAGCAACATTTCTCCAAGTTATCATTGGAACAAATGACATTAGGATGATATTTTTGCACTTAAAGAACTTGGACTTCTTACGCCATATTGTGTCATATACTGGTATTATAGATTTGCCAAGACTTCCTTTTTGGTTTTCATTTTAGCATTATGAACAATGAAGAGTTTAATTTATCTATCTTTTCAGTCTGTGAGCAAGTCCAATATATGTTATACACTCACTCTGTTATACTATAAGTGAAAGATATAAGTGCCACATAGCCTCCCTTACTTGGTCAGTCGGTGTGTTGGCAAATTATTTTATGATCAGAAACCCCACATTTCTTCAGCTCTAGCAGTTCTTGTTGTCTTCTTGAACTAATCAGTTGGATTATTATCCAGGAATTACAGTTCCCCTCCCTTAATGTTGGAAAGTTGGAGCCTTCCTTGCTGGCCCCAGGCTCCATGAAGAAAGAGATACAGCTCTATCTGACCAAGAAGAAACTAGTAAGTCCTTAGGAACTTCAAGTGGATAATCTTTTTCTTTTTTTCTTCCCTAATAAATTGCTTGAGTCTGAGTTTCTTAGTAGTTAAAAATAAATGCTCAAGACCAATGGTATATTTTATTTTGAGGGAATTGATTTAAAATATTATTTGTAGAATATGGCTGAAAAAATAGCAATATACTTTTAAACACTAAATTTATCTGTAATTGATCAGCATAAAATATCTGTGCTTCTAATAATGTGTACTCCTAACCCCTGGGGAACTTTGAGAAAAAATTTACTATAAGATTATCTTAAATTCTTGATATATGAGTTTTCTGTGTAATAAAGGTGATTATACATGAAAATTATCTTTACATATGCTTGTATCCAACAGGTCTCATAGAGATGTCAAGTAGATTTGACCTGAAATCTGTGGTTTCTTTGCAGGGTTCCTGTCATACTGTGAAGTTGTGATTTATAATAAGAAATATGTATTTGGTATTAGTCCCCATTCTTATCACAAAGCCTCTAAAACCCTTGCTATTTCTTATGATGAGAACAATGGAGGTGTCTTTTATTATGTTAATAAATTGACATTTTTTGGGGGGAAAGCACCTATGGATGGAAGCTGGTTGCCTGGCAGCCAACCATATGATTAGATAGTTGGAATTTTCAGCCCTACCCCCAGATGTCCTGGGAGGGAGAGGAGCTGGAGGTTAAGTTCAGTCGCCAATGGATAATGATATAATCCATTATGCCAATATAATGAAGCCTACCTGAAAATCCAA
Organism: Rhinolophus ferrumequinum; assembly: GCF_004115265.2. Taxonomy (NCBI): domain Eukaryota; kingdom Metazoa; phylum Chordata; class Mammalia; order Chiroptera; family Rhinolophidae; genus Rhinolophus; species Rhinolophus ferrumequinum. The sequence goes on along the minus strand of NC_046306.1, from coordinate 32,181,408 downwards.
AGGACAGGGCTTAGAGAACTTCCAGGTTGGTGAACATAAGGCGATTCGGGGAGAGTGGATGTTCAGAGAGCATGGGAACTCCACACCCCTTCCGCCATTCCTTGCCCTATGCATCTTTTCCATCTGGCTGTTTCTGAGTTCCTTTTACAGTAAATCTGTAATATAGTACGTATAAGGTTTCTATGAGTTGTGTGAGTCTCTCTTGATAATTAGTAGAACTTAAGAAGGGATAATTAGGAATTCAGTGGCATCCCCCCAGCTATAGCCAGTCTGTAGGAAGCGTAGGTAACAAACTGAACTTTCAAATGGTGTCTCAAGTTGTAGGATGGACAGCCTTATAGGAATGAGCCCTGGACCTGAGGAATCTGAAGCTACTTCTAGGTAGGTAATGTCAGAACTGAGCTAAATTGTAGGATATCAACTGGTGTGGAGGGAAAAATTGAATGCAGAATTGTATCTCCTATGGGCATAGGTCTGTTCCAGGAAGAATTTACTTTCTACTGCTTTATCGGACTGTGTGTCCACCTACAATCTATTTCTTATTGGAAATCTCAGTGTTTGCTATGTTTATTTGCAGTCTTTCAGCTCTTCACCAAATTTCACTGCTCTTCTCTAACCGTTCTGTTTAGGCCAGTGCCTACCTTCAATTTTCCAGCTCCTCATCCTTAGTCAGTAGATTGGACCATGAATGTTGAGTTGGAAGCAGATGGAGCAGAATCTCTGGTCCCTTTACACCCTGCAAACTTTCCATGCTGGACCCATTGCTCTTTACCCAAAGCTCCACACTCTTTTAGGGTCATACCCTTTTCCTAAAAAGGTCCTCAGCCTGGGGAGCACTGTCTCCCCACCCCACATTTGATTTCTGTATAACTTCTCTAATGCCCTAGGTCTCTTGTTGGAAATCATGCTCCCAAGAAAGCCTTCTATGATCCCTTAAGACTAATGTACACCTCTGTTAGCATCGTAGTAACATTTAATTCTGTATAATTTAGTTTTGAACAACCTGTTTCTTTTTCCCTGTTAGATTTTAAGCTGCTTGAAAGCCTGGGACTACTGGTTTCCCAGAATAAGCACAGGTCTTAAAAAAAAAAAAAAAAAACTGAATGACTAGAGAAAGGAAAGAAGGAGTGAATAATTGTGCTAGAAAAAAGAATGGGGGGTGATCCTAAACCTGAGCATGACTCCTCTTAAACGTTCAAAATCATCTATGCTATAATATAACTCAGTGACAATGAGTCAACCACAATAGCCCTTTCTAATTCAGTCAGAGCCAAATACTTGGACAGTTTTAGGAGTGGATGGAGCATGTGAATGAGGGTGTCTATCAGACGGGTTGGGAGTAAGATCTAGCCATATCTGAGATCTGCCTACAGCAGTGAGATGAGTGATTCTCCTCCCTTTCTCTCTCTCTCTCTCTCCCTCTCTCTTTCTTTTTTTTTTATTTTTATTTTTATTATGGTGTGGTTCTTAAGATGCTCCTGAGAAGATACAGACAAAAACCACATCTGCTGTCTGCTGAAGCTCACACTCCTGCCTACTTGTACTAGATCCTTCTGTTCTACCTATCAAACTTCACCTAAGAGCTTATTGGTGGAATATAAGCTGGAACTCTGTTGGAAAATGAAGTTTTCTGGCTTCTAACTCCCATGATATGGGGGAGACAATTGAAGAGAACTAGCATGGTCCTTAGATGACAGACAAGTCCACCATAGAGTTCTCTGGGCATCCTACAGCAGCATTCATGCCCAATCAACATTCCATCTTTGTCCCTCAAGCCTTGAAGATGTGGGTCTCCATGCTACAAGAAGTCTTTCAAGAGACAAAAGTCTTATTTTAGGTTCTTTCTCTTCCAAAAGTGACACACAGTCACAGTTTTTCTAGTCTAAGTAAGGCCTCGCAAAATATCCGGGAAGAAACATAGCAAAATGTTTGAATTCTTCTTCCCATCCAGGTTTCCATTATCTCGGTACAGCCAGACCATTGGAACATAGGGGCTGGGTCACTTCTTAGTTTGATCCCCTCTGAATCACTCTATGTTCTTCCTCTTAGCCTAAGAAAAGATTTTATGTGCTTACGTTTTTATGCTGGGTGAAAGAGAACTGTACCACATCATATTCTGCATCTTTCTTCTCCTAAGGCTAAAAAGTAAAATCCAGCTTTGAGAGTTCTAAGAAAATACTCTCTTAGCCTTAGTGCATGTGTATATCTCTTCCTAACTTTGTGTTCAATAATGTCACATTGGTGGATTGAAACCAGGCTTGATGGGAAGATCTGCTTGTTAGCTAAACATTTATCAGAGCACTACACTGCTTTCTACAGCTGACCCTTGAATAAGGAGGAGGTGTGGAGGTAGGGAGGGTGGCCACCCACCCACACAGTTGAAAATCCATGTATAATTTAAGTTGGCCCTCTACCTACATGGATTCCCAACTGCCAGCTGACCCTTGAACAACATGGGTTTGAACTACATGGGTCAATTGATCTTTGTATGTCAGTTGGATTAAGTGAGTCAACTGAAAAAAAAAAAAAAAAAACACCAAAAACCTGCATATAAGTGGACTGATGTATTTCAAACCCACAGTATTCAAGGGTCAACTATATTTTAAAACACAAACCTGAGCAATGGAGGCAATGCCTTTTTTGTTATAGTGAGGATCTGCCTTCTTATTGAGACAATAGCTGCTTCAGTTGTCATGGTCAGGATAGTGAATGTTACTGTAATTAACAATATTTTGGATGATATTTCAAAATTTTATTCTACAACAACTACTTTCCACTTGTTACCTTATTGAAATCTCATACCAATATGTATCCATCTATTGATCTCTAATATTTTTTTTATGAATGAAGAAATAGATGACAGAGATAAGCAAGTTGCTCAAAGTTCATTTGATTGGTTATTGCCATTGCCAAGAATCCAGACAGATTGATTTGACATCAAAGCCTGTGATCATGCCACTCCTTCAGCTTCCATAAACACCAGTCAAGAAAGGTATTCTATTTCTGCAAGGCTAGGATTCCCAGTGTCCTCAGGAACTCTTTGCTGAATTTAGCACAACCATATTTTCCCCTTTGGAAAGCCTAGATCTGAGAACCATTGAGTTTTGGTACAGAGATAAAGAAAACACTTGAACAGTAGTTTGAATCTGAAATAAAGCCATTGGAAAAGAATTGATTTAGAGTTTGTTGGGGTTGTTGGGTTTAAAAAGGGGATAGTTTTAAGGAACCCCAGAAGGAGCAACACAGGCACCCATCTATGCTTTTTCTAAAGAAGATGGAAAAGAAACAAAAAACATTGATATTCTTCTTATGAGTGATGACAAAGTAAAATTTGAGAATGTCTTTTAGTATCAAATGTTGTATATCATAGTAGTACAGGATTGCCAGATTTAGCAAATAAAAATTCTGGACATCAAGTTAAATTTGAGTTTTAGATACACATTGAATATATTTTTTTGTGTAAGTATGTTCCAAATATTGCATGAATTGTATCTGGCACTAATAGAGTAATAGGATAGAATAATAATAAACATCCTAGAGTCATAGGATACATGCTTTCTGCCTTCTGCAATCAACTGGTGAATAATTTTGGATTGGTAAAAGTTTTCATCATCTGTGATATCTAGATGTACTAAGGATTATTTGGTTTATGTGCTTTAGCATTAAGGCCAATATTGACACAAATATTTGAAGAACCCATTGCTCTTAGTCATACTTCTGACATTTGCACTTTGTCTTCATTGAAAATTTGGGATTAAGGAAAGAAAAGATGTTATTTTACAATAAAAAGGTAAGATGTCACCCAGACATCAGGAATGAAGTGTGGAGAGAGCCGGGGTAGGAGCGAAGGAGAAAACTTAAAAAAATGTAAACTATACATTAATAAGCCTGTGCGTAATTACAGCTTCCAAGAAGAATGGCTTAGCTTGACTGCTATAACAGAGTACTAGAGACTACGTGAATTATAAACAATAGGAATTTATTTCTCACAGTTCTGGAGGCTGGCTGTCTGAGATCAGGTGCCAGTGCAATTGGGTTCCAGTGAGGACCTTCTGGGTTTCAGACTGTCGCCTTCTCATTGCTGCGTCCTCATGTGGCAGAAAGAGAGTGAGCTAGGTCTCTAGGGGCTGTTTTATAAGGGCACTAATCCCATTTGTAATGACTCCACCCTCATGACCTAATCATCTCCCAGGGGCCCCACCTCAAGATTTCATCACATTGGGAGTGAGAATTTCAACCTGTCTTTTGGAGGACACACAGTCATGCAGACCATAACAGAGAACACATGTTTTATAAGCCTAACACAAGCCAATGCAGATAAAAATGAAGTCTAACTAAATACCAGTACAGAGCACAATGATGCACATACTTTATTCTATTTAATTATTCAAATACAGAAACAGTTTGCCAAACAGATTGTGTACAAATATCTTAGCCGCAAGGGCAGCAATTCAGAAAAAAATGATAATTCTGTAAGTGTTACAAAAGCCATACACACTAATGCTTGAATGTGGGGCACATGTGGAATGGTCACTAATGCTGATATCCACACGGTAAAAAGCACATTCCATTGCAAACAGGATAAACACACAGGGCAGGCCTAGCCAATCTTTCCTGGTAATTAAGGAGCCCTATACCTGCAAGATGCAACAGGCCCAAAGGAACTGTCACCTGCCAGTTCATTGTGAGCTGGGCTGAACTTTCTCAAGTTCAAGACAACCATAGACAAATAAATCACTGGCAATTTGCATGAGTCCTTCTTGATCTGAAATGGCAAACTCAGTTTTAGGGAGTTTTTCCATTTTAATGTTAGAGTTGCCCGAAGGGTGTGTGTGTGTGTGTGTGTGTGTGTGTGTGTATATATATATATTTTTTTTTTTTGCATGTTGTTGCCTACAGAATCATGCTCTGGCAGAGAGTAGTAAATTGTTTCTAGGTGATTGTTTTACTAATACTACAACTACACTTATGGGTTTCTGTGTGATCCCTACCTTTACTCTGCTCTTCTCTGCCCCATTAAGATCTAAGATACCAGGAAATGATAGCAGCCATCTCTGATTTCTTAATCTCCTTGTGGGTTGCCATCTCTGGAGAAACAAATCCACACAGGACCAGCTATCTAAAGAAAAACAAGTAAATATAGCAAAAGCAGCTATGTTGAATTGGAATTAAATGGTGTGTGTGTGTGTGTGTGTGTGTGTGTGTGTGTGTGTGTGTGTGTATTTTAAGAGACTACCTACTTAGCTGATTTGAAAAATCATTTAATAGCCTATTGATGAACAACATAAGTAATTTGTGTGAGAAAATTTTTATTTCTTTTCTTGAATCCCTTAAAATTTTAGTCCAAGTGTACCTGCAAAGAAATAGTTTTGTTTTGTTTTTTTCCAGGTCCTGTAGTAGATTTAGCCACCTGCATTTTATCTGAGTCATGTTTTGGGAACAGAGTAAGGAATTAAAAACCTATTTGAAGAAACAATGATGGAACACTTCCCTAACCTGACAAAAGAAATATACATACAAGCCTAGGAAGCACAGAGAGTCCCAAACAAGATGAACTCAAACATGCCCACACCAATCATACCATAGTGAAAACGTCAAAATTTAAAGACAAAATGAGAATCTTAAAAGCAACAAGAAAAAAGCAGTTAGTTACCTACAGAGGAGTTCCCATAGACTGTCAGCTGATTTCTCAACAGAAACTTTGCAGGCAAAAAGGGATTGCCACAAAATATTCAAAATGATGAAAAGCAAGGACTTACCACCAAAATTACTCTATCCAACAAAGCCATCATTTAGAACGGAAGGACAGATAAAGAGCTTCCCAGACAAGAAAAAGTTAAAGAAGTTCATCACCACCAAACCAGTATTACAGGAAATGTTAAAGGGACTTCTTTAAGAAGATGGAGAAGGAGAAGGAGAAGAAAAAGAAGAAGAAAGATAAAACTTGAATAAAAAAATTGTAGTAACTACATATCTATCAACAATTACTTTAAATGTAAATGGATTAAATGCTTCAGTCAAAAGACAGACGTAGGGTGGCAGAATGGATAAGAAAACAAGACCTTTACATATGCTGCCTGTAAGAGTACAGATTGAAAGACCCACACAAACTGAAAGTAAAGGCATGGAAAAAGATATTTCATGAAAATGGAAACAGACAAAAACTGGGATAGCAATACTTATACCAGACAAAATAGACTTTAAAACTAAGGCTATAATAAGAGATTAAAAGGGTCCAGTAATTGTACTTCTGGGTATTTATCCCAAGAAACCCAAAACATTGCTTGGAAGGGATATGTGCACCCATATGCTCATTACAGCATTATTTAACATAGCCAAGATATGGAGACAACCTTGGTGTCCATCAATAGATGAATGGATAAAGAGAGGTGGTACATATATACAATGGAATATTATTTAGCCATTAAAAGAAATCTTGCCATCTAAAACAACATGTATGGACCTAGATGGTATTGTGCTGAGTGGAGTAAGTCAGACAGAGAAAGACAAATACCATGTGATTTCACTTATATGTGGAATCCAGAGAACAGGATAAATGAACAAACAAAACAGAAATAAATTCAAAGACACAGAGCACATTTTGATCGTTGCTAGATCGAAGTGGGGTTGAGTGGATGGGTGAAAAAGGGGAAGAGATTAAGAAGCACAAATTGGTAGTTACAAAATGGTCATGAGGATGTAAAGTATAGCATAAGGAATATAGCCAATACTATTGTAACAACTATGGATAGTGTCAGATCAGTACTACTATATTTATTGGGGTGATCACTTCATAAGTTATACAAATGTCTAATCACTGTTGTACACCTGAAACTAATATAATATTGTATGTCAACTGTAATTGAAAAATTTTAAAATTACTAAAGAAAGTAACTGCAAAAAGAAAAAACTAGTAGAAAACATTAAAAGGCAGTCAGAAACAAAATATGTATATATCAATGTAATAAAAAATATAAGATTATATGTAATACATAATACATAATAAATTTATAAATTACATTAAAATATATAGAATATATATAAAATCAGGAAATACACATTTTTCTTAAGAACACATGAAACTTTTTAAAAAATTGACCATGTACGACATCATAGTATAAAAAGATTTCAAAGGGGTGGCATCATAGAGTTCTTCATATTTGATCGTGATACAATTTAAATAGAAATCAGCCATAGACATATAAACCAAAAATTCTTATATATTTGAAAATATAAAAATGTACTTTTAAGGTTTTTTGGATGAGGAAGAAATGCCCAACAGAAATTTAAAATATTTAGAATCTGTTGATACTTTTTTATAGTTTCTAATTTGTTACCAAAGGTTTCAAGTGCAGTGTTAATTTCCTTGACTATTTTACTTGTTGTTGATCAGTCATGAATTCATATTCTGTGCTTATGCATGATATTCTCCATGGTTAGAGTCCCTGTAGATCTGTTTCTGTTGTGTTATATCTGCTTGCTCAATGAGCTTTGTCTACTTTTTATGGGAGTTTATTTTTGAATGATGGATATTTACTTAAAATATTATTTGCAGGAACATTTTGAAGTGTAGAATATTGGTAACTTCTGGAAGGAAGGAAGGAAGGAAGGAAGGAAGGAAGGAAGGAAGGAAGGAAGGAAGGAAGGAAAGAAGGAAAGAAGGAAAGAAGGAAAGAAGGAAAGAAGGAAAGAAGGAAAGAAGGGAGGGAAGATCGAAGATCGACTCTGGAAGTCTACCAGCCCCAGAAAACCTTAATTCATTTAAGGCCTGAGGTTCCCTGGATCACCAGATGAAATGAAGTACTCAAGGGAGGATTACTATTAGTGTGTTATGTCCATTTTAGGGAATAGAACTCACAGAGCTTAACTCAAAGAGCAGTGGTTTTTCAAGTTCCTCACCCTTGGTGGAGTCTAGGCTTTGATTTCTGCCCCCATCCCTGTGGGGATTTAAAAAGTTCATCTCAGGTTTATGGCTGCTTTCTTTAGGATTAAAAAAAAAAAAGCGCTCAAGACAGAAGGAGCTGTGATTACCTGTACTTACATCCCTGGGTTTTGTCTTCTCCAAAAATTGGACAGACATTAGTTTTTTCTTATCTCCTAAGGTCTTTGATGCTTTTAAGACATTTTCATTTATTTGTTTCTTGTTCATTCAACTAATCTTTTTAGTGGTCCTCAGTAGAGAGTTTATATAAATTTGATCTACCACTACTGGGACTTGAAGTTCAGCATCCCTTTTCTTTAAATAAAGAATTATATTTATATGTTATGTTATGCTATGTTGTGTTACATTATTATAATGTTAAATACATATAATAGTTGAAATAAAATTTCTCTTTTTTAAATTTGCTTGATTCTCCTATGGTGAGTTAGATTCGATTTTTCCCTTTGTACATTCCCTCATATCTTCCTACACCATATTCCAGTCATTTCCATGGCTGTATGCTCTACATAGGTGTAAAAGGAAGAACTTCATTTTTATTACACTGACAATCTCTTGCTCTCTTGTGTGATATCAGCAAAAATTCCAATCTGAGGTACCAAAATAGGAGAAACTTTATTCAGGTGAAGGGTTTGCAAACCAGGGAAATGCAACCTCCAGTGGAAAGTTAAAGTGCACTCCACAGAGACAAAGGGGAGGCCACCTTTTATAGAGTAAGTTCCCATCCAGATTCCCAATTGGTCTAATTTTATGGAAATGAGAAATTCAATTTATATGGTTCAGATTGGTCTGAATTGCACAGTCCTGATTGGTCTACATCATGCATTCTGATTGGTTGTTATGGAACAGTTATTATTGGTCAATATAGATGCAAATGAGGATGTACTTGCATGGTTCCAATTGGATATGGCAGGTCTCAGTCCATTGGTTGAAAAATGAAACCAGGAACTCCCTTATAAGGGTTGATTCAGATGGCAGGATCACAGTGCAAGGAGGTTGGAAGCTCAGTCTGTGGCTTTTCCTTGAAATGCAGAGTGCTTGAGAGGCCCCTGCCAACCATGGTTGCTAGACCATGGTTATTAATTTGGGCTCTATTAACACCAACGATTTTTTCTTGGCAGATGTATTCTTCTCATGGTTCACACTTGAATGGAAGGAAGTTAACATCCCATGTAGTAATACTTGGCCAATGGAGAGATGGAAGCCAGTGCTTATTCCCCCTTTCTGTTCCCGAGATGGATAATTCTGAAGTGCATTCTTTATGGATCCGCAGCTTGTTCCAGTGGTGTCAAACACCAGTTACCTACTGGCTGTCATTTTTCCTGGTTTTAATTTTCCAAATCCTCTACTTTTGTTCTCTGGGATTGCTTATCAACATAATCTACCTGCAGGAAGCAGGAAGCAGTCTTCTTTTAAGGGGTTCTATCAATTTCTGTGTGGTTTGTTTTATTAGACACAAAAACCATTCTTTGAGAACTCATCCTCGGGGGGATAAATCTCTAATACACATGTACCACTGTGTCTGAAATTTATTTCCTTAAACTATTTACTATTGTTGTTTTATCAGATGTTAAATTGGAACCTGAGAAAACAAAATTGAAAAATATTCTAGAGAAAAAGGCAGCAAAGGCTTGGGTAGAATACTACAACATAGATTCCTGAGCAACTGGGCATCAGATAAAGAGAAACTAAAGACAACTTCCATTCCTGTCTTGTCCATTAACTTCTTGAGCTGTATACTCTAACTTCTCATCCCCATCTATGTCCTCACTAAATCCCAGGTACAGGAATTCTGTTCTCTGCTCTTTCTACCATTAGCTTCTAGCAGACTGAACAAAACTATTAATCATTGACATAAGAATTCCTATTAGGGAAGAACTGTCATTTGTATAAAAATATCTTAATAAATTACCTGATGGAGAAGGTGGCTTCATAGAGACCATAGATTTACAACCAAGGATACAACATACATAAATAAAATCTAAAGATGAAAATGAGTTGCATTTGGGGTCAGGGAGAAGAGGAGAAGGAAAAAAAATAGGAATATTGTCCAAGAACAGGGCAAATTTACCAAAGGATTTCTTCAGAGAAGGTGTCCCTAAATTTTAACTTAAGGTTATTTGTTTAACTTAAGGAATTACCTCCTTAAACTTCTGTAGGTGACTGTAAAATTATACAAAACCTGGTTCCTTGTGGCTCTTAATGGGATCATGCCAAGATGACTGAAGACCAAGAGAGAAGCAGGAGTTCAGAGTGAGGGGCAATCCTGAGAATATATCCTTTTCCTAGGAGCTGGGATAGATGATGATAGGACCACTTCTATGCAAGGAGTGGGAGTTGGATCCAATCATATGGGTCTTAAAAGTGGATGCCTTGAGTTGACAGTGGAATTCTCACACACCTCTAGTGATCTCAGCACTCAGCCTGGTGCTGGAAGTGTAGCAAGTGATTGCTGGTTAATTGATATCACATCTACTGATCAACATCATGAAATTAATTTATTCAATAAATATTTATAGAGAGCATATTATGTGTCACACCCTTATTTTAGATATTAAGCATACAGCTGTGAACAAAGCAGATAAATATCTTCACCCTCCTAGGGTTTACAACTTAGTGGGGATGACAGAAACAAGATAAATAAGTGAAATTTATAGTATATTTGATAGCAATGGTATACAAGGAGAAACAATAAAGCAGGAGATAAGAAGGCAACATGTTATTGTTAAAACAGATGTGTATCCCAGAGGAAAGGAACAGAATAAAACATTTTACCTTATCCTTTTAATGCCAAAAAGATTGGTTATTTTGGGCTAAAGGAGCAAGTGTGTTAGTATATCAATTCCTCTTATTTTTGTCCTCTGCCTAACAGTCTTAAATATAGAGAATTTTTACGAAAGGAGACCATAGGAAGACATGAAAGAAAAGTGAGTAGATGTTTCTCAGCATGGCTGTTCCCACAGGCATTTGACCTGGGGGGTGGGGGGGTGGGGTGGGGTATTTCTTGTAGCCCCAGGTCTCTGAAGCAGAATGATGTCTTCCCTCCTCTTCCAGAGAAGGAGACATATGGGAAATGAAGGCTCAAAAGATATCAGAGGTATCATTGGGACTTGCAGGTCAGGAGAGGCCAAGAGAAAACAGAAAATCTTAGAATTGCTAGGCAGGCCCTTACATGTGTTCATTGCAAAATGTAATTGCAGCAGGAAGGAAAGATAGTTTGAACACTTCCCAAACCCAGAAGGCATTAGGAGGGAATAATTGACACATTGACCTATTCAAAAAAAAGGACAAGCAGAGTCAGGACTGAATTTTAACCATGTACATACCATGAATATAAATTTTTTTTCCATTAATGGAAGGTGCTCCTGCTACAATTAACAAAAGAGCATGTAGTCCAAACCTTGCACCATCCTTTCACTGGGAGAAGTCCAGTCTCATTGACCTTTTAATACTCCAACTGAAATAGTCAAGGCTAAGGGAATGGATGTAGAGACATTGCTATGGTTTCTTTACTTCCATTTGGAAAACCAACTGAAACATTGGGCTCTTTTACGTGGCACACAAACCAAGGCTCTTTTTGATACACAAGATATAACTAAAGCATATTCTGCTTGAATTCAACAACTGGGCCTGCTAATGGATGATTACCAGCAATGCCTAAAAATATATGGACTCATATTGCTTCTAGCAAAGTCCACATTGCCTTCCTGTTGTTGCATGCTTTTCCAACATACTAAACAGCAAATTTCACCCCCAGATTACTGCAATGTAGTATGGGAAGATCAATTAGAAATACTGTTTCAGAAACAGCCCCATTGAATAGGACAGCTTTTTAAGAAGGGCAGGAATTCCCTCCTTTTCTCCAATATCAGAATGCCCTCATATAAACATTGGCTCATAGTTTATATCCAAACACAAGCAAAAAAAAAAAAGAGAGAGAGAGAGAGTGAGAAAGAGAGAGATAGAGAGAGAGAGAATTTGATTAGCATTTTGTTCGTGTTTGAGGTGAGGTTGCAGCACTCCCATCTTTACCACTTTTCATTTTAATTTTGAAATGCCATTGGAACTCTGTTTGTTAATGAGTGTACATTTGAATTTCTTTTGGCTCTTAGAAATTATAAGAGCTTTCCTTAGGAAGCATTGGGTGACTTTGGCTCTTTGTAATACTCTGAGTTCAATATGAAATGGGAAGGGAACCTGAGAGAGAAGTATGACTAAAAAATTATTTATTCTACATGGAGCCAATTATTGAAGATTGAGCTGATATTGGCAGGAAGAGGATGTCACCCTCATCTCCAGGTCTCAAATGATAGTTCTTTATGTCCCACAGGTCTTGGGGGTACAATGTTTCCAAAGGAGAAGCAATGAGCCCTCAAAGCTGATACTAATTATTTATACTTCACCACATGGAAAGCTGTAAAACAGGTCACTTTGAGATATTAATCACGAGAAGTCTTCTAGGGAGACCAAGGCAGGAATCTTCTTTATGATTTGCTTTATATGATTTAAGAGTCTGCATCTGGCATAGCTCTCCATGCTACTGTTAAAGATTCACCTGTCTTAAAAGTTTTCTCAAATGCAGACCTGGGTAGAGGTAATTAAGCCACTGAGCAAACCTCAGTGCCTTCCTGTAATGACTCAGCTTTTTGTTCTCCTGACCTCATAATCCTAGCTGAACACCAGCTCTTTATAAGCCTGAGAATTTTGATCAGAAGTACGATGGAGGCCAAAGGCAAACATCAGTCACTTCATGTTTTGCTCATGGTCTGCCCCATCTTCCATACAACTTCTCAGGATCTCCTAAAGGGAGACCTGGATTACATTAGGAAACAACACTCCATCCAAGGATTCTTTGCCCTGGGATGCTAATGAAAATGTGTGTGTCCTTTGTAGGGTGTCATAAGAAAACTTAACAAGCTTCATAGCATGTGTTTTCTTTAGACAGTAGAGAATGGGTTTCTCCTTTGTTTGCTGATGCCCATTTCAATCTAACTTTTTCAAAAAGACACACGGCAACAGTTATGTGTTAGGGGTCTATTTAGCCAAGATATATCCTCTGCCTCAATGTTCCTGAGTGGCTCCTGCCTTCCCACATACCTGCCATGCTATGAGGAGAATTAACAGATGGCAATATAAAAACATGACTCTCTATTCCCAGTGTTCAAGTAGTATAAATCCACCCAAGAGAATGTCAGAGTTTTCTCTGGATGGTTCTGCAGGGTAAAACCTCCAAGACAGAATCAGAACACATGGGCTAGCAAGTTGCAGGCCAAGGTGCCCAAATTCTCTGCTACAAAATGGACTGGTTGAAGCAGTAAGTCTGGGCAAAATGAGAAGATGAGGTCTTGCTTTCTCACCTGCTTTCAGGTGGAGCCAAAGAGCAAAAACCTAGAAGAATTTTGTTTCTCAGAAATGAACAGAAAGCAATATAATGCTGACTGACCTTGGTATCCAGAGAAAGTACAAGTTCTGGCTTCAACAAAGAATTTATGGAGTGTTTCTCCTCTTTTTCACCCAGCTGGCGGTCTTCCCTTCAGATTATCAATTGGAACAGAATGGAACTTATTGTCTGGTCAGTGAAGGTAAGAACACAAATGAATTCCTAAACATTAATGATTGGTTTAAGGAATTCTATCCTCTCCTCTCCCTGACCCTCAACTCCTCTCCTCCCCTTCTCTCACCACCTCCCCTCTGTTTTTGGTTAGAAAAAATATCCAAGAGAAGCAGACTACTTTTCAGAAATGCCAACATGATTCAGGGGGCGTGGGTACTGCTTTTCTCTCAAAAACCCCTTAAGGAATCTACATCCTTAAGGTCTTCCGGGGATGTGTTCCTATCAGTAACACACTTTTGTACATGGAAGAGCCCTTGGACTAAATTCTCTCTTAAGATTAAATAAAGATTTGCACTGCAAACATGCACATGGGGAATGCAGAATGTGTTTCCTATTAAGGCATTTTGAAGAGAGCCAAGGAAGAAAGGCTGTTGTTTTTTTGCTCATAGGAGCTGCCCCCAAATGTTGAGGGATCACAATGGCAACCCAACTCAGTTCAAGGAGAATAGACTCATTAAAAGCTTCTTCATTGTCTTGACCCAAAAAAACTGATCAAGAAGATGGGCAAAACTGTCAGAATTAGGGTGGAAAAAATATTTGGAAATTGTGTTCGGACATTATCAAAAAAACGGTCCTTGTTGTTTTAACCCACCAAAGTAAGGCATCATTAGAGTCTTCTACCTGGTTAAAAGCAGAAGACAATTAGGGTGGCATAGGTGCTATTTAATCAGTGTGCAAACCCTCCTGGGTGTGCAGCTAGATGCCCTTGTGAGCTGTATTTTCCTTAGCCCAGATTAACACACAGGAAACATCCTATGTACCAAGGATGCATCCAAATTCATCTTAGTACATTTTTATTGAACCTCTTGAGATTACCTGAACTGTTTTCAACACCTACTATAAGCAAATTGGGGAAAGCAGTTATCTTCCTTTATCCCTCTTTTGTTCCTCTTGTTCTTCTTTATTTCTTTTCCTTCTCCTTTCTTCTTTCTCCTTTCTTTTTCTTTTTTATGTTATTCCTTCTCCTTTCTTTTTCTCTCTCATTCTCTCTTTTCTTGCAGTTTTCTCTTTCTCTGTGTCTCTCTGTTTCTGGGGTTGAAATTAAGTGTGTTGTCTGTAAAATAAGTGGTGTTAATAGGGATTTGCAGCTTTGGGTTGAATGTCCCTCAAGTTTCTGGTGGCATTACAAACTAATATCTGTGTTTTTTCCATAAAAGTCACTGTTGCTTTAGAAATCCCTCAAGCAACTAAAGGTGTTTGTTTGTTCGTTTGTTTGTTTGTTTTCAGTTTTTCCATGAAATGACCAGCTTTGATTTATTCTCTGTAAAGTTACCCAGTGGGCAGGGAATGCTTTGTCCAATTGCCAAGAGGACAGTGAAAACTCAAAATAAGGGAAAAAAGATCTTACTTAGAAGTCGTTTTGTTCAGAAAAAGAGAGGGAGAAATGGTCTCCCTTCCAGACATCTGAAGACCCCATCAGGTGGCCACCTCATGCCAAGAAGTTGACCTGACACTATGACAGGTGGGAGCGTCGCTCACTTTGATGAACAACATCTTTTGGGGTCATGGTACAGGGAGAATTTATGTGAGGTGAGGAGGTGACAGGGAGGGCAAAGCTGTGAGAAACTCACAGAGAAATTGCCTTCAGCTAACAGATGCTGGCTCACAACCATCGCAGAACCCCGGGAACTTCAATCACAGCATCCACTGAAGAATGGCCTTCAGTGTGCAAACAGGCTGATCTTGTGTCAGCTGGGAGAAGGTGGGGTCACAATTCTTGGAGCTGAAAGTGACGTCCCAGCCAGGAAAGGGATCTGCACTTCCAGGAATAAGGCCATCATGCTTATGTCTATATTCATGAGGCTGGTTTAGAGATTAAGGTCATGCATGTGCCAAATGACAAGGCTTAAGGAGACCCAAGGAGAAGGAATGCTGAGCCCACACCACAGACACATGAAGGGACATTTATACTCTAGGCCAAAGCATTTTTCCAGAGTTACAATTAATTATATGAACACTTTGTTGGAAAATTGCAGCTAGAAGCAATTCACATGATTATTGACCCAGTGCTGTGGCTATCTTTTCCAAGTTTTATTACAGGCTATTGAAAATCATCTAATGTTTCTTAAGGGAACAAAGGCTTTAGAAGGTCATGTAACAGGGTTATTAAACAAAGGAGGGTGGGAAAAGGAGAATTTTGAGCTGTTACAATGCCATTTCTTCAATCTCAAAGATCTTTACTATTTCACAAATCCTTACCACCACCACATGAGGTTTTTATGCACTACTTCAATGAAAAGGCTTTTTTTTTTTTTTTTAGTCTTATTTTTTTTAGGATAGGGAGTTCTGTTTTACACTGTTGGGTGCGTGCAAGGTCCCGTTCCCAGTCCTGGATATCAACACACTGGATTCAATTGGACTTGGACAGAAAGTGAATTCTCCATCTATAGACATTACATGGAAATTAATTTGGTTCAATTCCTAAACTCCAAGACTGGAAATCATTGGAAGAAATCTCTAGGTGGCATGCCTTAAGGTCAGTCCTTGAGGGACTTAGAAGGGAAGCAGAAGCACAGCATTTTGAGTCTGCCCAGATTAAATGCAGCTATTTTGATTACTGAATCCAAAGGTGTGGCCAGCACTGAGTCTCCACATGTTTGAGCCAAGGGGACGATATATTTGCTCCAGAAGAAACTGTTCCAAGTGGAACAAATCTAGCATTTTGAAACTGTGTTTACACGAAGAAAGATAAAGAGGAAAAATACAGTCAGGCAAGCTATTGGCATCTTTCAGATAAAAACCTCTTTCTCCTCCCTAACACAAACTATTAGATTAGGGAAGGTAGTCAAACTGGTAATATGGGTCTAATTGAGAGTAAGCAAAAACCCATTTTCTCCCATTTACCTAAAAGATTGGAGTTTTGCATCACAGAGATAATGCCTTTTCTTATTTGAATTTAAGAGATAAATAAATACTCTTCCTCCCTTTTCAACCCTCTCTCTCTTACCTAACATTTGCTTCTCTATCACTCAGAAACCATACATACACACCCATTTTTGTCCTTGATTATTTATGTCACCATATTCCAAGCAGGCCCTTCAGAAGACTTTCAAAAGTACTTGCAAAAATATCAGAAGTGAATCAGAAAAACTGGTGAAGGAAAATGAAGGGTTTCTGCCTCTAAATTTCATTTTTTTCTGGACATTATATAGAAATGGAATCATACAATACGTAGTCTTTTACATCTGGCTTCTTTCACTTAGAATATCTTTGGGGTTCATCCATGTTGAAACATTTATCAGTACTTTGTTCCTTTTTATTGTTGAATAGTATTCCATTTTATGGATATAATATGCACCAGTTGATAGACATTTATTTGGATTTTTTTCCGGTTTTGCAGTATTAAGAAGTGTCTCATATTTTGCACATCATCTGTTAGTCCTTTGCCCAGCATGTTTTATATTGTTCTGTTCTTGATTCTTCCTTCATACTCATTTTCAATATTGAAAAAAAGTTGAATTTTTTTTCTCCTTCTATAAGAGGACATAAATGTACTTTTAAGAATATTTTGAGAATACTTTATCATTTCCATTTTTTTAAAAAAATCATCTCCTATTTGTTTGGTATTAACTGCTTTCTTTGTGTTAGTTAAACACAAAAAACACAAAAAAAAACCACAAAAAAAAATCTACAAAATAAAATTTCAAAACAAATGTCATTTGCTTTGAAATTTTATTTTGTAGATTTATCTTATGAATCTTTTAAGATTCTTTTTTGTTTTGTGTTTGTTTGTTTTTCCCCTCTATCTCTGGTTCATTTCTGCCAGTTGCCTCCACCTGGGTCCCCAAAGATTCTCAGTCCAGAAGCAGGACTTATATTGGGTCTTGGAGCTCCGGTTCCATGATGAGGCAAGAAGTAATGATTTCATCACTGAGCCAGCCTTAGGTTTCCCCAGATTCTGTCCATAACTGCTTCATGTCACCCCTTCAACTAGTCAACTTTACAGTCATCATCTCAAGCAGGGACTTCTGCTTTCTTCTACCTCCCCTCCTGAGCAGTGAACCCACCCAGACCCTTCCAGTTTCACAAACTCCGGTTAGTGAGCCTAATTTTGGCACTTTGAGTGCTTTTGGTCCCATTTGACTCATAAACTTCAACTCTTCAAAGCCTCCAGATTGCTTCTAGTATTGGAGCCTGGTGGTGTGATGGCCTCTGCTTTACTTAACACTGTGGGCTTTCGTTTTACTTTGATTCAACTAGACTTTTAATTTATTTTAGAAGACAGATTTTTAAAGAAACATATACTAAAGTAAAATACACACACAGAAAAACACACATACCGTAACTGAACAGCTGGATGAATTTTCATAAACTGAGCACACTTTCTTCAAAATCAAGAAACAGAGCATTAAAAACACCTAGAACCTCCTCCCCGTGTCCCCTTCCAGTCATTCACCACCAAAAGTAACCATTATCCTGATTTCTACATGCATAGATGTTTTGGTTCCCAAAACATTAGGGCTACTATTGAGTACACGTATTAGTACATTGGCTTCAGTGAATATATGTGCTTATTTCTATTGGAGATGTTCCTAGAAGTAGAGTTTTGGGGTCATAAGGAAGGCATGTGTTCAATTTTAGTAGATAATATTAAGCATTTTTACAAAGTGGTTGTACCAATTTATAATTCCACCAACAATGTATCAGATGTAATGTCCCTATATCTTTGCTAACTTTGGTATTATTAGTCTTTTTTTCCTTTGTAACATGGCTATTATTAAGTAAAAAGGAAAGAAAATCATCTTTCATTGCTTTTTTTTCTCAAGGGAAAGAGAGATGGGAGCTGTCAAGACATTCTCCCTGTTCTATCTAGACCTAGTCAGACGAACATTTTCTTAGGTGGCCTCAACCACCAATACAGACTCTGCCTCCTAGTTCAGTTGCCTTTCTCTAATCCACTGGAAGCCTCCTTCCAACACGAACAGTTCTCCAGGTGGTTCACATTCTTCAGGACATAAGTGAGGAATTAAATGAAAACAGGCTTTTTTCTTTTTCTTTTTTTTTTTTTTTTTTGCCTCTATTACCTCCTTTTCAAGCCATATTTTGACATTCCCCCAAATTGGTTATTCTGTTCTGCTCTCTGGAAGGTGGTGCAATGAAAATAATAGAAAAGGCAAAAGAAACTCATCTTATTCACAGAAGGTTGCATCAGCTGATTTAACCCTTTCAATCAGTTTTTTGTTTTCCCCATTCAATTGTAGACCTTAGGAGAGAAGAAACTATGCCTCATTCTTAGATTTTGAGGTATAGCAACAGATTTTTGAGGCATGTATTTTTAAAAACAGTTATTAGTAAATCTCAAAAATGCCCTTTGAGGGGTGGCCGGTTAGCTCAGTTGGTTAGAGCATGGTGCTGATAACACCAAGGTTGCTGGTTCAATCCCTGCATGGACCACTGTGAGCTGTGCCCTCCTTAAAAAAAAAAAAAAAAAAAAAAAAAAAAAAAAAAAAAAATTCCTTTGGGACAATTAATATCTTATATGATATTTTCACTTTGTAAAATGCAAACATGATAACACATCAAGTGCCATCATTCATTTATACCTTGGTGAGAACAAGTTTGGCTCATCATTTCTATGAGAGCAATATGGTAGATTTTTTTATTTTTTAAGGAAAAATTCACTACTCTTTTGCAATGTGATATTATAGCTCCTCCTATGATGAAGTGGATTCCATTTGTCACCCTTTTGAACCTAGGATGTCCTGTGACTTGCTTTGGCCAATGAAGTGCAGATAAGGGATAGTGTGCTAGTTCCAAGCTTTGAATCTTTGTTGCTCTCTTGGAAGTCTGCCACCACCATGTTAACAAGCCCAGGCTAGCTGGAGCATAAGAGACCAAATGGAGGCAAGACAAAATATCCCAGCAAACAGCTGACTGACCCAAACATAGGGGAAATCAGTCAGAACTGTTCCCAACCTGTAGCTGATCACAAATACGAAAGTCAGCTCAGCCAAGACCAGAAGATGTGCTAAGACGAATACTAGACTCCTGAGCAGTGCTAAATGTTTATAGTTTTAAGCCACTGATACTGCTGTGTTTTGTTATGTGGCAAAAGGTAACCGATATAGACCAATGAAGTACAGGTCAACTGAAAGGAGGGCACATACCTATGGGAAAAGTAGTCCATCATGAAATTTCCTAATGTCAGTCTTCTTTTTTTTTTTTTTCCTCATGGCTGGCTGTTATTTTCTTTCTTCTACCAGGGGTAAATGATTTTACTCCTTCAAAGGGAAATTCAACTTAACCATACTAGTGACCCAATTTTAACCCAGATTTACATTTGGTTTCAAATTTTGGCCGTTGTTAGTTTGGGAGAAGTCTCTTATGCTCTCTAAACCCTGTTTTATTCTCAGGAAAGTGGAGACAATGATAATATTAACCTTACAGGCCATTGTAAAAAGAATAGAAGAATAGCCAAGAGCCTATCCGTAGGAGAGGTATGTGGATTTCAGTCCTAGTTATGTAATAGATCAGCTCTGTGACTTGGGCCAAATATTTCAGTCTTTTAGGATCTAATTTTCTCAGCTATAAATGGGTCATAATAATAATTCCTAAGTCAGCATTTATTTGAGATTAAATGAGAGAAAGCATATAAAAAACAATGTCCGGTCTGATAAAGAGTAACTGTAATTTTAATGCTCATAATAGTATATTTTTTTATTCAAGTCCTGGGCTATGTAAACCCTCTTGAACTCTCTCCACCCCATCCCAAAACACACCTCTAATTACGGTTACCTACTGCCATATAACAAAACACAACAGTGTCCCTCATTGTTACTTGCTTTGATTTATTCAACACATTAGGCATAAAACTAGTTCTGCCCACACAAAACATTTGTGGTAGTTGCTTTCCACCATGTCTTTCTTGTTTCTTATTCAGGTCAGAGTGTGTGTGTGGGAGGGTGGGGTGAACATAAATGTGAGCTCTTTTTTACATACCCTTCCAAAAGACAGCGATTATTTCTAGATGTATTAATAAGACAAAACCCTTTAACAGAACAATAGGTGTTAATAAAGCTATATCCTCACTTGCCAGATAATGATTAGCACAAAACAGCAACCAGTGACAGAAATGTTTTGTTAAACGGCTAAGGCCAGAGAAGAGTAGCCAAATAGAAGTAAATACATTTGGGCTCAATTTCTTAGATTCTATCAAAGATAATGTCTGAACAATATAGCATAAAGACAGATTTTTGACTTTGATAGCAGGCATGAAGAATGACCGTATCAAATTTTATCCTAATAAATAGAACAGAGCCTTTAAAAAACAAACAAACAAATAAACAAACAAAAAACTGGAAGCCGTTATTAGAAGGATACCTACAAATAGGGTATATACCATGTATACATACATAGACAATGAAGTGTTATACATTATTATAAGCTATGGACAGCATTGTTCTATAATAATATGTATTGTTTACTGAGAGCCTTTTATCTGCTAACCATTTAGTTTTAATTATTGTTTGGAGTCCTCACCACATTCTACGTGGTAGAAAATATTATTTCCTATTTTATATATAAGAAAACTGGGGCACAGGGCTAAGACATAACTTGCCAAATATTATATAGTTTGTGGTAGATTTAAGATTCAAGTGGGAATTATCTAATTCCAGTGCTCATGTTCTAGAGGTTGTGTAGCATTGTTGCCTGACATACCTGTATTCATAGCATCATATGTATTTATGTTTCAATTCCACTCCTGTCTACCACAATTTATCCTCATACTTACTTCAGATAGGAAAAAATGAGGTAATGAAAATTAAATTTGTGGCTACAATGGATGAGTAATAGATAATAGAAAAAAACACTTTAAATATATTAGCACATTTAGCCCTTAAAACACCCTTAAGAAGTGGATTAGAACTTCACTTTATAGTTAGGAGAACCAAGAATTAAAGGGTTGAGAAATGTGCCCAAGGTCACATAGCAAATTAATATAGCACAGTTGAAACTTGGACACTGCTGTAACTCTAACATCCACACTTTTTGTACTAAATCACCTTTTCCATTAACACATTTCTTTCCAAAGATTTGGGGGCATATGTTGCACCTGAGTTCTCTTGCTTCATGCAGAACGGTCTATTCAGATTTTACTTTTTCTTAGAAGCTATTTTTACCTTGGTTTTCCTGCTCTTCTGTAAATCCTCGCTGAGCATTCTTTTTCTTGCTGAGTTTCAATTTGATTTGTTGGGATTTCTCTCCTCTAGCTAGAGGGTGAGTCAGTGGTTTAAAAAGAACTTTTAAGTGTGTGCTTTTGCCTTTTACATTTTCTGAATGGCTCCAAAAATTCACTTCTGAAGCCCAGAGGGGCAGAGGCTATAAATATTTAAAGTGGGATTATATTGTTTTAGTTAAAATTTATGGAGTAATTCACGACTCCATTTCAATTTTCACAAATCGACATCACAAGGTCTGGATGGGTAATCTGCCTTAAAATTACCATGGGGCTGTCTGGAAGATGAGCCGTTTAGAAATGTCATTTCACTTGTTAGCAAGTTCATGACTTCATGGTCAAGCAAATCCAAGAATTGATCAGTCCCATCCCTCTTTTCATTATCTTTTTGATCTCCCTGTAAGCAGTTCTAATGGAGCTTCGTGTATCACCACTCTTTAAGCTATGTACTCAGGCTAGCAAGGCAAATGATATAATTTATCTGAGCAAAAATTTTATTGTAGTTTTAGAAAAGTCTTGCTTACTTTTTCCAAAACCCTCAAAAAAATCTAGGAGAGAAGCAGAACTTTGGTTGCAGGCTGTTTCCTTTTGTTTGTGAATTTGAATACTATCTTCTAGAAATGCTGTCATTCATTGGTTTTCATGATCTTGACATACCTCAGTTTTCTGGATTTGACCCCAAACTTGGAGATTTGAGAGTTTGATTAAAACATCACTGAAAAATTCTAGGAGTAAATAAATACAACTAAACCCTGCTATAGCCTGAGTGACAGCATAACCATGAACTAGGTGAAACCTTTGCAAGGGCAGAAACTGTATATTTTGGCATAGTGGTTAATATAACCTGCTAGTGCCCGGTGCATACTAGCAGGTACTCAATGACCATTTTATGAAAAGGAATTAAGCATCCCTGAAATGTTCTCCACATCCAGGAAAATAAATCTATTGCTTCTAGTTTTTCTCCAGAGGCTCTCTGTGTGACCCAGAAACTTCTCTTAAGGCAATGATTTTTATCTCTCAGGGGACATTTGGTAGTGTCTGGAGACATTGTTGCTTGTTGCAATTGGAGGAGGGGTGCTACTGGCATCTAGTAGGTGGAAGCCAGGGATACTGCTAAAATGCTCGGGATAGTCCTCCACACCAGAGAATTATACGGCTCCAAATGTCAATAGTTCTGAGTTGAGAACGCCTACTCTAGTTTGCCTTCAACTCAAACTAGACTTGAAATCCCAGGATCTAGAATTTCATAACCATATGGCAATGAATCTTTCTTGTGCTCTGAAATAGTACTACTTCAAGAGTTCCAGGGAAAGCACGCATAACTTGGCTTATCCAAGAACCCCTAGAGGAAATGTGAACTTTAAGGCCATTTGCTGAACTCAGTAGGAAGAGCTAAAACTTATTTTTCTGTCTCATTCTCTTGGCAATTTGCCTCTTAAGACTCCTCCCTCACTATAAACCACAGACCCTACACGCATTCTCCAAGTACATAGCTTATAAAAGCTGAAAACTACTGGGAACTCCCTGGGTGAGATGAAGATCACATCCCAAGTAGAAGTTAGGCGGTTTTGTAAATCACTTAGGGGAAGTGTGCAGTTAGTCTGTACACCCTATAAATCATCTCTTTAAAACATATTATGCTTTTCCCCTTAATTTTTTAATTGAAAAATTAAAGAACTCCCTACTCCGATCTCCATTTCCAGTTTAAAGTGGGATTAAGTAGTTATTTTATATATTTTTCATGTATTTATTGTTATTACTCACTACCGATAAAGTCCAAAAGGAAGTATAACATGTTCTTATTTGTCAACAGATACCATGTGGAGTGATTGGACTGACTTCTAAGCTATTAGTCAAACAGCATTATTAAATTCATATAATGGGAAAAATGTTGGTATGGAATTTAGGATATTTGGGTTCAACTTTTAGCTCTCGCATTGACTGTGTGGCTGTGGGAACATTCCATAATCTCTATGGGTTTCAGTTTCTTCATCCATAAAACAAGGAAGTTGGATTACAGAACCTAATTCTCTTTGATTTTGATTTACTTAATGGAATAATTTCAATCTGATACTATGACTAACAGGGGAAAACAAAGGATTTATATTGGTATGTTGATACCTCTTAAAGGATTACTGTGAATATTCATTTAAGAAGATAATCTTTTGGAAATATGAGAGATTAGGAAGTTACTGTGGACACATGCCATGGATTTAAAAAATGTGGTTTTGGGCCTTGTCTCACTATCATTAAAGTTTGTAGAGTGCTATTATTAAAAGTTAACAGTATTTGGAAACATCATTACAATGAAAAATTTTATAGCTGCCATAATCAAAGTAGAATGTCAGGAATATAAAATCTGGTAAAAATATATATTGTCCAAGGGGTACTGCCAAATTCTTGAGAACTTTTCTCTCAGAAGTTAAATTCTACCTCTTACAATTGTTCTTAAGAATATGTGAAAGCAGCCTGCATTCAACTTAATCAGGTCACCAACTGCGTTTTTGTGGTTGCAAAAAAACAGAAATTAATCCTATGTGGTTATTAGGCTCCAAGATGGCCCCCAAAATATCTTTGCAACCTGATATTAACACCCTTGTATAAACTGCTCCCACGCTTACTCAAGGAGGACACTGTGTGATCAATAGAATATGACATAAATAAAAATATGTGACTATTGAAGCTATGTCATAAAACAGCATTTCAGCTTCCACCTTGGTCTCTTGGATACTCTCTCTGGGAGAAGCCTGCTATCATGTCATGAGATCACTTAAGAAAACCCGTGAGTAGCAGAGCTGAAGCCTCCTGCCAACAGCCAGCACCAACTTGTCAGTCATTTGAGTGAGCCCCTGTGGAAGTGGACCAACCTTCTCTGATAAAACTCTCAGATGATTTCATGTTTGACTGACATCTGATTGCAACCTCATGAAAGAGACCTTGAGCCAAAATGAACTACCTAAGCCTCTCCTGAATCCTTGACCCATAGAAACTGTGTGAGATAATGAAACATTTACTGTTATTTTAAGCCACTAAGTTTTAGGATAATTTGTTTTGCTGTGATAAATAACAAATAAACAACACTAACATAAAAATATAAATGAAAAGTAATGTATTGAAAAGAAATTCAGAAATTCAGAAAATTGAAGGAAATACCAGAAAAGACTCAGGGATTGCAGATAACTCTGAGGACTTACGAAGCACGCAACAAATGATTTTCAGAATTCATCTATTAAAATTAATTGGTAATAACCAGATTCTAGGTACAGAGGGTCTGGACAACTTAGTTATGTTTTTGCTCAACTCTTCACCAAAAAAGAATGGAGTCCCATGAATGGCATTCATATTAAGAATGTATGCAGTGAGATGGCAAACAGACATATGAAGAAATGCTCAACCTCACTAACCATCAGAGAAATGCAAATAAAAACCACAATGAGATACCACCTCACCCCAGTCAGAATGGCTATCATCAATAAATCAACAAACAACAAGTGCTGGCGCGGATGTGGAGAAAAGGGAACGCTTGTGCACTGTTGGTGGGATTGCAGACTGGTGCAGCCGCTATGGAAAACAGTATGGAGGTATCTCAAAATTCTGAAAATGGAACTACCTTATGATCCAGTAATTCCACTCCTAGGTATCTATCCGGAGAAATCCAGAACTTCAATTCAAAAATCTCTATGCACTCCTATGTTTATTGCAGCACTATACACAATAGCTAAGACATGGAAACAACCAAAATGCCCATCGGTAGATGACTGGATTAAGAAACTGTGGTACATTTATACAATGGAGTATTATGCAGCCATAAGGAAGAAAGAAATCTTACCATTTGCAACATCATGGATGGATCTAGAGAACATTATGTTAAGTGAAATAAGTCAGACAGAGAAAGATAAGTACCATATGATCTCACTTATTTGCGGATTCTAAAGAAAAGAATAAGTGAATGAACTAATCAGAAACAGTTTGGGAGACAATGAGGAAAAACTGAGGGTTGCTAGATGGGCGGGGGGGGGTGGGGGTGGGGGGGAGGGTGAGGGGATTGGAGGGCAGTCGGTGACCACAGGATGGCCACGGGGTTTGAAAATTAATCTGGGGAACGTAATTTGGTGGTTACCAGAGCGTAAGGGGGTTGGGGGGTGGGGGATGAGGGTGAGGGGGATCAAATGTACGGTGATGGAAGGGGAGCTGACTCTGGGTGGTGAACACACAGTGTGATTTATGGATGATGTGATACAGAATTGCACAACTGAAATCTGTGTAATTCTACTAACAATTGTCACCCCAATAAATTAAAAAAAAATAAAATAAAATAAAAAAAAAAAAAAAAAAAAATGTATGCAGTGGGATTGGAAGATCTGTAGATCCCCAAAGAAAAATAAAGATGTTATTACCAAGAAAGGAATTATGGATGTTGAGTAGGCAAAGGAAGAGATGTCAACCATCAATAGGCTGAGAGTTCTGGAAACTGCCAAGTGGCTTGGTAAAATCAGAGTATTTCCAATCCTGAGTCTAACCGCCATAGTCCTGCACAGAATTTTTCAAACACCATATAGTCCTAAAAGTGTGATGCCATTAAAAGTAGTAAGGAAAAAAAAAAGCAATAAGTAAAAATTTTCTGTTTAGTATAATTTTAGAGATATTAGGGGTAGTCTTCATCTTCAGTGATTTTCACAGTTGCATTCTATATGAATTAGAATAAGATCTAAAAAATCTTATTAGGGATAAGCATGAATCTAAAACACGATAGACTCTGCTTTCTTGTTCAAACAGGAGTACTAGACCCGTAAATAGGGCACTAGGCAGCTCATATCCTAGCTGCCTCAATTCAAGTTTCTAGACTAATGGAGATTACCATCTTCAACACATGCCTTCTAAGATTTTCCTGTGAAATATTTCCATTTCAACCAGTCAGAAGGGGAAAAGATCACGGTGAAGGACACGTACATTTTTTTTTCAAGGTTCCATTCTTTTAAAGTGGCCTTCATTTCTGCTAACATTCCATTGGTTAGAACACAGTCACATGGTTACACCTAAACTGCAAGGGGAGATGGGAAATGTAGTCCCTGGCTAGGCAAGCACTTTCTAGCGCAACTGTGTATTAAGGAAAGAATAGCATTTTTTTGTTTGTTTTGTTTTTGTTTGTTTTTTGGTTCTAGCCAGTTCTGCTAAATCCTTTGG
Organism: Rhinolophus ferrumequinum; assembly: GCF_004115265.2. Lineage (NCBI taxonomy): Eukaryota > Metazoa > Chordata > Mammalia > Chiroptera > Rhinolophidae > Rhinolophus > Rhinolophus ferrumequinum. The sequence goes on along the minus strand of NC_046306.1, from coordinate 32,154,495 downwards.
GTACTTTTTGTTGTTTGTAAGCCCGATATGTATTACATTACTAGTTTTATTGGAGAATAATCAAAACCATTGCTTAACACAATGTACATACAAATGAAATCCAGAGCCACCTCAGTATATTTATAAATTAACAGTTGGTCTCAGGACGTACCTCTGGAAATACTGCTTAGGGCTTATGGTGCTTCTGATTCCATCATCATTTTAAGAATCTTAGAGTGATTTCCAGTCGTATACAATAAAGCTGTGAGACGGGAGCTTGTCCTCATGGCTTGTGCATTGGAAAAAGTCACATCTGGTTGCCATAGCACTTCTTTCCAGCTTATGACAGATTCACTTCATTAATTCTTCCATCAGCCACAGGCTTGAGGCCTCTGAACCTAGGATTATTCCAGTTTTTAGTCTGTGAAAGCATCTTGGCTCAAGATACAGAATTGGCTTAAGATACAAAAAAGTATAAATAGAGTCTACTTAAGGCCAATTATTGCACATGCTGAGATGTAGAGGAAAGCATTCTAAGCAAAAGCATGAGTTTGGGGCCAGGGTAGACTAAGTTCTTCAAAAGTCATATGACTATTCAGATAATTTGATTCGTGAAAATCCACTACATAAAGTGGAACTCTTGGGCTGAAGTTTGTGCAGCATGTGTGTATGTTGGGACAGTGGGGAGAGGTGGCTGGGACTTTTAGAGACCAGACCCTTAACTTCTGTTTTTCTATGTCTGCTCCATCATTTTCCCCATGAGAATGCTCCATGGCACAAAAATTTTTAAGTCACCAAACCTAGTATTTTAGGGAAAAGTTAGTGGGACCTGCCTTAAAAATAAACTACTTATTGCCATGTTGCATTTTGTGACTGTATGTCCTGAGGTGATTTTCAGAGTCTTATTGAATTAATATGATTGTGGCAAATGACTCATCTAATAGAATTTAGAAGACAATGATTAAAAATGTAATTACATTGTTGAGAGAAGCTGTTAGCACTGGAAATGCAAATGACTTGTTTTTCCATATTAAACTCCTGAGTACAAATTTCCCTGTAATTTTCATAGTTAAGTTGTCTATGTCAAAATAGCATTTCGTAAATACCACACATACAATAGACAGACTCTGATTTCCCCACAAAATTTGCTCTATTCTCCTGTATTTCTCTTACCAGTTATAACATCATGATATACATACACAGTATCTCAAGCCATAAACTGAGGGTATCTCTTATATTCCTCTCTCTGCTTCTCCATCTATACCAGTCTACATATATCCTGTTTGGCTCTGACTCCAAAATTCTGATCTGACCACCTCATACTATGTCAGCTGCCATCATCTGTCCCTGGATACCTGCAATAGCTTTATATTTGGTCTCCTTACTTCTACTGTTACCTCCCTATAATCCATTTTCTGGTAGCTGCTAGAGTGTTTATAAAACATGCAAACCAGATCATGTCACTTCCCTGCTTGAAACCTGCCAATGCTATCCATTGATATCAGAATAAAATATAAATTTCTTACTCCAACTTACAAGACTTTAAATAATGTGGCCCCTATCTAACTCTTTGATTTCATCTGATATTTCTCTCCCCTTTGTTTGCTATGCTCCTTATGCACTGATTATTTAATTCTTCAAAATCTCCAGCTGTGACCTTGATTCAGAGTCTTTGTGCTTGCTTTTGTGCTGCCTGGACACCCTTCTCCCAGATCTTCCTATGCTTTGTTCCTTTGAATCTTTCAATTTTAGGCTTCTTTCAAAAGGCCTTCTCTGGCCACCCCACACTTCACTCCAGTAACTCCTTATTCCATTACCCTGTTCTCCTTGCTTTATTACACTTAGCACTATCTGAAACTATTGCTTTGCATTTCAATTATTTATAGTTTATCTCACACTACTAAAATGAAGCTTTAAAAGAACAAATACACTTATTTGGGTTAATCTCAGCTATACAGTGTGTCCCCAGCACCTACAAGAGAGGCTGCCATATAGTAGGTGCTTACCTTGGTAAACTGTTTTCTTAGTTTTCCCTAGAATACAGAGCTCAGTTTGCCACCTAAAAATTTCCTAGTGGAAGCAGAGGAGTCCCAAGTAATTAAGAACAGACCAGGAAGAAACCATCAGAAAAATCCCACCTATCAGAATGGCCTTTATTCAGGTTTACTAGTGCATATATAACTCCCAAGCCTAAAACCATTTTTGATCACCTTTGTATCCCTTCACTACTCTTCCCCAACACAAGCTGAGAATCACTGGGTCCATTTACTCTCCTTCATTTCTTCTATATCTGCAATACATAAATATTTAAGGGAGGTGATGAAAAATGGTGTACTATTTCCTACTGATAACAGCAGAATTATTGTTGCCATACGTTGTACTGCACTATTGTAGTCAAAGGATCTAATGAAGAAATGCTTTGTGAAGTGATCAGCCTCATAACATCTCTTGACAGCAGTTCTGCCTCACGTTGGCGCACAATGTATAGTTAAAAATAAATAGTAATGGGGATATACATGCCTGATTCTACAATGGATGTTTTAATGGAGACTGATGATAAAATATTCCGAGGAAATATTTTTAACATGTCAGAAAACACCTTAATAAGCGATATCTCATTCATGATATTTTAATAAGTTAGCGTCACCAGTATCTGTGAATTGGCTGGGGGTTGGTGGACCTAGAGTGGGCTCTGCTTTGAGCTAATGATATGGCTTAACTTAGCTCTTTAGTGAGGGCAGGGCTCTGGCCTGCTCTGTGTATATTCCTCCTGGAGTCCAGAGCTGAGGGACAGTAGTTGCCTGGGTGAAGATTGTTATGGTGTTGACAGAAATGCTAGAAATCAAGCAGCGTCATTTAAGACTTTGACTCAGAAATGTCACGCTGTTACTTCTAACTACATTCCATGGTTAACACGGTCACATGACCAAGCTGCCCCAAGTCAAGAGTGGGGAAGTATATACTCCACCCTTAATGAGCCCCAGAAAGGATGTGGGTATGGAGGGATGATGAGTTAGAGCCCAGACTTCAACATAACTCAGTGTATAATCTAATAAACCCATAAAAAAATCCTACCTAGTAGCGGAACATTCACATGTATGTGTAAGTACATACTTCCCATAAAATACATATCAACATTCAAAACCATCCTAACAAGGTAAACTAATCTCCCTCAAAACTGATTTCAATGGTGAGCAACATTGTAAGCCTAAATTACGATGGATTTCATGTACTTATTTCTAACTATGGATGCCGGTGGAGAGACCTCTTTTTGAAGAGTTGGCACATGGCTGGTGCATCTGCATAAGCATTTTAATAACTCCTAGTTATTGAGATATTTTAAAGTTTTGTATTTGGCTTAGAAGACAGGGCTTTGAAACACTTAATATTCTTTTTTAAAATGTATTTCCCTTTCTTCATTCCTGCCATTCAAAGGGAGGCCTCACAAATGTTGATGAGGTTCTTTATGGGGTGGCAGATAACAGTCTTTGGAAACACTTGGCAGGTGCACTCACTTTAGTTTCATTTAAGTGGACTTTCCCTGATATGTGCTGCCAGGTTGGGGTCTAGAGCTTTGGTTCACATTCTAGATGAATTGTGGTTGGTTTTCCTCCTTCTGAAAAACTAGGCTGTTTATTTCTGCTCACTCTCAGGGTCAATAGATGAGCCATATCTTCATGAATCTCAGAGGAACCATCCCATGGATGACAGTGACAGGAGAGACTCAGTGGCCCTCATGTCTGCCTTTTCCCTCACTCCATGTCTCATTTCATAATGTGCAGTCTCCTGTGGAGACTTGTTTCAGGACTGGGTGTCATTCATTTATACACAACAGTGAGTCAGTTCTTTAAAGGGTATTAACTTAAGGTTCGTTAAGAAATTATGAAATGGAAAACTTTACCTGCAGCAGTTAGAAGTAACTGAACTACCTGCAAACAAAGAAACATGGGTGGAGTTCAAAATCTATAACAGGGAGGACAGTGCAGTAGAAAACCAAACTATATGTATATGATATGTAAATAAACATATACCTATTTATATATATATAATATACAATGTAATATATAAGTATATTGCACATATATAATTTATAAAAAGCAAATTGAAATGCAATATGTAAAAGCACATCTTTACAAGAACATATACAAATGAAAAGCTACTAATTTAACACAGTCATGTTGCCAATGGGTATAAATGGAATGAGGATGGAGACTGGAGATAAAAATGAGAATTAATTAATTGAGGGTTTGGGACAGTGATGATGATATGCTTGGAAATGAAGAATATGATTTGCTATACCCTCTGCAGCTGAGATCAATATCAAAAAGAAAGGACGGAAGGAAGGTAGAAATGCAGGAAGGAAATAAGGAAGTTTTTTGTACTTGTTGCAACAGGAGGGGAGGTACTGTTTTCGGGCTGGCTGGCTGACTGATGGATCCAAAGCACCTAGAACAATGCCAACCACATAATAAGCCCTCAAAGAGTACTTGTTGAATTGAGCCGCATTGGACTTAATTGCCTCGAGAAAGCAGATTTCTCTGGATCCCGAATCTATATCCTTTAGGCTGACCTCCTTCTTTCTGTGAAGAATGGCCAGGACATGTTAAGAAGGACCATGAAGTCCTTTAGTCTAACTACATCCAGTAGAAGACATGTTTGTTGTTTGGTGAGAAACCCATTCCTCTTGTTTTCTGGTGATGGCTCTCACATTTACTCTGGGGAAGCACCCTACCCCCACTTTTATCCTGTATAATGTGGATGAGGTTGAATTTTCCTTACTCAGTCATCTCTGGAGACAAACACGACCCAAACCCCACCATAAGAGTGGACATTTTATGTTTCGGGATGGATGTATGGCCCAATTCTGGACAATGTGAACTCAATTCTATAACGTTTTGGGGGAAAATATTTAAGAAAAAAAGTTTTGTTTTGTTTTATTTTGTTTTAATGGGTATTTCTATAGAACATACAAGGTTTGGGAGCCCAGGGCCACCATACATGAAGAAAGCACTTGCCTGAAAATTAGCCAACACAAAGTGAAAGAGAGATTAAGGTAAAGAGAAAGGGTGAAGGTGGATTGGAGGAGACAGAGGGGTATCTATATATCTATCTATCTGTCTATCTATCTGTCTATCTATCTATCTATCTATCTATCTATCTATCTATCTATCTATCTATCTATCTATCTATCTATCTGTCTTGGATTGTTTTGGCCCAAGCAGTTTCAGTTGGAGGTTTTTTTCCCACTTCAAACCTTAGGAGTGGTGATTACCACATCCCAGAGTGATCGCATCCCCTTGGAGAGTTTACCCTTCAGTTGAGCTTCAATGAACCCATAGTGACAAGAACCCCCCACATTTCCAGGCCACGCCCGCCAATCTCTGTACAGCTTGGACTATCAGGAAATTTTACCCAACATCTGTCTTCCTCAAATTTTCTGGTGTTGGTGGCCATTATATACTTAATGGCTGCATAGAACAATTGATGCTTGTTCCAGCTATCATGTACCCCTACCACATTCCCAGGTTAAATCTCCAGCATCTAAACTAAATGCCTTCAGGAACTTTTCTCACACAAAATACCCCAAAACTCAATATCTTAAAAATAAATAAGCACATATTGTTGTTTACAGAACTGTTGGTCAGCCGGCTGGTCTTTCTGTCTTGACAGAGCTCACTGATGCATTCCCAATCAGTTGTAGATTGAGCAGACAGCTTTGCTGATTTTGAATGGACTATCTAATGTATTTAGGGGTCAATTATCTATAGGCTGCTTTAGGATGGACTAGGTTCTCCTCTACATAGTCACTCAAACTCCAGGAGGCTAGCTCAGGCTTGCCTATAAGGCAGAGGGAGTTTTCTGAAAGAGCATAACATGCATGGTCTGGGAAGGCCTCGGCTCAAGGGCCCATTAGTTTGCCACTTTCTGTTGGTCAGAGCAAGTCACAAGGACAATCTACATTCCAGGGGTGGGGAAATAGACTCCCACCTGTTATTGGGAGTTGCTTCAAAGTCACATTGCAAAGGACAAAGATTCAGGGTGGGGTGGAGCATTGCTGCCAAATTTACAGTCAGTGTAGCAGAAAGACTAAAACAAAAAAGCAAATCCCTTAGGAGCTTAATTTCACTGAATGACATTCTGTTTGTTTCTAATTCCAAGGTCTTAATCAGGATCAAGAATAAATCAAGTAAATTTGGCAAATCATAACTTTATTCTATCTCTTTCAACAGTAACTAAGAAACAGAAAGGAGAAAGACCTAATGTGTATTTCAAATTCACATCTGACTTAAACATGTTGTGTTGAATCAGGGTTTAGTTGAGGGAAGAGGATGACTGGCTCCTGTTAAGATGTGTTGAGGAGATACCTTCTATTTACTTCCCAGCAGGAGCAAGTTATCAAAACTAAATCTTTGGAGACAGAAGATTGGTAAGTAACGAAACCTGCTCCAGTATTCAAAAAACTGCCCTTGCTGGTATGACCTTAAGTCTGCATTGGATGATGATTTAATACTTAACAGATTTCCTCAACTCAGATAGCGTTGGTTCTTCTATAAAACATTCATCCGTATGTCCATTGAGCAAACATTTACAAAGTACATCTTGTATAGAATAATATCAGTAAGCCACATGATCCAATAAATTAATATTTGTGACTTATCAAGAGAAGGTAGAGTGGACTTTAGCCTTTATTTTTTTCCTTAAAGAAATAACCAAATATTAATGTGACTTTTGAGTTGGGTGAGCCTACTAGGGCTGTGATGACAGGATATAAATGGCATGGCAGGGATTTGCCTAATATTTGCTGGGGATATGTGCTTGGTGTGACTTTTAATCTTGCCTGGTCTAGTGTTACCTGGGCTGGAGCATAGAGCTGACCTTCAGTCCTGAAGTCATCTAGCATTTGACTCTAAAACACTTTTAACTCAGAATAATATTCCAGAGCCTCGTAGGAAAGTTCAGAAAAATCTCATCATTCCCTGAAATAAGCAAAATGGGAGACGTACCTGCTGCTAGCTGTTGGAATTAGTTCCTGTGGAGGCTATCAAAGTGAAAACACAGAGCCAGGCACTCCATAAATTTAAGAATTGTCTAGAGGGAATTTTGACTATATATGATTTTGCCCTTAACATCCTAAATTTTGAATAATTCTGTTTAGTTAAAAAGGCCAGGCTGAAGGGACCTACCTACATTAAAGATTATTTTTAATCCCTCATTGCAAACCCAGATAATTATCTTAACTGCTCTGAACTTTTTTTCGCTAAGTTAAATGAGGATACTGAATAAGTCAATCATGAATATTCCTCTTATTTACAAAATTATGTATTTATGCTGTGCTTGTGAACCTCAGAGCCACTCTACTATTCTCGGAGGTGGGCATCAGTAGTTTAATTTTACACATGAGAATGCTGAGGTCATAGCCAAGGTGAGATTTATGAGTAGAATCTGATAGGGGGACTTGGAGAGCTATTAAAAAGTCTTCCAGAGATTGTATCCAGCTCTTCCCCAGATTTCAACAGCATGTTGCTGCATAGAGCTAATGGCTCCCAAAGATGCTTTGATCATAGCAAGATATTGTAGTCAAGTTACCACCAGTCCAGGAGGATCGATTCCCGTCTGATGGGCCATCCAGATGCAGGGGCTCTTTCAAATGTGTGTAAGTGAACTAAACAAAGCTGTTTGGCCTGGTCATTAGTACAGTTACCATCACAGAGAAAGGAAGACACACAAAACCACAGTCCATAAGACCTTGACCCCCACGGGTCCTGGTTTCCTTATCTGTAAAATGAGAGGGTCAGACTAGATGACGCCCAAAGTCCCTTCCTGTTCTGAAGTTCTGTGATCTCCTTTTCTAATAAGATCAAAGTTTAAGAGTCATAAATAACAGTAAATATATTAGATTTTCTTCCTTTTGTACCCAAATTCAAGTCAAATATTAATAAGGATAAAAAGAGTCATTGCATACGAATTCATTTTTCTTCTCTGTTCTAATATTTTAATTAAGTATCTACCTTTTAAGTGCCTATTCTGTAGCAGATTCTAAGACCACTTAACTTTCTCTAAGCACTTTATACAGAATGGGCACTCCAGGACCAATAGACCATATTACTCAGGCTTCTTCTAAATCTTACTATAGCTAGATGTGGGGTTTTCTACAAATGAAATAAACCCAACAAAGGCTCCTCTGTTGAAAGGACCCCTCGTTGGAAAGGTTGGCTATGTTGTTTTGAACTGCATAGTGAACACTCTTGGTCCACCATCAAATATGGTTTATCAAACCAGTACACCCATCCTCCAGCTGCTGTGAGTGTTGAATGCTAAGTGCTTATGCTTAGTTCTCATCTCTTTTCTGAAGGATTACCCTTGACCCAAAGTGCCAACTTCCCCAGAAGGTCATTTCCCCAACCTGGGGTATCCTGCAGCTAATATCCAACTGATGGAGCTCACCAGAGGCCATGCTCCAGAGCTCCCCATGGGATTAGATAAAGGCCAGACTTTAGCTGAGAACACATCCTAGCTCTTTCTTCTGTGCCTTCTGCTTCTCTCCTTTCCTTTCTTCTCAGAAACCTCCCTCAGTCATATAGACTCAAATTCCTTTCTTAGGCTCTGCCTCCAGGGAACTTGACCTCAGGCCCCAGAGCCACATAGCTCTTCCCTAAGATTCAGGCATTGCTTTCAGTGACTATTTCCAGGTTTTAATAAGTCTTCATAACTATTCAAGCCTCTACATATTCAGGAGGCTTCATGGAGTAAAGGGAGGCAGCTGCCCACTCACTCAAGAACATGAAGGCCCCTTGGGAAGTGTTCTAGACTCATGCAGAAATTTACCTCAAGCTACAATCTGAGGAAACAGGACTTTGATACCAAGTGGAAACTCAAGACTCCAGAGTTGCAGAGCAAATGAAGGCAGAGCTCTTCCTAAGACAGTAAATCTCTGGTGTGATCCTTCATTCTGGTCCACCATTAAACAAAATCATAACTGTCAATGACAGCGAGAGAGTGGAATATCTGGTGGTGGACTGAGGGGTCACAAATCCAGGACACCTACTTGCAGAATGTACTGGTGGCTGAAATCCACTTTGAGAACTTCATCGTCTTTCTACTCTCACAATCCCTAAGACACTCTCTATGGCAGTTGGGGCTGTAGCAGAATGGAAAGTAGAACGAGGCTTTGAGGCAGACGGAATTTTGTTTTCACAAGCCAAAGCACCAGGGAGGGGAAAGGATTCATGAGAACAGGTCAGAAGCGAATACTGAAGCCTGGCCCTACCTAAGAAGGGCTTCCTCCCAGGCTGGGAAAGAGGGAACTAAGGCAAAGATGTCATTCTGTGAAGAGGTGACGAAGTAGGAGACAGAAAAAACAAAAGGCAGAGATACTGGATTTACGGGTTGCAAAAGCTTAGATGCTGGACCCCTGAGAGACATTCTGTGTGGGCCTATGAATGAAGACCAGATGGCATTCTCTCCCTTACATTGCCTGATATGGCCTTAAAGCAAAGACGATAGAGCCTACAGCCTGGGTTCAATATTACCGTGAAGAATTATTAACTGTATGACCTGGGAATGTCAGTTTCGACATATCTGAGCCTATCTCCTCATGTACAGAATGGAGATAATGGTACCTACTTTCTAGGGTGGTTAGGGTCCACTGCTACACAAAGTGCATAGAAGCATGTGTGAATTAAAGGTTTATAGACTGCTTACGATCCCAGAATTCTGACACTGCCCTGGTGTGTGCAGTTTTTCCCTCTCAGAGAAGTGAGGTTTTAGAGACAGATTTGAAATGGTGTAAAAGTAACTTTTATTATTGAGCCAATTCATACCCACCCCAGCAATTTCTACCAAAGATGCATTTGCTTAAACTGTCTCTGTTTTTAATATAAATTTATTTATTTTTTACTACCTTTCATATTTTGTATATTTGTCTTTGAACCTTGAAAATGGTTGGGGAGAGAGAAGAGAGAACAAGTGCTTCAGCTTCTCAATAAAAACTCATGAGTTAATTTATTCTAAAATAATGCTGTTTGCTGTCCAGCAAGGAAGCTGTTTACCACAAGGAAGTGACAAAAGCTAGAATGGGAAGCAGGAAACAGAAAGGAGGAAATTGTTTACAAGCCCCCAGAAAATACACAGATGGAAGTTGATGAAAAGTGAAAGGAGGGAAGGATACCCCATGTAATTCTTTTACCAAAAGTTAAAGTATATCATTTGGCCAGTACTTACTTATCTCTGCTGTTTCACATTCTTGGTGTGATTTTGCTAGTTTTTAAGGGGCAAATCTAAACATTTTAGGATCCTAATAACCCTACTATTAGTCAACAACTAAATGACTTGTGTGAATTTGAATTCTGCAAAGGACAAAATCAACAGAAACTCTGAGAAACATGCAAGGAAAGAAAACTCCAAGGACTTATTAGAGATTTTACAAGCCAAAGCTAGGCTCCTTTTTTATTTTTTCTTTTTCCTTTTGCATGATCACAAACTTGTCCAGAGCAGGGAGCAGGACCCAAGGTTCACACATATATTTATTTAGTTAGCAAGACATTCCTATTTTTATAGCTCAAAGTTCTTAACTTTCTTGTTAGCGAATGTTAACAAGGTTTAACATGTATAAAGTGAGCCGTGGCATGTAAAAAATTTTGGCTTATCCTGGCTCCCAGTTTTTTTATACCTGTGTTCAATGAAAACTTCCTACTGACAGGCAGAATGTCTGGGCAACTTTATAGATAGTGTTCCCACCTCAGGGCCACCAGGTCACAGATTTGTTTCTGATTCTATTTGAAAAACACTCAACAATGGTAAGTTTGTGTGTGCTTTTATGAGAGGGAGCTGTTTTATGTGATCCAAGATCTTAAAGATACTCCAAGGAATCTTGCATGTATGCTGGGCTGAGAATTGGGAAGGCTGCTGTGGTGCTTGCTGTGAAATCGGGGAGCTTCATTGAATCACAAACAAAGACTGACTATAATAATTTTCAGACTTTATATCTATGCAAGGCCAAAAAGCACTTTGTTTACATGGTGGTAATCAAAGCAATTGAAAGGCATTTCAACCTGCTGTTCCAGCATCAATCCACCAGTGGTCATAAAATGAAACGGGGCAGGGTGGGGTGGGGAAGGGGATGAGGAAAAAGAAAAAAAGCAGACCCTATTTGAATCTCACAGACATTTTATAACTATTGTAGACACTGCAGGTCTTTCCTTCTTGGGTCATGCATAAATGTAGCTTCTGAAAAGTTTCCCTCAAAATCCCCTGAAGGCCCCCTAAGTATGGAAATGAAATAAGCCATCAACATCATAATGAGCAAAAACAGGAGTACTCCTAACAGAAGAAGATTAGGAAATAACCTAGTTGGGTGGTCACCATGATTTTCTGAGGCATGTTGGCAAAAGAACAAAACAATTCAAACCTGCTTCCTGGGTTAAGTTGCTGTGTGATCTTGGAATATGGATGCACCTTTCTGAGTCTCTGTGTTGTCCCCTCTAAAATGAGAAGAAGGGTGAAGTTTTCTTACAAGTCAAAAAATTTACTATTCAAGAAATTCAAATGGAATGATAGCTTAAAATGTGGCCAGTAGCCATCATTTTGTGTAAATAATGCATATCCAAGTGTCTCTCTAACCAAAGGCTGCCACATGGAGTCACGGTGTGGCTGGTTCCCCTGGAATTGTGCACCAAGGTGGCCCTGCTCCCACCTCTGACCAAAAACCCCAGGTTCCCCACCTCAGTGGTAACCTCTACTACCCTTGGCTTGTGAATCTAAGTATATTTCATGCATATACAAACATATACACACCATCTCACAATTTGCTTGTCATACATATTATATTCTGGACCATAATTTTGGGTGTGTGTGTGTGTGTGTGTGTGTGTGTGTGTTTTCACAAAGCCAAGGAACTCATAACCTTCTATCAACTTCCTCTTCAAGTTGCCGCAGCAGCCAAATCCCACCCCTCTATGGAAAGCAACCATCTAAAGCAATTTCTAGTTCCACAACCCTCCCTACTTCACAATGTGCATGTAAATTATCAGCTTTCCTTCCTCTAAAATTCTGTTTTTCAAACATGCCCATACATGATCACCACAAATAACCTCAAAGCCAAGTTCATGTGGTCAGTAATGTACTCCCTGTAGCATGGTAACAGCAACATGGCTCCATTCAGCTGAGGGCCTGTTTCCAACTCGTCAGCATGATTCCAACACTACAGGAGCGTATATTAAGAAAGAGGAATTAGCCAGGTTTAAAGTCTCATCCAAAGGGATTGTAGAAAAGATAAATGACTGAAACACATCAGGAAACAGGAGAATTCACTTTTAGATTATTTTATATAGAATGTTCTAGACTAAGTGGCAGAACTTTTGTGTAATTAAGGGATGTAGTTAATGGTAACTATTCCTCCCAGTTGCTTAGAGTTTTATAGTTCACAAAGCATTTTCTTTTCCTCTAAATTATCTAATTTACTCCTTTGAGATGAACAGGTTTTCATGAACCACATTTTATAGGTGAGGAAACTGAGGTTCCCAGAGGTCTAATGACTTATTCAAGGTGTCACAGATATAACATAACAGAACTTGTATTAAAACATATAGTTCTAATTATACTGCCATAATGATTTTGCCTTATCAAAGAAATTGAACAATTCAATATATCCCTAGGAGACATATTCTCGACTGGGGAAGCGAAGAGGGGAAAAGGCATATTAGAATTATCTTAGGAGTTGTTTGAAACACAGATGCTTGTCTCCATCTTCCTTCCCTGGAAATGAAAATATGTCTCTGAATGAGGGTAGTGAAATAACTTAATTTTTTTTCTCAGATAATTCTAATATACACCACCTGCTTCAAAAGTATGCACCAGGTTTTCCTCTTCTGAAATAGAGGCATCTGCTTCCCAGATTTTGCTTTGTCTGATACTCTGGAGTGATATATTTACTGTACCTATTATATGACAGACAATGAATTTTATTCAAGTCTGCCATGAACGTGAAGAGGCTGATGATATAAATGGGGAAATAGACAATGTCAACTTTTGGGTGACTGACGTGAAAAGGTCATAGTTTTAGGCTATGAATAAGCATGTATGTGGGGTATCCATACCTAAAGCAACTGAACAAAGATGTGATGTGTGGATTTATTCTTCACTAGTTCACTTTTTACTTTCCTAGTTGATGGCAATATTTGTCCTAATAGTCATTTCAAACCCATGGGGAAAAAAAATGTCTCTCCTTATGTTCCTTCCCTGTGCAATTTGACTTGTAACTCTTCCCATCAAGAGGTAATCTTTGCCTACTCCTTAATCTGGGGTGACCATTGTGACTTTTCTTCATTTGATAGCATGTAGGAGATGTATTGTTGTGCCAGCTTTGAGCCTAGATCTCAAAAAGTCTTGCATTTGCATTCTTCTCTTGGACCCTGCCCAGTCATGTGAACAATCCAGGCTAGTTCACTGAAATATGAGAGACCACATGGAGGCAAGGAGCCATCCCAACTGGGGCTGCCCTAGACCATCCAGCTCCTAGCTCACCTGGCTGGCCATAGAATCATGAGGGAGTAAGCCCAGATTCAGAAGGGAAAAATATTGACTCTACCTCATGATACAAAGTCACAAAGTTGCAAAGTCACATTCCAAAGGGGTGAAGATACAGGGAGGGGTGGAGAATTGCAGTTATTTTGCACAATCTCCCACATCTGTTGTGTGGCGCTACTATGCATATTAAACAACTACATAAATGTAAAGCATTTAGAGCAGGGTCTAGCAATGAATAAATGCTCAATACATATGAACTATTATTACTGTTTCTAAAATGCATGCCATAATGTGTAGATGGCTTAATTAATGCCACTATGTCCCTTATTCTTAGGAACGATATTGACAATTCTCATAAACCCATGGTTCAATCTAGAAGCACACAGGAACTCAAGAGAGAGAAAGTGCAGTGGAAACATCCCCATTGACACTTCCCCCCCCCAAAAAAAGATTATGTTGCTTTTTCTACAGTGGTAAAGATGACTCATACCTTAAAGAACTGAAATAATTTTTTTTTTTTTATTGCTTCTCAATCCATTGTCTTGCTCTCATGAGATTGCTGAATAACACCAGGGAATATAAAACCTGTCAAAGAAATAACCACTGAATGACATGTGGCAGGGTTTCCAACTCATCAGGAAAAATTTCATATCAACTTGTTTCTCTGGAGACAGCTCACATCCGGGGTTTTCCCTCTTCCCTGGGACTCATAAAGCTCCTATCTCCAAGGCACAGGTGAGGTTTTCACATTCTTTGAGAACAACAGCCTGTTCATTTCCTCCATGGCTATAAAGTGACTTTATTGGACTTCAGTATCTATAGGAAACAGAGGTCTGGTTCAGAGGGCGCCTTCGGAGAGCCACTTACCCCATTTAGCGTCCTGAATCTCAGGGACGTGGGTCTGGGGGATGCCCTTGAACTCTTTGAAATGTACATTAATTTATAGTTCAATGAAAGCTTCCTGGCTTGATCATAATTTTGGGGGGTAAGATACATTTATTTGTAGTTAAAACGTGTTTAGAAGATTTGTAGCGTCAGCTATTATTGCCCTATGATTCAACAACATATATATTGTACTGTTCCACGGGCAAATCAGTTCAGATGTTGCAGCAACCCTCCGCCAATTACAGTGGGAGTCAGTATTTGACAAAGTCAGGGAGTGGTTGGTTGGCTTTAATATCCTTCCGTTATACACTAACCTCTATACAAATTTGGACAGTGGAGTCTCAATCTGAAGAGAAAACCATTCATTTATATGATCAGAAAAGCACATCTACTCAAAGTATGACTTAACCTATGGCTAAATTCTAGGCCTGTGTTTCCTGAAGTCTGGCCTATGGCTCTCATGTCTCTAGGCAGGCTCTGGTAACAAATAGTTCTCTGTGGGAATAGATTGGAAAAACACTAGATACTATGTTTCACTCTTGTGCATTCACAGTACATGTTGGCAGCTTAGAGGACTGGAGAAGTCATGCAGTATAGAAACATGTTTAATACCAACCCAGTGGTTCCAGAAGATATATAACCAAGGAATCCCCTTTTGTTGTCTCTTGAGTTATGTAACATGAAACATCTTGAGAGATCAAGGAGACTTTGAGGGATCAGTAGAGTTTCAGTAAATCAGATTACCATAACATACTTTGCAGGAGGCTGTTTTAGGTATTTAACCCAATTCAACATCTTTAGCAAATGGTAGGCACAAGTGGTAGGTGACTTTCATAGCTTCAGACTTTTAGTTATAAATTATTTTATAATTTGGGCCTTCCTTTTGAATCTGAAAAAGTCTAAACAATACATTGGAAATAGATCTAAGTAAAAACTGTCTGAAAGAAATTATCAATAAGATTAAGGTACATACCGTTTTTCCCTCAAAATAAGACCTAGCCGGACCATCAGCTCTAATGCGTCTTTTGAAGCAAAAATTAATATAAGACCCGGTGTTACATTATGTTATACTATATTATATTATATTAATTATATTATATTTTATTATACAAGACCAGGTCTTATATTACATTATATAAGACCGGGTCTTATATTAATTTTTACTCCAAAAGAGGCATTAGAGCTGATTGTCGGCCTAAGTTTTATTTTTGGGGAAACACGGTATATTTAGGATACAACATTGCTAAATTTGAAGGTAGGTAAACTATGACATTGGGCCATAGTTCTAGAAATATCTGTGAAAGTTAGGAGATTCTTCCTCATGATCTCCCTTTTCCTTTCTACACTTTTCCTATTTGCTCTTTTACTGAACTCTTTGCTATTCCAACCATCTACTTTATCATTCTGCAATGTGGGTATATGCAGTTAGTCTGAATGGATACCAAGTTAGGGCTCAAATGCCTTTGTCTATTGGATCCTCACACTCATTCTTCCTGTAGTTCTTTGTCTTGTATTTTTGAAGTACTCCAGATAAATGCTGCTTTTTCTAAGCTTTTCAATATTTAAAAGACAAAAAAAGAAAACAAACAAACAAAGGAAAAAAACGAAAAACAAACAAACCCTGAAGGGAATCACACATTTGTCTGTGATGTGGTTGAAGAGATTTCAACTAGGTTTCTTTGCTTTGGGCTGGAATTTTATCACCTCATCTCATTTTGATTATAAGCTCTGATTGGGATTTACATTTTTTAAGTAAGAAAAATACAAAATTAATAGAGGAAGTTTTTTTAAAAAAACATATGAGCCATGTTGATGGTAGGGGTTTGAAAATAATAAAGGAGTCTGGATGTTTAAGGGTTAGAAATCAACACTCTCTCCACTTTTCTCTTTCATGTCCTCCTCCTCTCTCTAGCTTATTTTTCCCCTATGACTTCTTAAAGTATACAAAGAAAAATTTAGCCCTATTTGTTGCTTGCTAAAGACACTGTTCATTTAAATTTTATTTCATATGACTCTGACGTTTATTTTCTAGAACCATAAGTCAAGCTATGCACCTGGTTACTAATATGTAGTGGTATAAACAGTGAGACCAACTCAATGATGGAAACAGATGCCATTTTTAAATAGCTGGCATTTCTTCTTCTTCTTCTTCTTCTTCTTCTTCTTCTTCTTCTTCTTCTTCTTCTTCTTCTTCTTCTTCTTTTTCTTTTTCATTTCTAAAAATGTTTAATAGAAATATCCCTTTAAATTCAGGATTGGACTCCCACTGGTTTCCTTCCACCTATCAAGATGAATAAGCAAAGAGCCAATCATCAATCACAAGTACATGACTGATTTTCTGTTGGGTTAAATTGCAAGCTTTATTTTGCTGTAGAAATTGGCAAGACTTACATATGAAAAGAACTTTCTTTTAGGTAAAAGAAGAAAAAGTAGTAGTTGGCAGAGTGGTCATATTCAGATTTCTTGAATTTTATCTTCAACAAGTTGTAAACCCAGAATCAACTCTGCCATGTATTGTGGGAAATCTAACATATTTTATCAGTAATTTCTTTTTAAAAGTATTTTTCATAAATTATTTTTCCTTTTTTGTGATTTCATGTTCCTTTACTGTTCCATAAGTCCTTCCAATGTAGGTGAACTCTGTGGAATGCTTGTTCCCTCCTTTAAATAATCCATTCAAAATGACTCAGTGATAAACACTTCAATCCAGTGCCATCTCTTACTCAATGAGAATCTCTTTCATTCCACTGCTGGATCCACTTACTGAGAAGATCAGCTTATAACTAGAGGCAGGTGTGGGGGTAGAGAAGGACATGCATCTGCTTGTCTTATTGGAGAGTGTTAAATTAAAGCCCAAGCTGACTTAACTCTTGCTTATGGGTGTGTGTGTGCGTGTGTGTGTGTGTGTGTGTGAGTGTGTGAGAGAGAGAGAGAGAGAGAGAGAGAGAGAGAATTTCCTTTGCTTGATTTGCTTAACTGAAGCTGTTTGATTACCAAAGAACAAATTTAAGACTCATTTAATCAACTGGTTTAGTGTAGTTCTCTTGAGGCCAAATTTAGGGTCAAATTTGCAGCCTGTGATATGCCAACTGCCATAGACCCATGGGTCCCCAAACTTGCTGATCATTACAAAACATGTGATTTGCCCAAGAAACTTTTCAAGGAAGTCAGGGTGGGGGTGAAGGAGAACGTTTAAAAATACAGACAATCCTTGAGAATAATGTAAAATAACTGAATGTCCAACACAAGAATTGATAATTAATTCAGCTGCACAAATCGTCCAGCAAATATTTACCCAAAGTGCTATGTGACAGACTCAATTCTAGACAGCAGTAAAATAAATCAAAACTCCAGCCCTTTAGGAGCTGATATCCCAGTAGAGCAGGTAGAATAATATAGATACATGATAGATAAGGTAACATAATAACGTAAATAGATAGCATAAGGAATACATAACATAATAATAATATATACTATATTGTTTTCGTTGTATTGCATCTTTTTTAATTCAACTTTAGTTTTTATGTATTTATCAGTGTGGATCTACATTGCTATAGTTCATTCATGTTAACTGATGTATAGTATTCTATGGAATCATTACATCACAATTCATTTTAGTATTTCCCCTTTAGGGTATTTTCATTTTTCATTATCACAAGCAATATTTCAACACACTTCTTTGGGCCTGTCTCCCTGTGCAGCTGTGGACATTTTTGCCTAGGTATACATTTAGAAGTAGAATTACTAGGTTATAGGAAAAGGGAATTTTTTTTTTTTTAATTCAGACTTCCAAATCTTATCCAAGATGTCCTGAATCACAATATCTAAAGGCAGGGTTTGGGCATCTATATTTTTTTAAAAAGCTCTTTGGGAGATTCAGATGCAATCTCCTAATGGACCAATGTTTTGGAGCCAGTTGCTCTGGCCCACATGAATTTATCTTACATGTGGTTTAATAAAGGAATGAGCGATGAATAGACACCTCGTGGCCGTGAGAATAAATTTTAGCTGTCACTCCATTAGGCCCCAGCAGTACCTACTGCTGGTGTCCTCCCAGATGCGCTTTACTGGTTTGCACACCCATCTGCCACCTGCTGTGAGTGATGGCTGCTGAGGCCTCACAGCTCCACCAGCTCCAGAGAACTGCCCTCAGCAGCTATCATCAGCCTGAAGGTTATGACCTCTTTTGCCCTTTCCGGTAAGCTCAGCGAATGATTGACTAGCACTAGGGTATAAAGAGCTGGTCCTTCTGTCTCAAAAGGAGACCAACTCTGTGGTTCATTTCATGCCACAGAGCTCCCTAGGGGATCAGGCTGAGGCTAGACTCAACCTCAGCGGACTCCCTCTTCCTGCTTCCCTCGCTTCCCTTCTCTGTGGGGTCCTGCCTCAATATGTCAATATGCACCTGATGCCCTGTTTTAAGCCATGCTTCTAGGGAACCTAAAACAAAATATTCCTTTGCTCATTTTTAAATTTTATTTATTTATTTAGTTGGCTATTTTATCTTTTTCTCTTTCTGTTCGGTTGCTTTTGTTTGCTGTATTTTTGCTGCTCATTAGCTCATAATTACTTATTCCATTTCACCTGTGAAGAAAACATAGCAAATGAAGCAACGGTTTCTATTTTCCTGTATCTTTAAGAAATGCACTCAACTCATTCTGTGGCGAGGCCCTGTAGACACATCACCCTTGAATTGCTCCCTGCCATCTGACAGCCTGGTGGGCTGATGAAGCCCTGAGCTCTTGGTTTAATTCATAGTAACATCAGACTCCCTTCCCTAGCTTCTTGCAGCTTCCTCTAGGCCCTCTGAATCACAAGTTTTTTCTGCATTCTCAGAATGTTTCAACGTGGCAGCGTTGTTTGTTCAGTGACCATTTCCTACTAAACAAATGCCCTGCCACCAGAAATAAGGGCATGTTGCTGCCCCTCATGTGCTCAGGCGTCATTTTCCTCCATGAGATTGAATCAGCCCCTCTTGGGCTTGGAGCCCTGTGACAAAGCGCTCCCCCAACCCCACGCTCCTGTGCAAGCACAGCCTCCTGCTACATCCTCAAGCCAGTGAGTTTGCTGTCATGGGACATTTATAAACACATGGCCAACTTGCTCTTATATTATAATAATAATAGAAATGTAGTCCTTGGAGCTCTAAATCAAGCATTCATCTAAGCTTTGAAGTCAGAGCCAGGAAGTAAATCCTGAGGCCTTTCCAAACCAGCCCTATTTCAAAGGGAGTGGCAGAAAGACTGGAAAGATGAGCCTCTTTCTCTCCAGTGGGCTGTGTTGGACACACTTATAACCTAAGTCTTTCCCCACACAACAAGAGTTTGTAAATTCCACAGACGTGGGCTGGTGGAGAGAGAAGCTGGGAAGCTGTTGGTTCAAGTTCTACCCTTGAAAGCTTTTTGTCCAATAGGAAATGAGACTCGTGAGCCTGAAGCTGTTAAAGAGAGAATGACTTGGCTAGCGTGGCAACTCGTATCTAATCCTCCCATGGCTGTCTCCCCACAGTTGCAGCCTGGGCAACTACCCCAAATTGACAGGCACAGATGCGCTTTCACAGGTAAAAAGGGATTATCTCAGTCCAATTGCTTTTTTTTCATATCTTCACTCAAAATTTTCCATTGTGCAGAGTTTGACAGAAAATTGCAATCCTGCCTCCAAGTTCCTGCCTCTATTAGAGGAGGATTTATCTCAAGCCCCCAGTGTATTCCCACTACAATAAGCTCCTGGGGCCCCATGCAGGGTGAAAGCTAATGGTTCATCTTCGACATCAGAATCCAATTTGTGCTTTCAAATTCAGACCTGAATCTATGGTCTTCTGGAATCTGGAGGACCATAGATTCGACTGCTAAACCAATTAAAAAAAAAATCTATTCTTGTTGGCTGAATTTTAGTTCCCTGCATTTAATATTTGCTTTTATGGTCCTTCTGTATTTGCTGAAATTCTAAATGACCGAACTTCTAGTTATGAGTCTTCTGGATCAAACTTGCTTGATAGCCACAGAACTCTCAGTATAACATATTTGGAATTTATCTTGTTTGCTGTCTTAGACCTTGCAATGGAAACATATTAGCATTTGTAAGAGAAGATCTGCTGTCAAATTCCAGTTTTACGAAAGCATGACATTCTTGAGTAAAATAGCCATGAGTTTCCCATTAACCCAACCAAGTCCTCACTCTTCCCATGTGGTGTCCCTCCAGGCCCTGGTGTCCTACTCTTTCTCCACTCACCACAAATGCTCTCTTTCAGGCAAACAGCAGCAATCAGTCATTCTCAACTTATAGTGGATTTAAGTTATTGCATTATTTCACCCAAGGGCAATAGTTTTTAAAGCCCCGTGCTTACTGTGGAATGAAAGGCATTGTTGGGGTTTTTTATTAGGCATCAAGAAAGAGGTAAAGAACACACATGAGAGTTGGGTGTTGCAAGGAAACTTTCTGAGCCCCTGACATGAAATGGACTTGTTTGGATATAAATCAGACTTATTTGGGACCACAGAAATAAATGGGAAATCTCTGAGAAAAGGTAGGAATTAGTAATGCCAACCCACCCTTTTCCCGTTATTGCTCATTTAGGTCCCTTCGAAACATTTATGATAAGGTTGTAGCATTACCTCACATTATAGGAAACTATCCTTTTTCAAATAACAACAACAACAATAATACAATCACACAGTAAAATAGCTTTTGGGCTCTTCAAGCACTTTCTATATTAATCTTCATGCCAACCCTCTGAGATACATGGACACATAAATTTAAGATTCTCAATGTTCTGTTTTGTATCAGAACATTGCTGTTCCAAAGCCAGGGTAGTATACTGCAAAGATCACAGCTGAAACAGAAACTTCAGTTCTCCAGATTCATCGTTCATTGACCTGTCTGTTGTATCAAGTCAAATCCATTTCAGCTCATCATTTAAAATCAAATTTTATTTAGGACAGGACTATAAAATGTTTTCCTGTCCAAGAAACCTGTAATATACCAGAAGAAGCTTTGGCAGTAAGAAAACTGAATCTGTAATCTGCCGATGACTTTACTTGTTTCTTTTCCTAATACATTTACTCAGACCACTGTGCCTAGCATGGCCATGTGGGCTTTTCTTCAGTTATACACTCCTTCCCACTGCCACTTATCAAACTGACAAATAAAAGAACAAACTATATTATTTCTTATAGTCTATCATGAGAATTCTTGGGAGAGAATGGAGGGTCAAGTAAAATTATTGCAATTGCAGAAATGGTAGGTTCATCAAATAGAATTACATTTGTCTGAGTTTCTAATCCTCTCTCAAGACTTATCTCTGTCTTTACACTGTAGACAAATCCACATGTGAGAAAACTGCATTACCAGTAGGTGCCTATCAGGTGGACCTTAATTATTCCCTACAAGGTCTAGTTTGGCTTCTTTGGCACCATAACTACTGTTCATGTCAAATCACACCAGTTCCAGTGCCAGGTATGCTGCACTTACAGAGTTTAATCCTGTCCTATCTTTAACGTGCTCTGCAGTTTTGGCTAGAGTCAGTTGAAGAAGGTGGAAAACATTATTTTTTTTTTAATTTAAACAATGTGGAATATAGAATACAAAAATTTTGAGTCAACATTAGCCCAGATTAGGCAAATTAGATGAATGAGCAAAGCAATTGTGCCTCCGCCCTGCATTTCTTCATCATTAAACTCACATCTTCACTGCAGCGAGGTGGTTTTCCCCTGCTTTTCTGAGTCTAAATCCTTAGCATTCTCATTGTCACACATGAACTTTTCTCTTTAAAGCTTTTACTGCTTGTACCTGTCGACACGATCAGAATAGATGAGTATTAATGCTCATCAGTGAGTGTAATGGCTTATTGGACTTTGTAATACAAACGGTTATGTCCAGTAGACTATTTCAGTAGTTTAGAGTGTTAAAGCCCCACTTATCATCCGGATATAATGCTCAAATGTTTCCTTAGATTATTTCAGAGATCTATTTCTCCGTTGCTTTTCTGATCATGCTCTGACATTGTGGGGTTTGCTTCCTCTGGATCCATTTGGCTTTGTTTTCCCAAGAAATCATTGTATCATTTTCCTTTACTTTTGTATGATTTTTACAAGGAAACTGGTATTTTTCTGTTCTTGAAATGCTGACAAATGTTGAAATAGCTGTATTTTTTATGTGGGTGCTGTTTTAGAATCCAGGAACAAACAAATGGAATGAAGCAAATATTTCAGCTATTAAGTGGGCACAGACTCCAGAGAAGCAAGCTGGGCAGCTGGCACAGCATGACACACCCCAGGGTGAAGGTTTGAAAATGTGATTATTTGACTAAAGAAGCAGTAGGAGAAATGCTTGCCAAAAATGAACTTTGGAAGCTCTGCTTGAACATGAGTTTGAGGAAGTGAAAATACTTTAGATGGGATTTCTGTTACCACAGTCGACAATGTGTTGGCTTGCTCCCTGCTGGCAGATGGTGCCAGGGTGTTCTGATTGAAGAAATAGACTGGGACAGCTGTGAACCACTCATGAAGCTCCTCGTTTGCTGAAAAGAAGATGGTAAATAGGAGAGTATGAAGCAAGAGTTTCTCTTAGATTAGAAGACTAAGCCACCCTTAGTAAAATTGAGTGGTTGAGCTGATGACTTTGGTGGATAGTTAGTTATCTATGGCTGCATAACAAATTAAATTCAAGTTAGCAACTTAAAACAATATTTATTGTCTCTGGTTTTGTAGGTCAAAAATCCAGGTATAGATTTGCTGGAATCATTTGGCTCAAAGTCTCTCAGAGGCTGTAATGAAAATGTTCTCTGGGGCAGCTGTCAACTACAGATTCAACTTGTGGAGAATCTCCTTCTAAGATCACTCACATGGCTGTTGGCAGGCCAGAGGTCTTTTCTAGCTGTTGCTGGAGTTATCAGCTCATTGACAAGTTGGCTTCTTCATGAGGCCACTCACAAAATGAAAGCTTGCTTTCTCCAGAACAAAGGCTTCAAAACAGAGAGAGACAAGAGTGTGTGTGTGTGTGTGTGTGTGTGTGTGTGTGTGTGTGGAGAGAGAGAGAGAGAGAGAGAGAGAGAGAGAGAGAGAGAGGAGATGTAAGGGGCAGAAGCCCTGTTCTTTTGTAACCTAACCTCGAGACTAACATCCTATCAATTCTACTATATTCTCTTTATTAGCAATGAGTCACGAAATCCAAGCACACACTCAAGGAGAGGGGATTACACAAGGGTATGGATATCAGGATTTAAGGATCATTGGTGTCTATCTTAGAGGCCACCTACCACAGACAGACCCATATTTTTCGTTTAAATGGATGCTAAAATTATTTTCATTTCTTCAATACTATGGAAGTTATTGACATGAGGTGAAATACTTGTTTGGAAGAGAAACTCTGGTTGACTATATGGATTGTAGTCTTAACTCAATATATTATCTTGGTTAGTGATAATGAGCTGGTTAGTGTGGAGGCAATTGGAGGATATGTTATTAGCCAGAGAGATGTGTGAGTTGGAATCCTTAGCTTTAACTCAGGCTGGTGGAAGGCTGGGTGTAACTCTCTCACTTTATTCATCTGTAGAGTGGGTTTAGCTATGAGAAAGTCCCTTGGTGTAACCTTTGGCTAAATAAGAAGTATCAGGATAGAGTGGAGCTGCCTCTAGAAAGAGCTTATGTCACTTGTATCACAACTGTGCTGTATGTTCTTCACATTATAGTGAAAAATTTACTCTGTGTGTGGGTGTTTATATTTATCCTCGATACAAATATTTAGTTTTGAGAGTCATTTTATAATCTTGGTTAATTGAGACTTATTATGGAAAAGTGGAAAGAGCTTAGATCAAAAAGCATATTGTTTTCCTAACATATTAGTTCCCTGACAACATTTTACCAGATGATTAATTTTGAAAAGGGGGTCTGTCCTTGTAGAATTTGTATTAAAGAGCATGATAGAATGTTAGAACTGTAAAAACCTTTGTGATTAGTTTCCTCAATTTCTTCATGTTAAAGAGGAGACAGGCCAGAGTTAGGAGTAAACTAGATCTACTATGTAATTCACTGCTTAGCTTTTACCTACTGTAAACTGCTGCCCCCAGGAGTGTTACAGAACTTAGGAAGGCAGAGGAGGAAAAAAATAAAATAAAATTACTTTACTTCCTTTGTTAGAGTGTGAAAAAGAAATCAGTAGAGGTTGAGAGATCTTTTTCAAATAATACTTATAAGCTAATAAAACTCCTGTAAGATTTATATTTGTATTTCCAGATACTAGCCCAACATACAAGAGATGTTCAGTAAAGTCATGCTGATCCTACTGGCATCTAATCACTGGTGAACAGCACACAGCAGGTGCGAGTGGATAGGTGCTGACCATAATGGCTTCCAGAAACTCTGAACTGTATATTCAGTTACTGTCATCCCTGTTTAGAAACCCATTATGCGGACTAAGTTGACTTCCATAATTACTGTTGTATGGTCTAGTTGGTGGGATGGCAGTTTTGGGATAATTAGATTGTAAGCTGGAGGCAATACTCAGGGACAGCATGGATATTTAACTAGAAGCAAAGAGGCCAGAGTTCTGGACCCAGTTTTATTTCAGAGGTCCAGTTTGGAAATTTAAAAAAGAAAGAAAGAAAGAAAAAGAAACTCAGGTTTCAGTTCTGCACCGTTCATGTGTGGTTTAATCTTGGGCAAATTACTAACTTTGGACCATTTTTAAATCTGTAAAGTTAGAGAATTGAATTCTATCAGTGAGTCACAATCAGCACTGATAGCACATAATTTTGGAGGGAGGGCATATATCAGAATTTCTGAGATGTAATAGAAAAAACATGTAGATGTAAAGAAAAAAAAATCCAGAATTCTAGTTGTCAGAAGAACCAAACTTCCTGAAGGGAGGTATGGCATCCTGGCAGAATTTTCAGGTAGAAAAAATGCGTTGCATGCATGTTTATTAAAAGGGGCTCAACTAGAAATACATTAGGAAATTCTGGCTAGATGATCTCCAGTCCTTGCTGTCCTAAAATTTGGAGTCAGTGAATAGAAAGTGGCAAGGTCATTCAAGGAAACAATGTTAGAACAGAGAAAGTATTAAGGCAGGAAAGAGCTGTCCCCCAGCTAAGAGTGACCTGAAATGATGTCAAGATTGGACACTGGCAAACAGAAACAAAGTCTTCAAACAAAGAACACTGCAACTGGCAGCTTCCATCTACCTCAATTCAAAGAAAATCAAGATCCCAACTCCAACTATTTTCTACGGCAGGTCTACTCTCGTCCACCGGTGTATTTCCAGGACTAAATGTCACTAAGTTCCAAAGTTTATAGCCCAAAGGAGCTTAATCTTAGGGGAATGGTCCAAGAATACTTTGGTCTCTAATGTAAAGCCAAACTGAATTGTTACTGGCTTTAATGTTGAATGGCAAAACATACATTGCAGTTATTTTATCTGTTATTTCAAATACATTAGCACACCCATGCCTTTAGAAGGGGGAACAAATTGAACATTTTTAAAACATTTTAAAATGACTTCTATTTTATTTGGATTGAAGACACCCTATTATAGACCAAGTAACATTTTTGAAAAATGTAAAATAATTTCATTTATATATTGGTTTATTTCTAGTTCATCTATTCTATACTGAAATCTAAATTCTGGGGAGATCTCTGCAGCATGTTGGAAATTTGGCTTAAGAATAGAAAGAGATTTCAACTAATTGTCTTGCCATAAAAATACATGAAGATACTTTTCTATAACCAGAGGGTGAGTTTGAAACAATTTCTTCTACCTATAGCTGACCTAAGAAGGAAGGAGTCAACAAAGTCTGATAAAAGAATAAGATGTATATAACGGAAAAAGAAGGAGCAGAGTGAAGAAGGGAAAACTGGCCTTGAAGTGAAAGTGACCACACCTGGTTTCTAAGGCGCTTCTTCTAAAATCCATGGCTTGGTGTTGAATATATCCCTAAAGCTCTCTGGCTATTAATTAGATTATTCCCTATAACATTCTGCAGGTTTACAGTATTTTTAGAACTTAAAGCAAATAAGTGTAATGTACATTCATCATCAACAAGTTGTTAAATAAAAGAAAAGTACAATGAGGAAAGAAAATAAAAATACCACTAAAACAACCATTCTGAAAACCCATGTAAAAATTGGGGTATAGCTTTCTACGTTCTAATCTTTTGCTCTATGTGTATTTGAGGGTGTGTGTGTGTCACTTTCTAGAAGCAAAATTAGGAGAAAACAGTTTTGTAGCATAACTCATTCAATTAAATAGACATGATGAGCGATTTTATGTCTTTTACATTGTTAAAAATCTTGTATTAAATTTGTATTAAATATTTGTATTAAACATGGTTGAGTATATTCAACCATTCATACATATATATAGCACACATATAAACATATATATATATATATATAAAACATATATATATATATAAAGGAGACTATATATAAGGATATATATTATAAGGAAAATATATATTATATATTACATTACATATCATATATCATATATCACATATATATTTTACATAAAGAGAATATATATATATACACATATATATGTGTGTGTGTGTGTGTGTATATATATATATGTATATATATATATATATGTATATATTTCTTAGGTTGTTTCTAATTCTCCAAAAAATTAATAACACTCCAGTGACTATCTTTGCAATTCAATTTCTCTGGATAGTACAATAGGGAAGGAGAGAAATGAGGAGATGTGGGTGTACATAGCTAATATATTTTTGTCATAACTGAATCTTTAAGTTAAGAATATGGAAACCTCATCTTATTGGATTCAGAGAACAGTTGGACTGATTACTGCAGGAACATTTAGTAATAGGAACAATTTGATTTAGTTTAGGTAGTAGAATTAGGGGGGCTTTCCCTGAATAGAGCCATGCTCCTGAGTTGGGAAGACCAAATTCCCCTGGAGAAGAAAAGACATTGTGGAAAGGGAGAAAAGATCCAGGAACCTCCTATTGTGAGAGCACTGTAACACTCAAGAGCTTACAACTAACCCTTGGTAAAGGAATTAGAAAAGGTTGTGTAAAAATCAGGAGCTCCCCAGGCAGATTAGAGAGCAGAGAAAACTCCAAAAAGAATGACTACATTTCCAGTTGTACCAAGTAACAAGGTGTGATCATCTCTCTGACTTCATCTGTTTGTAACTCCTTGCCCTGAACTTAATGGTCTGGTTTAAATTACCTACTTATGATTATCCCCGTTCCCTGCCTTTCCATGCCTTTCTCCTGTTGTCTGGCCTGCTCCTTTTCCTTTGTTTTTCCTATAAATTGTACATAACCTTTAACAATTCTACATAACCTTTAACAATCAACTCAAGCTCCATTTTTTAAGGAATCAATTCCTTACTAAGGTAAACTACATTCTTCTTCTGGTTTCCCACAACACTGTGTTTCTGTTAATTTACCTACCACATGATAATGAAATTGGGTCTTTACATGTCTTTCTCTTTGAATTGACTTCTTGAAGGAGAGATTTAACCTAATTCATCTTTGTAATTCTAATGTCCAGGATAATATTTAGAATATTATATAGACTCATTTTTTTTTAGTGGAAAGACTGCTTCCATAATAAAGCGGGACACGTGATGAATAAATAAGAACATAATTGTATAATAACTGAGTCAACTTCAGTTTTTCAAATAAATCAGAGAATAGATTAGGGAAGACTGCCAGATCAAGTATACTTGATTGTTGTTTGCTATGTTTTTTTTATTTTGTTTTGTTTTGTGTGTTTTTTTGTTGTTGTTTTTTTAATGTCCCATAGAATAAGTTGACTTGGTTAGTTAAATTGACACTACATTAATGGAATGTCAAGAATAATGTGTAGCAGACAGAGCTGACCCAGAACCCTAGAGAGTGATGAGGTTTCATGTAATGGCTGAAGTACAAGTCTAGTATGGAAAGATCACCTTTCCAAAAGGAACAGTTTTTCAATATCCTGATACAGAACACAAGACGTTCTACTTCATTTCTCTTTTCCCATTGACTATTTTTAACCTTTAATGAGTCCCTCAACAACTTTCTCATTTAAAAAATGAGTTAACCTCTATCATAATGAATGAAGACAAAAAGATAGGTAAGCAGGTATCCAGAGATATAAAATTAATAGACAGATTGCCATTGATATTTTTCCTGAATGACGTTTTAAATAGAGTTTGAGGGTCAGTAGTCAAAGAGTCTTGTGAAAATTGCTATGAGAATTGCTGCACAGAAGTTATTAGTTTAATAACATAATAAAATGGGTGTTTCCAATAGATATTCTATCTTATTTTATGTAAATTATGAGAAATGTAAATGACAGAAATGAGGAAAATATCTGCGGTTATGGTGACAGGTCAACAGTACTAGCGTAAAATCTCCCAGGAAATTTTACTTGTTATTTTGAGCAACTACACTTCAGATAATTTAGTTTAGAAAGCTGGGGCCCCAACTGAACTTATGAGCCTGCCTCTTACACATTGTGTTTTAATTGCTATTATTAAGATGTTGGCTCTTGTGGATTTGTGAATATTTTAAATAATATAAACAAAAGAGATGGAAATCTCCAGAAAAGTCCAAATATGTAACAATTATTACTCTTTCACTAGCAGACCTTACCAATAAAAATAAAGTACTTAAATGCATGAACATGATCTAAATATCGTATCATTATAAATTGCTTCCTGTGTTCTCAAGCCTAAAGATTATTCA
Source organism: Rhinolophus ferrumequinum (assembly GCF_004115265.2). Lineage (NCBI taxonomy): Eukaryota > Metazoa > Chordata > Mammalia > Chiroptera > Rhinolophidae > Rhinolophus > Rhinolophus ferrumequinum. The sequence goes on along the minus strand of NC_046306.1, from coordinate 32,125,412 downwards.
AGATCCTGCTAAGAAATTAAAGCCACATAACATTCTGAAATAAAAGTGTGCATAGGCTTAGGGTATGTTCAGCAAAACATGCAAAAATATTGCTAAAGTGAACCAATTTTTAACATATATATGATATCCTTTCTATCAAGTTTTGCCTAAGGAGAGAAAAGTCACCTTTTGTGTTGTACTGTGCTAATTTTTTAATGCTCCCAGACAAAACCTAGCTTGTTTAACAAATCCTGATGAAGAGGTACTCCCTGTTTGTTTTGTGGAACATTTTGGTAGTTATCACATCAAACTCCAAAGGCAGAGGTGTTGGATCCTACTGTCATTTTTCTTTTTATCTCCATCATTTCCGGGGCTCCCCGAAGATGTCCCTGCCAGGTCACACTGCCAAGTTTTCTCTGTGGTTTAACAGCCTAAGCTTTTACCTTCTACCCTTAAATTGGAATGTTCTTTTCTTCTCAGTGCCCACTTTTCATATTCTCTATGGAGTCACTGATCTAGTGTGGCAATGTGGAACTTCAGAAAAGTGCTTCTTGGGTTTTTCTTGCAGCACTCTTGTGAACACGCAGGCCTGGTTTTTCCACAACTCTCCTCTTGGAGTCTTATGTCGCTATGCTCTCAAGTCTGCCATAGTATTTAGAAAGTCTTCTGAGAAGATCGTTGTTGTCTCTCTGTCTAGATTCAGCAAAGCCCTTTTGTATAATATGACAAAACATAACATGATATATAACGCTTAATTACCTCAAAGAATGGACCCAGCTCTTTCTCAATAGATTGCTTCTGTAAAACAGACAGAAGAGCTTATACTGAAAATTACAAATAATCTACATGGACAGAAGAAATTTCAGTTTGTTGGTGATAAGAATATTTTAAGGCTAATGAGGAACTCAAGATTAAGTAATGTGTTCAGGACTTTCTGGCTCTTATCCTACAAGAAAATATAAGAGTAAGTCTCTTGACATTGATCTTCGCAATGATTTTTTGGATCTGACACCAAAAATGAAAACAACAAAAGCAAAAATCAACAAGTGGACTACAGCAAGCTAAAAAGCTTCTGCTCAGCAAAAGAAACCATGCACAAAATAAAGAGGTAATCTATGGAATGGGAGAAAATATTTGCAAATCACATATATGATAAGGGGTTAATCTGATAAAATATACAAGGGACTCATACAATTTAATAGCAAAAATATAACCTGATTAACAAACAGACAGAGGAACTAAACAGACATTTTTCCAAAGAAAACATATAAATGGCCAACAGGTACATAAAAAGTACTAAACATCACTAATCATCAGGGAAATGCAAGTCAAAACCACAGTGAGATATCACCTCACACCTGTTAGGAGAGCTACAAGAAATAACAAATGTTGGCAAGGATGTGCCTTGTTGGTTAGGAATGTAAATTGGTGCAGCCACTATGCAAAACAGTGTGGAGGTTTTTCAAAAAATTACAAATAGAAGGACCATAGCGTCCAGCAATTCCACTTCTGGGTATTTATTATTTACTTTGCTTACAACTTTATAAGTTGGAAGACATGAAAAAAAATGAGGGAAAGAGGTGGAGTGTGTTTTCCCTTATGAGCATGGCAGAAGAGGAAGAACGTTTTTCTTTCTGTTTCTTTGAACCGTGTCCATGAACAGACAAAGGGGCCACTTAGTGATCACTTGGGACCAAAGACACTCAGTGTTCTGTGATACTCATTGACACTTGTCCTCTCCCCAATAATTCAGCTAGCTCTTCATCCTTGCTGTCTCCTTCTACTCTCATATAGACATAGCACCACAATTCACATTTCCCAAGTGCTTTGCAGTAATTTAATGGGCTAATCCTCATTCCACCTCAAGAAGGTAGGTGATTTTCAGGTGGACCATTTTACAGAAGAAAAAATAGAGGCAAAAACTCAGGGTGTAAGTCTGCACTGAAACAGAGAATTCCCTTCCTTGGAGCTCCTAGTGAGGATTAACATAGAAATTTAATTTCAAATGTTATAATGTAGTGATTTAAGAAATTAAAAGTTAATAATCACAGTCATCGCGTATCATTCTTTGCAGTTAATCTTTTGCTTCTTTCCATATTCCCTGAGGATATTTCAACCATTAAGCTCCATTTACCTATGGAGATTTACCAGCTTTGTAGTGTGTGACTGAGTCATTAAACACTAATGTGAGATAAAGGGTGCTTTTTTTCTTTTGTTATGGGGTGGAACCCAATGCTACTGAAATGCCCCCCAAAACCTTAAATCCCAGCATTTCCTATATTAATAACAAGCCCCAAGTGACTACAGTGGGGGCAGTTGTGATCCCAAACTGGAAAGATTTTGGAGCTCATCTAACCCACTTCTTTAATGTAAAAAGAACCAAGTCCAAATAATTTGAAGGTGGTGCTAGGTCATTCTTTGGATACTGTTCCTGTTTCAAAAATGGGTAAGACTGAAACTCTGTACTAAGCTCAACATTGATTTCACCTTGATTTAATCCTAAAGCATGAATAACTAAAGGATCTATAAGGCAAGGATGCAGGAAGGTGGGCAGGGTGTCCTAGGCTTTAATTGTAGCTCATAGAAGCACTCCCAGATGGTGGCTGTCTTGGCAGCATTTGCAGGGTGAAATGCTGACTAGGTCTAAAATGTCTAGAATACAGACTTGCTGCCACTTAAATACTACAGTAAATATGATGCTTTACTTTGAAAAAGACCTGAAGTTTGCATGTGGATGAAGCCGTTGAAAGGATTGCAGTTTATGAGCTATTGTAAAGGATGGAAGGAGAATTCTTTGAAATCAGAAAGTTGTAATACTCAAGGTGGATGGGTGTGTCTCATAGCACACGTGGTAAACTGATGTAGCTGGTGGATATTTGAGGTGTATTTTTGTGTGCATTTTGGGTATTCTTGCACAGTGCAATTCAGTTGGGTGCAATTTTTTGTGTTCACATAGTGTTTCTGAAAGATGAAATTCTGCATACACAAATATATTATGCTCAAATTCTTACGTAATGTATCCATTGCATTGACACAAATTCATGTTTTCAAAATAAGCCTTAGAGCAGAACTGATTGTATATGTGTTAGTGGTTATTCATAGTCAGACGAAGTCATGAACCACTATACTTTTTCCAGGTCACCCAGCTGGCTCTTAGCAAAGCAAGGACTGTAACTTAGCTATCTAGATCAATAGTTGAACTATTTTACCAGGTCACTAAGATATTATATCTGTTTATGGATTCAAGGAATATAGTACAGAATATGAGCATGCTTTGATAAGTATAAAGTGTTCAATGTAATATATAACTAAAAAGACCATGAATCCTTTATTCTGTTCTCTGTGACAAGACAGCAATGTCTCTGCCCTATTCCTTTTTGAAAACAACTTTGCTTAATTGTCTAGAAATCAAGTGGGTGGAGACAAATTAACCAAACCTTAACTTAAAAGGGAAATGGGGAGAGATAGCAAAAGAAGATAATAATTCCTGGTGTTGGAAGCACCTAGCCAACTGAAAGGGTATAAAAAATAGAAAACAGAAAAGACTGACAAGATATGTCTGATCTCTTGCAAATTAACTTGCGTCTTTTTGAGGAAAGCATGTCTGGGTTGAGTTCTTGCCTTTTGGAGCATGTCAAATCCCTAAAGAAGTTTCGTAAAAACATATGTCTAGGGCCTACCCTGGCCCTACTGATTTAGAATTTCTGGTAGTGGAACACACATATGTGTATTTCTTACAGCCAAGTGATTTTGATGACCCATTTAAATAAGAACCATGAAAAGCAGAGGTTGTGTCACCTGAGTGATCACTTAGCTTCTTAGAACCTTGGTTTCTGAGTCCATAACCTGCCTACATTACTAATCACACAGCATTTGTTATGAGAATTAGAAGAGCTAAGAAAATATGAAAATAATTTGCAATCTGTGAAGGACTATATAATGTAAAGTTAAAAAAATAGAAAAATAATCCTGACCTTATTTATAAATATTGTATAGGAAAGATAGGCTTACAGTCTAACACCCCTAAATAAACTCATTTATTTTTTATTTCCATTAATAAAATGAAAAATTAACCAAAAACATCATCTCTTTTGAATAAAGACTATCTCTTTTATTGAACTATTTGTATAATCGGAATTGATGAATGACCTATGAATCGTGATTGCAGTTATGTCTCTAGTGGTCAGAGTATATATACCAATGATTTTTTTTTAAATGTAGTTAGTTCCTTGTATTTCTGCCATAACCCACTCCATTCCCCCTTCTCCACAGACAACCCTTTTAGTATGCTTAGTGATTTTATTTTTATTTGAACATGTTACTGTTTGAATGCATGTATTTTTAATTTTTATAAATGGGGTTATTATATTTCCCATTCTTCTTCTAGTGTTTTTCACTAAGTACTGTATTAAGATCCATTCACGTTGCTTTATATTCAGTTAACTCATTAACTCTACTAATGATTTCAATAGTATGTATATATGGTAAATCACATTAGTTGTTTCAAATCTTTATCACTCCTTGCATTTATGCTTTTTGCTATGCAAATTTGAGGGCCCCCTCACATGGACAGGGTGATCTGCCCCATCTCTTCACACTAGTCTCAGCCGTGTGACTTGCTTTGTGATATTTGCTCACTTGATATACCCAGAAGAATGAAAAAGCATTTGTGTATTTCCACCTGCTCTTGTGTCTTTGCCATTACAACAAAGACTTGCTCAGGTTAACGCACTGTTCTAGGAAGAGGAGGAGAGAGACACGTGGAGCAGAGCCAACCTGGAGATACACGAATAAGTCAGCTGGACTGTAGATGTATGAGCAAGCCCAATTTATATCAAATGAGCCCCACAGATGCACGAGAAATAAAGGTATGCTGCTGGAATTTTGTGGTTGTTGTGCAGCGTTATGGGGCAACAGCTAACGGATACAGTGTACTGTGAGACTCTGCACCTTGCTGGTTCAGGTTGTCAATTATGGGAAAACTAATCATTCAATTAAAAGATAAAGCAACTTATAATATTCATGTTTATTTTTAAATGTATTTTAGTGAGTACTAGATATACATATCCTGTCATAGTTTACGAAGTATTTCCTTTTTTATTATCTGATTCTACCTCCCCAACGATTAGCACTCATGTCTTTGGTTCTTCAATTATTTTATCCTGACTCTACAAGATACATTAATTCCTTCAATATTTCAACCTGTTTTCACTAGCCTTAACAAGAATATTTAAAACAACTTTATATTAATGCCCTGGTATAAAGAACCATATATTCACCTGACACAGAAAGAAATCTTTCTAACACAGAAAGAAAAGTACATATTTTTGATGGTCTGTCTTGTGGTCACACTTCTGTACCAGTCAACCTAAAATCTAGATTAACACACCAAAAAAAGAATGCTGAAATTGATAATAACTCCCTTTTCATAATAATGTATATTATTTCAGCATAATAAGTTCACAATCCCTTGTACCAACATAAACACAGCCACTATGTACACATGAATAGCAAAAAAACTCTTGGTAGTTTAATGACATAAATATGAATATGAGAAAATTACTTTGATTATAGATCCACAATATAAAACTTAGGGGAATTATCCAGCTGGAGAAATAAAAGGAAACAAAACCCCTAGAAACAAAACTCTCTAGAACTGAACTTAGAAGGAAATTTCTGTTAGATACTCTGTGATTCTCACTGAAAAGTAACTGAGAGAATAAACAATGGTCCATGGTCTTGGCTTCAGACTTGCAGAAGGGACAAATAGGACACCCAAAAGGATGCACCTATTTTTCATATATAATAGAGGCCGGACCATCAGATACTGACCAGGAGGCTGGCCCTGCAACCACTAGTCTGAGAGACCATGGCAGCCACACAACTCATTGAGGAAATACAAATCAAAGGGATTGTCTAAAGAGGCAATATGAGCAGAGGAAAAAATACTGGATGCAACCTTGAGAGACCAAGTCTCTAGTTTTGGCTCTGTCACAACTCCTACATGATGCTGGGCAAGTTACTCTTTCAACTTCCCTGTATGTTTCTTTTCTTAACTTTAAAATGAGGATATTGACTACAAATAGGAATGATAAATAGGCTTTTCCTAGGTACTGGCTTCTTTTGCTTTAGCAAAGCCAGAGAAAATAGCGGTGTGGATGTCTTGCCTTTGCAATAAGTATGTAGCTGATTTTTGACACATATTCCTAGTTCTGCGATCAACTATCTTCTCTGAAAATAGCTTGTTAATTGTTTTTAATATTACAAATACACGAGCAAACTTTTAAGGCCAGAATTTCTCCCACCATGCCACTAAGTCGATCAAAGCCAGGTGGAAATAATGTGAAGAAAGTATTTTCCTGTGCTGATGGGATTACGCAATGAAAAGAAAGTCAAAGTAATCCATCTCTATCAGCTTCCCAGGCTTCCTCTCACATTGTTTGTTTAAAACTATGCTGACAAAGCAGGAAGACCTGCTTTAAGAATCAGGGACTACTGACCACCTAAACTCCCCAGAGGAAAGGCCAGAAACCCAGATTTGCTCCTCTACATTTCCAGTTAGAGCAGATTGTGTGTGTTTTAAAAGTGATGAGTTGTGTCAGGGCTGCTGCTTTGATATGGTCCTCACTGGCTCTTGTGTCAAACGGTAGCCTTGAACACCACTCCAGGGAGGAGAAGGAGCAGAGAGGTCAATGCATGGTAATGTCCAGGGTAATATGTCAGCTCATAAGTCTTCAGAACCTCCTGCCACAAAAAAAACAGCTGCAGCTTGCAAATGTCTGAACCCTGAGCTTTTTCTGTCTCCTTGTTTTGTCCTTGTGTGAAAAAGTGTAACTGGATCTAGTCCTGCTTGGCCTCAAAAGCAACCCATTTAACAAGTAGGCCCCGGGCCTGCCAGGTATTTGAGAAGAAATGCAATGTATCAACACCCTGCGGTATTTCATCTTACGGAAGCTCGGGCTGGCTTGTTTTCAGCCTCACTGGCTCTGCCTCTGGTACTGGGTGTGCTGCCCTATCCCCATTAGTGTGTCATTAGTGCCATTAATGAAAATCCGGTTTTATACACTGCAAAGTGATCTGAAGCAGTCTTGAGGAAATGCTATAAAGGCCAGCCTGCTGTGAGCAGGAGCCTTTGGCACACCTGCAGTTTTGACAGGGCTCTTAAAAAGTTCTCTCCCCCTGGATGGAAGGAGGTGCAGCAAGTATAAATAGTATAATAAATAGTACAAATAGCTTCATTCTGGGGCTGTGAAATCCCCTCCTCTACATCTGTATAAAGCCCTTGCACTCTATGATGAAGACTTGAAACATTAAGGTTTTGGAGCTTGAGGAAACTGATCATTAACCCTAGGAACAGGAATTGTGTGCCAAACTCAACAGTTTTAAATAATCCTCTGTGGCGTTTTCCTCAAACAAGAGTAAAGAAGTACAAGTTGTTAATTTAAAATAATTATCTGTTTATAAACTCAAGTGTGAGAGAATCTGTTTTACACTATGCAGTAAGTGGAAAGAAGGCAGAGCTAGTGATTTTAATTCAAAGATTCAGTATAGAATTGCTCAGTGAAATTAGAAAATTGAAAGGAAAAAAATAGGCGATTTCACTGAGAGGGATATTCCTCTATTGAAATAAAGAAACAAGGGGTAAACGCTGTCTGAACATATATATGTATATGAGGAAACAATGCAAAGCTATGCAACTTCTTAGAACAGCACTTCAACAAAAGGCACTTAAACTGTAGCCATGACCATGAAGAAGAAAATGGGCTGTATGAGTGAGACATTGATCAAAGATGGCCAAACTGCCAGGGCTAGACTTCTGTACTGCCACCCATGGGGTTATGGGTCAGCTCAAAGTTTGAGACAGAAAACCAAGGAACAAAAATGGCAAGTCACTGAGATCACAAATTAACAAAGTGAGGCAAGGATGTGAGGAAGACAAAAGCTTGCTGATGCTGCTGAACTTGTCAGCTCCTTCATCCTAATTTCAAGCCTTAGTATTTTCCTTCCCGTGATTCTACGCAGCTCTTCCTGTTCCTGTGTCTCTGCCTAATTGCCGAGTTGTGACTCCTTAGGCAAAGAGTTAAAACTCACCGAGACTCCCCTGTTTTATCCATAGTGGGAATAATAAACTGTATCCATCTCACAGGATTGCTGTGATGATTAAACAACTAGAGAGATGTGACGGGTTATTTGCCATAGTTAATATTAAGTAAAGAACTTTCTAATATTAGGTTGATGCAAAAGTAATTGCACTTTTTGCAATTTTTAACCTTTTAAACTGCAATTACTTTTGCACCAATCTAATATCTTTGCCAGATTGGTTGGGAAGATGGTAGTATGTTTAATACCTTGTATGTGTATAAAGCTAGGGCAAAAACGTTAGGACTTGTTAAGAACTATCTTGTGGTGATTAAGAATCCCAGATCTAAAAACAGATTGGCATGGGTTTAAATCAAATTCTGAAAGTTACCTACCATCCGCGTAACTTTGAAATGATGATAAACTTATCTAAGCCTCAGTTTCTGATAAGACTCAGATGTTATACACACAATGTACATTTCAGCCTGCTGGCTTACAATAGGAAATGGTCAATAACTTTGCATAGTACATTCAAGAAAAAAATTATATGTATATAGTATACATAAAACTTACTTACTTTTGAAAGATGGTTGAGTACGGATATAGCCACAGCTTCACAGTTTTGAATGAGTGTTGAAAAATTAAGCCTGAAACTGCAGAGAAGAAAATCGCACAGTAATAGATCCATGAGGCATCCCTTGAAGAAGGAAAACCAAATCAATCACAAAGAAAAGTTGGTTTTTTCATCCCTCATGAAGTGGTACTCCCTTTTTAAATACCTCTTCCTAGTAGATAATTGTCCATAGTAGATAAATATGCAGTATTGCCTGGCTTGATATTTCCATTCATATGGAACTCATTACATCCCGAGTCATCATATTCTATTTTTTAGTAATTCTTATTTTTAAAGTAGATTAACCTTATGTTCACCCCAGATAAGCCTACCTCTTACTTCTACCCTTGTGACCCAGTTTCATACCTGTTAGAATGCTGAATGAATCTAAGCTCTTTTCCACTGACAACCCTTCACATATTTGAAGTGAGAGGAGAAACATTTTCTTCCCTCTTTAGGAAGTCATAACTTAGCTCATAAAGCAGGGGGATAGAGCAATGATACTCCTTCCCAGCTCCCTCTCCATGTGTAAACACATTTAGAGGTTAGTGGGGAGGTGTCTTGGTCTTTCTCTCTCCTCCTCTTCCTCCTTCTCCTCCTGCTCTTCATATTAGGGCTTGGTGGGCATAAGGGAGTCATCCCATATCAGCTGATGAGCAAAGGTCAGCTCTGCAGATTCCTTTTCAGGGGGAGCATTCCAAAGTCTATATTTAAAGGGATATAGTAGGAACTCTGAGTAGTACTACTGGCAGGACGAGCTCTACAATCTGCGAGCTCCCTTTTCAAAAATGATCAATAATTTGAAAGTGTTGATGGCACAGCATCGAGGCCTTTTGCATTTGAACCGGTCTCGTGTACATGAAACTGGCCCTGGTTACTAGTTAAAGTGATTTTTTTAAACATAATTTTATAAGTTGTAAAGTGAGTATTTCTATTCCCACCTGTCTTATACCTATGTTTATTTCTTAATTAGCTAGATACTCAAGGTGTGGTTTATCAAGTTATTTGTAATCCTAAGAGAAGACTGATTGACTTATCTCTCCAGAATTTTCTTTTTTGTAGGTTAAGAAAATTCTGACAACTTAATGGAATATAATAAGGCTTTAAATGCTTATTAATGCGCTGTGATATGTCAAAACTTTATAACATGTAATGAGATAAATGCAAATACAACATTAGACATAAAGTCATTAAAATTATTTAAAAATTCCACTGACATGACTTATAAGAGATGTTCACACAGTAATGACAACAGTTGGTATATCTGGGGACAGAATTATGGAAATTTCTTTTCTCTTATAAATATCTTTAAATATTATTATAATATTAATAAGTAAGTCTGAAGCTGCAAGAACATTAAACATATAGTCTGAAATTCTCAAAGCAATGAAAAAAAGTAAGTCTTAGGATTAAATAAGCCATAACTCATCAGGATGAAAGGGTCTACTGAGTAGGATGAATTGTAAAAGATGCATCCATTAACATATTGTGGTGAAATTCAGAATAATGGAATGAGAGCAAATGATGAAAGCTTCTAGTGTTTGGAAGTTTGGAACAGATTTATGCAAGGAGGAAGTGGAGAAGTTAATTGCTGTATCTCACAGTGCTGTTATTCAAATGTGAAAATAAAGAAATACACTTTCAGACTGCATCAATTCAGAAATCTTATCATACCTAGAATTTCTCTAAAATATATATGATGCTGAATATGATCCAGTAGAGAGAGAAATGAATCCAGTGTAGAAGAAAAAATAGTGAATAAGGAAATCAGGAAATCTTATTGATAACTCTAAGTTGTTGCAAAGTATTTGAGGGTAAAAATCTCAGCTGAAAGACAGAGTACAGCAACATGGTAGCGTCATTGAAGATACTGGTTCTGGAACCAGATTGCCAGGAACAAAACTCAGTCTTGGTTTGATGATGTGGGCAAACTTTGGTACATTGTTTAATCTCCCTATACCTCAACTTTCTCTTCTCTAAAATCATGACAGGAGTTTTTGTCACATTTTCTTCATGAGGATTAAATATATTAATATAGATTAAACATCTAGAAGAATACCTAACATATAGGGAACAATAAAAAATTAATTATCATATATGTGGTAGTATATGGACAGGATAGAGAGCTGAGTATTTTTGTCTTATTCACAGGGAAGACATTGAAATGGATTAACTCCAGACTTTTTAAAAAATCATCATGACTAGGATAATATATCATGATGATATTGAATTTATTTCAGAAATACAAAGTTGGCATATCATTCAAAATTCAACTAAAGCTATTCACCACAGTAACAAAAAAAGATATAATCATCTCAATTAATGCAGAAAAAGCTTTAAATAAGAGTTTTAAATCTACTGATGTCTAAAAATAAATGACAAACTAGGAATAGAAAGTAACTTTCCTCCCAGCTTTATTGAGATATAATTGACATATAACATTGTATGAGTTTAAAATGTACAATATGATGGTTGGAGATATATATATATATACACACACACACAGTAGTCGTCTCTTGTCCATGATTTTGCTTTCCACAGTTTCAGTTGCCCATGATTAAACATAGTCTGAAAATATTAAATGGAAAATTCCAGAAATAAACAATTCGTAAGTTTTAAATTGTGTGTCATTCAAAGCAGCTTGATAAAATTTTGCACTATCCTGCTTTATCCAGCTCATGATGTAAATCATCCCTTTGTCCAGCAAATCCATATTGTATACATTACCTGCCCATTAGTCACTTAGAAGCCATCTTATTTATGATATTGACTGTCATGGAATCACAGTGCTTATCTTTAGTAACCCTTTTTTACTTAATAATGACCCCAAAGTGCAAGAGTAGTGATGTTAGCAATTCATATATATGCCAAAGAGAAGCTGTAAAGTGCTTCCTTTAAGTGAAAAGTTATGTATGTTTTGGGAAAAAATGTAATATATATATATGGTTCAGTGCTATCTGCAGTTTCAGGCATCCACTGGGGGCCTTGGAATGTATTCCCCATGGATAAGGAGAGAACTTTTGTATATTGTGAAATGATTACCACAGATTAGCTAACACATCCATCATCTCATGCGGTTGCCATTTTGTGCGTGTGTGTGTGTGTGTGTGTGTGTGTGTGATGAGAACATTTAAGAATTACTCTCTAAACAACTTTCAAGTATACAACACAATATTGTTAACCATAGTCACCATGTCGTACATTAGATTCCCAGAACTTATCCATCTTATAACTGAAATTTTTGTTCCCTTTGACCAACATCTCCCTATTTCCGCTACCCAAGAACCACTGGAAATCACCAACTTACTCTTTGTTTGTAAGAGTTCAACTTCTTTAGATTCCTAGTATAGTTGATATCATACAGTATTTGTTTTCTCTGTCTGACTTACTTTACTTAGCATAATGCCCTCAAGGTTTATTCATGTTTTCACAATTGTCAGGATTTAGAAGGAAACCCTGAAAGTCAGATAATGGTATCTACAATTAACAGCATACTTAATGATGAAAATTGTCAGTTGTCCTCTTAAAAACTGGCACAAAATAAGAGTGCGGTCATGAATTAAATGTCCTGGTCATTTCAATAACGCAAGAAAAATAGATGAAATATATAAAAATTAAGAATGAAGGAAAAAATTGATATTTATAAGTAACATGATTTTGTATACAGAAATACCATCATAGTCTTTGACACACTTGTTTTAGTAAATGAATTTAATAAGGTCACTATATAAAAAACAAATACAAAAATCAATTTTACTTTTGGTATCAGCAATAAATAATTGAAAATTTATATTTTAATAAAATAGCATTAAAAATATCATTTAAATCATCAAATACTTCCAATATAACTGAGGATAAGCATGAGTTACTTCTACATTGAAAAGTATAAAATATAATTGAGAGAAATGTGTACAGACCAAAATAGACCATGTTCATGGAAAGTCCTAATATTTAAAAATTATCAATTTTTCCCAATTGGATTTAAAATTCAGTCCAATTTTTAGCTAAATTTATCAGTTTTATGTGCAAATTGATAAGCTGACTATAAAAATTACATAGAAATGCAAATGAACTAGAATAACCAAATGATTTTTAAACAACAACAAATTAGAGGACTTTACTATTAGATAGTAAGGCCAAATATAAAACTATAGTAATTAATTAATTTTTTGGTACAAGGTAAATCAATCAATCAAATAAATAAATGAAAAAGAATAAAGAGACCAGAAATTGCTTAATATATATATATATATATATATATATATATATATATATATATGTATGGTTACCTGATTTATGTCAAAAGTAATACTACAATGCAGTGGAGAAACAATGTTGCTTTTAATATAAGGTGTTATATCTTTTGTATAGTCATATGGGGGAAAAAATGTTTATCTGATCCCTACTTCACACCATACGTACAACAATTCCATAAATGTGAAAGGTAAAGCATAAAACATTTAGAACAAAAATGAGATTACATTTTATGATATTGTAGTAAATAAAGATTTCTTAAACAGGATTCAAATAAGCTACTCATAAAAAAATTGATAAATTGATTTGTATTCAAATTAAACCTATCTCTTAATCAAAGGACACCTATAAAAGAGTGAAAAGGCAAAGCAATGATTGAGATAAGTTGTTTTAAGACATTTCCAACATGGAATTCATGTCCAAATTATATAAAGAACATCTCCAAATTAATAAGAAACTGGTGGACAACCAATATACAAATACGCAAAAGACTCAAACAGTCCCTTTACTGAAAAGATAGTCAAATGATTAGTAAACACGTGGACAAGTATAAACTTCATTAGCCATTTGGGACATTCAATTAAAACCAAAATTAGACAAAACTGCTAAATGTTGGTGAGGATGTTGATCAATAAGAACTTTCATGTACAGCATGTGAATATAAATTGATAAAAACTACTTTGTAAAATTGACAGTTTCTAACAATGATAAGCATATGTAATGGTGTACTGTGTATGTACCCAAAAGAATTGTGTATGTATACATTGAAAAATATACATGCACCATGTTTATAGCTGCACTATTTGGAACAGTGAAAAATTGGAAACTACTACCCAAGTCCCCATCAATACTAGGAAGGATATGTAAAAGGAAGGATATCTAAATTGTGGTATGTTCACAGAATTGAATATTGTATCGTAATGTGACTTCATGAATTAAACTATATACAACAACATGGTAAAATCTCAAAAATTTAATATTCAGAGAAGTAAGCCAGAAACAAAAGAGTACCCATGGTATGGTTCCATTAATAAAAAGTATATAAACAGTAAAAAACAAACAAACAAAAACAAAATTATGGTGTTAAAGCCAAGAAAGTGGTTACTCTTGATTAGTTGTAGTGAGTAAATGGTAGCGTGGAGGTCTGCTGCTGTCAGACTGATTACATAGTGGTTTGTGAAAATTCATCAATCTGTACACTTATGATTTGTGTATTTTATGTATGGTTTATTTATGGAAAAAGCAAATTTCTTTCATATATACACATATGACAGCAAAAAAATAGAAAGTATTTTAATATGCCATGTATATAACAGGACCAAAAGAAATCAATTATAATAAATCAAAGATGTACAGAATTCTTCACAGCAAATTACAGCACATAGTTTAAGAATTTATTGAAATGTCATATGTTCATAAATTTAATTGGAAGAAATAATATTGTAAAGACGTCAGTTCTCCTCAAAAGATGTTTATTCAATGCAATCTCAATCAAAATTCTGTGCGTGTGTGTGTATGTGTGTGTTGAGAGAGAGACTTGTCAGGCTAACTCAAAAACTTATATGCAAATGTGTCAACAGCTACTTCCATAATATTGCCACATATGAATTTATCCAAAAATTCAGAGCAAGCTCTTTATGTTTCAGCTCTATCATGTAAAGAACTTGGAGGTCTTCACCCCTATTCTTACAAGAAAGTGTTGAGTAAATTGAAAATCAATGAATTTTCTTGGACCTATCAATGAACTGAGATTTCAGGAAAAACCACCACCCTGAAATTTGGAGAGACAGGTGCATCTAGAATCATAGTTGAAATCTGTTAACCTGGAGCAGAATCTTCTAGAGCTATAAACTGGTAGAAACATTTAAACAATAATTTTGAAAAATTGCTTGGGGTCTAGTGCAGAGTAGCATAGTGTGATAAACTGATGCAGGGCCACAGACTTGAGGACTCCACACTTTTGTGGGCTTTACCTTCAGAAACCCCATCATTCTCTCAGAGCAAAGATCCAAAAACAAAAAATTACCCCAGGGCATTGCAAGGGAGAAGAAGGAGTAGTGCCCTTCTTCATAGCAAATGCATACTCTCCATTAGAAAAACTTTATCAGAGTTTTATCTCAGCTGGTAGAAGTGTGCAATCCAGACTCCATTAAATTGTCTGTCTTATCTTGGGGCTGGAGAGTGAACAAATTCAACAGGGCAAGTGCTTCCAGGAAATAGATTGGGAACACTAGTGTCAAGGAATGGAGTGAGGAGCAAAGGGGAGGAAAAAAAAAAAAAAAAAAAAAAAACTTACAAGGCATGACCAAAAACAAGAAAAAAACACATTCTGAAGAGACAAAACATTCATGAGAAGCAGATTCTGATATAACAGAGGTCTTAGATTTATTAGACTTGGAATTTAAAATGTCTATAATTAATATGCTAAGTGTTCTAAGGGAGAGAGGGAACAATATGTGAGATGACATGAGTAATGCAAGCAGGAAGATGGAAACTAAAAAAAAAAAATCAAAGGAAAGGCTAGAAATCAAAACACTGTAACAGAAATGAAGAATGCCTTTGATGTACTCATGAGTAGACTCAACATGTCTGTGGACAGAATCAGTGAGCTTGAAGATAGTTCAACAGAAATTTCCAAAACTAAAATGCAAAGAAAAAAGAATGACCAAGAAAGAAAGAAGGAAAGAAAGAAAGGAAGGAAGGAAGAAAGCACAAATATGAAAGGGACAATTTTGAGACAAATATGAAGGGGACAAAAAGTTTTGGGACAATTTCAAATGGTGTAACATTCATATAATTGGAATACCAGAAAGAAAAGAGAGAATGGAGCAGAAAAATATTTGAAATAATAATGGCCAGGAATGTTCCAAAATTAATAACAAATACCAAACTATACATAAACTCAGAGAATACCAAGTAGAATAAGTACCCACCCCCCACCCAAACACACACACATCTACATTATATCCTTACATCCTAAGGATATAATATTTAAACTACAGGAAACCAAAGAGAAAGACAAAATCTTGAAAGAAGTCACCTTATCTATAGAAGAAAAGGATAAGAATTATAGCAGACTTCTCAGTGGAGACCATGCAAGCAAGAAGAGAAAAGAGTGAATTATGCAGTGTTGAAAGGTAAAACAAACTCTGATTTAGAATTTTATACCTGTCATATAATGCTTTAAAAAAAGTGAAAGACAAATAAAGACTTTCCCAAACAAACAAAAATAGAGGATTAATCACCAGCAGACCTTTCCTGAAATGAATGTTAAAAGAAGTTCTTTGGTCAGAAGAAAAACAATATAGACCAGAAAATTTGCTCTATATAAAGAAAGGAAGAACATTGAGGAAGAAATAAATAACAACAAAAAAAATATTTTAGTTTCTTTAATTCTTAGTTGATATAAAAGATAACTGTTTAAAGCAACAACAGTAACAGTATATGGGTGATGATAGCTCATAGATAAACAACACAAATGACAGCAGTGTCACAAAGGATGAGAGAGCAGAATTGGACACATGCTGCTAGAGGGCACCTGCACCACATGTCAAGTGTATGGTGTTATTTGAAGTTGAACTTAGTTTGGATAAAAATGCATATTGTAACACTAGGTCAACCACTAAACAAAATTTTTAAAGGAAGTATAATTTATATGTTAAGAGGAAATAAAATGGAATCACAAAATGTTTAATCAAAATCAGAGGGGGCAGAAAAATAGGGGAAAATAAAAAAAAGAATAAGTGCAAGAAATAGAAAATAGTCATAAGCATGGTAGATAGTATTTTAACTATGTGAAATGTGAATGGTCTAAAAATTCAATTAAACGATAGAGATTGCTAAGTGGATTAAAAGCAGGGCACAATTCTATGTGGTCCACAAGAAACCTACTTTAAATACAAAGACTCAGATAAGTTAAATGTAAAGGGATGGAAAAAGATATACCATGTTAAAACTAATAAAAAGAAATTTGGAGCAGCTATATTAATTTCAGACAAAGCATATTTTAGAGCAAGGAAGATAACAAAGGATAAAGAAGAGCATTATATAATGATAAATGGGTCAATTCTCTAAAAAGACATGCTAATTCTAAATATATATATGCATCTAAGACCACAGCAAAGTACATGAGGCAAAACTGGTAGAACTAAGCAGAAAAAGAAAAATCCTTTTATAATAGTTGGAGACTTCAACATCCCCTTTTTAGTAATTGATAGATCATGGAAGCAGAAAATCTGTAAAAATATAATTGATCTGAGAAGTCCTTTAACTAAGGACATACAGAAGAAGCCATGTTGAGACTGGTAGAAGGAGCAGAGACACGGAACAGGTTAGTCCCCATACCCATGTATGGCAGTTAAAAATTGGGAGCGGTATCTCAGCTGCAGAGGTCCTCCCTGAGGAGTGAGGGATCCCAGACCCACACGAGGCTCCCCAGCCCAGGGTGAGAGGAAGAGAAGTCACCATAACTTCTGGCAGTGAAAACCAGCAGAGATTGTGACCTGAGTGAGATGGATAGTGGCTGGATTCCCAGGTGTTCCTCTTAAAGGGCCCACACCTGAACTTACTTGCTGACAGACTCACTGGCTCTGAGTTCCAATGCTGGGACAGCAGCTTGCAAGGTGTTAGGGACATATGGGAAGGAACTGAGTTGTCTGGCTTTGGGGCAAGAGATGAAGGGGCAGCTTTCTCCCATACAGGAGTGCTGACAGAAGCCATTGTTCTTTTGTTGAGCCCCCTCCTCCCTACAGCATGCAGATACAGGCGGCCACCATATCTAAGTCTTCACCAATCTGGCTAACATTATTTGACTAGCCCTGGTGATTCCCTGAGACTCCACCCTACCCAAACTTCAGGCACACACAAGCCATTTTCAGTGGCTTTTCCATACAAATGGTCTGTCTTAGCTCCTGTTTTGGACTTTCCTAAAATCTCTCAAAGGTTCACAAACAAGCAGCATCTGGCTCCAGAAAGCTCTGCACCTCTTGCTAAGCAGCCCCAAGCCCAGCACTATCAGCATTCAGTCTTGGTTTGCATCTTAGCCTCTCTGAGGCACTTCTAAATGGAATGTGGATTGCTTTGTGGCTCATGCCAGGTGACCTTGGGCAAGGCTCAGTTAGTGGCTAAACTTGGTCAGTGCCAGCATGCCCAGTGGCCCACTTCAGACCTCACTGGAGCACCAATAACCTACCTCCACAGATGACACACGCAAAGGGCAGACTGGGAAGGCACCAATGACCTGCTAAAGTGAATCCTGCTCTGTAGGTTCAGCAATCCTGCACAACAGCTCCTTCATTATGGTCATGGCCAGTCCTCATGCCAATCAGCTTAACGGCCAGTCCCTCCCATTGATGTGTAAACAGCAACCAAAACTCAACTATAACAGGAGAGCTCATACAATCCACATAAGGGACACACCTGGAGCACCTGGCTCAGGTGACCAGGGAGACTGCACCACTGGGCCCCACTGGATATCTACAACATGAAGCCATTCTACTAAAACCAGGAGCCACAGAAGCTCTACCGAATACATAGAAACAAACACAGGGAGGCAGTCGTAATGGAGAGACAATGATACATGTCCCAAACAAAAGAACAAAACTCCGGAAAAAGAGCTAAACAAAATAGAGACAAGTGATCTACTGTATGCAGAGTTCCAAATACTGGTTATAAGAATGCTCAATGATCTCAGGGAGAATTTCAAAAAAAGAGATAGAAAACATAAAAATGGAGATATAAAAACTAAAAAAGAACCACTCAGAAGTGAATACTACAACTGAAATAAATAATACATTAGATGGAATCAACAGTAGATTAGATGAAGCAGAGGTTCAAACCAGCGACTTGGAAAATAAGGTAGCAGAAAATCCCCAATCAGAATGGCAAAATAGGAAAAAGAATCCAAAACCTGTGGATAGGTTAAGGTGCCTCTGGGATAACATCAAGTGTACCATTATTTGCATCACTGGGAGTACCAGAAGAAGAGAGAGAGAGAGAGAGCAAGGAATTGAAAACCTACTTGAAGAAAACTCCCCAAACCTATCGAAGGAAGTAGACATACAAGCCCAGAAAGCACAGAGAGTCCCAAACAAGATGAACCCAATAAGGCTCACACCAAGACACCTCATAATTAAAACTCCAAAGCTTAAAGGCAAAGAGAGAATCTTAAAAGCAGCAAGAAAAAAGCTGTTACTTGCCTACATGGGAACTCCCATACCACTTTCTTCCGATTTCTCAACAGAAACTTTGCAGGTCACAATAAAGTGACATAAAATATTTAAAGTGATAAAAAGTGAGGACCTACAACCAAGATTACTCTGTTCAGCAAAGCTAACATTTAGAATCAAAGGAGAGACAAAGAGCTTCACAGACAAGAAAAAGCTGAGTTCATCACCACCAAACCAGTATTACAAGGAATCTTAGAAGGAATTCTTTAAGACAAAAAATAAAAATAAATTTAAAAATATGAATAATAAAATGGTGATAACATATCTATCAGCAATTACTTTAAATGTAAATGTTTTGAGTGCTCCAATCGAAAGACACAGGATAGCTAAATGGAGAAGAAAACAAGATCCTTATATATGCTGCCTAACAAGAGTTCAGATTGAAAGACATACACAAACTGAAAGTAAAGGCATAGAAAAAGATATTTCCTGAAAATGGAAATGAAAACATAAAGCTGAAATAGCAATACTTATACCAGACAAGGTAGATTTTAAAACAAAGGCTATAAGAGGGGATTAAAGAAGGGCCCAGTAATCACACTTCTGGTTATTTATCGAAAGAAACCCAAAACACTGCTTGGAAGAGATATGTTCATCCATATCTTTAGTGTCAGATGGATACTAGATTTATCAGGGTGAACACTTTGTTAGTTATATAAATGTCTAATCACTATGCTGTATTTCTGAAACTAATATAATATTGTATGTCAACAGTAATTGAAAAATAAAAGAAATTAAATGATATTAAATGCTCTGTTTATACATTGTAGAGAGTTAAAATGTATATTTGATTTTCTAAATACTGTTTTTGAATTAAAGTTATATTGGGGAAAAATATAATTGATCAGATTATCACTATTGATCAACTTGATCTAATTGAATTTTGTAGAATACTCCAACCAGCGATGTTAGGATCTATATTCTTCTCAAACTCAAATGGAACATTCATCAAGATAGAATACATTCTGTGCCATAAAATACACCTTAACATATTCAAATAAATCATACAAAGTATTATATCAGATCACAATGAAATTAAACTAGAAATCAATAATAGATGGAAAATCTAAATCATTTTGAGATTCACACAATTCTAAATTATCATGGTCAAAGGGGGTGTCAAGAGAAATTAAAATATTTTTAACTAAGCAAAAATGAAATTATAACTTATCAAAATCTTTGGGATGCAGCAAAAGTGATTCTAAGAGGGAAACTTACAGCATTAAAAGCAGTGTACATAAGCACAGTACCTGACTCGATACATGTGTATTCAGTGAAGGTATGGTTTAACAATTCAGAAATAACCATTTAAATGTGTATACTGGAATTGATAAATTAAGTAAATGGAAGGCAGATGGTGAGAACAAGGTTTTTCACTGTTGGACTGGGAGGTTACTGATAAGGGGAGAAGTCTCCAAGAATTCATGTGATTATGGATTAGATTTGGCCATGTTGGTATGAATTCATATTTAGCTTAATGTAAATATAGGTGGTTACACATGGAAATATTTATAGATATTAGAATGCACATAGGTTAGTATACACACATAATTGCAGGCTCTGTCAGCTGAGTAGACCTAGAAGCAATGACACCCCTGGAGCAATGCTACATTTTGAATCTTGTAGTGCCATAAAGTAAGAGACACAAACACAAACCAAAAACAAAAATCCCATGATGATGAGGCTATATCAATGGGACACAAGACATAGCTGGTCCAAAGCTGTGACAAGCCGAGCAATATAATATATAATACAGTGTTGTATTATAACTTAAAATATAAAACAAATATCCATGAGTTCATTCTGATATAAATCAATGATTTAATACATATATAAATTGGGGAAAATAGACAAACTTGTGCAGAAAAATTACAATTTATTTACAAGTATATAGATATTTTTGTCTTTAGAGGGAAGGAATATAAATGTGGGCTGTGCATAGTAACTTCCTCCCAGAGAGTATAGTTTGGTGAGGGGGAATAGAGACTAACTTTACAGTAGAGACGGTTGACAATTAATACCTCAAGCAGTTTATCAGGTTAACATCAACAATGATAAGTCACCTTGATAGTATATACTTTTGATATAATGACGCAAGAATAGCACTTTATCTCTGGGTCTTCCTCCCCAAAACGCATACCTTCAGTCTAATCATGAGAAAAACACCACACAACTTCTAACTAGGTGATACACTCTTCCTCAGCAATACTACTAAGCATTGAATGCCTCAGGAATATACCTCAAAATTGTCAAGGTCATCAAAAGCAAGGACAATTTGAGAAATTATCACAGCCAAAAGGTGCTGTAGGAGTCTTGAAGACTGCATGCAATGTGATATCCTAAGTAGAATCCTGGAACAGAAGAAGGACATTAGGTAAAATCTAAAGAAATAGGAATAAATATGGATTTTAGTTAAATACATTGTATTAGTATTGGTTTGTTAGTTGTGACAAATATACCATGCTAATATAAGATGTTAATAATAGGAGAAATTGGATGGGAAGTCTATAGGAAGTATCTGTATTAGTTTTGCAACATTTTTCTAAATCTAAAACTCTTCTAAAATGAAAACTTTATTTAAATGAAGGTAAAGTGGTAAAGTTGGATTTAGGAGAGAAAAAAACAAAACTGGAGTAGAAAACAAGCATTAATTATAGATCACATCCCTTGGTCCAGGTAGAAGACTCTTCTAGTTCTGTCTGGTCTCATGTATCTAGCATACTAGCATAAAATGTTAATAATAGGGAAAATTGATATATGGGAACTATATAACTGTTTCTAGCTTCACGATTTTTCTGTAAATGTAAAACTATTTCAAAATAAAAGTTTCTCAAAAATAAATAAAATTGGAGATAAACATGTTTTTAAAAATAGCAAAAATTTACTCACACTGCTAGGTCTATAGGTTGGCTGGGGTGATTTTGCTTTAGGCTCAGGTTGTGAGTCAGCTGTGGCAGCTTTGATCCATCTGCTTTGATCTATCTGGAACCCTGGATGAAAGACAGCATCTACCCAGGATACAGTCTTCTCATGGTGATATTAGGATTACAACAGAAAGAAGCCAACTGAGCAAGCATGTCTGTAGCGTTTGCTCATCTCATATCTACCAATACCCCATCAATAAAATCAAGTCACACAGCCAACTGCAAAGTCAACAAAAATACCCAGCCAGCCATGAGGCCGGGCAAGATTGAATTATGAATGCATAATCCTACTATAAGGGACAGAAAAAGAGGGACAAGTAGTTCACTTGACCGCAAAATACAAAATACCAGAAATACTCATGGCAATCTTCAACAAGGAAAACCAAGCTGAAGGATTTACACCATTAAATATCAAAACATAATATAAAACCATAAATATTAGAACCATGTCCTGTTTGCATGAGGAAAAATAAATATTCCTCTTGAATAGAATTAAGAGTCCAGAAACAGATTTACTCTATTACAGCAAAAGAGACATCAAAGGGCCTTGGTAGAAAGACCTATCATGTAACATTCACACACTACAGGTGGATTGCAAATCTAAATATAAAGCATAAATTAATAAAGCTTCCAGAAGATACCATGTGCAAACACTGTTATAATTTTTTGGTGTGCAAAAAACTTATGTAATAGGACTCTAGTAGCACAAAAAACATAAATGTTGAGTGTAATGAGAATGTCATATTGTGGAGGCACATTTTCATTTACTATTTGGATAGCTAAAATTAAATATGATTACAGAATTTTAAATTGAGAATTTAAATTGTATGGATTTTATTCACTCCAATTTTCTGTTAAGTTTATAATATTTAAAATTTGAATCTCATTATCTGAGGTAAAAATTTAAATATATGCTATATGGCCATGAGTATAGAATGTTAACATTGGCATAATTTTTAATCAGCTTCAAGAAGAGTTTAGTTAAATCTTGGAAAATAAACTAATAATGAAAAATTAGGAGAAATGTTAGAACTGTGATGTATGTTCACTGAATGATGGATAAGTTTTAGCTGTTAAAGAAATAGCCTTTGGTCCTACCATATAACAGAGAATTCTCAGTTAGAAGGCCTACTGCTTTGAATCTATTGTGACATTTCCTATGTTCTGAGAAATGCTGATGTCAACAAATTTCTGTAATTTCTCCATTTCTTTAGATAATGCCAATTTCTTATTTCTTAAAAAACAGCTCCCTATCTAACTTGAGAAACCACAATGGAATGTTTTATGAGTGTAATGAGGTCTCCATGGAAAAAAACTGGCTGCTAATACATCTTTGTTCAGAAGGAACCAGACTGCCAAATTTCTGAGACGAGAGAATTACAGTATTTGATTTCTAGATTAGCAAGGAATGAAATCGTTCTTTTATTTTGCTCCCTATTTGAACAACTTCAGCTGAGGAAATTAAGTTTTGCTGTTACTATTGTTGATTTTGTATTCATTCCCCAACTCACAAGAACATGAATTTTAAAAAGCAGCGGATATTTGTCTAATCATATTTCTCATCACCATTGGCAGCACTTTTATCACACCCATCAAATATCTGACCTGTCTCATAACAGTTTCCCAAGTTAGAAAAATCTGCTAAGTGGTAGACCAATACCCACTATCATAGCTATGAAGAAGTGGAGACATCATGACTAGCTAATAATTCAAAGTCCTTTTCTCACCTGATTTTCATCTGAAAACCCATTTTTGTCTCTTTACAACAGTTCTGACAAAACACCTCTAGTGTGCTCCTGTGATTAAGAGTTTCTGTCATAGTACACGTTGTCAGTGTAGGTTGTAGTCATAATGAAATCATAATATTTACTGTGTGTTCACATGAGTATTTATTCAATGAGGTGCTACAACTGATGAAGGCTAATAGGAGTGCAAGATTATACCTAGTTACACAGACTTTACATTTTAGTGTATAGACTGATAAAAAATAAAGTTAGTTAACTTTAAATTCATTTACACGTTAAATGTGTAAATTAAATTACACATTTTTATTATTTTGTAACTATTTCCATAAAGTCTGGTGAAGTGATTGCTAGTCTCCACCTACACACAATTTTCTCTTTCCTGGACACAGGAAATATTGTACTAGTAGGCCCCTGCATTTGGTTCTAGCCAGTGAAATATGAATAATAGGGATGATGACACTTCTGGGTGAAGGCAGTGTATTAGTTATTTACTGCTGCATAACAAATTATCACAAACTTAGTGGCTAAAAGCAATACATATTTATCATCTCACAGTTTTTGAGGGTCAGGAGTGCAGGCACAGCTTAACTGGGGCTTCTGATTCAAAGTCTTAGAGTTGCAATGAAGGTATCAGCTCAAGTGAGAGAAGACTGGCTTCCAAGTTCACGTCATTGTTGGCAGCAAACAGTTCTTTGCAGGCTGCCAGACTGAGTCTTAGTTTCTTGCTGACTGTCGAACAGCTTCTTGGTGCAGAGCTCCCTCCATACGAGAGCTTATGGCATGGCAGCTTGCTTTTTCAGATACAGCAGGGGAAAGTCTCTTACCATGCTGAGTTCAATGTCTTACCTAACGAAGTGAAATGTATTGAATGATGTACATCCCTCCACCGTCGCCATATTCCATTAGTTAGAAGCAAGTCAGAATTCTCCCACACTCAAAGGGAGAGAGTGACAAAAGGGTGTGAAACAGGGGGGCAGAGATCATGGGACCATCCTAGACACAGGCAATAAAGTTCTCTAAGTAATGCTCCAGCTCTCTCTACTCTTTCCTTGGCAACACTGGAAGATGGCCGATGAAATGGCAGAAACAAATGTAGAAGCACACTGGATCCCCAAATACCACCAGGAACGGCAGTGTCATGAAGAGTCACCTCACCTACAGTGGGTTTTGACTAAGCGAGAAATTTGAGTTTTATAGTCTGATTTTACAAAGAGAGAGAGATGAAAACCTTGACCTGATCAATGAAGGGAAAGGAAAAAAAGGAAGACATGGGCAATTAAAATGAATTGCTTAAAGAGAAAAGAGAGATGAAAAGTATGAAGATGGACAAATACTAAGTCAAAATATGTCTTTATGGGTAAATGTTTTCAGATTTTTTGGGTAGATACCCAGGAGAGGGATTGCTGGGTCATATGGTAATTCTGTTCGTAATTTTTTGAGGAACCTCCACACTGGCTTCCATAACGGCCGCACCAGTCTGCATTCCCCCCCAATAGTGTATGAGGGTTCATTTTTCTCCACAGCCTCTCCAACACTTGTTACTATTTGTCTTGTTGATGATAGCCATTCTGACTGGGGTGAGGTGATATCTCATTGCGGTTTTCATTTGCATTTCTCTGCTCAACATCACTAATCATCAGAAAAAAAATGCAATGGCTAAATTAAATGTAATTTGAATTAAAAAAATATATTTCTCATTGTGTTGTCTCTGATTGACTAAAAGAGCAGGGAAATGAGAGAATTATCCAGTTCAACAAGTAAATCCAAATTAACTAAAGAGCCAAAAGTAACAGTTTATTTTATGTACTTCCTAAAAGTATTGACAACTCTTTTCAAACTGCTTTTCATGCATTTCAAGGTTAACTCTAAAATTGCTCAACTCTTTTTTAAGTGAGTTGAAAAAGAGTAGAAACAATATAAAAATACATGTATTTTTTAAATAAATTGAAATTCTAGAAATGAGAAGGAAAATAAATAAAATAACACAATGCAATATATAGATGATGTATTTTACTAACCAGTGTCACTCCAATAAATTTAATACAAAATAAATTTAAAGTAAATAAACAAAAATTTTTAAAAATTTAAAAAACTAATTTAAAAATTCAGTTTAATAGCAGATAGGACATAACAGCATAAAAAGTTAGTAAACTGGAAGCTAGGTTAGAAAAAAAAAAAAAAAATCCAGAAATGAAGTGGTGTAGGAGTGTGATCAATAAAGAAAAGAGGTTCAGAGATAAAGAGGATACATTGAGAATGCCTAAGATGTGTTTAATTGGAGTCCTAGAAGGAAAGGGGTGAGAAAACATGACAGAGAAATAATTTTAACAGATAATAGTTGAGAATTTCCTACCAGCTGACAAACACTAAGGAAACTCAATATATAATATATTTCAGAAAAGAAAATGATCCTAGAGGGAAGGGATGAAAAGCAGATAAAGTGATAAATATGTGGATAAATCAAAATGAATATTGGCTCCTGAACAATAATGGGATTTAACACATATGTAATTACAATTCACAATAACTGTTTCATGTAATTGGTACGAATATATATAAAATGTTCCAATTTCTTTGTATTTTCTGAATGAGGGTTAATGTGTTGATAAAAATTAAATTTGGTAAGTTAAAGATACATGCTTTAATTTTTAGGATAACCACTGTAAGATTTAAAAAATAAAACTGTGTTTCTTTTCTCCCACTGTGTCACAACATTACCACAAACTTTGTTGCTCAAAATACGATACATTGTTTTATATCATAGTTAAAGTGTGTCAGGAGTTCAGGAATGATGTCGCTTAGTTCTCTGCTTCAAAAGGAATGGACAGTTGGATTTTAAAAAATAATTAACCGATAATATGCTATTTACAAGAGAAATTTCTAAGATATGAGGACATAAACATAAAAAAGGATGGAAAAGGTGTACCATGCAATCATTTTCTGAAAATTAGTTGGTGCAGTTCTATAATATCAGGAAAATATGGGCTTGAGACAAAAAGCCATTTCAGAAATCAAGAGAGTCCCATTTAATAATAAAAATATTTGATCACTATGAAGGTAAAACAATGCTAAAGTTTCAAAATGTATACAGCAAAATTTGGCGAAAACACAGAAGAAAATAGAGAAATTCAGTCATATTTAGAGAATAAAACACTCTTCTCTCAGAACTTCATAGAAGAGCTGGCAAAGAAATCAATGATAAAATGGGAGATTGGCACAAAAGAATTAATAGATAAGATATTAACTTCATAAACACAGAACATTGTAGTCAACAACTGCAGAGTACCTCTTATTGTCTAACATAAATGGAACATTTACCCAAATTGACCATATCCTAATGAATCAAACTGATCTCAACAAATTTCAAAGCATGTAAATTGAAGAATGTTGTCTAACCAGAATAGAATTATGCAAGAAATCAATAACAGAACATAAATAGAAAATAATTCAGAAAATAACTCACCATGCATGTGGATAAGAAGAAATAACTGCATCTTTATTTTCACTAATTTCTAACTAAAACTAACTTTTTTCCATTAGCTTTGAATACGTAACAAACAACAGTGAAATTCACAGTCCCCATGAGGGTCACACAGAAATCATAGATATTTTCTTGTCATATTACTGATGTTATAAATCTCTCCAAACATCCTTCACACTCATCACTACTTTGAAATTATGAAAGAATTCGATCTGGTCCTTGATCCTGTCCTTTAAGTTATTAATAAAGAAGCATGTACATGACTATCTCAAATTTGTTATTTTTAATGTATTTAGGTAACTGTGTTTCAGTAGTCACTTTCCCTTACAATCTTATCTATTTTACTTTACACATTGAAAACATTATTCTGAAAGACATTGAAAAACATTATTCTGAAAGACGGTCCATCAACAGAGTCCATGGCAGATAAAAGATTAAAGACCTCTTTATGTGATAAGTTATTTATGCTATTTCTTGTGGAGTCTGCTTTTTCTTGCTGCCTACCTCTTACTATAGTCTTATACACAATGGAGGATGTCTCTCCTCTTAAGAACAACAGTGTGTGTGTGTGTGTGTGTGTGTGTGTGAGAGAGAGAGAGAGAGAGAGAGAGAGAGAGAGAGAGAGAGAGAAAGAGAAAGAGAGAGAAACTCCCTTCAGGGTACTCTGATTCACCAGAAGGTTCATAAGGAAGTATTAGGATTTTCAAAAAGGGGCATATGGGGATACAAAGGGTAGCGCCTAAGGTGAAAGGATCGTGTGTGTGCGCGTGTGTGTGTGTGCGCGCGTGAGATTCTGAGATAAACACTGTGATTTCTCCTCCAGAATATCTCACATCATTGACAAAACTACCACAGCATCACAATATGGTGGGTGTGTCTGCACTTCCTCAGGAAACTGGCAAGATGCTGATTCTGTAGCAGGCCACTGCGGTCAGGGAGGTCAAGTAGCATAGACTGTTATGGGAACAGAGGAAAGAGCCCTCCTTGGACTTGTTGTTTAATTTGAGTTTTGTGTTTAATTGACCTCTACTTCCAAGAGTCAGGAGTGTCCCAAATAATAAGCTTCAGGTCTAAAATACAGAGAAGAAAGCTACCTACTCAATAGTAGAACGGATAAAGTCACTGTGGTGTATTCATTCACATGATGGAATATTATATACAATGAAAATGGACAAACTACAACTCTACCTAGAAGTATGGATAACTCTCATAACACAATGTTTAGTGAAAGAAACCAGACACAAAAGGGCACACTGTATGACTGCATATATTAAAGTCCTAAAATAGACAGTACTAGTCATTGGTGATAACGTTCAAATAAGAGTTTACGTTGGGAGGCAGCCCAAGG
Organism: Rhinolophus ferrumequinum; assembly: GCF_004115265.2. Classification (NCBI taxonomy): domain Eukaryota; kingdom Metazoa; phylum Chordata; class Mammalia; order Chiroptera; family Rhinolophidae; genus Rhinolophus; species Rhinolophus ferrumequinum. The sequence continues at coordinate 32,096,762 of NC_046306.1, read as the reverse complement.
ATACTCTGAGAATAGGTAATGTCTGGCAACTGGGTACCCAGGGGTGTTCAGGATGTGAAAATTCATTGTTTTATGCTATAGTATATACTATTTTCATTATTTAGCCTTCAGTTTTAAGTTAAAAAATAAAAAAACTACAGAGGGAAAATTATTTCCTCAATGATGAAGTTAATGCTTCAATCTCCTGTCTCAGTTTCTTTATTTTTAATGCTCTGGAGATGAGGGAAGATCAAAGCAACTTGGAGGAATAAAATAAATGCAGGGAGAAGAGTTCCTTTGAAAGAAAAAGGCAGTATTATCAGCTTCAGGGAAAATAACCAACACATACAATTTAATTAAACAGATATTTATTGGACACTTAATAAGTGCCAGGCATTTTTCTAGGTACTTGTGAGAGACCGGGGAACAAATCAGACACAGATCCTGTCCACATAGAGCTTAAACTGTAATGGGGAAGGGGTCGAGGTGAGCAGACTCTGAAAAAGAAACATAATAAGTATGTGAATTATGTTGTAGTTAGAGGATAATCACTACTTTGGAAAAAAGTGATCAAGTGTTGAAGGAAAACTGGTTATAAGTTCTAAAAGGCGGTGAAAATATACCATTTGACTAAGACAACCTTTGCACCAAAACAACCTTTGACCAAAGACTTGAGGACAATACTAAATGATCTGTATTCCTCCTGTCATTTGGTTATGATGAAAACAAAAATATTTTCTGACTGACCGTTGGGGATGCTTATTGTCCCTCGTCTAGCCCCAGAATGATCAATACACACATTTGAGTCAGCCTTACACCATCAGCCAAGCATGTGTAAGCCAAATCCCTGGAGTCCTGCGTAACAACAATAAAATTGGCTAAGACGTATTTCCTTGTAATTTTATTTGCTTTGTTATAGTCTCCTATGCTTGCTTTTATTATTAACTGAGTTCTCTAAAGTATTTTTTAAATATGCAAAGCAGGAAAAAAAAACTTGACTGTGAATATTTTTCTGAGTATCTTTTGTGACTTATTATTTACAGGTGGCTTGATCATACATACTTTATTTTTTAGAGCAGTTTTAGGTTCACAGTAAAACTAACCAGAAAGCACATATTAGCCGGACAAAAAAGCAAGAAAGAAAGCAGTATAGAGAGTTTCCTTTTCCCTCACTATCCACATCCCACATCAGAGTGGCACATTTGTTACAATCAATCAATACACCAATATTGACACGTTATTATCACATGAAGTCCATAGGTTACATCAGGGTTTGCTCTTGGTGTTGTATATGAGTTTTCAACTAATTTGGGTAAATACCAAGGAGAGAAGTTGCTGGATTGGATGGTAATAGTATGCATACTTTTGTGAGAAACTATCAAACTACCTTCAAAGTGACTTTAATGTTTTACATTCCCACCAGCAATGAATAAAATTTCCTGTTGTTCCACATTCTCATCAGCATTTGGTGTTGTCAGTGTTCCAGATTTAAGCCATTCTACTAGGTGTGGAGTAGTCTCTCATTGTTTTAATTTGCGTTTCCCTGATGACATATGATGTGGAGCATCTTTTGCTATGCTTATTTATTGTATATCTTCTCTGTTGAGGTATTTGTTTAGGTCTTTTGCCCATTTAAAGAATAAGGTTGTTAATTTTCACATGTTGAGTTTTAAGAGTTCTTTATATGTTTTGGATAACAATCCTTTGTCACATGTGTTTTTTTGCAAATATTTTCTCCCTGTCTGTGACTTGTCTTCTCATTCTCTTGACATTGTCTTTTGCAGCCAGGAAGTTTTTAATTTTAATAAAATCTAGCTTATCAATTATTTCTTTCATGGATTGTGCCTTTGGTGTATCTAAAAAATCATCATCCTACCCAGGATCATCTAAGTTTCCTCCTATGTTATCTTCTAGGAGTTGTATAGATTTTTGCTTTACATTTAGGTCTGTAATCCATATTGAGTTAATTTTTATATCTAGATATTTTTTTGTGTGTGCATGTTCATATCCAATTGTTCCAGAACTATTTGCTGAAAAAACTGTATTTTTTCCATTATGTTTTCTTTGCTTCTTTGTCAGGGTTCAGTTGACTATGTTGACCTATATATATATCTAGGCTCTCTCTTTGGTTTTATTATTTTTTCACCAATACAGCAGTCTCTTAAGTACTGTAGCTTCATAATAAGTTTTGAGGTCTGGTAGTTTAAGTCCTCTGACTTTATTATTCTCCTTTAATATTATGTTGGTTATATTCTTCTGGGTCTTTTGCCTCGCTATATAAACTTTAGAATCAATTTGTCAATATCCACAAAATAACTTACAAGGCTAATTGTGTTGAATCTATAGAAAAAGTTTGGAAAAACTGACATCTTGACAGTATTGAGTCTTCCTATTCATGAACATGGAATATCTTTTTAGTTATTATTATTTTTTATTTCATTCATCAGAATTTGGTACTTTTCCTTTAAAGATCTTATACATATTTTGTTAGGCTTTTACCTAAGTATTTCTTTCTTTTAGATAATAATGTAAATGGCATTCTGTTTTTAATTTCAAATTCTCTTGTTCATTGCTAATACATAGGAAAGTGATTGAGTTTTGTATATTAACATTGTATCCTGCAAACTTACTATCTCACTAATTAGTTCCAGGAATTTTTTTGTTGATTCTGTTGAATTTTCTACATAAATAGTCTTGTCATCTGTGAACAAAGAAAATTTTATTTCTTCCTTCTCAAACTGTATGCTCACTTGCTTTTATGTAGTCATTCCAATAGTAAATAACAAAAAGGGATAGTCAATTCATTGTTTAGACTTTCTAAGGTTTCAGAGATTATCTCAATCTTAATATATTAATTAGCTTCCTATAAAAATTATCTTATAAATTGAATTTACCACCAATCTCACAACTCATTGCTTTGAATTTGATCCAACTTTTCTTTGCTTAGCAAGGAAAATGTGTATCTTGTAAGAAGACATTAAATTGAAAGTTTCATATAATACAGAAATATGTGATACATAATCAGAATCCAATGGAAGTGCTGGAGTATGGTCCATAAAAAAAAAAAAAAAAGTAAACACATACACACACACAAAACAAACAAACAAAAGAAACACACCTTAAAAGAAATGATTGAGAACCATTTCAACAACTTTTGAATGTGTCACAAAAGTAAAGAGTAAACAGTCCAGTAATTGGGGATTAGTGAGAAGGATTCTTTGGTGAGAGGCAGTGTTGTGCTATAAGGCCCAGGTCCTATTTGGGAAAAGCAGGGATACATCTTTCCTGTCCTCAAATCTACTAAAAATGGCTTCACCAGGACCACCTGAAGAACTTGGTAAGTGTTGGTCCTTATGGTAAGGGAAGCCCAGTAACTGGAATCTGACCCTTACCTGAGTATTCTAAGGCCAAGAGTCTGTGCATATCAGCTCAAATTGGCAGAGCAAGACGGAGTAAGAGCTGAAGACCAAGTTTTGGAAATAACCATACTCCCAACGAAGGTGGGACAAATGATGCATATGTCTCCTATGACCCATATGTGGGTCAAATGGAAGGATATGCACCTAAAGCTACCTTGATTCTTGCCAAAGGTGACACTCTGTTGGGAAATCCAATAAGGTCAGTTTGAATGACTACCCAGAAAACTAGTGACCAAGCGCAGAGTGGCAGTTAGAAGAACACAATGAATCACCCACGGCACAAAATGTGGGTTAGTGAAGCCCAGTAGGAGAACCTGTGAAAACCTATGAAAGAGTCCATCAGAGCATATTTTAAATTCCTACCACACCCAGAGAATGTAATTTCATGATAGTTATCAGTCAAGTAACAATTGTCTGTTCTCATTGACTTCCTTCCTGCCCCTCCTTGCTTAGCCCAGTAGATGTCAGTGACACAGCTAGTGAACGGGAGAGGGCAAAGGGAAAAAAGAATAAGACAATCATAGCTTCTCTCCAAAAACAGGTGGTCAGCCTGTAGCCAGCCCCAGCTAGGGAGAAAAGATGTGTTATTGTTAATTCTAGTGTTAAGTTTTGGTCATTTTCTAGAGGTAGACATTTTTAAGTACTCAATTGTGACTAAGTGGCTTAAAATGATATATGACTTTCTATTAGTTTACGGTAACTATATAAAACCATGATGACGCTTGGATTTTCCCCTGAAGGCAGAGGAAGTATCCACAACTCCCCACAACCAAGCATGTTTAAAGAGACAGTAGGAAAGTAAAATAAAACTCCTTTTATGATCACATCCTATGAGCCATGCATATTTAATGTATTGACCCATGAGTAAGGCTTTCTAGGCGTACACATGAAGACAAGAGCAAAAATGAAAGTCTATAGTGAGTTGTTTCTAACTATAGTGCATGTTTGAGTATATGAGGCTGATAATCCAATTTATAGTGTTTTACCATTAGTAATTGTGCATAAGAATAAAGAGCAGAAGATTTCCACTTAGGGGATTCTGATTTATAAGGTTTGAAGTAGACTATTTTTAATTATCACCACAAATCAGTCATTATGATGTAGGTGATCTGGAACCTCTTTTTGGAAAACACGTTGTAGGGCAATGCTTCTCAGATTTTAATAGGCATCTGAATCACCTGGGGATTGTGTTAAAATATAGTCTGATTCATGAATCTAGAATGTGTGAGAATCTGCATTTCTTACAAACTTCTCGGTGATGCTTTCGCTACTAATCTAAGTACCACACTTCCAGTAACAATGGCTAGGACATTGTTTCCCAAACCTGCCTTGTCTTAAAAAGCACAGGTAGTGCCTGTTAAGTTCCAAACACATATTTCAGGTCTCCACCCTGATCTTATTGACTCACAATCTTCAGGTGAAGGATCTAGGAAGAAAGGAGGAGTGTCCTCAGATCTTAGCTAGAGTCTGGAGCAATCCCAAAGCCCTTGAGCGATGTCTAGTGGGAGACATTAGAGACAACATAAGACATTATGAATAATGGAATTGTTCTTCTGTTTTTCCTGATCACTGGGCCCTAACAGGGAGAAAAGAAAAAAAATTAAGCCATTAGTTCTATTCCACGATCCATAGTCCTGGACTATGGAAGACAATTCTGAGTGTCTTCTTGAATGGCTAGTTCCCCAAGATTGGTCTCGTGTAAAGGCTCTCACCCTAGACCAAGTTCTCAATTTTGACTGCAAACCAAATCCATCTGGGGCATAAAAAAATATCAATACCTAGTTCCTACCCTCTAGAAATTCTGATTTAACTGGCCTGGATATTGGGCCAGTAATTGGCTATATACTAGATGTGGGGACAGAGCCCCAGAGAGCAGTTTCCAGACTCTCGGCCTCATGTGGAAAGGTGCTGGCTTGGGTAGTAAATGGCCATCAGCTGTGGCTAGTTGGCCGTCAGCTGTAACCAGTGAGCCACTGGCCACTAATATAACTGCTGTGGCTACGCTAGCAGAAAATGGGGGCTAGCAAGAAGATGGTGGCTGAGCCTGCAAGCAGCGAAGTGTGAATTGCAGATTGCAGAAAGGCAGATTGCAGCTATCAAATGGGGAGTCGGTTGGTTGGCAGAAAAGCGGACAGCAGGTCGCACGTCGTGTGAATCCAGCCTCCAGTGAGACTATAGCGGTATGACTCCCCTACCTAGGGCTCCGTGGGTGTTCCTTTTTGGCCTCACCATATCCTGTGTTCTTATGTGGGGAGCGGGAGCTTAGACCCCGCAGGCCGCCCTGCATGACACTAGATGTCACTCGGGGTGTCAGGTGGGGTCTCTAGTCCCTCTCCCCACATAAGAACTCAGGATATGGTGAGGCCAAAAAGGAACACCCACGGAGCCATAGATAGGGGTGTCATACTACTATAGTCTCACTGGCGGCTGGGTTGGAGACACAGGAGGCAGGAGCCACACGATCCACAACCCCACTTGTCTCTGCCAACCAACCTCACTTACTAGCTGCAATCCGCCTCTCTGCAATTCGTAATCCACACTCCACCACGCCATGCCACTACACCACATTGCTAACTTAGCCACGACAGTTATATCAGTGGCTAATGGCTAACCGGTAACAGCCGATGGCCAACTAGTCACAGCTGATGACCATGTACTACCTGAGACAGCAGCTTTCTATGTGAGGCTGAGAGCCTGGAAACTGCACTCCTGGCTCTGTCCCCACACTAAGGTTCTTAGAAGCTCTCCAGGTAAGTCTAATGGGCAGTAAAAGTTGAGAATAAGTGCTTAAAAGATGTGGTCTGAAAGTCCTGCCTAAAGAAAGTGCACCCATTATTTTGTAACTATGGCTAAAATCTGGTACTCAGTCACTTGAGGTTAATTTATTGCTTCCAAAACTTTCCTGTCAAAACTATATAGCCCAGAATTGTATCACTTGGACAATTTAGTACCCATTAAAATACTGGCAAGTTTCAGTCAATCAGACAAGCCAACAGCCAGTGGCAGAAACTTGATGCTATATTTATGCTATTATAACAACTAATACTATGACTTCTACTTCATCTTGCCTTCCCTTACTACATATTTTCCACTCTTACAATGGTCAGTAGGTACAAGAAGATGAAGAAGCTGCAGCCCAGATTGCTTAAATGGTCTCTCTTTCAAGCTCCAGTCTTAGAGAGCTAACTGACTAGTTAAAACCAAGGATGTTAAAGGCACTTAAAACTCAACATAATCACAAATAAATCAAGATTTTCCTTACCTGGATCTCTTCCAGTGCCTTATATCCATTAAGTGCAGGACGCTTGTGTGGGGACAGAGCCAGGAGTGCAGTTTCCAGGCTCTCGGCCTCACGTGGAAAGGTGCTGGCTCAGGTAGTAAATGGCCATCAACTGTGATTGGATGGCCATCAGCTGTGGCTAGTTGGCTGTCAGCTGTAACCAGTGAGCCATTGGCCACTAATATAACTGCCGTGGCTAAGCTAGCAGAAAAATGGGGGCTAGCAACAAGATGATGGCTGAGCTAGCAACCGGCGGAGTGTGGATTGCAAATTGCAGAGAAGCGGATTACTAGCAAGTGAGAATGTTTGGCAGAGACAAGTGGATGGTGGGTTGTGGATAGTGTGGCTCCTGTTTCCTGTGGCTCCAACCCAGCCTCCAGTGAGACTATAGTGGTATGACTCCCCTACCTATGGCTCCATGGGTGTTCCTTTTTGGCCTCACCATGTCCTGCATTCTTATGTGGGGAGCGGGACCAGAGACCCCGCAGGTCGCCCTGCATGACACTTGCTCCAGTTTTATAATCCAGAATATTACATTTGCCTTTGAAATGACTATATCTTCTCCTTCATCTCCTCCATTCAATCCTTCACTAAATCCGTTCAATTTTACTTCCAGGCATCCCCAGAACGTACCAATTTTCTTCATATTCTCTACCATTGCTATCACTTGAGTCTAATGTCATGTTTCCCTGAAAATAAGACCTAGCCGGACTATCAGCTCTAATGCATCATTTGAAGCAAAAATTAATATAAGACGCGGGCTTATGCTACATTATATTATATTATATTATACCCAGTCATATTATATTAAAATTTGATATTATATTACATTACATTATATTATATTATACCTGGTCCATATTATATTAAAATAAGACTGGATCTTATGTTAATTTTTGCTGCACAAGATGCATTAGAGCTGATGCTCCGGCTCGGTCTTATTTTGGGGGAAACACGGTGTGTGATCATCTTTCTTTTGTTCAACCGCCTATTGGATTACTGGAAGCAATTACTCACAAGTAGAATTGTGTAGTGGGGACTAGAGGAAGGATAATAAAAGACACAAACAATTAAGCATAATAAAGACATTTCAGTATCTATATGTAAAAGAAAATTGAAATATGCCACACCTATTTATTTATGTATGATCTATGACTGCTTTCTGCTACGACACCAAAGTTGAGTAATTGTGACAGAGATCATATAGCCCACTTGGGGACAGAGCCAGGAGTGCAGTTTCCAGGCTCTCGCCCTCATGTGGAAAGGTGTTCACTCAGGTAGTAAATGGCCATCAACTGTTATTGGATGGCTATCAGCTGTGGCTAGTTGGCTGTCAGCTATGACCAGTGAGCCATTGGCCACTAATGTAACTGCCGTGGCTACGCTAGCAGAAAATGGGGGGCTAGCAAGAAGATGGTGGCTGAGCTAGCAAGAGCAGATTGCAGCTCACAAGTGAGATTGGTTGGCAGAGAAAAGTGGACAGCAGGTTGCAGATAGTGTGGCTCCTGCCAAAGGAAACATGATGACTAACTGTGGTATCCTGGATGGGCATCCTGAAACAGGAAAAGGACACTCTGTGAAAACTAAGAAAATCTGAATAAATATAGACCTTAATTACCAATACAATATCAATATTGATTCTTTAGTTGTGACAAATGTGTCATGCCATGGTAAGATATTAATAATAGGGAAAACTGGGTATGAGGCTTATGGTAATTCTACACTATCTTTCAACATTTTGAAAAGCAAGAACTATTCTTTAAAAATAGTGTATTTATAAAACAAACAAACAAACAAATGCAACAAGTTTTACCAAGCACTAAAGGACAAGTCCTACCACAAACTTCATAAATTGGTAATTCCAATCTCACAAAAACTCTTTCAGAATACAGAGAAAGAGGAAACACCCTCCAACTCAGTTTCTGAGGTTAGTATGATCTTGATACCAAAACCAGACAAGGGTATTGTAAAAAAGAAATTTTACAGTCCAATATCATTCTGACAGCTGGACAAGTTTTTCATACACACAGACACAGGCGCGCGCGCACACACACACACACACACACACACACACAACCTACCCTTAGATCCGTTGACATGGAGAAATTGCTCACATGGGGCAAGGAGGAGAATGAGAATTGCTTTAATATGATTAAATCTCAGACAGGACTGACTGCTATTGGAGTTAACAGGGTGGTTAGCTCATGTTCTTCCACAACTATCACCTCAGAAAACCCAGGTTTTAATTGCTCACTTCAGTCTTTCCCAAGTAGAACAAAATGGCTGAGTACCAGCAAACCTGTTAGCCCAGGGTATCTCCAGGGTGATGGTGGGCTTCAAAATTAAAGTATATTTTAAAAGATCCTTTTAATCTGAAGATGAATGTTTAGTTTCATCTCATGAAATATGCCAAAGATGATTCTTTTCCAAGTGTGTTCTTGTTGTTAAGGAAACATTATTTAAGCCTATCTTTACTACAGTACACTACAGTACATTTTTATCATTTGTAAAGATATAACTAAACACAATAAACTGTGCCTATTCAAATAATGCTACTATCTGATAAGTTTTGACAAATGTATAAATCTTGTAATAACCACAGTCAAGACTCAGAACACTTATATTAATCCAAGAGTTTCCTTTGCCCCTTTGCAATGCCTCTATCCCCCTACTCCTGGCCCCAGGACAACAGGGATCTTTCTGTCACCATATATATTAGTTTGTGTATTCTAGCATTTCATATAAATAGAATCATACAACATGTACATTTTTTGTATCTAGCTTTTTTCATACAGTATATTTTTTTAAGTTATAGCTCCCATATATACCAACAAAACATCCATTGGTGAAACAAGTTATGAAGATCATTAAAATTAAAAATGAAAATCAATTGTAATCAGCAGTTGCAGAATTTTTAAAACACGAAGTCTGACAATTAAGTTTGTGAACTTGTTGCAATGATGTTGCTAACTTTTTTTGGTATCAGAGGGATTATTCAGTACAAATTTGTACCAACTGGACAAAGAGTTAACCAAGTTTACTATTTGGAAGTGCTGAAAAGGTTGCATGAAAAAATTAGACATCCTGAACTTTTCGCCAACAGTTCATGGCTCTTGCATCACGACAATGCACGAACTCACATACTAGGTGCTGGTATCAGTGCATAGCTTCCCAAGAAGAAAGTGACTATGAAAGTGACTGTAGTGATATTCAGCAAGGAAGTATGTAGCATTTTTTCTAGGATGAGTTCGCTAACTTAATTGTCCCACCTGGTATACATTTTACTCATAAAATGAAGTTGCTATTAAGCAAACTTACAGATTATACATATTTGATAAACTTCTCATGATAGTTATTGTTAATTTATATGATACTTAAAATACTTTTCCTTCAGAGAATATAAGTTTCAGAGAATTTTGAAGTACTGACTGATTATTCAAAAGTGTTATATTAAAATGTGTTAGAAAAAGTAACAAAAGAAAATGAAATCAGCCCGCAGTAAAAATGCAAAATTCACAAGGGAGAAGAAGAACATACAACTTGTAGAGGAGACAAAAACTGCAGTGTTTTATGTAATTGGAGAAAAGATCAATCAGAGTTGAAAAGTTACCTAGCATTTTTAAAGAAATTAAAATGTATTATTTTCAGATGCTCACTGTTAATTCTGATGTCAGACACAGGTAAGAGGAGGATCCTCCCCCCTTATTATTCTGGGTTCACTGCTAAATAATAGAAATAAACACTTTATTTCTAAATAAACATGGAACATTTCCACTGTTTAGTTTTCACTTCTCACCTGTGATAAGCACCTGGAGAGATTTCCCATTTTAGAGAGAAACATACTTTCTCCACAGTGTTTGCTTTGTGTATTCTTATTTTATTGTGCTGAGGAAATAAACCCCCCTATAATAAGACAGTGTTGTGGTCACTGGTTAGAGACAGTTAAATTCTTAATAAAATGACAGATTCTTAATATGTTACTATGCAAAGAGGGACCCCTTTTCTAAGGAATGTTATCAATGCCTCTTTCACATAATAATTTTTTAAAGTCTGCTACATTGAAAAGCTTCCCTTTCCTCTATTATCCTGAGGTCGAGTCTACCTTCTCTGGGGACCATGAGGTCTCTTTTCTTTTACCTAAGTATCACCAGGCCCCTCTTCCTCTGCTGACCATACACCAATGCTTGGAGAGGGCTTTGGTTGCATTTGGGGATAAGAGAATGAGATTTGGGTGTTGGAAAGAATGGAATTTGTGCATGATTGTCAGCTTCTTGGTGCTGCTGATGACCTCTCCTGCTTCGTTCATTCTGTGCTGACAATATTCATAATGACAATCTTCTTTTCAAAGCCTGTGGTCTTTCTTTTCCCCCACCATGTTTAGATTTCTGGATACCTTGGCTGAATTCTTGACAACTGGAATTGGTGGTTTCCTAAATGTCATTTTTTCATTCACACTACTAATGCACACATTTTTTTTTCATATATTACTATAACTGAAATTGTAATGTCTTAATATTGATGATATCTTTTCATTTATTTATTTTTGGCCAGCCAACAAGTACATATGGTGACCGCCTGAAAATATTTAAACTAGCTTCTGTCATCCTCATATTTCTTGAATAACTCATTGTCAGATTACAAATGTTGAATTTATTTGCTTTTAAAAATATCTTCGAAAAGATTAAACCATGATTTAGCATTGGAAGAAGTTATTAAATATGCAGAAAGGCATGGAAATAGAATAGCAGGATGTAAATTTGATAGTAAATATTAATTGTTGGAGGAATTACCACAGTTTCTTGTGTTTTTGCAAAACAATAACCAAGTTCACCATCGAGCCCAAGAAAGAAAGCATACCAAGTACATGAAGCTGAATTATGTTTTATTCCTACAAAAGCATTACCTATTGCATGCCAAGTAAGAAAGCTCCAGAATCAGAATGCCAGCTGCTTGGAAGAAAATCCCTGAGACGATAATAGAGCATTCTCTTAAGAGAGACACATCCCCGATGCTCTTGATGACCCAAAGGAACACATTGCTTAGGAAAATATGAACCTAGACAATCTGTTTTGAAACATTTGTTTCCTGACTCTGAATGTAAAGATGTCTCAGGAACATTTTAACTAATTGATTTTGCTTATATCTTCATTTTCATGTATACAAAAGTGTGGTTGATATACGATAAATATGTACATCTAAGTAAGTCTTAAAGAAGAATTTTGGACAGTATAAAATAATAAATTCACTTTTCTTTCTTATCAAAGGTAAGAAATCATTGTATTATTGATTAATTAGTGCAGTTTTTTTCTTAGTGGTACATAAAATAATAGTGCACTTTATAATTAAAGTCACCTTAGAGACTATGAAATATGTTTTAAAAATGTATATATATAACAACTGAAGGAAAATGCATCTTTGTGGGAGCAGTGAGAGGCACAGCTAAATGGTGGCATCTTTCTCTGAAGTAAAATGACAAAGTGCTCTTTGCTCTTCTTTTAGTTTGGGGCAGTGTGGTGCCTGGAGAGGAGATGAGAAAAACATGGAAAGCAGGAGAATATACTCACTTATACCTTCTGCTAATTATGGTTTATTTTGATTAGTTTATTCCCCATCTGATATGTGAGGACCCCCCTGGAGGTTTTAAATTGGCCAATCATTCACACTTTAGAGGATTATTTTATTAAAGTAATTCACACTAAACCTTAGCACACATAATTAAAACTGAGAGAACAGGATTTCTACCAAAACAGGTGGGGGATAGGATGCATGGAAATTTAATCAAGGGGAAATTTTTTACAGAGAATTTATATAAGTAAAAGTCATTGAACACCTAAAAAGAACAGAGGAGGGGAGAGGGTCAAGCAAGGGAGGCAGGAGAATACCTACTCATGATTGTGGAGTAGATGTGAGTAGTGGTTATAAAACATGACCCCCAACTTCTTTGATATTCCTCCTCATATAATGGCATATCTATGGCCCTGATAATGGGTGGGCTCATTACTGCTTCAACCATTCAAGATGGTGGGAGATGCTTATGTGATTTCTGAGGATAGATAGTAAACGGCCCTGCACCATCCTTTTGGTTAGCTTGAAATACTTTTTCTCTGGATACTTCTTACAATACTTGTTCTCTGGATATTTCTTAGAATACTTGTTCTTGGCTCCATCTTGCATGCTGTAAAAAGCCAAGCCAAATGAAGAAACCATAAGTAGACACTTCAAGAAAGTGTCAGCTCTCTTTGGTTTCAGACAACAAAATTACATACCCGTAGTTCTGTACCCAAGTACAACCAAAGACCACCTGAGCCCAGTCTTGCTGTCATTTCAGTCCAGGTTACAGGAATGTGAGGGAAGAAATCCCTAGGTAATCCTAACCCCCAGCCATTTATGGCTGCTCCTTGCCTGGCCATTTAAGTCCACCAAGAGATCAGGGAGTAGAGATGAGCTATCATCTCTCACCCTGCACAAAGTTCTGATGCACAGGGTCCATGAGTATAATAAAACGGTTGTGGTTTTATGTCACTAGGTTTAGGGGAATTTCTTAAACAGAATTAACTAGAACACTGTGGTTTGACGGAAAACACTTTAGTGAGACATTCTTCATGGGCCTCTCACATTTTTTTATGTGTAGTGATCAGAGGCACTAACTATCTGCAGCACAGGAATATCTTTGTAAGGATGCTTGAAAAAAAAAAAAAAAAGACTTGTAAGATAAAGATAGTGTGTCCCTCTGGAGCAAAACGAAAGTTTGTCTACAGCTTTGGAACATATAGATGGTGTCTCCCTTTAGAGCAAAATCCAGGTATGCTTACTGCTCATTATAAACTATTTGGGTTCCCTAAGCTCAGGGTCCCTTTCCCTTTTAATACAATTTATTGTATGTGCTAGTATTCATCTGCCCCATCAATACTAACCCATGGAACTTGAGGGCAAAGAGAACTAACACAAATATGTCATGTGCATGCTGCTTTCTGTGCCATATGTAATAAAGTTCTTTATTTTTTGACCGAGGAGTCTCATGTCTTCTGCCAGCATCAATAAGACAGTTACAGGCTGGTTGACAGCTTGCAAGTAAGGTGAAATTTAAGACCCTTCACAGTTTTTGATGAGCACGTAAGTTTTACAGACAGATTTGGGTCTAAATACTGCAGAAATTGGAGAGTGAAGAAGGCTGATAGGGGGAATTCATTTGAAATATGGTGTTAGAAAAGAGCTCTACAGATACCCTGGTCTACAAGAAAGACAAACCAATAGGTCCTAGAGCAAATTAAGTCTGAAACATCATTAGAAGCAAAAATGACAAAACTTCAGCTATCTTACTTTGGGCGCATCATGAGATGGCAGGGCTCTTTGGAAAAGGCAATAATGCTGGGAAAAATAGATGGCAGCAGGAATAGCAGAAGAATAAATATGAGGTGGATTGACTCCATAAATGAAGTCATAGGCATGATTCTACAGGAGCTGAGCAGAGATGTTGAGGATAGGACATTGGGGGACATCACACATTCCTAGGTGTCAACTCAACAGGAGATGGAGCTAACTCAGTGGCACATAACACACACTGTCTCTACAAACCTGCTATCTCTGTGATTTGGGTCAAGTTATGTAACCTCTTTGAGTCTCAGCTTTCTCATTTGCAAGTTAGGGGGAAAATCATGTATACCTTACAAAATTCATGTGAGAACTAAATGAGGAACTGTATAGAGTACCTAGAACAGTGCTTGACATCTAGTAAGTGTTCTTTAAACAGAAATGTTGTTTTGTTTAGTGATCAATCTCCGTGAAATTTCCAGAATAACTCATGTCAAATAGTGCTGTCTGCTGGCCCGTGTGCCCGCTTTCTAATGAGCGACAGGTATTGTCCTCACTCCCGAGGGAATTCTTTTATTTTTATTCATAGGTTCAAGATATACTCATATTATTACGTCATATATTCTGATTTTGGGCTCAGATCATGATTGTTAGATAGATTTATTATATTCTGAACCCTCATCATGAGTCAAGGATCATGATCTAATTATATTCGTTCATTTAGTCTGTACCAGAAATACCTTGTGAGGCTGACATTATCATTGTTTTACAGATGAGAGAGCAGTTGCTTAGTGTCCAAGCATTGGATACATTTATTCTGCAAATTAGTGGAAGAGGTTGTTTGGACAATTGATGGTGAACTGGCAGATGCAAAGACCTAAAATGGTCTGCAGGAAAAGTAGTTCCAAAGATATTGATCTCTCAAGAAATGTTTACATTTACACACACACACACACACACACACACACACGGGGTCTGACAATTAAGTTGAAAACTCATCCTAGAAAACGTACTACATACCTCATTGCTGAATATCACTACAGTCACCTTAGAAGTACTCACCTTGGAAAGCTATGCACAGATGCCAGTGTCTAGTCCACCTTTCAAATCCACCCTTTGGGTATGTCATCCTTAGAAGCAGCTAGGTGATGCTCCAACTCATTTTGAAGCTGGCCAGTAGGCACACCAACCCCAGGGCCACCCAGGGGGACCTGCTGCAGGTCAAGTTTAGCCCCTGCCTGTGCCCCACCCAGAGCCACCTGGCAGGAGCCACAAAGCAATCAGTAGATGGCTGCCACCCATGCTGTGCTTGAAAGTGCCTTGAGAGGCCAAGCCATGAACCAAGGTCAGCTGCTGCTAGTGCCGCGCTTAGGGCTGCTCAACCAGAGGTACAGAACTTGCTCAAGCCAGATGCTGTTTGTCTGGCTTCCTCAAAACTTTGAGAGACCCTAGGATAGTCTGTAGCATGAGCCAAAGCAGGTGAGTTATACAAGCCAATAGTTATACAAGTCAAGACTCACTTCAGATCAAAAAGACACACGCCGACTGAAAGTAAAGGATGGAAAAAGATATTTCATGAAAATGGAAACAAACAAACAAACAAACAATAAAGCTGGGGTAGCATAGTTATACCAGACAAAAATATACTTTAAAACATAGTATGATAGAGATGAAGAAAGACCTCGTAATCCCACCTCTGGGTATTTATACAAAGAAACCCAAAATGCTACTTTGAGGGGACATGCTCATCCATGTGGTCATTGCAGCATTATTTACAATATTCAAGATATGAAGGCAACCTGTGTATCCCTGAACAGATGAATGGATAAAGAATAGGTGGTACATATGTACAATGAAATATTACTCAGCTCTGCAACAGAATGAATCTTACCATCTGCTACATGAATGGACTAGAGGGTATTATGCTGAGTGTTGTATGAAAAAGCCACTGGAAACAGCTTGAGTGTGCCAAAAAGTTGGATGGCACATGGTCTTAGAGTCACCAGGGCAGGGTCAAAGAAATGGTGTCAGCCAGTTTAATGAAGACTCTAATATGGTAGCCACCTGTGCCTGCACACTGGGGATGGGGAATACTCAACAAAGAAACAATGGCTTCTGCCATCATTTCCATCCAGGAAAAAAGCTGCCTCTCCAGTCCTTGCCCTGAACCAGACAACTTAGTTTCCCCTGCTTCCCCACCATGTTTCTTCTGCCACTCCAGCTGCTGCCCCAGTGCTGGAGCTCAGAGCCCCAATCTCTGCTGGTTTTCACAACCAGAAATTATAGGGACTTCTCTCCCTGGCACGGGAACCCTGGGCCAGGGAGCTTGGTGTGGCTCTGGGACCCCTTGCTCCTTCAGGGGGTACCTCCACCGCCGAGATACCTCTACCAATTTTTAATGGTCACACTCAGGTGTGAGCAGACAGTTCCGTATCTCTGCCCCTCCTATCAGTCTTGAGGTGGCTTTTTCTGTATGTTGTTAGTTGTAGGGCTTCAGTTCAGCCAGATTTCAGGTGATTCTCAATGATGGTATTTTGTCGGTTAGCTATAATTTTGATGTGATCATGAGAGAAGACAAGCACAGCATTCACTTACTCCTCCATCTTGACCAGAACTCCAAAATATATATTTCTTATTATAAATCACAGTATCACAACATGCCAGTAGGTGGTTCCGCTGTCTTTGGATGAGCTTGTTCATATATCTGTGGTCAACTGTGGGTTGGGAGGCAGCTCTGCCAATCTATGCTGGGCTCTCTCAGATGTTTGAAGGTCAGCTGACTCCAGGCTGGTCTGTGTGGGCCTTGGCTGAGACTACTGCAATCTTGTCCATGTGCCTTTCTTCCTCCAAAAGGCTAGCCTGGGCTGGTTCACATGGAGACTGCCAAAGCTTCTAACAGAGAGAGGGGAAGCATGTTAGGCTTTCTTCTGCCACATTCTGTGGACAGAAACAAGTCACCAGGCAATCCAGATTCAAGAGGAGAAAAAATAGGCACTGCCTCTTGGTGAAAAGAGTTTCAGGGTCATAGTGCAAGTTGCTCAGATACAGGGAAGTTACATATAAGACCAGAAATGCCATCAATCCACCACAGCCTCCAAGTCAAAGGCCTCCCCAGGTTGTCTCCTCACATTCCAGCCTTAGAAAAATTACCCATAAGCCTAATTGAAAAGTGAGCCGATTTGGACTCATTGGATTTATTAGCTTTAGCAACTGGGTAAATGAAAGACTGGTAGGATTTAACTCCAAACGTTTGAAAGCTGAAGAGGTGCAAATATCGAAGCAAAATAAATTTTAGTTGATATTGGTTTTCTGTTTAAGACTTGGTTACGAATCCTCAGTGGGAAATGTGCATTGATGAACGTGACCAATGACTCACCACCAAAGTTAGCAGAGATTGAAACATACACGGCTGAAATCTAGAAAAATCACAACAAAATACACTTTAAAAGTCACCTTTAGCTCAATAAACTGACACTCTTTCTCCCTACCTTCCTTACAAATATGCGTAAGTAAAAGGAGATTGCAATAAGAGATCTTAAAAACGACCTCCTAACACCCAAAGATAATCATTCGATGTAAACCTGAGGCCAAACCCTGGATTTCTTTCTCAATTATCCTGACCAGTGTGCTTTCTTTGGGAGGTAGAATGCCATCTTCCCTGCTCGAGACCTCCCTTGACTGTCAAGAGTTCTTTTCCCCACTTCAAGAGACTTCTGGGTAAGAAATTTAATATCTGTGCTCCTGGAAGACATTGTTTCTGAGATACATGAAAGCAAACCATGTGGGTTCAAAGGCTTGTCTTTATACAGTAATAAACATATGATCAACTGGTTTTACAACACAGACGTCACTCTGCCTTCAGGGTTTCTCATCACTAGGCTATCTGGCTTCAAGGTAACCAGGCTCTTGTAAGTTTACCCTGCTTGTCCTTATTAGTTATCTATTTCAACTTATTTGTAAATTGTTTCCAAAAAATATAGTGTTCTTTATTTTTTTAAATTTCCCTTCGACCCACTCTCCTACCCTCATAAACTACACTCAGCAAAGCACACAAGAAAGCAGAGATGAAAACAAGTCAACTTCAAGATGGAGAAAGCGGTAGGGGCAGTGTGGTAGTTTTCTCCTCCTGAAGGGCCTGAATATACCAGCTAGAGCTGACCAAAATCCTTCTTCCAAGGAAGCCAGTTCATTTGTTTCCAAAGACCTTGTTTATGTAACTCTTTAATTACAGCCTAACCAAATCACAAGTATTTTGCCATGGGAAAATGTAAAGTCATTAAGCAACTTAAATACCACCGCGCCCTTTTCAAGCAGACAACACAACTATTAAGCAATTAATGCATGTTAAGACATTTCCAATTTTTTGGCACTAATGCCGGTTCAATCATTTGGGGCTGGAGAGCATAGGTGAAACCTACTCATTACACTTCTTGATGGGAATAAGAGTATTTTATAAGTTTCTTTTTAAAACATAATTCTAATCTCTAGCCCCCACGATGCACAGAACATTATCCTGGTTACAAAACAAGATTGGATACTGTTTGGCATTGCCTGGCATTTCCAATAGGTATATGAGTCATATTTGGACTTTAATGTCTGTTACTTGGGTGTCTTCCCAAAGCTTGTGGATGTTAGGCCTTCTAAGTCCTTGGATTCTGCTCACATATTGGGCTGTGGTTTGTTTTGGGTCTTACGGAATGGAAAACTTTATCTGCTTCAATTTCCCTAACAAAACCAGTGACATGCTTTATTTACTTGTGAAAATGTTGGTGACTGAGAGATGTTCTCTTAGTGTAATAGTAAAATTAGGGACATATATAGAGATGAAGAATAGCCAGGGACTTTTGTATAATTTGTTCATGTAAAATGGTAGGTCACTAAAAATCTTACACTCTTGCTTTTTTCACTTGCTCAAAAATCAATGGCTCAAACTCAGTCATCGATGGGATACTTACTTTGTACATAAAAATTGTTTTATCCCTGTGAGAGTCACGAATACATCATTTGGCCAGCCCGGTGGCTCAAGTGGTTGGAGTGCCATGCTCTTAATGCTGAGGTCGGTTCGATTCCCACATGAGCCAGTGAGCTGCACCCACTACAGTCAAGATTGTGAACAACAGCTCTCCATGGAGCTGGGCTGCCATGAGCAGCCGGGGGTTGGCGTGAGCTGCCACGGGCTGCTGTGTGCTGCCACGGGCTGCTATGTGTTGCCACGGGCTGCTGTGTGCTGCTGTGGGCTACAGGGTGCTGCCCTGAGCAGCTGGCAGCCAGCGGGAGTGACGGGCAACCATCAAGAGCTGCTGTGTGCTGCCATGGGCTACTGTGTGCTGCCATGAGCAGCCAGTGGCCAGCGTGAGTGGCTGGCAGCTGGCAAGAGCTGGCGTGAGCTACTGTGAGTGCCGGCGGAAGACTGGTGACCGACTGCCTCTGCCTGGGGGAGCGCAAGGCTCATCATACCAGCATGGGCCAGGGAGCTGTGTCCTACGTAACAAGACTGAGAAACAATGGCTTGAACTAGAGTTGGGAGGTGGCGGAAGAAAGGGAAAAAAAATACACCATTCATTGAAGAAATACTAATCAAGATCTATGTTTTAGGCACTATACTAAATAGTAGGGATACAACAATGAGTAAAAAGCATAATCTCTCTTGGAGCATATTCCTGTGGGAAGAGACAGACTACAAAGTGGTAAATACACAAATAAATAAAAATGTGACATAGCAAAAATGCTACAAAGAAAATAAAACATGGTAATGTGATAGATAGATCTTAAGGAGCTATTGTAAATTGGCTTATCAGGGAGGGCTTCAGTGAAAGGTTGACATTTAACTAAGAGTCAAATACAGTTAAGTCTTCACTCAGTGTATTTGATAGGTTCTGTGACTTTAAGCAAACACTGTATAGCAAAACCAATTTTACCACAGGTTAATTGATATAAACAAGAGTTAAGTCCCATGGCATCTCATCAATGTTATAATGAAATCACAGTGAACGAAACTTATTCAAGGACCTGCTGTACTTCATAAAACATCTGGATGTAGAGCCCTTTAAGCAGGAGGAACATTTAGTGCCTAGGTGGAGGATACTAGTTGGATAAATATTAGTGGAAATATATAATATATGTATTTTTTCCTTTACCTAAAGAAGCTATCAGAATATATTTTTATATGTGAGCCATATGTGTATTTGTTATTTCTAATTGAATGCCAAGTGTTATTTTATTTTTGTGTTTGTTTTCTTAATGTTTGATGAAAGATCCATAGAATCATCAGGTTTTTTTAAAGTAGTTCCCTTCTTCTGTTTTCAGACTGGGGTTTGTGGACAAGACTGAGTTATTCTTGCTTTGAAAACAGAGGAAAGAGAAGAACATCCTACAAGAGGACTTGTAGGCCCAATTCCTAATAATAGGTGTAATTGTTAGCTTTTGCTGTATAACAAACCACTCCAGAATGTAGTGGGTTAAAATGTCAAACATTTGTTTAGCCCATGAATGTGGAGATTGGCTATTTGTGTTGTGCTTAGCTGGGTACTTCTTTTAGTCTTAATCAGAAACATTCACACATCTATGTTCAGTCAATTTAGCAGGACAACTCTGCTTCTGGAAGATGACTGGCTGTTAGCTAAGGCAATGAGGTAAACTGGGCTACACGTGTCCCTTGCCATCCAGCAGGCTTTTTACTGAGGTAGGAGTACAAGAGAGCAAGCAGAAGTGGACAAGGGTTCTTGAAGTCTAGGCTCTGGATAGGTACAGTGTCACTTCCTCAGCACTGGGTCAAAACAACTCACAAGATCAACTCAGATTCAATGGCTGGTGAAATGGGTTCTACTCTTGGTGGGTAAAGGGGAAGTCATATTAAAAAAGAGATGGACTGGGGCAGCTGGATGTCTCAGTTGGTTAGCGCGCGAGCTCTTAACAACAAGGTTGCCAATTCGATTTCCTCATGGGCCAGTGAACTGTGCCCTCCACAACTAGACTGAAAACAACAGCTTGAGCTTGGAGCTGAGCTGCTGGTGGGCAGCTGTTTGGCTCAGTGGTTAGAGCGAGGTCATGACACCAAGGTTCATAACATCAAGGTCACCTGTTGGATTCCCACATGGACCAGTGAGAAGCAATGCCTTGAGCTTGGAGATGGGTCGCCAGTGGGTGGCCGGCTTACTCATTGGTTAGAGTGAGGTGCTCATAACACCAAGGTTGCCAGTTCGAGTCCCACATGGGCCAGTGAGCTGCTCCCTTCACAACTAGATTGAAAACAATGACTTGACTTGGGGCCAAGTTGTGTCCCCCACAACTAGATTGAAAACGATTTGAGATCGTGGAAAAACACACTGTTCCCCAATATTCCCCAATAAAAAAAATAAATTAAAAAAAAGGAGATGGATTTAGGGAGAGGTTAAGAACTGGCCATATTTTTTAAAAAATCAATCTACCACAGTAGACAAATGCTAACACTGCATCTTAGAAATGCCTATATCACTGGGGTTGGCAAACATTATTTGTAAATGACCAGATAGTAAACATTTTTTGGCTTTTCAGAGACTGTACTCTCTGTCACAACTACTCAACTCTATTATAGTGCAAAAGCATCCACAAGTGAATGACAAGTGAATGAATGGTCATAGTTATGTTCCAATAAAACTTTATGAGCAAAACAGGATGGATTTGGCCTATGGAGCTGTAATGTGCTGATTTCTTGTCTATTTGTCTAGGGTGAGATAATTTTGCTACAAAACCTTACCTTGTAAGCAAATAAGCTAGACTATAACGTGGACTCTAGTGGCTTCCATCAGAAACTAACAGACTGGGAGGAACGAAGTTCACTTACACAGCAGACCACAGGCTGATGTAGGATGTGTTTTTGTGATAATGGCGAGGGGAGGGCATTCCTTCCACTTTTAGCACAGCACTTGTTTATGAAGCTACTTACATAAACTAAGATATCTATCATTGGTAGTGGTTGTTTGCTGTCTGGATATAATCATTGCTTGTTTCCTTTTGTTTGTTGTGGTTAGTTCAGTTTCAAGGAAGAAAGGCAATATTTTCTAAGTAGAACAAATGCTAAGAGGCAGGCGTAGAGAAATAGTAAAACAATTAGGGGGCTCTTCAAGGGCAGGAATCGGGCCCCATTCAGGAAGCAAAATCTTCCATCGGGAAATGATGCTGGGCTTCCACATACGTTTTCACCCTTGTGTGCACATTAGAGTCACCTGGGGACTTGGCAAAATCTTGATACCCACGCCACAATTCAGGACAATTAAATCAAACTCACCGGGGGCAAAAACCAAGCATCAGTATTTTTAAAACTTCCCTACATAAGTCCAACAAGCACCCACGTTCGAAAATCAGGGTTCTACAGTCTTGGCATCTATAATGACTCTATCTGTGATCTGGACCATCCCATGCATTCATGTCCCCCACTCACCTGAATTATCCTTCTAAGAACTCATCAGTTCCAGGTCTATCCTTCCTAGGAACTCAATAATATGTAATCATGTGATAATCTCTCTGAATCCTGACACAGGCTTTTGTACTGAACTTCAGGATTTGTCAACTTGAAATTTCATTCGTCTTTTCAAAATCTCAATTTTCTAGCTACCTGTTTATCATCTCTACCCAGAGTATTCTGTTTTAGAAAATCAATACTGTTTCAACAGAAGTATTTCTTCTGTTCAGGATAAAAAATGAATATCCAGAATTATCTTAAAGCAGACTTCACAAAGAACATAGTCAACTTTCTTATAGATAATATAATTTTATAATTCAGTGTCCTCTGGACTAAACTAAAGTCAATATTTTATTAATTTTCCTTTAAATTGCTCACAACAGTATGGCAAACAGCCTTAGAAACTCTAATGGATCAGTTATGTCCGTTCCCCTGTTACCTCACTCAGGTGATGGGTGAAAATTTAAGCTAAAAAGAAGTTTAGAGATGATGTGGTTTCATGTCTTTTTTCCCTTTCATAAATAAACTAATGGCTCAAAAGTTAAGTGGTTTTCTCAATGTATTAGGAAAACACATCTGATAACAGGCACTTTAGAAAGGCAAGAGGTTTGTTTTCACATGAAGAGCTCTATGGTGTTCTTAGGAAACAGTTTGCACGGTACAAATAAAGTTCTCTGACCTGTTCTCTTAGCCCTTTTCTTTCTGCTGCACCCACTTTAGGGACTGTGGCTTCTGAATGACAGTAGCTCCTCTTCAGAAGTGACTCATTCCAGACATCTCCTCAAAGCCCTCCTTGTGGAATCCCAACTTAGTCCTCTAGCTGTCCCATATGCCTAGCTCATTCTTGACACTCTTCTGCTTGTCTTGGGTTATAGAATCTCCAGATCCTGACCTTCTCTAGGGCTTCCCCCACAGGGACCACCTGGGACTAACACATAGGAGAGTACAAACCTGGAAGACTTCTTATGGAGCAAGAAACCACGCTGCTAGTAAAGGGCAGCTGTTTCCTACTAACTTTTCTATGGCCAAGTCTCCCTTTCTCATGATGTTTCTCTAAAGTCTTCCAAGTCATCAGTATTTGGGGGACCAGCAGAGACAATAAGGCAAAACATATGTCTTGAGGGTGATACTGCACCTGGAAAGGAAATGCTATCAACCCTTCTGGGTAGGCGACACAAACCAAGGTCCTTCTGCCAAGTGCTGTTCATGCCAATTGAATGAGATTGAATTCAGTAAAACAGAGCAAAAATTTTATTCTTTGATCAAGAAATAGAGAATGGTGAACTCATGCTCTAAGGTCATCTTCTCCCCAACTGGGAGGAACCTTCCATATTTAGAAGCTGTGGTGTTGAGTGAGTAAATTTGGGAGGGCTTTCATAGTTATTCTTCTGTTGCACTTGGCCCTTTTGTACATCATCCTTTTTGCAGGCAATGCCCCACCACCATATTAGCCTTTGCCCTCAGCCCTCCTCATTTTGAGGTCAGGAATCCTTTTCAGTTCCTGTAAGCAAGCATAGCTCTTGACATAGTTTAGGTATTGAGAAATGTTAGGGTCTTTTGGATGAAAGCACCCAGCCTTTTATAACCACCTGAAGTTTAAAGCCAGCAAGTCTGAGCTGGAACCTCCCCATTCTTGTTGCTGCTGAAGGATCAAGGAACCACAACTGCCAGAATGCTAATTGCAAAGAACCCCTTTCACAAAAGAACTGAGGGTTTATTCTAGCATTTACCATTTTCATGTTGCAGATGGACTCTACCCACCCCAGACTTGGAGAAGGAGTGACTGTGAGGCAAGCCTATCCAGGTTCCAATGAAAGGTATGTACCTCCTCCAAGAGAGGGAATAGACCAACTCTTCAGTCTAAGCTAGTTAACAGGTCAAGTTGAAAATTACATTAACCGATAATCTTATAATCACCTATAACTAATAACTTTAATACATAGTTATTTTAATAATATTCAAATAATAGGACCAGATCATCAAATCCATGATTTCAGTAGCCTATCGCTTTTCTTTTCGTGTTTACTGTGTAATCTTGAAAGTTTTTAAGTATACAGAAAAAGAGAGAAGACAAAATAGTGAAAACTCATACGCTTATCACCTTGTTTTAGTACTTTTTAATATTTTGTAATATTTGCTTCATCTCTTTTTTTCTATATTAAGTTGGAGAAGTTTACAGATGTCATGACGTTTACCATCCCTCCAATTCAGTATGCATCTCTAAAAAAATAAGTAAATTTTTCTACATAACCACAATATCATGATCTTAACAAACTTCCTTAGCATTATCTAACACCCCAACCCCATTTATTCAGTTGTTCCCATAATATTTTTGGAAGCTTGTTCATTCAAAGACAGTTTCAGTCAAGGAGAGCACGTCTTGGATTGGGATATTATGAATGGACAAGTATCCAGTCCTTTGTTGGTCTGTGACAGGAAGAAGTTGTGGGGCACCACATCAGTCAGGAAAGACTGTGTAAAGACAACGAGACTTGGGAAGGAAATGAAGGATAGATAGTTTTTATAAAGGCAAAGTAGGAAGCATAGACAATTAGGGAGAGGTAGAGACAGCAAGAAGGATGATACACCGGCAAGGAGAAGCCAGTGGATCAGAGTCTAGAAATATTGTTATACGTCATTTACACATGTATGCTGTGTAGAGAATGTGGTCAGAAAGTCAATTCCTGGACATTTCATTGTTTGAGAAGAAAAGGACACAGGGAGAAAGAGATGGTGTTAGAAATAAGACTGGAAAATTATAACATAATAATTCTAGAAAGCCAAGAGAAGACAGAATTCCAGGATGTCTCTAAGCTGAATGCTACACACAAAGAAAGACTGAAAGTGCTCTAACGGCTGTTCAGGTTCCATACAAATCAGCATTGCTTATTAGAAATGCAAATTCTTGAGCCAGCCTAGACTGACTCAGCCAAAATCTCCAGGAACAGGAGCCTGGGAATCGGTGTTTTAACATGTTCTGCCAGAGATTCTATGCACACTCCAATTTAAGAAGCACTGGCCTATAATACGCATACATCTGTCAAGTTCTCTCCTCAGCGCATACCCTGCTTCCACAAACAGCACTTGCAATCTTTCCTCCTGCTTTCTGTCTGCAGCACAGATTTTTCCTACTCTTCAAAACAAAAGAAAGCAAGGAAGAAACACACACACACACACACACACACACACACCAACTAAATTTTAAAAAAAAAGTGTGTGTGGGGGGAAGCCTCCTGTTTTCTACTTTATTGTTCTCCTGTTATCTTTAATGTCTCAAATTATATATGGCTCACAGCCATACTCTCCATCGTCTCACACAAAAAAAAAAACACCACTTAAGAATCTGAAATTCATCTACTACAGAACCCTTCTCCACAGCCTCAACCAAAAGGAGCCTTGCTCTATAGTCTCAAGCAACAGAATCACTAAGTGACCTGCTAATTGGTATTTCTCTATCCTTACTCTTGACCATCAGCAGCCATTTTGAAATTTAACTCTTTGGGTTTCTCAATATAACGATATAATACCATTTAACTCCTCATTTCCTGTTCCTCAGCCCCTCCAACCCAGTCAAGTGAATTTTCCCAGAATCAACCCTCAACATTTGTTCTTTATTTTTCCATTCTCTCTCGGATGGAAACAACATCCAGTGTTTTCATTTCAGCAGTGACTTGCTAGTGAATGATCATGATATCTGGGTACTATTGGGCTCAAATATCACATATCAACTCACTAGTTGGACAGTACAAGTTAGAAGTTCTCCTGTCACCTGACATCCATGTATTTACTCCAAATCCTCAATCCTTACCAACCAGTTCTTTTCTCACTTTGTTTCATCTGTGAATAGGCTTCCACAACTCAAGCGTTAAACCTCATGACACCTCGTCCTACCATTGTTCTATCGTATTTCATGATTTACCAAACCCTATGTCCATTATACATACATATGTTTCTTTCTCAGCTTGCTTCTATGGTTCTTGCCCTAGTCCCATTACACCCATAAAACTATTAAACATATAGTAATGATAATACTTTTTTAATGGACTTGAATAAAATGTAGAAGAAAACAGTCTCAGATGAGGATCTGGAGACTTGAGTTCTAATTAGTCTATCTCTCAGAGGCTCAGTCTCCTTGCCTATTGAAATGATGCATCAAAAACTGTTTATAAGGTTGTTGTGAAGAATGCAGACGTAATGCAGCACTTTAAGGTTATAGTTATTATTCCCTGTCCTAGCCTTTCCTAAAATGACTTTTGATCCTCCTTTTTATCTGGATAGGAAAGACCAAGGTTGAGGTCTAAGTAAAATTGTGAAAGAGATGAAGTCAGCTTCCCTACTTCATCAAGAACTTTCAGTATTTTTCCTCTTGTTAAAGCTTTGGTTTCATGAAGGTCCTAGTATTAGCTGATGGACAACAACTGGTCTTAGCAACATAGAATTTTAGACACAGATTGTGTGTGTTTGTGTGTGTGTGTGTGTGTGTGTGTGTACATACACATGTGAATATCACTGTGGAGAGCAGCTTTGGGGAGCAGCCAGATTTCCCAGCATCTTTGAAATCTCCTCCAAGGTTCTCTCTCTCCTCCACTTTCTAATGAGGTAGCCCCAAAGAGATTTAGAGCAAAAACCGAGGAAGCTGGAGTCCGGATTTCGTACTGCCTCATGCCACCCACATGCACTATGATACCCTCTCTACTGGAAAAATAGTCAGAAGGCAGGACGGGCTGTTCTTTGCATGATTCACCCATTTATGCCTCAGAATCATTTTGAAGCTCAAGGCTGTAGGCTTTAAATGGCTCTAGGTCCTTAGAGTGGACAGAGTAAGGTTTTGTATTATTTATTCATTAAAGTAATAACTTTACTGCTATAAAATTCCTCGAGGAACCCATTATTCCAATTGCTGTTAATAATTTCTTAAAATTTAGATATGCTGTAACAGCAAAACTGCAAAACCAAAAGAGAAGAATAAGCACCATGCATAATGACACAATGATATATGAAGTTATAACCCATTTAAAATATAGCACCCCAATCTCAGGTTATTCGCACTTATAAGCAACGAAATAAGAAGAGTCCAGAAATGTGCTCTCTCTCTCCACCTGCCCTTTGGAAGCAATATCAAGAACAGGATTTTGTGCAATGGTATAATGAAAACTTTGTACTTTGCACATCTGGGACAGTAAATGTTATTTTAGCCATTTTGCACAGAAAGCAGGAGGAGGAAAACTAACATTTATTGGGCACAGAGATCTTTACACACATCTTAAAATTCAATACTCATAAAGACCATGATAATATTAAATTATCACTGTTGTACAGTTGAAGAAATTGGAGCTCAGAGAATTCAAGAATATTGTTCAAGTCCACACTATAGAATTGTGTGTGAATTCAGGTTTATCTCATTTCAGAGGTCTTCTCTATTTCCTTTTCTTGAAACCTTTTTATTGAAACATAATATTCATACAAAAAATTATGCTAGCCCTACATGTAAAGGCTGAAATTTGTACTTAGTAAACATTTTATGTACGCGGTCCACAGATCAAGAAACTGAGCATTTCCAGCACCCCAGAAACCCCTTGCATTCCCTCCCCAACACTTACACCCCAAACATTATGCTTACTTCCAATACCGTAGATTAGTTTTGCCTGCTTTTAAACTTAAATGTAATCATAAAGCAATTTGTCTTTTGACTTTTTTGCCCAAACTTAGGTTTGTGAAATATATCATTGTAAGTAGTTGCAAACCATTGATTCTCACTGCTGTATAGTATTTCATTGTAAAACTATAAAAAATACATTTACTCATTTTATGGTGAGTAAACATATGATATATTTCTTCTTTGGTGGTATTACAAATAATCCTGCTATGAACATTCTTGGTGAACTTATTTCACATTTCTGCTGGGTCTATGTCTAAGAATGGAATCATTGGGTCATGGAATATGAATATCACCAGCTTTATTGAATAATGCCAAACAGTTATCCAATGTGGCTATACCGATCTACTTTCCTATTTGTGGTGTATGAGATTTCCAGTTATTCTACATCCTTGTCAACATTTGTAATTGTCTTTTTCATTCAGCACATTTTAGGTGTACTGGTATCTAATTGAGATTTAAATTTACATTAAAATTCTGTGCTCTCTTAACTTTCTTCTTCAACCTGTCTCCATTGTATTTGATGGCTTGCATTTTTGAGGTAGCAAACGAGAGCCTCTAAATTCATGCAGTGACCCCAAATGTATCTCTCCAGGAGAATCAATAAGCCTATGAACAAGACAGTGGGATCTTTGGGTGAGAACCAGTGTCTCAATAATTTTCAATAAAGATCAGATGAGAGGCAGTAAGTAAGAGTGCAGCGGATTACAAAGTAAGCCCTGATTCTCCAACCTGTGTCCGTGTCCTTTTGGCAAGATGACCTTGCTCCTCATCCCATCAAGAGGTAGAGTGTGTTTCCCCAGCCTGTAAATAAGGACTTGCCTTTCAATTCACGTTGGTCAGTGAAATGCCGCAGAAGTAACAGTCTGCCAAGTTGGCTTAGGCCTTGAAATGTCTTAAGTGTTTCCACTCATTTTTTGGAATCCTGCTGAGCCACCAACTGAATAGCCCAGGCTAGCCTGCAGATGGATGAGAGACACATAGACCAGAATAGAGTAGTTCCAGCTAAAACCATTCTGCTGACCTGAAAGAAGACCTGCGAGAGAGTTTCACTTAGTCTAGGTCAGGTCAGCAGACCACTAGTCAACTGCAGATTTATAAAGTTATAAATAGCTGTTGTTTCAATCCACTAAATACAAGGAGGTTGGCAAAATATCTTGTTTTGCACATTTTCCAAAAGTGGCCCCCTGCCTCAGTCTGATATTGAATTTCTCTGTCCCATATTATCTCCTTATCCTAAGAAAGAAACTACTCTTGAATCTATAGTGTTTCCCAAAAGGTAAGTGAGAGATGATTCTTCTCTTCTTTAGTTTAATTGTACCATCTTGAAGACCTTTGTTGATTTTTGGAGCAGTCCTTTAGTAAAAACAGGCTCCAATAGGGAAAGCCCTGCTGCATAATCTAATTTACTTCTGGACAGTGGTTGCACGTCAGTTCCCAAGTCCAGCTCAAGAAAGCCAGGAATGGTCTGTGTCAGCACATGCAGCAACACTGAACTCTGATGTGCTGCCAAACAGTCCTCCTCCCAAGGCAATCAAACCATCTCTTTTCCAGTGATGAAAATGACTGCCTTTGATGTCTCACCAGGTCTGTGCTAAAGCATTTCCAATAAAGAAAATGACTCTGCAAAACTCCTTCCTTGGTAGAGGAAATGTGGCAGAGTGGGCCCAAGCATTGCCCTAAAAAGCACAGAAATTGCCTGGCATTTTGTTAAAATGAAGACTCTGGTCAAATAGGTCAGGAGTGGGGCCTGAGGTTCATTCTTAAATAGCTCCTTAGTGTTGTTGATGCTGTTGGTCCACAGGCCACACTTTCAGTAGCAAGGATCTAGAGAACAGGTTTTAGACAAATAGATCTGTGACGCAGTGGTCTACAGCCCCAGCTTTCTCATCTGCTAGTGGATTGACGTAAGATATATATGAGGCTATATGTGTTAAGGAGTAATCACAGCCCAAGTACACAGGACATGGGGAGGACATTGAGTTATTGTGTTGTATAGGCAGAGGTGTGGAGTTGCCTAATATTTCGCATGCAGGCTGTCTCTCCAGAAATGGGTCTCGATTCCTATTGGGATTTTGAGGGGCCCAGTTCCAGGAAGGTTTTGATGTTTTCGGAGTCCCATTTTTATGTTCTGGCAACCTTAGAAGCAGTCTTATAGCAGAGGTAAAATGCAAGTCATGGAATTTAGGTATGACTGAAGAAGTCTTATTTATCATGAGAAAGGTTAAAATTGAGGTTCATAGAGAGGTTATGGTGAGTCAGGTTCCCCCAGTGTAAAACCGATGCTATTTACCCTCGTCCATTTATTCATATCTCAGACCTATGCAGCTTTTAGACATATGCATGTACCTTATAAGGTTAAGTTGAAAGCACAATGTATCTGCCACAAGCAAAAATACTCAGCAGTTTTCCAAATGCACTTATCCATGCAAATCAAATAATTGGACAGCAGGAAGAATCAGATTTTGTAAGACTTTTCCGTTAGATATGTTCACTAAACCTTGCTACTCCAAGTATGGTCCAGAGGCAAACAGCATCTGGAACTTTATCAAATGCAGAATCTCAGGTGCCCCATCAGACTTACTGAATCAAGATCTGTGGGATGGGGCCCCAGGATCTGTGTTTCAACAACCCTCTCCAGATGATTCTGATGCATGCTAAAGTTTGACAAGCATGTCTGTAGGGCCTTGGACCAACAGCTTCAATTTGGTCCCCTTTCTTTGTTAGAAGTATAGGACCCCAGGCTCTGACCAACAGCAATCCCAGGCTCTGAACTAGAATCTGTATTTTAACAAGATCCTCAGAGTATTAGTATACTCATTAAAGTTTGCAAAACAATACTCAAGCCTAGAGCATACCTTTAGACTAATCTACCCTCTGGGAAACAAATTTAGATGGGTTGTTGAACCAGACAAAATACAAATAAATTATTTAAAAAAATAGAAAAGCTTAGCTAATACTGCCATTGCATTGCATTGAAGCAAAGAAGGA